>NC_083647.1:8504506-9704506 GCF_963576545.1 Limanda limanda | reverse complement strand
AGGCCTGCAACCAAGCCTGGACTTGCTGGCCAAGAAAAAGCCCCTCATAGTTCCCCCATTTTTCCTCCAGCTCGTCCTGAATGAATGCACTGCCTAACCCTCACATATAGACTGAGTGAGTCACTGGGTTTACAATCATAAAAAATATAGAACTGGTGTGAAAACAGACGGTTGCTGTCTCTGTTCTAATGTAAATTCTAAGGTAAATATTGAAGTTGAATAGAGTAGACACCGGGAAGCAGCAAAGGCATTGTTCACAATAGACGAGTGAAAGCAGTGGAAGTGAAAGAACAGGGAAGGTGAGGTGAGGTCAAACTGAAACTTCACATGCAATATACTGTGTGTGTGTGTGTGTGTGTGTGTGTGTGTGTGTGTGTGTGTATGTGTGTGTGTGTGTGTGTGTGTGTGTGTGTGTGTGTGTGTGTGTGTGTGTGTGATAAAGCAGGGAGAATGATCATAAAATGAAATAAAAAGAACTGAATGAACTGTTCACTCTGTTTCTTTCCTGTCTTTTGTCATCATAATTGTCGAGTGTATCTGGTTTCGTTGAATGCAGCACAGAAACAATTTGACATATTTGTCAATGAGGCCCCGTCTCCAATTCTTTTCTTGTTTTTACTTCTTTGTGTTTTGTCTTGTTTGTTTTCTATGTACATATATTGTTTATTATTCATTTTTTTCCATCTACCTGTCTTTACGATTTGTATTGTTAGCAGCAAAAAAAAGAGCCCTCTCATTTATTGACATGTATTTCTAAAAGGGGCTCAAAAAAACAAGCATTTGTCTTTGCAAATTAATACAAAGATTTGTTTCCCCCCAATAATCAATTAAACCTATCCTATTCATACATTAGCCAGACTACTTATCCTTTTGAGGGTCTCGATCAACTGACGATAATCTCAACTGACATTGGAGGAGAGATGGGCTAAACCATCGCCCGTCTATCAGTTACTGTTAAATGTAAAATTAAAAAAATACGCAGAATATCCCAGAAGTGTGGTCATATCTTCAAAGCATAAAGATGTTGAATGAACGTTTCTCAAAAAACTTACAGTGCTCTATAATACACTTAAATAACCAATGATTCAAATTAAGGACACTTAGTTCATAGACATTGTTCCAACATGTAAAGGTATTAATCCATGATTATTGTTGATTACAATGGAATAAATCAGCTAATTGTTCCTGCACTACTTGTAGCAATCAGTATAGAGAGTATATAATCAGAAGTACACAATAAGTTTGAGGGTTGTCTAATAGAACCTGCATTTGTTAGTTTTCGGAATAGAGATTTGCATTTTCTCAATTAAACTGATGTGTATTTATTCCATTATTATTTGTTTTTAGTTTACAAAGTGTCATTTAAGATCATTGTTAATGTCATGTTATCCCGGAGAACTCCCTCTGCTGTGGAAACAGAAACAACAAACACTCTGTTGTTACAGTTACAAATCAGATCGTGATTCATGTCGGATATTGTTGACATTAGTTGTAATTATGACGGTGTGTGCAGCCGAGCCCACATGTGATGATGTTATTTGTTGGAACAGCTTTGGAAAAAAAAAGTTAAACGACAAACTGCGATAGCTCAAAGTCACTGTTGATGTAACCATATTTGAATTGTGTACACCCATATTACATCTAATTACATGTGTTCGGTCAGAGGTCTCAGCGAGCGGCCTAGACGACTCATGGTGTTATGGGATGTCAAGGAGAGCTTACCTTCATCCGGCGTAATTAGAGGACGTCTGCTGAAGTTTGCAACATGAGGAAATTATTTTTCCTCCACCTCTTTGCGACTATCCTTTCATTAACTCCTAACACTGACGACAATTTGTCCAGGGTGATGAATTAAGTATCATTTCATGCTCTTCAGTGTTATTTTAGCAGGTTTCGGTTATCGCGGCAGATTTGTCGATGGAAAATCTGAAGGGGTGGAAACTTTTTGTCAGCAACTGTGCAGATAAATCAAAGCCTCTCCGGTCTAATTCAAGGTACAATTATCTCAAAGGAGAGGCTTTTGTGGAGGTTTTAAAGTGAGCCCATATGCTGCAGACCACAACCTGCTGCCACATCTCCAAAACATCTACAGAGATGGAGCTCAAGTGTTTCCTCCTTCAGATAGAAAAAAAAAAGTGCATCTTGTCCAAGAACAGAGAAACAATTACAACATCAAATAGAGAGAGTGTGGCACACTTCCCAGGATCAGAGGGTTGAGTCTTTCCTTGGCAGCGAGCGGTGATACTGGCTGAGAGCCCCCTTCACTCAGAGAGGATGGCGAGGATTCCCCCCATGACACAAGGGGAGGAAGGTACAGATCCAGTTGTGGAGTCAACATTTCTGCTCTTTGTCACTGTGATGATTAGGATTGTGACGATAAAACATGCATTCTGTCATCCCTGTTATCTGAAGATTGAATAAATCAGTGGAGTATGTGATTTTTTTCCTCTTTTGTTAAGCTTTCAAAACAAGTGACATCATATTTTGGCAAAACCTTTTACAATTATTATAGAAGTATATAGGAAAACTGATTAATCTGGATAAAGAAACTCACACTACATGACCTGGTAATCTGCGTCAAGGCGAGTAATCTGTATTTAACATCCAAGACAAGAGCCAATAATATGTCTATCAATATTTCTTCAGTGCAACTTCAAGTGAACTCATTGCACCGCTGTGCTGCCTCAAATATGAGATAACCACAAATGAGTCATAGTAGAAGCAGTGTGAATATTAGAGGCCAATGTTGTTATATGCACCAGGAAGGAGTGGGTTTCCCAACTGCACATGTGAGTGAGACAAACTTAAAGAAAATCCAATGTGATTCTGAAAACAGCTTTACCGGCTGAGATTGGTCAAATGTGTGCAACTCTGCAGGAGGGATTTAACGCCATTTTATACAACTTAATTCCTTTATTTGGTGTTTTGATGAAAGTGGTGGGCAGGTCCACTGTAGATGTCCAGTTGGGTCAAGATGGGAAGTCACATTATTTCCATGGATGGGGATCAGGCACTTCGGTGACCTGCACTCATAATTTTGATCCACTTCTTGACAATAATCAGTTCATAAGGATGCTAACGATGATTATTATTATTATTAACTGGCGTTGCTTCCCTTAACAACATGTATAAACAACAAGTAATATAACAACAAGTCTAACAGAGCTTATCCTCTCTCCCCCCCTTTCTCTCTTCTCTCCCAAACCGGGTGAGGCAGATGGCCGCCCACATTGAGTCTGAAGTGTTTTTTCTCCACAGTTGCCAAGGTGCTCGCTCGTTGTATAGGAACTGTCGTGTTTCTTTGTAAAACTGTAGGATCTTAGCTCCTGCACTTTGTAGAGTGACTTGAGATAATGTATGTTATGATCTTGCGCAATACAAATAAAACTGATTTATTACTGCAGATTTAGTTAATTTGTAACTTCTTCCTACCTGTCCAATAGGATCACACACTAAAAGAACTCCATGAACTCATTTCCGATGTCTCATCATGCCGAAAATAGGATTTATATTCAAAGGTGCTGGTAACAACGGATCCTGTTTTTTAAGCACACATAATCCACCTCCAGCTTCAGTATCATAACTTTACACTCCGGTGTGAAGTGTTAATGCTGGGGGAGTTAAGTCTGTGTCAGTGGTGCTCCTGCAGCAGCGCTGTGACCTGTCAACACGGAGGGAACCGTCTGAAAGTGATACTCACTCTTCGGAGAGCGTTTGGACTAATCCAAGCGAGACGTTATTAGCATTCTGGAGCTAAAATGTTTGAGTTAAAGCTAAAAATGCATTTGTCACTGTCTCTTGTCTTCAGATGATTCATTCTCACCCATTCCTCGCCCTCTTTTCTCATTCTCTGAACTTGAGCCGGGACAAGTGTGAACAAGTCCCGGGGGACGGGTTTGATGGGCGACTTTTAATAGTTTCTTTTCTCGCCATGCAACATCAGGGAAAGAGGGACAGCTCTTTGTCCACCTGAATAAGGGAAAACCTAAAGATAAATGCACTTTAAATGAATTTAAAGTACATGATATTCATCACAATGTTGTTTTTAAATAAATTATTATTTATAATTATGATTTAGTTTAGAATTATTATTATTTAGAAATTAGAAATAGCTGTCATTGATTAGGTACAATAGTTTTGCACCTAAAAATAGTGGCCTTTAATCCTTATGAGGGGTGGACCAATACCTAAACCCATTGAACTGTGTGCCCTTAACTTTCATACATGCAAACATTCCTCCCACTTTTTTTCCCCTCACCTCTGGGTCATATCAAGTTCTCCGGGAGAATGCAGATAGCAGCGATAGCATCGACAAGATGGTGCAAAGTGATGACACGTTTGCCGAATCAGCCCGTCTGACGATGCGTGGGGGTTAGCGAGGAACACGTAGCGCGCCGCTCACGTAATCATGGTTAGGTGTAGTCGAGGCCGAGGCGTACGGTTACATGTTTTTCTCTTGAGAAAAATTACAAAAGGCAGACTGAAGTGTCGGGAGGCAGAATTGCACTGAGGCAGCAACATTTCACTGATTGAGTTAAACCTCAACAGATGGAGCCAAAGAGCCACAGGTTCTGTTTTTTTTCCGGGGATGTGAGTGATATTAGACTAGAGCTGCAGTGAAAAGAGTTCTCAGGCAGGGACCGATAATTAAGTAGCTCATATTTTGATAACGTTCTTTCCTGTTAGCTGGAACATGAATTACAGGTCATTTAACTGACCCTGTGTGGCCTTTAAACTTGAACTAGCTATAGCAGCTGTGCAGAGGAGCTACTAACATTGAGAATATCAATGCTAAGAACATTACAGATCACAGCTACACGTCTTTACTCCCACATAACAAAAAGTTTGGGCCCAGATTTGGCCCACACTGAACCCTGTCATCCTGCCCACAGAACACTGGAATGACGGCAATTGGCCGGTCTACTGCTATTTGCCAGATCTAGGCCACAAATAAGAATCAGCAATACCGCATGTCAACCAAAGGTGGCCCGAATGTGCTTTGAGCTCTTTGGGCCATATTAACCATTTACCACATTGGCCACTTTAGTTTCACATCCAAGTTACATCTTGCCCAGAGCCATGTTTGCCAAAAAAAGGCCGCCCAATTTGTTTTGGGATACTTGAGTCACATTTGGTATTTTAAAAGTGGTCCACTTTAGGCTCTCATCCATTTTGTCTGGGATGACAAGGCCAGAAGTGCTGCATCAGATCCATTTAACTATAAACCCCATATCTCATACTCACCTTCAGACTCAAGCAAAGCACACAACATCCAAACATGACAACTCAAACGTCACCAATCACCTTCAAAGATTAGCTTACCTCTCCTTGTTCACTAGCGACACAATGCAAGATTCGCCCATGGCTGTAGTTGGCCTCCCCCTAGAGGTGGGTTATGTTATTCACTGTCGTAATACTAGTTGCGGTCTGGGTCACACAGCTGGACACATATTTGTTGACACACTGAGGGAGAAGAAACCAGCAACCTCGAAGGCCAAAGAACCATGTCAGCTACAAGGTATTTGATTTTAAACAGATATGGCATGTTAGCTAAATTGCCAGCTAAACTTTTATCAGAATGGGTTTACCTAGTATCTGATGACAAACTAGCAAGTCACCATCTTCTACAACTAAAATGGCAGGTCGGCATCTGTCCTGCATCCTTTGGCCTCTTACAGCTCTAACGAGGGAAATATGCTCCAAAATTCCCTCCATTTGGCTTATTACTCGAGTAAAAATAATAAGCTTCTTCGTTTCCTCTGACATCGTTGTTTACATCATCAGCTCTGCCATGTTGTCCACAGCACAATGAATGGCTAGCTAGTAGTCTCTAGTTACGAGCTGCGAGATGCTAGCTCCGGCTCTGCTTGTTGGTGTGTGACGTTCACCATAAGGCAGGTTGTCATGTTCATGCACGGAAGTTATGTAGTGCTTTTCCTCACATCCAGGGGGCACTGTGGCAATGACAGACATGCCATTCTCCCTGTACTACGTTTGTGTATCATTAAACAAATTCGAAGCTGTTATTTTAAGGGTATAAAAACGACCTAGTGTTGCTTTGAACTTTGTCACTGACCCGAACAGTTTACAGAAAACAGAAAACATGTCCTCTTTCAGTAATTCTATATCTTAAAAATCTTTAGGTGTGAAGTTTTGCAGACAAACATGTTTTGGGGAGAAAGAGTGACAAGTCTGTTACGTGTCCGTAGAAAAGTTAATGCCAAACAATCAAGGTATGTCGAGCAACTTGTTTTCCCTTTCCAGAATGTTCCTGCCTCTTCACACGACACACACAGATCGATGGTGAAGTGTTATGAAAGACAGAGAGAGAGAGAGGGAGATAAAGAGATGGGGGGCGAAGAGGGGGGAAAGAGAGCATGACCGAGCTTTATTGCCAGAGTGACAGAACAGAGACCTTGGAGTGAACTGCTTCTCTTCTGAGGGAGTTTATGTATAAACACTTTCAACATGCAGGTGGAAATACGGGCCGGTGGGGGTAAATAAATAGCCCTGGTCTGGAGATGTGAGCATTTTGCAAACAATGGAATGTTTAGATAAACTTGGACTTGCACGCTCCCTGGTAAAAAAAAAAAATTAAGAACATTTTATTTTACTGATATCATATCTGACATATCTGATTATGTAATGGAAAGTAATTACCATAACATGATCAGATATGGACTTCTGAAATCTTTCTTTTCATTGTACACTAGTTTCTTTGGAGTATTTCCTAAATGATTTATTGTAGCTCCATATTTCAGCCACTGTACCTCACAACCCTGCGTACTGATCTGTGCTAAACTCACCTGGTGCAAACACACCACCATCTGGTCTGAAGTTGGAAGTTGTTTACTTGCTAGACTGGGTTATCTTGACTCAGTTAACTTATTATATATTAATGCTGACAGCCTGATAGCCTGAGTTTCAGCTATTAACTCATGAAGCATTTGATCTTGTTTTTCATTCAGATGATACTTTTAGCTGTGAATCTCAGTGGTGATCAAAATTACACAATCAGTTTGTTGTGCTGAGGAAATGAGGCGGATGGGTTTAAAGTTTGAGTAGGTTGCAGAAAATAGCGTTCATAGAGGCTCGGTTTTAACTTATTTTTAAATCACCATGTCCGGGTGGTTAAATTCGGCTCAAAAGTTGAGTGCTGCTCAGTTTGTGTCCTCAATTTACACACCCTCGTTTCAGTAAAGCATCCACTAGATGGCAGCATAGGCCTATAGATAAGGATGTGCCTCTGACAGCAAGTCTCCTATAGTGCTGCCTTTTGACTTGATTTGTCCCTTTTGACTTTGTGATAATAAAAAATGATTTTTAACAGTTTCCACACCCTAAAAATTGCTTTCTTTGTGTAATTCCTCTAAAACCTGATCTCAACATATATTAAGATGATAACTACAAAGCAATAACTAAACATAAGTATAGGAGCGTGATCTGCGATCTTACCAGTGGGTGGCAGTCTTTACCCACGATTCTAAGAGTGGATTTTATCACCATCCCTTTATGGGATGAGAAAGGAGGAAGCAATGACTGAAAACAGCAGGCATCTTCTCTTGAGCCCTAAACTGTGATAGTAACCACTTTTATGATTTTGTTATTGTGTCTGTTACCTTGTGTCAACTACCGTTCATTCTACGCCTTCTGTGTGTGAGCGTTACAGTGCAATCAGGATTGTGTGGACAAAAAACAGGGGGTGTGAAACAAATAATTTCGCAAAGTTTACGTTTAATATCTTAACCTTTAAGATTGTGCAGTGTTGTGTTTTTGACTTTTTACAACTTGGAATGCGACAGTCACATAGATGGTTCACGCTGCCAAGGTCCTCTTCTGATTAGAATATGATTCGAGTGATGAAAAAAAAAATGTGACCTCACACTGTCAATGATAATCACTACACCTCCTTTCATGGAAGCGTTCCGGATGCAGCACAAAAAGATACAGAGACCACACATCCAGCTGAGTTCAGGGAATGCAATATTTCCATTATGAGTGTCCGCACATACAGAACTGCACTGACAAGTTGAAAAGACACCTCTGATTGATGTGACACAGAATGAGAGAGAGAGAAGAGGAAAAAAACACTGACGGCTTAGACCACATTCCTCATCGGGGTTCAGCAGTGTCAGCTTCCTTTTCTCTCCATCCTTCATCCGCTCAGCCCCGTCCCCTCCACGATGAAAGTCGAACAAATCTGCTGACATTGATCCTGTCTCCTCGGCTGGCCTAATTTCATTTCAGCCTGAGAGACACGGCTATCTCCCCAGATCTTGACAGACAATTGTATTTACTATTTTCTTTTCACGGGCCAATAAAGGGGGAGCAGTTATTGCATCAGATTATAAGAAAAAACGTTTAATGATTCCAATTTATAACTCTAGACTGAATAATGATACAGTTAAGAGCTGACAGGCCGTGATAAATGATGGCTCATATAAAACATATTTAGTGTGAAGAATGGCTGAGATGAATTGCACAGTGATACAAACTCATGATAAAGAACAGTAAGAGCCACTAGAAGACTTAATAATGTGCTATTCATTTTGAAGTGATTTTTGCTGGTTAATAAAAGAGCACAAATTAAAAATATATTTATTGTAGAAAGACGTCAGGGAATATTGCCCCATGTCTCCCCAAAGCACCCAGCCTCGCCCGATCTAATCGCCTGCCATCTCTTTAGATTGAACCTATCAAGTCCTCACTTTCTCTCTCCATCACTGCACACTCCCTGTGCATTGTGTTGTCTGCAAATTGCTTGATTCAGTGCATTTATTAATGCATTTATCACCAGCTTGTTCTCTGAGGGGATTCACAGCATCGCTCGTGCTCCTGTTTGCGCCGCAATTCTGAAATGTATAAATAAAAATATCACACTGTAAACCAAAGCTTTATCATCTGTGGGGCTGTGTGTCAGTGAGGCCCATTGTGCGAAGGTAAAGCATTTTGTAAACAAATATGGTGGAAGCCTCATACACATTCCTCCTTCTTGCAGCATCCTTGAAATGCAGTGGTGAAAACATAAAGTATATACGTATCGTTTTTAAGGGAAGGACCAATGTGCATTCACCATCGCTGAATGTGGTGAAACATCATGGTCAAGTGGTGAACCTTTTAAAATCATGGTCAAGGACCAGAGTCTATACGCTGGTAATGGACCGGAGAATGTGTTTTATCTGTTGAGCTCTTTTCTCCGAGAGATGGGCCATTGAATTTACCAGAATCAATGTCCATTCCAGTTTCTATGCATTGGGAAGCCACTCTGGTGTCACCAGTGCTTTTATTGAAAAGAGTTAAACAGGTGTTTTGTATTATTGCTATTGAAAGGGAGGCCATAGTCATCCTCTTTATTGGCTGCGTGAAGCACTGTAAATGTGATATATCCAGGAGGTTTAAAGGCAAAGCCGTCGCACAAAGAGACCTATTTTTTTTGTTTATCTTTATTTTTATCTGCAACAGAGTGGAAACAATGGCTGCCTCCATCCTCAGGTGGCTCATGAGACGTATACAGACCCCATCCCCCCTCCAACACTAACCATTGCTCCTTGTTTAGGGTGATGCACATGGAGAGCAAGGGCAGCGACAGCATCGCCCATCCGTTCGTCCATCCATCTTTCTAGACAAACATGCGAATTTGAATGATAAAAGTGAGGTGCTAATGAGAAAATGTAAATTAGGCCGAGGACGGGCAGACACAGGCCTTCATTTGATGGAGAAGAAGTGAGGAGCGAGGTAAATTATCCCAGGATCATGCTCGCGCTGACACCTGGGAGACCGATGAAGTAGAGGCCATTGTTTTTTTCCTGAGTGCAGATAGAGAGGGGGCAGAGGATTGTGAGCCGATCAGAATAGCTGACCACCCCCTCCCCAGCCAGCTCTACTGGTTTCCAGAGGAAGAGCTGGATCCAACAAGGGCTGCAAGTGTTTGAGAAGCAGTTGTGGCGCACATGAGCTCTCTGTCTCATTCACTCTGACACAGACCTTGTACTCACACATAGATATTTCTTAAAAGACCATTAAGGACAATACTAATAGTTTAGGCATTTGAGACATTCATATCAAGTTCAATCCGTCATTGGTAGAAGACAACCTTTTGTGATTATAGTGGCTTAACCTTGAGGGTACGAGGTTTGTGTATAGGTTTGGAGAATAATGATTCTCACCTAATAACCCAGGTCTATTCTAACACTCTTTATTCTTTTTGTTTGGACATAGATATATATCGGCTGACACGGTGGTATGTATAGAAACTCTAAGAAAGGACATGCGGACACATGTATGCATGTTTGTATCCACATTGGTAACATGCTCTGAAGATGGCAATGTCAGTTTGTTGGTTGGTCTACCTCTTTGGTCCAACATCTGAAATATCTGAAGAACAAATGGATGAAGTGAAATGAAATTTTGTACAGACATTAACGGACCCGGGTAACTTTGCCTTTAGCATCACCATGCAGTTGGTATTTGTGGTTTTGAGGGAAGTATCTTGAAAAAAACTGGATTGGTTGATACATGGCGTGGATGAGACATTCATGCCCCCCCATCACTATGAACTATACATTTATTGACCTCAACTTTTCATGAACACATCTTCACAGAGCCAGTAGCACAACTGCAGAGGAAGTCCTATTTAATTTTTTGTCGCACTGACCTAACATAGGCAACCAGGGACTTGAAGACACATCATAACCTTTTTACCAGTCTGGGACAACGACTGGCCTGAATCCATATGGCCATATGCCCAACCCATGTTTGTAGAACCCCCATTATTTTATATGATTAGTATTATTTATTTATTTATTTTTTCTCCATCACACCAACCCTAGCCCTGCGATATGCTGATGACTTGTCGGCGCCTCTTGTCCAGTCTCAGCCAGGATTGGCTCCAGCTCCCCCCCGCAACCTTCAGCAGTATCAGGGGTATAGATAATTGATGGCTGGATGAATGGATGAATGGATGGATGGATATTTAATAGGACGTATTGTGGCGACAATTTAGGACCACAAGTCAAAACACGTCAGTTAAAGTTAAATATACTATAAACTCTATGTTGCTAGAGTCTTGGCCTCCACAGTGTCACATGTGTGAGTGTTTTTAGGGAACAGTCAACGATTTCAATTTCATTTTTTGATAGAATTTGTTTAAACGTTTCTTTTGTAGCTATTTTAAAAATGAATATGTGTTTTCACCAGAAGGATCATTATAATGAAGGAACACTTTTTTTACTTCCCAGTTAACAGGCATTTCATTGATAGTTACTGTTTCGTGACCAGCTAATAATATAATATGATATAACATAACATAATATAATATAATTTAAAAATAACTTGACATAACGATTCAAAAAAGATGTAATTAGTCTCATTCTACTCACAAGGTTGAGGGGCAGAAATCGGAAGGAAGTGAGCACTAAGGGGAAGCGAACCAAACCAGACAGAAGCCAATAAAACCACAGCTCCTTCCCCTCAACAGCCCCCTCCTTGAGATGCAGATCATCCGTGATCACCTGTTAGTCCTGGACACATGGGGGGGGGGGGTAAGCTCTCACCGACCTCTCAGACACAGCCTAGCAACACCCCTGTGTCCTTATCCCTGCGGACACCCACACAGCCTCACTTGCTCCTCTTCGCCACCCACCCCCCTCCTCCCCAAGGCCTCCCACCCAGACCCTCAGTCCTCAGCGAAGACCCCAGGCCAGCGGCGAACAAGGGGGCTCCTGAAAGGGCCCTGGACTGGCCTTTGTCTGGCCTGTGCTGCAGAGTCCCTTTATTTACACAGTCTTTAACGCTGTATGTTTTCTTGTTGCTTAATTGCATTGGCCTTTGCTGCCCCTTGGTCAATCAATACCATCTCTCCAATGACATCAGCCGCTCTATTCAGCAGAGCCTTCCCAGGTGACGGCTGTTTCGTGGGAGAGACGGTGGGAATGAGTCTTGCAAATGTACGCCCGCATGCCCCCCCCAACCCACCCCAGCCCTAATCACTGACTCCGTCCGTGTACACACATCTGCCCACGTATCCCAGCCATGTACAATATGTGTCTTTATTTGTAGTTTTCTTTGTAGCTAATCAATCTACAACCACGTTGCCTTTGTTAATTCCTAACTGTACTCGTTCAGGCTCTCAGGTTGAGGGTGTGGGTGTGTCTGCTTCAGCTGCATGTCATCTGGCTGGCTCCAGGCTCCACGGTTGAGTTCACTGCACGATAAGTTTGGCTGCATGCGACAATCATTGCCATCAAAACAGTTTTGCTGACCCTTGACTCTGGAGGAGAGTGGGAGAGAGAGAGAGAGAGAGAGAGAGAGAGAGAGAGAGAGAGAGAGAGAGAGAGAGAGAGAGAAAGAGAGTTGACATGCCTTTACCACTCCTGAGTGTGAAGAGTGTGTGTGTGTGTGTGTGTGTGTGACCAACCACATTAATCATAAGAGGTCCAAGCCTCTCCTGTGTCCAATTCAGCGATGATTCTCTAGTGCAGCACCATGGCAATGTTTAGACAGAGGCGGACGTAATTATCTTTTTGTGTACTTTAATAAGGTGACATCCGAGTGTTCCTATGACTCGGGCGCACGCACCCAAAAACGACATTACAGTGATATTATCCCCTTCATTCTGTGTGATTAAAACCTAAATGATTAAATGCCACTAACTAACATAACTGGTATGCAAATTTG
Source organism: Limanda limanda (assembly GCF_963576545.1). Classification (NCBI taxonomy): domain Eukaryota; kingdom Metazoa; phylum Chordata; class Actinopteri; order Pleuronectiformes; family Pleuronectidae; genus Limanda; species Limanda limanda. The sequence continues at coordinate 9,691,831 of NC_083647.1, read as the reverse complement.
ATGATTTAGTGAGTTGAAGAACACAGGGATTTTTTTTTCGCCAAATGGGGACCATTTAAAGTCGACCTTTGGAAATGTTTTTTTGAATGCAATGTGATGGCGCTGTTTAATTTGAAGAGGCACTTATCTCAAAGTCAACATCTTACTTCTGTTTTCCTGTCGCACACTCAGTCGCCATATATTAGGCAGTAGCCTGGCAACCACAAGAGTCGAGCCGCACCAAATGGATATGTTTGCAATATGACGGGCCCGGTGTGCTCCTTACCGCTGACCCCGCCTGCCATTTTGTTCCTGTCCTGCGAAGGTGTCAGTGATAAACGTTACCTTGTCTCAGCAGGTGTGCCTGGATGGAGGGCCCTGCCGCACGGAGGGGGTCACCAACCCCACCGTGATTCCCCCCATTTATTTGAATAATGGGCCATTAGGACGGCTGGATATCCAATGTTAAAGTAGCTGTATGTGTCTCCTAGATAAAAGACATAATTACCTGGGAGAGAGAGAGAGGGAGAGGATGTGTTGGTGCACACTTTTCCTCAGCTGGGCTCCAGGGCTCAGAATTTCACACACACTCCTGCCTTTAGGGGGCGACAGAGAGAGGTGCAGGAGACGAGGCCGTTGCTCACACACAGCATCAGCGGTGTTAGTGCACAGACAAAGTGAGTCACAAAGTGAAAACGCAAAAAGACACCTATAGCAATTCAGATGAAACTCTGACAAATTGTTAAAATAATTTTGTCGTACACACACAGTTTAATTTAGGTCTCCTGGTTGGTGTTTAGTCGACATCATCACAAACTGGACTTACTCATCTTTTAAGTCAAATCTGCTCAAATAGGTGAAAAGAGATTCATTCAGTTTCCAGGATGAAGGTTCTTGCTTAAACTAAAGCATGGGCTTTTTTTTTAAAACTATTTCCCGGCAATTACAGTCCTCATTGGGTTGCTTAATATCATGGTGAACAGAGAGTGGGCAATTTGTAGACCTTTGGCTTGCTAAGAGATACACCTTTTTGGTCGGAATTGTGACTCCTTTTGCATTTTAATAATTCCGGTTCAAGAGAGACTTGCCATGCAGCCTGTGAAAATGCAGACAGGAAAATTTGGAGTGGTATTTATATGAACCAAAAAAGATTGCCAATTAAAGATGAGTTCTTTATCATTTATTTGCCCTTGGGGTTGTACTCCTCAATTGCTATAAACCTTATAAAAGCATCCTTTTAGCGCAAAGAATAGGAGCCCGTTTTTGTGACCTCCTCTAATGCATTTCCTTCCATCTTCACTGCCTCAAAAAAAGTTTTCACCTCTCCACAAAACCATGTTAATTGCCATCACGGGCCCAGTATAAAGAAGATATCTACACGTAATTATCCAAATATGGTGGCAACCCATCTGCAGAAAGCCATTGAAATTACTAAATTGTATTTTCTCCTCTTCGTCTTTCATTTTGGACACATTGTTTGTCAAAAGGCTTCAGAAATGTGCAGATGGGTAATCCTTGTGTCTACAAGGAGCAGCCTGGTTCAAGGTGAGTGTTTCATACCCCTAAGCCCTTCTGTTTCTCCATTGTCCTGTTTAGGTTACATATCCTGATGGGATGTTCGCAGCACCAAAATAGCGACTTTCCTTGTACACATGCAAACACACACACACACACACAGGTTTGCACAGCTATCCTTATTTGGACTGATCGTTCACTTCTATTCATTGTGGACAGCCAAACCAAAACCTTATCCCTAACTTTAAACATGACCAATTCATACCAAACCCTAACCCTAACCCTAACCATAACCAAAAAGTAAAGAAAGAGTTTATTAATTCTCAATGTTGCAATTTAATTCAAACTTTAAAGAGCTAAACAATGGCCGTAGTGTGACTGGAAGCACTTACCTCAAAGATGTATGAGGCAAAGCAAAAAAAAAGAATCACTTGACGATGGCTCCCATTGAGCTAAAAAGAACCAAGCTGCTCAAGCGGCCGCCCCATGAGGCAATGCGCCTCTGCAGCGGCCGGGGTTCGATTCCAGCCCGCTGCCATTTGCTGTGTGTCGTCCCCCATTCTCTGTGCCCTCCTTTCACTACTAGACTCTCTCTGTCCTATCAGATAAAAGCCCATCAAAAAATATACGTCAAAAAAGAAGCACAAAAATATTCAGCCCCAAATCATTGGGGAGTTGTTGTCACAATATGACAGTAACACTTAACCAGTGACACGTTATCTTATTATAGGAGCACGTATCCTCCCGTCGTCGGAGTTTAAATCAGGTTTCAAGAGACACTTATACAGAGGATGTTTTTAACTTGTCGATTCCTCATTTTAAATTTTGGATGAAAACAAATTTCTCCAAATGTTTTAAAGGTTGATTGTATCACCTTTTTTGGAATACACCACAAGCGAGTACACTCCTGTACAAAAACAATCCTCCATATCGACTCAACCCCATAAGTATCTTTAACCCTGCATCCAGCTCTGTTTGAAGGCAGGAGAATGCTTTTCTCATGAGGACATTTTGCGCCCAGCCTGTCAGGATGATAAAGTATTTTCCAGAAGATAACAACTTATTGGTGAGTGTTACTGTCACACTTCACAAATCACTCCCCACTGTTTTTCTTTGGGTTCATTTTCGGCTGTTTAGCTCAATGCGAATGTTTTTTGTTTCACCGAGTGAGTTCCAGTTTTTCTTTCAGAATAAAAGCAATATCAGCAGAGAATGTATAGTTGCATAATTGAACCATTTTGTACAATATGTTCTATGAATGCAAATGATGGGTATGTATATGTTTCTCATTATTCTCCAATTGACACAAAGTTTATTCCAAAACAACTGTATAGTGAGATATGATACTTGCAAAACTGCACTGCAAATTGAAATAGTATTTATTTTGTCCTTTTACAAATGAATTTCTCAAATAGTTTTAATGGGTCTTTTATCATCCTTATTGCGATATACTGTTGACGTTTGTACTGAGAGATCAAAGAGAAACGCAGCAAAACATCCATCAAAACCAAACCTCAGCTGCAGGGAGGTTGTCTGGAAATTCAGACACTTTAACTGGTCCAGATCCTCAGTGTGTCTCTGCAGAAACGTGACCATCGGTATCAGTCATCAACAAGTTGGAGACTGGTCTTTGACTTTCTTGGCTGGGTTGACTTCTCGACAGTTTCTTTTCATCCTGCTCCAACTTGTAGCATCGTCTTCTCAAACTAATCAGAATGATGTAAGTCTTCATATCCACTACAAATGACTTTTTTTCATGCACTTTTAAATAGTTTGACAATATATTCCTCTATATATGATTCCAAATATCGATATATTAACAGTTATTCTCTCTTAACGTGTTACTCAGCATCTTAGCAGGTACAACTTCAGTGCTGCTCTGAAGTCGACAGGAGTTTCACAGAGAAAGTGAATAAAGTGTGAATGTGCTCACATGATATTCAGTAAAGAAGGGAACCCACACACTACAGCCTCTTACTTTGTCTTCTCTTCATTCATTAGTAGAATATATTCAGAAGTGACATTAATTTGTTTGAAACTTTGTCCTCCGAGTTGTTTCTTGAATAAAGTCTGGAGTCAAATTAAATACACTACGTATTTTTTAGCAAAGATGTATTTGTAAGGGGGAAGAAATGGCCTTGGGACATCCCTCTTCTGATTCAACATGTTTTGTGCATGCAATACTATTTAAATAGGAGAATTGCGACTTGACTATGGACCTTCTGTTGAAGGTAACAGTCGATATCCTTGAAAAGCTTTTGAATCTGTTGCTCCAAAGCTGCTCTGTGCAGCTGGAGTGAAGGCAAGGACACGCTCGCCCATCTTGCAATGATACGTCCATGACTCATGCTGTTATGTATTGTTTATTTAAAAAATGAAGGAGATCTTGGAAGACTGAAGAAGCAACCCAACTATAATTACTCCTCTGAATTTCCTGTGTTATCTACGTGATAAATTTGCTGTGAAATCAATACAGATCCCAAGGCTGGCTGCTTTGAGATCCCTTCCATTTTTAAGGATGTGCCTCTCACTTCACTTGTGGGTTTTATTTTCTATATGACTTGGTTCTGTGTCCTGTGTCCTGTTTTCTGTGAAGGCACTTTCTAGTTGAGGTAGTCAGAGAGGTGAGTTGATCGTGTTGGAGCCCTGTCAGGTGACCTTGTTGCTTTATTGCCCAGACACACTATATGTCCACTCTGTAATGGTTCTTCCGAGCATCCAGCTATTGAACAAGTTGACCAGTTCCTTCATTTATGTCCTAGTGGCTATACCATCAACATTAGCTTCCCCTTCTAATGGTACGTGACTCTCTCCACATCAGTGAAAATAATTGATTGGATCAATTCTTCATTGTTATTTGAAAAGCTTACAGCTTTTCAAGCGACTGACCTTGACTGGGGCATTTGTCTTGTACCCACATACGAGCGGGGCTAAAACGCTTCCAGATCGTGTTAGCTAAGTACAGTGCTTTTGGCCCTTAGCCTCCACAGCAGGGTTTACTAAACAGCTATATGGCTCTCCAAGGCCAAGCACTGGCCTTGCAACAGATGCCTAGTGCTGGAAATGGAGATATTCAAACCTAAAGTTACGCATGTCAAGTAATGTCCGCAGAACGATTCCATGCAACCCATAAATCTAATAACACACATTTCATGAGTGCCGCAGCGGATCTTCTCTCTCTACTCCCTCTGACACAGCTCACCACTTTCACACAGCAGGGCAGAGATGTTAAGACTGACCCCCCCCCCCCCACAGCCCCCCCACATTCCGCAGCTCCTCAAATTCATTGCATTCATTTAAGAGATGTTAATATCCAGCCGTGTTTAGAGTTGGACTCTTTTGCCAGAAAACAACTCATCTCCTCCGCTGTGTTTCTCTCGAGGGGCCAAAAACACCCATTCACACACCTTAACACCAATGGCATGGTGATCTACTGCTAAACCTCTCTAAGTGCATGTATTTGTAGAGAAAAATTGCAAAGCCACTCAATCTGATAGGCCTGACTATCATCGTGAGTCTCCACAGTACAAGTGAGCCCTCAGGTTTAATTAAACTTTTTCTTTTTCTTTTTTGTAAAAGTGCATCTCCCATGAAAATCCACCCCGGCGTCTGTGTGCGTCGAGAAGCTCTCCCACTTTTGGTTTCTCCTCGAGTGGTCGATACATTAAAACTTGAACTGATTGATTTCAGCATGCCGCGCCATCAGTGTCCTCACGCAGCCGTTAACTACATCTGAAGTGTCTTAGTCATCAGGCTTTAAGGCCGGGGATTGATAATAGCTTGACCAGCAGGGCCTATCTTACCCATCCTTTTTCAGGAGGTCTTGTATTTAGCACCTTGAGGCACTTGTGGCAAATCTCAAACACTACAAGGGTATTCACAGAGCGGCTGAGTGGAAGGCTTTTTCTCATTCGTCCGCACCTCATGAATACATTCCAACTCTAACTAACTACTTTGCCTTAATGTGGAATTTCAAACAAGCTATGAGGCCAATTTATTTATTTGTATTCTCTGCGTCTTAGTGATACTCTCGAGCACGGTGATGGCAGGGAGGATAATCTCTGTCTTTCATCAGCAAAGTGGCCCTGCACAAAACCCATCAGTAAATGTATTCACTATTGATTGATGGTCGCTCCTGCACTACTAGGCAACACTATTATTATCATGCATAGATTCCAGGCTAGCCACAATAAAATCATTGTCTTGATTTAAGGTATCCACCCCCAAAGGTGTCATAATAGCACCACTGGTGTTTGCCTCATATTGCTTTCTTCCTCAACAATTACTGGCATTCCCTGTCATCATCATCTTCACACGAACCATCTAGTCTCGCAGCCGTGTCAGAAGAGGAGGTTTTCTTATGTGTTTGTGTGCAACAGGTGTAAACACATGTGCAAAGGAGATTCAAGAAACTATAAAAATCTGTTATAATTTTTCTCTTCTTCTCTGTTCATCTGGGGCAGGAGGTGCAACATAAAAGTGGCGAAGAAAATAAATATAAATCGTACTTTTTACACATTTGAGGTCTTCACAAACAAGGCGCGGTGTGTCTGCACTATGTAGATATAATTAAAACATTTTTTATATATATATTGGTTATAGCTATCAGACATGTAAATGATCAAAGTATGCTAGTATTTAAGTCAAATATTTTATCATAATTATGTGTTATATATGCTTTTAAAAAAAAGAAGCAACTTAGGGTAAGGGTTTACGGTCAGGTAGATAACCATAACCCTAACCCTAACTTGTATAATAATAATAAAATAATAATGTGTTTTTATGCTTGAATTTTTCTACAAATATGGCTTATTTTTGCGCTTCTTTGTGATATTTCTGTGCAGATATTGAGTAATTTGTTGCTAAAATAACATATTATTATCCAACTCTGATAATGCGGTAATAATAACATTTACCTCTTATGTTCTGTGGCTCTAAGTCCGTGTCGACACATGTGGATCAATATAACAAACAGTATGTGTTAGTTGTCTGCCTCCTGGGAGAAGCCCGGGTCCCGCAGCACTGTGAATCACTGTGACCTTGGTTATCAATCATTGTATCAGGGTATCTAATGTAAACGCAACTGTGGCGTGGATAACATGCCACATCTGCTCTTTGGCCAGCGCTGCTTCTTGGTTACCAAGCGATTTATTAGGGCGCGCTGGGTGAGGAATAATAGGTGTCAGTGTACAGATCAACCGGCGGCTCTTCCACAGGCGCACTATTATCTCCTAAACAGGCTGTTGTGACATTATGGCTTGCCTAAGTTTTACACCGGATAGTTTCGTGTCCCACAAACACATCCCGAAGAGCGAGCGCCACAGTGGCACGGGTTAAAAGCGCCGTGCGCCCGCAGCGAGCTGTGTGTTTGCGCTGGAGACCAATTTATTGCCGATGAACATATGGCCAATATTTTGTCACACGTCATAGCGAGGGGGGGAAAACAAACACGGTGCGATGTGAGCGAGTCAGCAAGAGCCCAGCCACTTGGCCATCCGTGCAAACGCTCCTGGACAATATGAGAAAAGGAGCACTTGCTTTCTGGGTATATAAAGCACATCAGGCTTATCTCTGCACGCACTCCTGACTCCCATTTGGAGATATTTCATTAACTCTGCGCGCAGTCTTAACGCTGGCTACTCATCCGGCCCCCTCTCCACTATAGGTAAGCGCTCCAGTCAGTTTGCATACACGGGTTTCTCCGTTTTCTTTCACAGCTTATAATAGACACTGCTTATTTTGCTGTTTTTGCTGCAGTTTTCCGCGCACCAGCGTGCACCTTGCTCCCTGACGGTTAAAGGAACCTGAACCTCTTTCTTTACTGGTATCTTTATTTATAATAGCATGCTTATTCAACGTGTAGGCCTGGGCGTTTATTTTCTTTAGCCAGCAGTGATCATCACGCACACACGTGGGTAGTCTGAGCTTGGATGAATGTTTTCTTTGTGGTGGCCTGAACCTCGTTCAGGAGAATTAATGTACACAGCATTTGGAAAACTCTTCATTTCTTTGAAAATTAGAATTGCAAATATGAATAGGTTTTTTTTGTTTGAATCCATCCAGATTCACACAACCGGAGAAATTAACACTTGATAAACCAAACGCTAACCGCTCGAATAATTGTTGAGTTTGTAATTTGTTACTATGAAGAGCATTTTGATATATATTGAACATATACGAGGATAATGTATGTTTGCGTGCAGCTGAAGTATTTAAAAAGTCCTTACCAGTCTTTATATCATAACATGCATCTGGATCTATTGCACATCTTCCAAACTATTGGTTATTAGAAGTTGCCTAACTGTACACAAAAAGCACCCCCTGTTGTTTCTTAAAAGTGCCGGTAGAGACCGCTAGAGCTCTTCAGATGTCAACAGCTGTCAGTGTTACTACTGCACAAACACACACATGCACGCACACACACACATAGTCACACACAGGCTGACGAACAAGGAGGACAAGTTGTCTGCACTTGTGCCATCCAGAGCAGAGCAGGGCCAGATCAGCTTCTCGTGGAGAGGATGATTTATCATGATTTATCTATTCATCTATTTATTTAATTGTTTGATTAAGTTGCATTAATAATGTTCCACATGTTTGCAAAATAACAGTGGTCCAATTTGATTTATATGAAGAAGTTTCAGGGATTCAGTCCATTTTTTTCCTCTCCCTCCTCCCTGAACACACACACACACACACACACACACACACACATACACACATACACACACAAACACACAGGTCAGAGCGATACTGAAAATAGGAAGTGATTAAAAAATAATAAACCTCTTTTCAGCAATTCGTCTTACATAGTAGAGAGTGTAGGAGAAAAAGATTAAGGCGATGGCACAGCGTGGCATGAAATTCACCGTTACAAATAAACTGGTGGTTTAACAAATGAAGGCATCTCCTCGGGGCACGGGCGCACCGCTATAATCTCGCCGTGACATGTTTAATCATTAGAGGAAAGGAGGAGAAGAAAGACGTTGTGCCCGGGAGGAGAAGGTGGCGGGATTTCTGTAAAAAAAAATCCAAACGGGTTCCAAAATGATTTGTACCCTGCGGCCAAGTGTCCTCGGGCCATGGCTTAGCCCCCATAAATAAACCGGACCCGGCTTTACCTGCATATTATATATAGGCTTTTAATCATAGAGGGAGGAAATCGGTCTTGTCACTCTGTTCCATTTATCACGGACACCCGGAGGCGGGCGGGGTTACCTTTATCAAAGACTGACTCTCTGCCGGAGGCGTCAAAACGCGCTGAAATTCCGCGATTAAAAGCAGACGATGATCAACATTATTATGGATCCTCCCGCGGCATTTTTCTTATTTGCGCATTCAATCGAACGATTTATTTAATCAGGAATATAAAAAGCTCTTTCTTCACTTATTTGGCAACAATCGTGGGCTTGAATTTTTAGGAGGGAATTATCATTAATCAGACGGGGCCCGTGTTTTTTTTGGAAGGGGAGGGGGTTCATCCGCAAAATTAATTGTTTTCGGACGAGTCCATTGCTGCTGTGTTTGAAGAAGAAGAAAAAACACATGTAAGGAGCTGTAATAACCAGTCAGCTCTGTCGCTTATGATTTCAAAGTGGGAGCAATGGAGAAAGTGTTGATAGCACAATTACAGCAGCAGTGATCACGTGGAAAAAAGGGTTGTGGGTGTTCATGGTTTTACGCACAGTTTTTTACGCACAAGAGTTTAATATGCATCACAGAGAGTATTGCTACTACAGCTACGATCAGAAAGTCTCGTTTTAGTGTCACTTGTGAAGATTTCGTGTCAACATGGACTCAAATCCAGCACCGGCCTCGTGCCCCGTATTGTCCTTTAAATCCTGACGCATCTGTAAAGGCCCTTTTCTATACTGTCCATCTTACCACTCACACACACAGAGGACTGTCCGGAGAGGATTTGGGGAAAACCATCAGAGCAACTTCCTGAGATTGTTAGAATCAGAATATTTAATATTGCAACTTAAACATTACAGATACAAAGCAAATAAAAAAAGAATAAAATACAAGAATAACAATAATAATAATAGGCCAATAAAATAAAAAACAAATTCTCAAAACCTACCGTGTCCTCTGATACTAAATTAACTTCCCATGAATGCACATGTAAACGCATCCTGAGCGGATGTACTGCACTCTGCACATTTTCCAGTGTTGGTCCCGTTGACTCGTCCCACTCTGCACATGGCCATTGTCAGAGCGCAAAAGGCGAGCGGCCTGTTTGAACTACCTGAGAAAGTAAACAGGTAAACAGAGAGCGATAGGCTCTCCAAGTGGAGTACGTCCACTTAGCCTGTGTGCACATTTACCTCTTCTTTCCGAAACCCTCGGCTCAAGTTGATCAAATAGTACATCCCCGGCAACTGGCCACATGCACCAGTCTGCACCCCAGTGCGCTCCCGTGCACGCACCGTCACCGAACCTACTGTGACTCCCCTCTTGTCACTGTGCCACACTCACACTCACACACAGCTAAAAGCAAGGCAGAGTGACACGGGTGACAAGTCTGTGTGCTCTCACACATGCCTGATTTGGCTCCACACACTTTCAATAAGTCTCAGTGAAATAATGTCCTTCATGGGCCAAGTGAGTTTCCTGTGCGCACGGAGGTTGCAGCCTGGGCCAGTCCTCCGCGGTGCGTAAAGCTCTCTGGGCTTCTTGTCTTGTCTCCTGCGGGCTGGGTGTCCCTTCTTGGGCTGGATGTCCCTCTGCACATGTCGGATTTAGTGCATCAGGTCAGTAACCTCTCTTCCCCCCTTAGAGGGGGCTCAGACGCAGCTCCATGTTTGTCCATGCAGCCCGTGCGGCTCAATGGAGCCTTTGTGGGATGTTGAGACTTGTGATTAATTCTGCCAGTGTGGTGAAATATTTAACTCGGGCCTGTGTGTCAGGTGCATACAGATCATCTGGCAAGTAAAGCTTGAACAGATAATATTAAAATGTAAATGTAAAATAGGCTGATTCATTTATTAATCTTCGAATAATGCAAAAATATATAGATAATGTGAATCCATATTTTTGAATATTACAATAATATTATGAATCATAATATTTTATAAATTTAATTAGATTTCAGTATTTATTCAAATATTACAGTCTCCATCTTTTCCTCGAAAATGAGACTGTCTGCTGTGTTTATTCAAATACGTGTGTGTGCTGAGATGAAGGACCTTCCTTAATATTGTGGAAGGGCCCAGGAATTGAATGAAGAGATAGTCCATTGAAAGCAGTTGAATGCCATGACAACTAGGAACAACCTCAGATTTATTCCAAACAGTTAGAAAGCATTGTGCGCGGGGCGTCAATCATCCATTATTTCGCCCCTGAAATAAATGCAAAAACTGCGGCCGCACAAAAGCTTCCAACAGGAGCCGGACATTTGTCTACATTTCCCCCATTGTCTGCAGCTTAGCAATCGGTTTGTATTTGTGTTTGCCCCGGGTCCGACCACCCAGGATGCGCAGAGGACTTGGTTAAAAAGAAAAAACGTGAAACATTGTCACCCACATCACATACTGGATAGGAGGCAGAGGGAGGAGAACGAAAGGGAAAGTCTTGAAGGGGAGGAAAATAAAGTAAGCAACAATGATACTCGGGTTTCCACAGGAGAGAGGAGGGGAAAAGGCAAAGATGGAGCACTTTAAAGGAGGGAGGAAAACAAATATTAGGATGCGCTGCCATGATGAAAGTGAGGAGATTTATTGAGGGGGGGAGAGAAAAAAAATCAAAATTATGAGTAGAATTAATTCATGGAAAATATGCATAAATATACTGGTTTAGGCCTTTTGTTTTTTATTGTAAACCTGCGTGGATGCACCGTTATTCGTATTACTATTATTATAATAATCATTGTTATCATTATAAGTATCATTATTATTAATAGCAGTGGGCTGTTAATATTATCGGTGTTGTTATTGTTGTTTTTATAGGCCTCATTATCACTCACTCATTTGGATGGGCCCAGTGTCTTAAACACTTTGCCTAGCGGTTTCAAACAAACACGGTCCTGCTTCAGTTCCACACACATGCCTCTTGTCCTTAAGCCCTGGCAAAAATATTGACTCAGAAGGTTTACATAAATTAACCGGCGAAATATTTGAACAACAGCTGCTCTTTGTGGCTGAAAAAAAAAAAAAAATTATATTTAACAACTTCGTGCACCTACATCCCCAAAAAGAAATGCACTCGAGGAAAGTCAAATAAAAAAAAAAAGGTAAAAAAAAGCCATGGAGCAATTTGTTCAAACGTGTTGTTTTTGTAAGTATTGCGAGGATACAGATACTTGGAGGTTCTTTGTATGTAAATAGGGTGGTAAAAAAAAAAGAAAAAGGCCCTCCCCGTCTTTGTAATTAATTGACACGTTACACCACTCATCATGCTCTGAAGCACCAATGGTAGAGGCTCGGATCTCCCCAAAACCCACAATTTCACATCTGCAAACACTGTCTTCATCCACTTGACTCCTAAGACCCGCCCACACGTGGCCAACCTTTCGCGGTTTTTAATGCTTTTTCACTGCAGGTTCATGTGTTGAGACCAACCTTATATGGACCGATCGGACAAGGTAATGGCTTATTTCCCTCTAGCACCCAGCAGCAGCACAGTATCCATGAGCCACACATAGCACTCCAGCCACTTTGGCATCCTCCCTGGACTTAACAGAGGCTGCAATCCTCCCCTTGCTCGGCTCGCTCAGGCTATGGTTCACCCACAGTGGCTGCTTTGACTGTATTTCCGCGCATAGAGCGACTCCTACTCATCCTTCTCCTCCTGAAACATCGCCTCTGCTTTCTCTCTTTTCTCCTTTTTTTTATTTGTTTGTTTGTTGCAACGACACAAAAACAGCCGGATTGTCCGAAGAGGAAGGAGAAGAAGAAGAAGGAGAAGAAGAAGGAGAAGAAGGAGGAAAAAAAAGCTGCTGCAGCAACTTTTTCCCCCTGCATATTTCCCCCCCTCCACCAGAATATGTCGTTGACCAACACAAAGACGGGCTTTTCTGTAAAGGACATTTTGGACCTTCCTGACACGAACGACGAAGATGGATCTATCACCGGCGCGGAGGAAGACACGGAGGGATCGGAGACCACGTCCACGACGAAAACCGCTGGAGTTTTGGTGCAAAGTCCGCTAGAAAACGCTCAGAACCTGCCTTTAAAGAACCCCTTTTATGACAGTAGTGACAATCCTTACACACGATGGCTTGCTACTACGGACAGCATCCAGTATTCATGTAAGTAGAGTCTCACAATCCTCCTTGATCACGTCGATAATGACTTCCATCGGTTTTTTTATTTCCTGGATATGTGTGTGTGTGTGTTGCATTTAGACATACTCGATGGCATGCAGCCTCCTATGTTCCACGGTACCGATGCCCTTGGGTGGCGTGCATGCGTTCATCTCCATGCACCGTGCGCTTGTCTTGGGGCGTTTGGCTGCTCAGCGAATGCATGCAGTGTTTAGGGGCTCACCTCATTTTGAGAATTTAATGAATTTGTGGAAAAGAAAACAAAAAAAAAACAAAAAAACACACGGGGCTGTAAGTTGCTCGGAGTGTAACTGCGGTGTGGAACGCATGGGGCTGCATTCTGTGGGGATTTGTGCGCAGACAATGCATCTTTTAATGCTTCACTGACTCGAGCTGCTTGTGGGAAATCTGGGCTGGAGAATGTTTTTTTGTTTTTTTTGTGCTTCCCACGTTTAAATGGCACCAAAGTGTTAAAATCAGCAAAACGGCCGAGCTGTGTTATAATCCAGTCATGTTGTAAACATGTTTCGTGGCTTGTAAATCTGTGCGTAATCCGGTTTTTGACAAGTGCTCGATCATTAACAGCTCTTTTTTTTTCCCTCCTATTACGCACCAGCACAGTTCATTTCCAAATGCATGGCAACTTTTTTTTATGGCCTGTGCTTGAGATGATAAATAAAATGCCCACTGAGAACTTCACAACATAACATTTTGACAGTGTTTCTCCCGTTTCTTGCCGCAGTGCACGGTCTCTCCGCCAGCTCGCAGGACTCGGCCAAGTCCCCGGAGCCGTCCGCGGACGACGAATCGCCGGACAACGACAAGGAGACCTCCAGCAGCGGCGGCAGCGACTCCGGCAAGAAGCGGAAAAGGCGGGTGCTGTTCTCCAAGGCGCAGACCTACGAGCTGGAGCGCCGCTTCAGGCAGCAGCGGTACCTGTCCGCCCCGGAGAGGGAGCACCTGGCCAGCCTGATCCGCCTCACCCCGACCCAAGTGAAGATCTGGTTCCAGAACCACCGGTATAAGATGAAGAGAGCCCGGGCCGAGAAAGGTATGGAAGTGACCCATCTCCCTTCTCCTAGGCGGGTGGCCGTGCCCGTCTTAGTCAGGGATGGAAAGCCTTGTCACACTCTTAAAGCTCAGGACTTGGCGGCCACTTTTCAGGCCGGGATCCCCTTCTCGGCTTACAGTGCCCAGTCACTCCAACACATGCAGTATAACGCGCAGTACAGCGCCGCGGCCACGCCACAGTTCCCCACAGCACACCATTTGGTGCAAACGCAACAGTGGACTTGGTGAGAGAAATGATAGAGACTTGGCTTGGAGGCACGATAGGGAGTTTCACCACAAAGCAAAGAGAAAGAAAGAAAAAAAGAAACACAAAAAAAACAAAAAGACTTTTCATTTTTGCAGCTTGACTCATATATATACTACCATTTTTATTCGGGGCTCATGTGTGCGCCGTGTTTACGTGTTTTCGTTCAGAGAACTGGGTCCAAACCTCTCCCGTATAGATTTTATTAAGAATGTCAATGCTCTTCTTGTGAATTTTTTTTTGATTTGTAAAAGTATGCTGTGTGTTGGTTGTAGAGATGTTTCCTCTCTTTTTTTTTATTTTTCATTTGTCCCTTCGTGTTATTATCAGCACGTGCGAACCACTTTATAATTATAGAAATTTTTAATTTCTTGCTTCTTTTATGGACCGAAAAAATATTTATGGCCAAGAATAAACACTGGCAACTTTTCAGCTATTTTTCCTTTTTGGTTTTTATTTCCTGTAAATATCTTGTGGCACATGTTTGCAAACCTAGAGAACTTTTCGGGAGCGTTGAGCTGAAATATCGACCTATAAATATATATTATATTTCCAAATTTAAAAAACAAGCAAAATGAGGGAGTGATTTTTTTGGCTAAATCATAAATGTAAATATCAGTGTAGCCTCGCAGTGATGGCTGAAGATCCACATTTTTATAAGGATTTTTTTCAAATAAAAAGCTGTGTTTCTGAAAGAGGGTTTGGTTTATATACAAGTGTCCTATTCCACAATGAAAGGCTAAGAAGCTAAACGTCATATTGTGGCACAGAATGGAGCTCGATTATGGGAATAAATCTCCAGCGCACTTCAGCCTTTTCTCCTTTTTTAAACAAATTAATCCAGGGAATATATTTTTCCTTTTTGCTGAATCCGAACACCTCACTAATAAAGGGCCCAAAGTCACTCGTGAAATGAGACTAAAAACCACTTACTTAATATAAGAGGGCTTCTCCACATAAGAAGCTTTTGAGTCAAAAGCTCTTCTTTTCACTGCATCGCCAGCCACTCCCGGCCTCGGGTGTAAAGTGGACGGTTATGGAGGAAGAAGAATGGGGGGAAAAAATGTTTCAATTGCAATAAATGTTTTGTTATCTCGTTCAGCGCTAAACTGCAAATAGAGCTGGCATAATCAATGACGCACCAGCCTCTCTTTGTTTAACCACGAACAACCTTCGACTGAAAAAGGCGCACGGACCTCAGGGGCTTTAACCGCCTAATAAAAGTGATTTTTTTTTGACATCATCATATAATATATTAGCAACAACACCCCACAGTAAAATACACTTTGCTCTATTAGACACCACGGTCTTTTAAGGTGGAACCAAAACAAGCTCAAATGGCTCCCCAGTGATCCGCTGCAGCGCGCACTGCGGATTACCAGACTCCGGTCAATATCTTGGGTAAATATGATAACCGCAGTAGAGAAATCCATGCATTCTGTTTGTCCCGGGACAGAAACAAATCCCAGAACAGATGTCGGAGTCGCCCCTATCATCACTGAACAAACAGCTAAATTGGGCAGATTTGCTAATTATTTACCGAATTGAGTCTCAGGGGGCTACTGCTTTTGTGGAGCGACACAGACTCAATTTGTCCCTGACAGACCGGTTTTGTGTTGCGCCGCTGGTCGGAGCTTGTAGGTCAAATTAATTTAGCAACTTGCTAGTAGATTTGGTTTATTTCATTAATTCGTGGATAAATAAATAAGAAAAAGAAAAATAAGAATCGCTGCTTTAATAATCGCTCCTGCACACCTCTGAAATGGTGGGAAAGTGGATGTGGGGTAGAAATGTGATATGATCCGCAGTGCGCTCTGTGGAAACATGAACTGATCCGTGGCAGTGATAAAGAGCTGCCTCGCTGTGATTGGATTTTAGTGAACTCTGGCTGGCTTCTTTCAAATCAGTCTTAAAATGAACCAATCTGAGGAAAATACAGTTTAAAAAAAAGTCATGCTTAAAAGGCGAATGCAGACTTTAAGTATGGCCAGGATCTTTTCCCTGTAGATTTTGCATCTCTCTTGGGGATAGCTCTGTGACTCCATCATTGCATAATACACGACACAGCACAGAGATAAAAGCCCAGTGCCTGGTGTTGCAGGATGTCAGAGGCGTGCATGTTAACGAGCTGCAGGGTTGAGGATGCAAACAGTGTGGATAGAGAGACTGACAGAGTTTCTTGGTGCTGTTCAGAGTCAGGGAGATGTATCCTTGGGCTTTTTGTCCCGCCTGTCACTCGGTGCCATTGTGATCTTTGCTGCACACGTTGTATCCCATATGGGCAGCTGGGCTCGGACAAGGAGAAAAGGATCTCTCACAAGCCCCAATTTGTATCAGGCCCTCAAATAAAGCATTGTTGTCTCTGAAAGAAAAACGAATTAAAAATTCGTGCTATATCTATTCTGGTCAGAAAAAGGAGCCCCATTCACAGATAACAGGGAGTCCTTCTTCCTTGATAGAGCTATGCCAACAACAGCCCTCTCATTTCTCTTCACCCTCCATCCCACCATGCTCCAAAGTGAAAGGCTGATTATTGTCTGCCCCTCAAAAAAAAAAGTGGCTCGTCACAGCGCAAAAAACTATTTTTAATTCCAGACAGAGTACTTCCTTGTTTGCGTTGACTCCCACTGGAAAGCGCCGGCCTATAGCCTCTTATTTCTGAATAGACCGAGGGAAAACATTTTATATAACACCATTAGAGTAAGGACTTCCGCGTGAGGTGTAGAAAAGTTCACCAGCACTTCCCTGGATTCATACGCCGACACGGTGCAGTCACATGAAGCTGTTCATACACTTAGAGACATGTGCAAATATTAGCTGCCAGTGATTCATTCAAGATATAAATGTGGAAGCTGCTGTTTTCATCTTAGATTTTATTGGGGTCGGAGGAAAGGCTGGATGCAAACTAAGGATACTGACAGGTGTTTGGTGGAGCTGTGCGTAAAGATAATTCGTCGTTGGAAAGATTAGAAACAATCGCTTATACGCATGGTTTGGAAACGTCAAATTTTAATATCTAATTTATATTTCTCAAATACCACCCTTACACACACACACTCACATTTGTGTGCACCAGCCTTGTTCTTTTGTTTCTCCCTAAACCGAGACCAAGATAAAACAGCTCGCTGTGTGAAATCCTCTGTGGGTAAACTTTTACGCACGGGAGTCCTCTCTCTTGCACCCCCTTGTATTGTCATTAACGTACCAGAAAATTACACCACCTCTCCACCAGCTCAGCAACAGGGTCAGATTTATCGGAAATTGCTTTTTAGCTGCTCGGAGGGATAAAGCGGCGCGACATTAAAGCGAGCATCTTGGCGTGCAGTGTAGTTCAACCCGCGTTGATAACGATATTATATACCTTGGAATACAATACTCGAGGAAATGTGCACTTGGGACACCATGGATCTTCGTCATCCTGCCCATTTGAACCTCGACATGAATCATTTTTGTCCCTCTATCGCGCACATCGCCAAATAAACGAGGATTTCAAAGCTATAATAGGCGGCGCTTTTCATTTTAAAGGAAGCTATCTGGGTTTTATTGCCTTAAAGGAGATCCAGATTAGATTCGCCACGGTGCCGATATTAAATGGAGAGGGAGTGATGGAGAGAGGGGAGGGCGAGGCTGGAGAGGCGAGAGAGGCGATAGTGGCGACGAGCGGCCACTAGATGGAAGCAGAGGCCCGCAGTTGGCGTCATGCAGCGTTTGCCCCTCTGCGCACAAACAGCTCGGCTCAATGCGATTCTCCCACCGCAGCTGAAGTTACCGCTGTTGTTTCCTCCCTAATGAACAGGCGTCCCCACAAACTTGACTTGTCTTTATGACACTGTTATGGATCTTGAGAGCATAATCACCATCGATGCTCTTGAGAAACCAACAGTCCACAGCCAATTAAAAGCCAAACACTGTCTCCGTTTCAAAGTTGGAGACAGCGAGAGAGAAAGAGGGAGAGAGAGGGGCTGGGTGACACCACTGTGTGGCGCAATAGGATAGGCGGATAAATATGGTGCGGATTAATTCACCTCAGTGAAAGTGAACAATAGAGCTGAAGAGAGGAAAAGCCTTAACTCAGTCACCGTGTCCTTCACAACAAAGAGGGCTGTGTGAGTTAAATGTCCTATGAAAATATATGACACTTGCATCACTGGCGTTTGTGCACTGAAACTGGTCCGAGGCAGATGTTTCTCCTGCGAACATGACAGAAAACACGACAACACCGAGTCCACCTGGAGTCTCTGGGGGCAAAAGTCCCACTGCACATCTGGTTTTTCTTTTAAATCACATCAAAATAACTAAATCAGATTCTGTGTCTGACGCTTACATTTAAATGCCCGTCACGTCCCTGAGCTTAGCTTTATTTTTTACAGTGCCTCATCATCTCCTCATGCAGAAAAGAAAGTATGCAGAAAAATGGGTCAAATGACGTCCAAAAAAAATGAAAGGCTTCCATCTCTGAATGCACCTGCTCAGTGCAGCATCAGTGAGTTTGCACCCGTAGGGGGCCTCATTGGGTCAGAAAGATGCAGCAGCAGCAGCAGCGGGGGGTTGGAGGGAGGCTGAACATGAGAGAAGGGAAATGGGGGGGTGGGGGGATTGGGAGTGTTGGTGTGTAAGAGTTGTGACCACTTAGTGAGGAAAACATCCAGAGGAAGAACCAACAGGAAAATAATAATCAGAAGGTGTTATGCTTCAAATCAGGTGTTTGCTTTCTAAAAAAGGGAAGATAAAGATGGACATGTAAAAGTATGATAGCAAATTTATCTACAACCAACATGCTTTCTAAACAGTGGTGAGATCAGCGGTGTGTGTGTGCATGCGTCTGTGTGCGTGTGTGTGTGTGTGTGTGTGTGTGTGTGCGTGCGTGCGTGCGTGCGTGCGTGCGTGCGTGTGTGTGTGTGTGTGTGTGTGTCGTGAGTGTAATCAGTGGCAGAGTGTGGTTCAGATCAGCCTCTCCCATCTGCATGAAGAGAAGACCCCGGTGAGCTGAGAGCTGATGATTGACACAAGCCCACCTTCGTGTCTGTGAGTTAAACAAGACGAAACAGAAGAGCTGCTGCCCGACGACACTTTTCTCTGGAGCTGCTGAAGTAAAAGAGAAAGAAAAGCAAAGATTCCTCCCTGCAGCATCGCTGAGCATCTCCGGATCCGGTCCTGATGTTTTCATCCATAAAATAAAGAATGGGATTTGTCTTTTAGGGCTGGGCGATACAGCCAAAAATGTTATCAAGATGAAAACATTCCTATCAGATGATACTAATAATCATCAAGTTAACTGTCACATTACTATTTCTTTATGGCCTAAAAACAGATTTTTGCTTCTGAGAGAGCAGAGAAAGACAAACACTAGATTAACTGCAAAAACGCTTTACAGATATGAGGTTTATAAATCATTTGTTACACCGTGTTAATGCAAAGCATTAGAATTACATCGATATATATTTAACCTTTTTCATATTGATATTTATTTGATAATTATATTAGGATATTTGTTGATGTTTTATTGTCCAGCCCTATTCTGTATACAACTTAAAAATAGATATTCACAATCATTATTGGGATAAATACAGAAATTCTAGGTAGGATGAAATTAAAGGTTTTTGTTATTTATTTCATGACTAAATAGGAAATTAATTAAAAAATAATAATTTCATCCTATTTTCCAGATGTGTTCACAATTTGTTCATGGCTTATTTCACATGTTTAATTCTTGGAATAAAAGCTCACAATAATAAACCCCTCATTTCTGCTTACAATTCATGTCCTATACTTCAAATGTCTTGCTATTCATTAGGCAGTGTCATTTGAAAGGAGCTGATTGGTCGATTGGAAAATGTTCTGTTGAAAAAGATGAAACCGTTTAGTTTGTGAAAGTAAATGGAAAAGAATTTGTGAAACAGCCATGACCATGAGGAAGAATGATGCCACGCAGTATCAGACACTTCAAATTTCATATTTCAGATCCGTGCTACAGGTATCGCTTGACACTTGCATGTATCCAGCAGATAGACACAACCCGACAACATTGTTTGATTTGTTTTACTCCAGCTACTCACTGTGAGGTGCATGACTCTTGCTTTTAGCTCCCTTTCCTTACCAGCGGGCGCTCAATGTTGTTCTTTCACACGCTTGAAAACATGGCTGAGAGGAAACGTAGAACCCATTTGCTTAAGTGTCCTTGTCTCCATGTAAGGTCATTTTCACAAACTTCACATTGTTGGGAGTGTAAGTAGATGTGGGACATTTTTGGCTCCTCTTTTGTTCCGTATCAGTGTGAATCTGAGGTAAAAGCAGGCAGAAGAGGCATGTTTCTGAATCCTTCTCTAGCTAACAGGGATATTTAACAGAGGCAGTGAGCTGGATCTCATAAGTGCTTCACGCTGGAATAAACAGACGTGCGTTTCATCCTTCCTCTCTCAGACGAGACCAAACACGCAGACATGTTTCGCCATGGGAGACGCTGATGATGCACTTCTTAAATTGTGGCAGTGGAGGTACGGCCCGAGTTTGAAGTGCTGCATGAGACCAACAGCCAGACAGGAGTCATGTTTGTGGAGAGAGAAGTGAGCGTCAAGGTTCCTGACTTCTGTTAATGTTGAGATAAGAAGAACAGCAGAGTCTGCAGAGACACATGGAGACGGGCAGGGTGAAAGTCATCAGCTCAGACAGTGAAAGGTTATTTTTTCACCCAGGTATTTTTTACACCATCAATCAAATACTCCCATGTAAAAATGTACATATGTAAATTGTATGACGAAGAAAATAAAGGATTACAAAAGAAAATCTTACTGACTTTTAATTTTGGTCTTTATTTCTAAGAAATGATCTTCAAATGTGTATAGAGGTGACAATAAAGGGATTTGAATGTACTTATCATCAAAACATAGTGGACCTCATGACTCACAGTTAAACATATCATACTCATATTGTAACAGTGGTGGAAGCATATATTCCTCTCAAACAGTTTCTTAGATACAGCTTCTTTCTGCTCTCTTATATTGACTCTGTACATTAATGCACCAGAAATATATAGAACCATTCATCCATCACTTTTCAAGCTGCTCTAAGAGTCCAGGGGGTAAATACACTGACCTTTAGTGATTTCTGTGCCTGAAAGTCTCAATTTCCTCTTTTTACATTTTTATTCACGCAGCGTTGTTCTCAAATGAAGTAAAGCTAAAAGTGAGTCGAACGCCTCACACAAGCAGTAGTGGATCAAATGTTTGGTTACACTGAAGTGAGTCTTGTGCTTTCACGTCGATGTAAAAGTAGTTGAATGAAATTGGGACTTTTTGTCTGTCCTCGGTTGTGGGTTCTAGTTGAAGTGGAGAACATACAAAATGTTGGAAAATAATATCAAATCTTACAAAATCTGAAAAGATGGAGATTGGTTTAGTTTTAATCTGCAGCATCTTTCTATTTCTCATTATCTCTTGATCGTTGTCAGTAACAACAGACTGTGTTTGCTAAGAGCGTGTGAATCAAACCAAAGTCAGACAGCACCTGGTTTTTCTGTTTAATACATACGGTTGAGAACAGTGTTTGTAATGACAAGGACGCACAACAGTGTCCAAATGTTTATTGACAGCTACTTGTACATTCAATGTATGAATTCAATTGTTTCTGTCCAATGAGAGATTTTTGCCATTTTAGATTTAATTTAGAGTCGACGATGATAAAAACGACAAGTCCCAACATTTGAACAACACTGTACAGTTTAATTAAATGAAAGTAAACTTACTGATACACAAACATGTGTTTTCACCCTCAGCAATTTAAACAAACCAGAGATATTAATGCCATTCATGTTGAGATGATTAATGTTAAACTAAATTGCCCAATAACAGGAGAAACACTTGTTTTGCCTGAGCACAATGCTCATGTTTTTAATTTAAAGAAGTGATGGTTTACAGTGAAGTAGATGCAGTTCATTTAAATTGATGGACTTTCTGAATGTTTTCCATCTGTTGCAGGTAAATGTAATCCCTCGGTGCATGGTGATTAATATTTAGAGCCAACTTAACCTCTGCTGCTTGCATCTGCGCCTCCTTCTATTAAAAGTTCTGCTTCTGTGTTGTGATGTTGCAAGTTGCCACATGGTCTCATTTCCCTTTGTCTTCTCTCTCTCAATGTTCCACCTCAGGACTTGAGTTGTCATGTGTAAATCCCACAATGCACTGCTGCGGTCAGGTGGGCTGGACGGGGGACAGCGGCGACCGTCTGGGTCCCAGAGTTGAGTGTTTGTGCCTTTCACTTAGTGGATTGTCTCACCTTCTTCAGAGGAGGAACATGCGGTGCTTGAGCTGCCAGCACTGCAGATGGATCCTGGGGCTCTGAGGCCGATGCTGCGGCCGGCCGGCGTCTGCTTCAGACACGCTTCAGTCAGCACGTCTGCACCATCATCAAAGAGGCAACACTATGGCAGCGGTGTGTTGTGCCAAATTCAAGTCGCCTTCTTGACTCCCTGCTTAAAGCGAATGTAAAATATGTGTTGCGACTCCTGCTTGTCGTATGTGTGTGCACGTGTACCCTGTCATGGATTTATAATGTGTAAGTGCACTGAATGTAAGAATAAATTCTAGAAAAAGGCCTCTCTATTATTTATTTTGTGGACTTTGCTGAATAGAAACATGTTTGGATCGATGCTCAGATCAATGCTCCATCTGACTACCTTTGTATCATGTGCCACGTTCAGTCATTCTGAAACTTGAGACTGAAGCAATAACCTTCAACTTATTTATCTCCTATAGCCGCAGACGTCTGTCGTCCATGTTTTCAGCATCCGAGCACAAACAAGCTCCCATTAGCCCAGTGTCCTTCAGGAGCTTGTGTAGCATGCTATGCTAAGGAAGCTAAAGGAAGTCCCTGATGCTTTAATAAGAATTAAAGCAGTATCAATAAGCATTATGAAAGCGTTGCTGTCTGATCAGACCAAAACAAAGACATACTAGAGCCAAAACAATATAAGAATGATTGGGATTTACAAGCTTATTACTGCCAAAGTACTCCTGAGCAAGGCACAAAAACCCACAATATAGTGCAAGCTTATTTATTTATTTTTTACCATTGTAATAAAATGCATATGGATTTATGTCTGGGAAGAAGGGAAATACAATGGCATGTACTTGTCTTTATGATTTTATGTGGGCCTTACTTTCCGTCGGGGCGTAATTCAACAGAAAAGCTCCACAGAGGCTGGAACTCTAATTCACAGCCTGTTGTCAAATACAAAAGATATTTAATGTCTGTGACATCACCGGGCCCCCACTCAACCTCCAGGACCCTCAGATCCTCTCGTCCTGTCGCTCGTCCCTGTGGCCCCGGGACTGATAAAGCACTGTGGAAGAGTTTAGTCTGAGCTGTCAGATCCTCCCTTGCTACATTTATGTATCCTTTCATATATGCATCATTTTTTACTTGAGCTCAATGTTCACACCCACAAATACAAACATGAATACATGATTGTTATATTCTATTTTTATCATGGGTTTCTGTGTGCCTCACTTTTTGTATTGAATGTAGTTGTAACTTATCTGTACAGTTCTCAAAGTGCTCAAAGTGTGTTATTTTGACATATACTAAATAAAATTGAATTAACTAAACCTCAGTTGTCATTTTATATAATTGTACTTTTATGGAAGGGTTTCAAAAAAGACAGCGGATTACAAACTGCACCTCATAATACTATAATACTAAAGTTTATAATTGGTAGATTTGTGCAACATTCGTGAGAGAAACTATTGCACACTTCATTGTATTTATGCAGCAGCTTTGTGTATAGTTACACTTACATAGTACAGTACAGTTTGACATATAGTACACATGATATATTATTACACCAGCAGTAGGTGAAAGAGCACCTTTGCCATTAGAAACAGCTCAAACTCATAAAGTGACCTTCCCTGAGTTTCACGTACTTACTTGTGATATTAAAATAATCAGACAGCACATCTACATATATGTTTAGCATGTCCTACATTTGTACACACTGTATCTGTTATTTGACATATTCTTGCTTTGTGGTATTATTATATTTATCCAAAGTGTAAATTCTCCCCGGTGAGGTTTAAGTCTGATGCCTTTCACACTGGGTCATCACAACACCTCAAACAGTTATTCATCTGAATAACAAAAGGTGCACATGTGAAAAAAATAACTGATGCTCAGGTTTAATACTTGGAATCAGCAAACATGTGACTTTAATCTGACATAAATAATCAATATACAGTGTGTGGGAGTTACACACCATGTGGAAAACATAGAGACGTATGTGTATGGTGTAAGCTGATTACCAGGACATGAAGAATAATAGTAAGTATGGACATCAATGGGACACTTTTGCCTTTTTAATACACAAAGTAAATGAGTGCAGAGGTGAAACTATTTCATTTAATGTTATTGTTACATAATACTTTTATTTTAGGAATTGAAAAGCACTAGTGTGGGTGGTTTAACATAAGACGGCATAGTCCAGTTATCAGTGGTGTTGTTTGAGCAGCGACCCCCACACTCCACATAATGTGCATCTCACTGCAAGCTTTTCACTTGTTATAGTTGGAAATAATTACTGACAACATTAAAGAAGGTCATGACCGTGACCCAGCATGCACTGCAGTCAGAATACCATTTGCCATTCTTACATGTGTCCTCCATGATAAAGGCCTGTTTTCTTTTCAGGCAACAAACCATTGTATACATTAGTGGATTAAAAAAATGTATTGATAAAATAAGATAAACATCTTCTAGGTCATCACTTACACTTACTTAAGATACATGAATATACAATGTATTGTTTTAATTTGATTTCCGTTAAGATGCAGGATTATTTATTTGTTATAAGATCCACCACTTTAATGCTTTAAACTTTAATTGTTTAAACAACTGGGTATGTGGATAATGCAAAGATCAGCAAACCAAACAGAAGCTGTGAGGGGTGAACAGTGGCAGGAAGCCGAAGGATGTTTTGTGTGTCTCCTTTTTTTCTTTGCCTGTTGACTGAGCTGCAGTTATCTGAGTGGAGGAATCTTTTCCTGGCCCCTGCACGCCTGGCTGGAAGGATGAGAGAGAAAGAGAGAGAGAGAGAGAAAGAGAGAGAGAGAGAGAGACGGGAACAGTCTGCAGCGTTTTAGCACACAATTTCATGATGGTTTCAGAGAAGAGGCCAGCCAAGCATTTCAAGTGGCGGAGCAGCGAGAGGGCAGCATTGTGGAGGAGATCAGGTAGTGTAATGATCAGGTTGACGAGATGACATCAAGCGTCCTCAGGGATGGCCAGGCACACAGAGCCGACATCCTTCCAGAGAGGAGAGAACCACGGGCACAGGACCAGACAAAACCAACAAACAAAAGAGCCATTGGCCTCAGGTAGACTTGTTATTACTGTACGGCAGCAGACACATGCACAGCTCACACAAAGAGATTCAAACACTAGAGGTAAATCATGAAAGATGTCCGTCTGTGTGTGATGTTGATTTGCAGTCTCTCAACAGTCAATAACAAGAGGATACACGTGGGAGGACGCTGTTTTTATGCAGCATTGCCGGTTTTATTTTACAAATCACTTTCACCTCCTCCAATTCTTGGCTCTAGAAAAAAGGACTTATGGGAAACGTAGTATTTGTATCAGTGCAAAATACCAAACAGTAAATAATAAATCTTTTTTTATTCAAATTTGTCATATGGCCGTTGGTAAAAAAAAACTATCAGAAAATGTTTAAAATAACCTGGCTCAGGATTTAACCTTGACAGTGGTTACAAATAATTTATTGTATGAAGGAATGTGTATGCTTATACACATGCAACATCATAATTCATACTTAGTTCAGACTACATGGTGATTTGGATATTTTATTATCATATATAGACACAATACAGTAGTAAATAAAACTTGTACATGCTAATCGTGATGAAAACTGGTGAAAACAGGATGTGGAGTAAAACAAATTACTTAGTTCATTTATTCAGCTGTAACTCCAACACAGAATGAGCTTTTAAAATACATTCTAACTGAATTGCATTTTTTGTCATTTCTAAAATAACTTTCAGTATTATACCATCTTTCTGCTTTTTTTTCCAAAGTCAGGATTTAATTTGATATATAACACCACAGATGTCATGTGTGATAAACCCACAGGGACAAACACCCCGTTGATTAAAAATAAGTATAGAGAATAAAATGTCAGAGTTAAATGTTCCTGAACATCTTTTATATTATATGATATTAAGAATGAATCGAAAGGCCTTCGTCTTCTTTGCACTGAAATATATTGTGTAACATACCTGCAATAAATAAATATTCTACACGTTACGTACGAAAAATTACATGAAAACACTGATACATTTAAATCACTAATTCAAGTATATAATTTCAGCTCATCATATTCTATTTATAGGTAATGATGTTATTTAAGCCGCCATAATTTGTGATATGGTTGAGTATTTTTCCTTGATTCATTGTTCTCACTCATTGCATTAACAACTACAATTCAGTCTGAGACCAGTTTAAAGAATAAAGCCTCCTGCATCTCAGGACAGTGAATTTGGTCTCGTGTGTCACTCTAATGTCCAAGTTCATCTCCATGTGCTTTAAAACATATAGAAAAATGATTCAGGAAAAGGAAACTTTATAAACAGCGGGTATTGTTGCTCCAGTTCTCAAAGGACATGAGTGACTTTGTATTCCTCCTGTAGTTCCTCTAACGGCCACTAAAGACCAAAAACATCAGCAGCATTTCTTATAAATCAGGTGATTAATAACAAATATTATGTTATTAATCATTTTAGATTTGAAGTTTAACTTTTTACACATAATTTCTGGTTCAGCTGTGACAGTATGGTTTCAAACTTGTAGTGGAAATGATCTGTCAAATAAACAATTGATTAAAATATAATAAAGTATAGTACTCTCTGAATTTGTACATGGGGTGGGGGATAACTACATGCTGTTAATGAGTCATATCTTCCTGTTGCTAAAGAAAGACTTGTATGCTATAAGAGAAACCAAAATTAAAGGTTGCCTATATGATTATATAGGGAAAACATATGTGACCTTGAGCAAGAAAGTTAAAAACTACATTTAATGACTTGCTTTTGTGCTTGAACTTTGCAACTCTGTATAAAACGAAGAATTTAAAATGATGGCACTGTTGATTTTCAAATACAAATATTTAATTTACAATTATGTGTGTCTTATGAACAAGAAGAAAAATATTAATGACCATGAAAGGAAAATCTAAATAAAAAACATAGGCTCAAATGTGTGTAGGGTTAGGGGTGTACTTCCTATAAAAGTTAAACAGTTAAAATATAAATATAACTTTTTTCTTTTATATAATGAATATTTTAACTCATATTCATAAATCCTTGTTGATAGAGACAAATGTGAATTCATACTAAACAAGATACAATCCATTAGAAATTAGAGAGCAATTATCACAATGGATTAATCCCACAAATAACCTTTTATTAAACTATACTAAATAAACTAGATATTTGTTTAAAGCACTATTTTGATTTGGCTCAAAAATACATTACTACAATTCTATAATAAACGGCACAACTGTGATAACGTGCAGACATTTGTGTAATTATGTTTACTTACTTACAACAAAGGAAAAGTCTGATAAATGTGCTCGTGTTCCATCAAATTCCATTTGATCAAAATGTAGTGGGTGATACTTTCCTCTCAGAGGATTCTCTCCTCTCCTCCATGGATCAGTTGATTTGAGCAACGTTCACTTTCTGCAAAGAAAAAGAGCAGACATGAAAATGAATGAATCTCTTCACACTGTGCAGTAAAAAAAAAAGGCTTTGACTTCATAGTCTCAAATTGTAGCACGTGGTGCGCACTCACATCTGTCAGGATCAATACATTCAGAAGTTGAAGTAGTTTGGTGATAGTGTTTATGTGGATTCATCTAAATAATGGTAGGCTGTGAGGTGGCCTACTGGGTAAAAGCCTCCCAAAGTGGGGGACAAACACACGTGCAGACATTGATATGCAGCCTCAGTGCACATTTCCATTGTTGAGTTGTGAAGCCATTTGAAAAAGTTTCTGTCTCCGCATGCAGCACTCTGGGTGAAACTTTTCATTAGAAGATGCGTCTCTTGACTGTTCACGTAAAAACAAGCCAAAATAAATGAATTCCAGCCTAAACGGACGTCAGGAGATACTTGATGCAGATTGCAGCTATTTGAATGCATCGCAGATGCAAAACCATATATTATTATTATTATTATCATCATTTCTTTTACCACTGAAACATCCAGATAGGAAAGTGTCCGATTGTGAACTTCCCTCCAAAATAATGGAACTAAGGTAATACATGAAAACACACACAAAATGAAAAGCCCCAAAAAGAGGTAGTTTGCTTTGTATCCAGTTGAAAAAACCCAAACATGTGTTGACCAGTTTATAATTTATAATCATATTTTATACAAACTGTCTCATTTAAAGCATCTATATTCATACACACAGAAAATACCCTCAGTGTGATGACAGTTTAGTGAAAATGTACAAAAACAACTAGAAAGAAACTTTTAGCAATTTGGCAACAAGAAAAAACACCAGCTCACACTTTATAATTCCCCAGACGCTGGTCACTGCTTGAACATGAATACGGTTTCTGTAGTGAAGTAAAATGTAATAATAATAATAATACATTTTATTTCTAAACACACAAGGGCACCTTACAATATATCATAAATATACACATTAATAATTTAGGTAAGACTGAGTGTTAAAATCAGATGAGGAGATACAAACACCTATAAATACATATATAACATGAGAATAGTTTTGTTTTTGTTACAAAACATGAAAAAGAGAAGCTCCAGATCAACATAAATCAACAAGAACATGTTAGACTTCATTCTACTCCAGCAACTGGCTCCCAGGGGCCGCTGTGGGCACAGGGGCCGGCTGGAAGAGACATTTTGCCACATGAGCCACTGGGCGCCGAGGCCAGAGCCAAGCCGTGGTTGAGTCACAACAACCAGCATCCCTGCAACAGCTTTGTTTACCTGCCCTCACTGCGGCCACAATTAATGCAGCAGAGAAGTGGACGGACCAGGTACCCTTGGATCCAAGCGCCCTGTTCCAAGTACACTATCTCTGCTTTGTTCTGCCGAGCACTGATCTGCTGCTGTAGGATTTTTTTGAATTGTTGTGACAAAAGAGAGCAGCTACGCTAGAATGTTGCCACTCAAAACAGTGCAGAGGACGGCGGCACTCACAGAGCCCGTGTAACGTAAACTCAGGAAACCAGACCCTGAACGATGGATGTTTTTATCCTCTTAATCCCTTCAAGGTGATGGGCTATAGAAATATAGAAGTGCCTTACTCGTGTGTGCATATTTAAAAATGTATTCCTTATTCATTTTATGTTTAGTGATAAGATGACATAAAAGACTCATCACATAAATAGTCTACAAATCTGACCTTTAATGTGACTCTTTGAGTTTAACTTTGCCGGGTTATAGGATGGAGGGTTGTATGTCTAGAGTGATTAATCTGCTTCTAATTTAAAATCTGAGTCACGTTCAGCCTTTTGGAATTTCATAATCTTATTGCCTGCTCCTTGTGACATGAGTTATTTCACTTAAGAAAAAAATACAGAGGTCTGCACAGGTTTAGAGAGAGATGATCAGTTTGTAACATGCTTTATGGATTTGTGAAACAAAAAGAAAAGACACCAGCTTCCTCTCACTGTTGTAAAGATAAAAAACGATTATAATTTAGTTCTCTCGGCTCATCAAACAGCATGAAAGTTGTTTTTTGTTTGGAGTAGATTTAAATCCGAAATAGTTTGTACTACTTGATGGAGGGTCACGTTTTCAACTTAATATAATATCACAAAAGTTACATAAAATATACCAAGCAGCTGGATTTCATGTCGTTTCATGGATTGAACATTGTTTCTTTCAGGTGACACGGACAGTTTAACACTGAGCCTTTTAGTTTACATTTTTAAACTCACACTGTTTCCAGTGGGAACAAATCAATTTGCTGTAGACATGGTCAGCTGCTTACTCCTACATAAGTTCCCAGTGTCTGCAACCTGACTATACAATAAACCAAATGAACTGCTGCACATTTACAGTGAAACTTTAAGAATAACTTCCACACTGTAATCCTATTACTGCATTTTTGGCTCTCGATTAGCTGTCAGATTGTGGTCAGCGAAAGCCCATATTCTGTTTTTTGCGCCCTATTAGCATCATTTCGTCCATCAAGCGACATTAATTGTGAATGAATGCAAACTCCTGCAGAAGAATACGGTCTTCAAGAGGCCTGTCACATACTTTCTCCACTTGTGAGGACCTTTAACCTACTTAGCCGAGGAACCGCACCGTTTCAAGTAGTGCAGCTGAAAGATATGCACCTGCCCGCTTTTTACTCTCACATTGCTCGGCGATTTGAGAGGAGAGAAAGTATTTGATCTAAACGGCACTGCACTGACTGCAGGTGTGGGATTTCCTCCACAAAATGTATCCAGACCGAGTCAATCCAAAGAACCGGCCACAGTACAGATGTGGGGTGAATTGTAAGTTTTGGAGGAAGAGGAATTATCCATTTGCTTTCAGTGATTTCAGTGTTAAAATGGAAGATTAGGAATGAGGTTTCTGCTCCACGGTAAACTAAATGGACGTGATGTATTTCGTGCGTAATAACGCACAATACATATTTTAATAGGGTGGATGAAAGGCGTAAAGAGTCACACGTGTTGGCTCCATTTAACTTACTAACGGTAAGAAATCGTCCATTCAGCTTTGGCTGGTTTATAAAAAATATGTTGTATATATTATATTTATTATTTAAGAACTGCAGAGCTTCACCTAGATTTATTTACTTCGCTCATTGAATATTATTGTGTTTTTCCTTATATAGAGAGAGATTACAATCAAGCTCCTTAATGAAGGAGTTTCGTGCGTAATGAAACAGTTTCGGGGGGGGGTATTAAACCAAAATATGTACTTTGCACGTTACTGCGACTTTCTAAAGAAACATGGTCATACCCAAGGCGCATCACTTTCTATAAATTAAAGGCTAATATTCTGATAAGAAATACTCAAAAGAAATTAAGAAAAAAAAGCACCCAGAGGCCAGAGACAAAGGGAAAAAGACGATCATCGACCGTGCGTAATTTACGCACGCCGAAATAAAGCACGAATCAGTCATTACAGGTCAGAGATTTGTGATAGGAACACAGTCATTCATCATTTCATCTTTAATGTAATAGGATAGATATGTTTTGGTCTTTTCCCCCCACTTGTTTAAAATCCTCCCAGCTGTGAGGAGAAAAAAATAACCTCTAAACCATTTTTGGTGTTAATCTAAATTTTACCCGCATCACAGAGAACATGATATAAAAGTTAAGTTTGTGATTTGTGTATTGCGAGACGAAATGACCCCCCAATGTTTTTGCACTTTGTAGTCGGCGGGTGTGTGGCAGGGGTTGCAGGTCAGGACCCCGGCCCTTCAGCCATCTCCTCACATCTCTCAGGGTATTGAACTATAGTAACGACGAGATGGAGAAAAGCACTCCAGTACCCAGGCGCTTTGCTCCATCTGTTGTGTTGTGCTGAGCTGAGGGGGGTGATGATATCGGGAAAAGGTTGTCTGTGTGATATAAACTAGCAGAATGGACTGTTATTATGAGCGGGCTAATAACACATAAATAGTCCGGTGACAGCGTATGGACACTAGTTCAAATGTCATCATAGAAACGGAATCGACACAAATCTACAGCATGATTTAACAACTGCATCTTATTTGATAATGGAACTCTATGTTTTACAGGTTTTTATATTTGATTTCAATGTGTATGTTGGCAGTTAATGGCTCTTTGAAAGCTTGTGATATGTTCTCCAAGGTCAGTTATGGAGAAAGTTGGACAGTAGCTGTAAAAAGTCAAATGGCAGAATTTTAAAAGCGTGTCAGACCAGTTACACCGCAAATTAACGCCTTTACTTTCCATCATTTTTGGGGAATAAAATGCACGTTTCTTCGCAAAGCTTCCACCAAGTTAGCACTATTTCTCTGGGGCGGCACGAGAGAGCGTACACGCTAGATTACGCATACGCTTTTTATCCAGCAAATATACCCCTTACTGCTCAGTTCGGTTGTTATCAACAGAAATATGTGCAAAAAATGTCTTATTTGAATATGATTTCTTTATAAAAGTCTGAGGTTTATTCACCAACCTTGGCAGGGGCCTTCTTCACGAGCTCCTTGGCGCGTCCGTTCATCCCGCTTCGGCTGCCATGGCCACGTCAAATTCACTGCTTAAAAAGTTAACTTAGATACACAACTATATCTCACTGTGGACAATGTAAGCTCTCAGAAAACGCCGCATGCAGCCAGCCAGCTCCAGATTTTTATGGGATCCTAATGTGGAGGGTCTGTGGACCAGGGTCCTGCTCTCTGACTCAGTAATCCACAAGGTTGAGAGCTTTGCCTCATTTACATAATGTTGGAGGTCTGGGGCCGAGGCCTACCTTTCTTTGCGCCCTGAAAAGGCACCACGCTGCCGCTGGCTAGAGAGTGGAGAGGGCGCACCGAAGAATAGGATATCCAGGTAGGAAATATCACCTTTTCTCTTAAAGAAATAGTATGTCCTGACTTAATTTATTTATTCGTTGACAGAAATATAATTTTACATTTGGTTTACATCTGTTAGCCTCTCTTTGTTCTGGGGGATTCGTGTTTTTTTCACTGTCTTTCACATAACTCCGTCCAACTTTACGCACGTATACCTTTTATGTTTTCCACAACACCGATAAGATCCGAGCACTTCACATTGAAATCTGCTGCGGAGTCCAGGCATCTGAGGGAGGAAGGAGGGAGGAGAAGAGGGGGGGGGGGGGGGGGAAAGAGAAGAAGTTCATCTCCTGCATGTGCACACGAACAACGATTTTTATTACAATCAGGCTATCGACTTCACCGGAGATTGGGGTTCTCGACGTGTTCGCCGTAATTGATGGCTGACCATGTCACAATCTTCATTTGTTCAATTAGGGTAGGCAGCTACTTGGTGCCACGACACGCTAAATTACATTAGTGGCTTCACGCATGCAGAGGAAGATGGTGGCACTAACTGGGGGGGAGAGGGGGGGGGGTGAGCTGCTCCTGCTGTTGTCTGCTGCAAAAGATCCTGATGATGCTGATGATCACAAACATCCAAACAAGCATCATTACCAGCATCACGATTTATGAGCCACATAACAGCCTGTTGTTTTTCTTCTCTTGTTCTATATGGATTCCATAGATCCATGCATGACGCACGTTAGCCTATAATGGGAAAGCTGTATTAACTGGTCGTCATTACTGCAATTTGTAGCACCTCTTTTCTCCTGTGACCCCCCCTCTGTTGTGTCTCTCTTCCTCTGACTCTTCCCCTGGCGCCAGTCAGTTTGCACAGAGATTACAATGTCAGGTCAAGACTGCGAAGTGTCATTAATGCATGTTGGCCAGACTTGGAGGGGCTTTGGGACGCGCAATATTGTCTCCAAATTGCATTCAGTCTAATTACACAAAGAAAAGTGAGCATGTTGGAGTACACTCTCTCAGAAACCTCACAAGGAAAAACAATTAAATGATTTGTTTTTTTTCAATTATTATTATTCATTCAGTTATTTGATAAATAATTCTACGACGACGCAGGACATAACTATTATATTATTCTGACCTTTAAAAGTGTATTAAAGAGACGTTGGGAGCTTATTCACCTTTCTCCCCTGCAGTTATAAAATACAGGATGGAGGTTTATATGATTTATTAAGCTTCTAAATCTAATCTTCTCATTTATTTGTCGGTGAAAATATAAATAAAATCCATGTCCTCCCCTGCTGATTATTAATGTTATATATAGTGCAATACATACAGGTTGGATCCCTATTCCCATTTCCTTTGCGCATTCTGAGCATATTTGGACTTGTCCCTCTCTGCTGGGGCAAAATGATGCTTAAGAAGCATAAATGAGCTGGTCACACAACTTCATCGTGCCTCTGATGATACTCGGTGGCCCTCATGTCTGTTCAAAGTGCTCTCAAAGTTTCTAGAAAGAGTGGAATTCCCTCCTGACGCAAATATTCATATGTGGTCAGATCAGCTGATGCGCACAACATAATGGCTGATTCTCACCTGTGTATAGTTTAGAGGATGAAATCATAAATGTGTGCCGTCGTTGTGTTCATGTAATGCGACTTAATATAAAAGAGCAAAGTACATTTTCATGAACTATTTCCCCCTAAAATGTCAATGACTATTGTTTGCTGGTTTAGGAGTTTCGCTCCGCCCCCTGTGTTTGTCGTAAACCTGGCTCCTGGCTCCAATAAACCCGGGCTAAGAGCGCCCTGGGCTCGCCTCCTTCTCCAAGGCGATCAATAGGATCTCAGGCGCACTACAAGCACTCTCTTACGTAGACATCCACCAAGGAGAGAGCCGATACAACAACACGGTTGATCTGCTCAAACACCAAAAATCTACCTGCTCTCTGAATCATGTCGTTGAGCCCAAAGCACACTACGCCTTTTTCAGTGACAGATATTTTGAGTCCAATCGAGGAGACCTACAAGAAGTTCAGTGGCATGGACGGCGCAGGGAACCTAACCTCTCCACTGGGAGCCTACCGACAGCAGCAGGTGTCTCAGACCGGCATGCAGCAGCACTCCATGGGCCACAACGGCTCCGTGGCCACCGCGTACCACATGCCGCACACCGTCTCCCAGTTCTCCCACAGCGCCATGGGGGGATACTGCAATGGGAGCATTGGCAACATGGGAGACCTCCCGTCGTACCAGGATAGCATGCGGAATAGTGCAGCAGCAACAGGGTGGTACAGCTCCAACCCCGATCCCAGATACTCCACAAGTAAGTTCTATCCTCTATTTAAACACACTTTCATCATTTTAAATTTTCTGTGTTTCGTTGTAGATAACGAAATTAAATTCGGGAATGACAGAGGAAAACGCACAGGACTAAATATACGAATAAATACATTTCAAAACATTTAATCAATTTGTTAACGATAGAAAGTTTATACAAATATTGAAGATTGTTTGAGAATTATTTAATGTAAATTTACAGTTTATGAAACTGAAAAGGAGATCATTCATTCAAGTCCGGCTCGACTTTTTTTTATTACCTTTGGCACAGTAAACATTTATTTATTTTATTATTAATTATTATTATATTATTATTATTATTATTATTATTATTATTATTATTATTATTATTATTATTATTATATTTTGATATTTATCATTGTTATGTTTATTTAAAGCTGATGCTTTCCAACTTGAATAATTAAGCTATAAAAGTAGTCTTTGAAGATCAGGCGAAATAATGTTCTCCTCTTCTGTTTATTGAACGCATGTATATGTATGTATATTTTTAAGTTTCTAGATTCATGGGACCTTCCACAGGTATGAACATGACCGGCATGGGCAGTCTCACAGGAATGGGGGACGCCAACAAATCCATGCCAGCTCTCCATGCGCCCAGGAGGAAGCGGCGCGTCCTGTTCTCGCAGGCTCAAGTGTACGAGCTGGAGAGGAGGTTTAAGCAGCAGAAATACCTGTCGGCGCCGGAGAGGGAGCACCTGGCCAGCATGATCCACCTGACACCGACCCAGGTGAAGATCTGGTTCCAGAACCACCGCTACAAGATGAAGCGCCAGGCCAAGGACAAGGCGGCGCAGCAGCAGCAGCAGCAGCAGCAACAGGACGGGAACCTGTGCCAGCAGCAGGCGCAGTCCCCGCGGCGCGTCGCCGTGCCGGTTCTGGTGAAGGACGGGAAGCCGTGTCAGAACGGCTCCAACACACCGACCCCGAACCAGCAGCAGGTCCAGCAGCAGAACCAGCAGCAGCAGCAGAACGGAGCGGGAGTGGTGCTCGCCTCCTCGGCCGGCAGCCTCAGCCAGCATCAGAGCCAGCAGCAGGTGAACGCTTTGGAGCTGGAGGAGATGTCTCCCAGCCCCCCCTCACTGCACAGCCAGCTCAACATGGCCCAGATAGACACATCTGCTGTAGATTACACCAGTAACATGGTCAGCTCAAACCTCCTTTACGGCAGAACGTGGTAGGACCTAATACACAGTACTGTCACTTTTTTATGTCAACCTGCGGACGAGCCCGTGAAAGAGCAATCACACACATATATATATATATATGTATATGTATGTATACACACACATATATATACATACATATATATATATATACATATATATGCATACATATATATATTTGTATGTGTGTATTCGAGGGGCCTTCTACGGTGTTGGAGGGGACAACACGGCGCAGAGACAGAGGCGCACCAGCTGATCAGGGCACATTTTCTTGACATCTCTGAGAGGGGAGTCTATTTTTGAACATTACAGAAATGGCTGCCCTTGAAAGCAGTTATGTCATTTCTGGACCTTTTGTAATCCATGTTTTGGACCTTCCTCATGATGTTTTAAACGTTTAGTCCATGTTGTTCAGACAGAAAGGAATGCTGCTTCACTTGAGTTCAGACTGGACTGGAGGTGGGGGGCTGTGGGATCAGGTCTGGAGTACACTATAAGCCCCCACTCCTCATTTGCGGTGATAACCTGGTATTTTATCATATTAATATTGTAAACTAATGTATTCATTTAGACTTATTGAATAAAGTAGGGACTTGTATATTTGGCTAACACACAAGAATGCGTTTAACTGTATAATACTCGTTATTGCGTCCACTTTTCCTGTTTTTCTTTATTCTTTTGTAAGTTAAAAAGGAACAAATGCGTGATGGCTGCTGTATATGTTTCAAAAAAACCAAGTGAACGTTAACAATAAATAACTTGAAGTGTGAGAGCTGAAGAAGTAATTTTTTTCTAAAAAGCGATCTGTTGTGGAGTGCATTTTCATTATGTTGTGATTGAGACCAAATTGAGCTGGAAAGCAAGGTCGATGAGGGAGCCAGCATTGTTCAGGTGACATTTTGGAGGGCTGCCTTTCATGGAACATGTCTGCAAGACTGGGAGCTGGAGATCCCTCTCCCAACACTCACCAGCAACTTAAACATTTACATTAATTCATTCATCCGTCTATGTCCTTTTTTATTTTATTTTTTAAAACTCTTTAAACCTACTGATCTCATTTGGTTTAATAGGCCCAGACCTTCGTTTTGCCGCTGTGTGTAATTGGTCAATTTTATTGTAAATGTGAGCCTCCATAAAATACACTATGGCATCCAATTAGTATGATAAGAAGGACTATATTATCCAAATGACATGCCTCGCATTATTATCATTATTATTATTATTAGGTTGCATTCATGTCTCTCTAATTATAGGCTTTATTATAATAATCATAATTATTATCAATATTATTATTATTATTATTATGCACAGGCCGAGGCACTTTTGCTAAATTACATATGTATCAAATATTAAATTGAAGGTTTCGAACATCACATTAACATCAAATATAAATAATGAAAATATGTTTGTAAGTTTTACATGTCAATCTCAAATATTTCAAAACCATCGACTCAATCCCTCGCTTTTTAATAAAAGTGAACCTGTGCGTAAATGACACGTCATGGCAGCCAGTAACGTTTATAAGGGCATCAATATTTATGATTTACCCACCTTTGTTATAAATGATAGTGGTCTGAATTAATTATTTTGTATTATTTGAAATATTTTTTGATTAAATCTATTTCATTTTGAATGTATTTGTTTATGTAATCTGTGATCAAATTATTATCAGCCAAACATATCACAGGCGAAATGAAAACACATTTGAAATATTTAAGTAATGACTTTAAAGTGTGAAAAATGCAATATTGTCCTTTATTTACTATTATTTTGATGATTTTTAATCTCACTAATATTCCCAATTTTGCTGATGCAGTCAACCCCCTGTAAATGTAACAGTAGCATATTGTCACGTTGTACTTTATTATTTTTCATTCACACACACACACACACACACACATACACACACACACACACAGACACACACACACACACACAAACACAGAAGAAGCCTTTAGAAGATGAATGATTTGTGCAAACAAACTCTAAAGTGTTTAAGGCCATCACTTAGCGTCAGTGTCGCTTCCCCTCTTGCTTCTGTCCTCCAGAACCTTTTCCACACACCAGCAGCGGTCTGACAATAGGCTCTAATGTTTCATTTCCTGCGGTCATTTAAACATGTTTGTAAATTACTTCTCAATGCCCCTTTGCTGATGACACCCTGTGATGATGATGATGATGATGATGATGATGATGATGATGATGATGATGATGATGATGATGATGATGATGATGGTGATGATGATGATGGCTATCAGTGTGTCTCGATGGAGACCTTGGAGGGCCTCCATTTCCCAGCCCCTTCACATACCTGACAGCTGTATGTATATGTGCTATCATCCCCACACTCGAAGGAAGCACCGCAGCCAATATGCACCTGACATTTGGAGCCGGGCGTCACATCTCCATCAGAGGAGAGTTTGATAAGAGCATTAAAAAAGAAGGAATGCGTCCCTCAATTTACACTTTGATGCCACGAGGTGTTTCTGATAGATTTTGTCTCTAGATTGAGGGCATGAATGAGCCGTCAACAAAGCTTTTGAAGGTGGACCACATGAAATGAAAGTGGAGGTGAAGCCATTCTTTTCTCTTTTCAATAGCCATAGTTATGGCGCACTAATAGGCTATGCTTGGTAATCACCGGCTATTGTGCCTGTTGCTTCTCTGCAGTTTATTGGGGGTACCTCTTTTTGAAAGGACACATGAGACAGGCTGGGTACTGTAATTGGTGCTGGCATCATCATTTCTGTCTGGAAAGTTTTATGGGGGGCTGCAGCCGCTACTGTGTGGCGTCACCTCCATGTATGTAGTTGCAGAACGTCCACACACACGTGCACGTGCATGACACACAAACGTAAACAAACGGTAGCATTTGTGCTTGCCCATATGCACATGCAGCACAGACTCGCATAAACAAAGCAACGGAACAACTATGCCACTGTTACACAAAGCCGATATTTCTATCAGAGCGAGAGGTCGTGCACCACTGCCTCAATGCCATACCGTCAGCACAGAGCATCACACAGAGCATATTCGATTTCGGTGATGTAAAGAATTTTTTTAGACCATTCTTCTCAGGTAATTGCAGGTTGCAGTGCATAATGTGAATGTGGAGGGAAGCCTTGATTCAGTCTCTGCAAATACACACAAACACACACACACACACACACACACACACACACACACACACACACACACACACACACATACACACACACACACACACAAAACTCCCTTCCTCCCCATACTTAATATGTCAGAAGGTCTGATCGCAGAGAAACCTTTTCAAGTCCTATTGATGTGTTCCTCAATTGACCATGGCGACCTAGCAACCTGGAGAGCGCTAATTGGCAGGGGCTCAACATTATTGGCTGCATAGTTGACACAGAAACGCAGGCCAAACATATAACCCCCAGAATAAACAGTTCAGTGTTCGGCTGGTGCAGCAGCAAGGGAAACTGTCTGTTGATGTCAGTCTTTACTAAAAAAGCAAAAAAACAACTGAGAGCACAGTGTGGCCTAGTTTTTGACTGGAGTATAGTGGATGAGTTAAATGTCTCTTGGTAACAGACAGGTAAAGTTAGAAGAGAGGATTTCATCACTGCATAAATGTGTTTATGCTACTACAGATAAACACCATTGATAATCCAGTAGTAGGTACTATCCAGAGTTTATTCCCACGAGTCACGAATTACATCTTCTCTCCAGAAACCTAAAATGTTGCCTCACGTGTGATGATGAGCAGGGATGAGGTCCACTTTTCATTTCCCTGTGTGAATAAATGCATTGAATTGTAAAATGTCTGAGAAAGTGGGATTTTAATTAGTGTATCGCTCCCGTGCTCGGCCAAGGTGACAATCTCCCCCGACGGTACTGTGACAAACCTGAGTCTTGTTAGATTCGGTTGCCTTCCACAGATGGGGTAACTTGCAAGTATTCGCTCCCAGGAATCAAAAAAGTTCTGTCCAAAATTCAGTCATTTTCAAATGGGCAAAAAAAACAAAAAAATACAGAAAACTATAAAATAATCATCTTCGTACAGAGGGAGGAAAAAGGCGTTTCAAGAAGGTCGTAGGAGTCTGAAAGCAATTCTCACCCTGATAGATTTCCATGAAATTAAATACATGAAACCATGTTTTTAGTGTTGCCTGGGTTTGACCATAACTTGGACTCAAGTGCACACACACTCACACACACAAACACACACACACACACACACACACACACACACACATTATGTGCTATTCCAGCTATTGCAGGACTTGCTCTAATTCCATTGCTTGCTATGAATACCATTTTAGCAATATGAGGCTTAGGCCTGAAGACTATTCACAACAGTCTGTACTAGAGAGAGAGAGAGGGGGGGGGGGGGGGGTTAAGAATGAAGGACCAGGTTAGGTGTGTATGTGTGTGTGAGTGTATTGTGGGGGGTTGGGGGGGTTGGGGGGGTATGCCAGCATCCCTTATTAGAAAACCATGTCACATTCTCTCTCCCCTGCGCCGGCCGGACTCGCTGCGCTGCCAGTAATCCCCCCCCCCTCCAAGTCCTTCCCCTGCGCATGTTATTCAATTCGCTCATAAGTAGTTAGAGAAACTGTTTTCAGTCGCCACTAATAACTACTGACCTCCAGTGACACAGGCCAACAATAGGTTTGTCAGGCCTGAAACGCACAACCAAAAGAAGCTGATTAGGAACTCAAGAGGTTTGAAGCAAGAATCAATGGCCGCTCTGTGCCCGGCCACGGCGCTTCTAGCATGGTACTGATGATTGTGGGACCTCCATTAGTTATGCCTCATTAAGTCCCACAAACTCCTCTTTATGAAAATTAGTTTAGCCAATTCTAAAAAAATCTATTACAGGCCTATGCACCCCCTACTGAGGTGTCACCGTGTTGAGACCCTCGGATGGGAGAGGTGGAAGAAGGATCCCCTTCACTGGCTCAGGCATTTGTGCAACGTGGAGAGGAAACTACTATTTTGACATTTTTTACTTTAACGCCACTAAATCAAACATTCTCACACATTTCCGGCTTTAATATGTCCCTTTTTTGTCACCGTAGGCTAGTGCCATTTGGATATTTTGTCCTTCTACTCCTGTAGAACTGCAGTGAGCCAAAGCCTCCACAAAGGAATCCTCTCGAGTACAATCCTTAGAAAATATTTTCCACTAAAAGTAATGACAGTATCAAGGCAGACACACTATTACTGCAATAGATGTAATGTCTTTATTTCTGTTAGTCCAGGAATTCCAGAGAGATGTTTTCACAAAAGTCGGGCATGTGATTGTTGGCATAAAAATGAAAAGGTACAGCAGAGCTACAGCATATATACATCAGTGACCAACATTTATCAGGAGATGAAGGACAAGCGTAGCTCCTGCGTGGGCCATTCAGAATGCATCTGTCCGTCTGTCTGTTATATCGACAGGGCCACACATGATATGATCGTCCTCCATTCTTGCAATGGGTTTCAATCTGCCCCCAAACAACAGCAAAAGGTAATCAGACGTGAGTAAAAGGCATTTTATTGTCACCTCCAGATATGTAGTGAGGTGAAGTGAAAATTTTAACACGTGGAAGTTTCTATTCACAATTTATAAAAAGACACATTTACAGGATAAAAGAGTTCATCTCTGTCCTTCACTACACTCTTTACTTTTGAACCAGCGAGCAGTTCTCTCCCAACTCACGGTTGCCACGGTAATGGCCAGCTGCCAGTCTGCGGATTACTGGTTAATAGGGCCAGGGCTGGAGAGCAGTTCTATGAAGGTACGCAACCGATAAGATCTTTGTGTGTCGGCCAGGAGGTAGATGTCTAAGTGCACGTGTGTTTTGCAAGTGTGTATTAGTTTCTCTTATTTCATTTTATTATTTCAATTCTTTTTATAGACACAAGTAAATCTAATAAATATATATATACATAAATACACTAGAGAGTTAGAAATCGTAAAATGGAAAAAGGTCTCAAGGATAATGCTGAAAACATACTTGTAATAAAAAATATGAAAACCTAGAACTACTCAATGAGGGGCGATGATCCAACAGTCAAACACACACACGTAAACACACACACACATCGACATGAATGGCAATAAGACAACAGAAACAGCCACCACTCAATAGCTTTGTCTGTCAAATTAAGCCCGGAAGGACATAATCGTTTTTTCAAATATAACATCCAGTAATCTGCCCCCCTCCAAAACACGCAGGAGTCTCAATATAACTGTCCCAGAGAGCCACGGGGGCCAAAGAGGACCACCCACTTTCTTTTCAATTATCATCTTGCAGCAACCTGTCTCCTCTCCAGCATTCAGCAGGAGACACTGACTGCTCTCCAGAGGGAATTACAATTAGACTGCTGTTTGTCCCCCGAATAAACTTCCAGACTGTAGCCGACAGCCTCGGCCCCGTAGAGCATGTGACCCCCGAGCGCAAACAGGATTACGCCCCCAAATCCCATGTTCCTTTACATGGCTCCCCTCTTCCTCTTGAGCTGCTGCTGTGGTCAGGGGGTCTCAGGGTGGAGGCAGAGGGGGGCGATGTGGGAGCCGCAGCTGAAGTCCCCTCAAATACACAAATTACTTGAGGTATGAGTGAGAGTGCAGTTTCCTTCGTTACTATTAACTTGTGTGATAAAGTGCAATATGCAACGAAAGGGATGATTTTGTTTTGGTTTGGTTCATTTTGGAATGGGCTTTAATTTTGGTTAAGTTTAGTAAAAGGTTCCAACTTTGGTGTAAAGCTTCGTCTTACATCGATTAAAAAATTGAGATCCAAGAAAGATAATCACAAAAAAAAAAAAAAAAACTCTGTGGCAAAGCGTGACACATATTTGCACAATTTTTAGGGGATAGAAGCCAAAACAAGTTGCGGGATTCTAATGATGCAGGTTGAATCAACAAAGTCCTTATTTTAGTTCAGCACAGTTCAAATATGACGGTTCAAATGTTGCATCTATAGCCTTACCCTTCAAGTTATGACCTCAGCCATAGAGGTTATGTTTTCACCCCTGTATGTTTGTTTGTCAGCAAAATGATGCTAACATCACTGGACGGAGGGAAGAAAGGAAGATTTCTCATGGAAGAATTCACGGATCTTGGTAACAAAAATCAGGCAAATAAAGGGGATTGTTGTTTTGTGTGCAATTGGCTGCAGATTCAAAGAAATATTCAGATTTAGTTCATTTAAATGTGGTTTCATAACGGGACCGTTGGGATTTAGTCGAGGTATACACTCTACTGAGTGATATTCTAGTTTGTTGGTTGGTCCGTTTGTTTGTGAGCAAGATTACTCAAAAAGAACAAAACATATTTCCAAAATGTTTGGTGTTAGGATGCGGAATGGATCACGGAAGAACCCCTTCACATTTTACTGCAATTCCAGGATTCTATCACAGGACAATATGAGAAGGATTATTATTTAACATTTGTATCATTTTCACAGGGAGTAATTCATGAATCTTGATTAAAAGAAGAAATTAGGCACATTTAGAAGAATGATATTCATGATAAATTTGGTGCAGCTTGACAGAATTTCAGGGGACTGCTTCCTTGGCGTAGGTATGTGGTCTAATGAGTTATGTAACATATGTAATCATTGTGGTTACTGTGGTTACAATGAGATAAACTGCGTTTTGCACAAAAAATGCTTCAATTTTGACAAAATATATATGTAATTTTTAATTAGTTTTGGAGTTGACTGATTTGTATGGTTCAAAAAATTTAGGTTTTTGTGAAATCCAGTCATCTGCATCTACATTGCTGTCAACGTTGACTAAACTCCCTCTATTCTTCCAGCAGACTACCATTAGTCCATTATTTACTTGTAACTTGTATCTTCTGTGTATTATCTGTCTGTTAAAACCTCATCAGTGCAAATAACAATCACACTGAGATTTGTTTCAGCGGACACCAATTAGAGCTCAATCCGCATGGGACAAAGGCTCTGCTTTCAGATGGGAGTCATACTGGCCAGTGGATCTGGAGTGTTTATTTGCCCCGCTGTAGCCAGCTGGTCATACGAAGGCCCAGAAAGGCTACATTGACTCCACCCTGCAGGGGGTAGTGGCACAGCAAAAGGGGAAATGGGACTCTTTTTCAGCTCC
The DNA here is from genome assembly GCF_963576545.1 of Limanda limanda. Taxonomy (NCBI): domain Eukaryota; kingdom Metazoa; phylum Chordata; class Actinopteri; order Pleuronectiformes; family Pleuronectidae; genus Limanda; species Limanda limanda. The sequence continues at coordinate 9,647,587 of NC_083647.1, read as the reverse complement.
CCTCTTCACAATGCAGCGTACCCAATCAAAGAGCCCCCGGATCCTTTTGTGGGGGGCGGTGAGTGGACAAGCGAAGGAGGGAGGCACGGTGAGGGAGAGGGATGGAGGGATGGAGGGATGGAGGGGGAGCGGGCTCGGGCGGCCAACCCCCTCCTCCCCACGCTGTCCTGTCTGTGCAGCCAGCCACACTTCACAGCTAATTAGCGGTCAGATTCACTGGCCCCTAATCAGCAGGACATGTTAAAACTGCCCTAATCAGGCCTAATCCTGGCTTTGTGTCACACACACAAACAGACACACACACACACACACCCTTCCCCTGTCTACTTACTCTGTCTGCTGTATTGATTAAGGCATCATTTGGGGATTTGGTGGTCAATACGCTGCAATCTGTGGTGGGCTGTAGGTGTGCGCTGGACAACACTGTATATTGTCAGTGAATGAAACTTTGAGATAAAGCCTCTATAGGAGGCATGGGTGGCCCTTTTTTGAACCTCCACCACCAGTGAGCTAGTCAAGTGTCAAACTAACTAGAGAAGGGACCACCGAGGAAAACAGTGAGAAATTGCAAACTGTTATCCCAAGCTACATTTACATGAATCCTCGAGAAAAGGTGCGATGACAGCAAATATTTCCTGTTAGAGTCAGATGACATGTATGCAGACTTTACATGGTTTTATCACTGACAAATGAAGTGCATCCTGATATAGAAAAATTCCTGCAAAATGCAAACGTGAACAATATTGATATCAGAATAAGAATGAGCTTTATTGGCCATGTATGCGCACACACATACAAGTAATTTGACTCCGGTTTTTCTGTTGCTCTCCAAGTGCATACACAGAAATAGACAAATAAACCAAAAAAAGCAAGGACAACAAATCAGACCAGTTTAAGCTAAACATTTAACTACTATATACATTTAAAATCTTAATATAAATATATATATACAAAAGTATACAAATATGAACACAAAAAAACACAACAATGAGAATGAAAAAGGGAAATAGTGCAATGGTTTATGCAGAGTGCAGAGATGCTTCAATAAATATGGAAAAATGTCAACGGATACTTTATATATGTTGACATATATTCTTATTTCCAGTCAAAAACTGTTTTCATGGCAAAGGCAGTGATTTACAATAAAAGCCGAAGCTTCAAGCTTTCGAATGGTTCATTCCATGTTCCTGTCGGTTGAAAAATAAGGTATTAGAGCAGAAAATCCTCAGGTTTACTAACAATGCTTAGTAATTTTTCAAAGGGAGCCTCGGGTCTTAGTGGATTGATACAATAACTGGAAACTAAACATCTAACAATCAATCCATGTATTCAGAATTGTTGCTGAATTTGGATGACTGCTACTTGATAAGATCCTCTGAGTTATAATGTTCCGTGCTGCTGATCTACATTGATAAACTACTGGTGCACTGCCTGTATTTAACAAGCCTGTTTGGAACGGGCTGTTCTCTTGTTTTGTGTTAATCCTCCGGAGCTACTTCAGAACAATTCCTTTTTTCATATTACTCGTCTAACAGTTCAACAATATACTGTCCCTTTTTTACTGCTTGTGTGCTGGACATTGTGTGCAGACTCTATGGTGCAGGAAGGTTTTTTTTTTATCCTATCTGGTTTATCTGCAGTTAAGAAGACATGTTCCACTCGGTCCCCACTGACTATTATGCACACATACTGCATGTCCACACTGCACCAACTCAGCACTGTAGTTTACAGAGTACAAATACAGAGAGACAGAAAGACATTTGCGTAATTAGTAGGTAGATGTATTATAAAGTAGGCGTAAATGAATTCTGTTGGTTTCAGATTCAGATTCAGACAACTTTACCGATCCCAAGGAGGGCATTTCAATTGCAGCTTACCTCCGTTCACGATCACACAACCCACATCCAATATGATACGAGGTCGGTGAAGGACATCGGGATAAATATTTAGGAGGTGAAAATAAATAGCAAGAAAATAGGACAATAATTAGATAATAAATAGAAATTTGTTACAAGGGGTTTTCATGTAAAAGGCACAGTCATTAAAGATGTCATTAAAAATGTCTTCCGTCTGAGTTTAGTAGATCATGATAACAACGGCCTGAAGGCATCACCGTGAACTCATGAGACAAAACATGATGAGGTTGGCTGATAATATTCTTTGCTTTCTTTTTTACCTGATTCTTCCAGAGGGAACATGAGTCTCTTAGCTTGACTCCAATGATCTTGGAGCAGACCTTGACAGTGCTACACAGGCTGTTCTTGTCTGTAATGGATAATCCATTGAACCAGCGAATAAAAGAAAAAGTTAGAAGACCTTCGATAAATTAACAATACAAGTTACCAAACACGTCTCTCTGACATTGAAAGAGTTCAGCTTCCTCCAAATGGATTCTCTGTTGTCCACGTTCGACAATAGACTCAGTGTTAATATCAAACTTGAGTTAACAGTCAAAACTGTACCAAGTGATTTATACGACTCCACAATCTGGACGGCTTCTCCTTCTCCTCCATTTAAAGCTGTTTCTTTTCAGCTTCTCCTGGTATGACACTAGCTTTATGTTTGGTATGACTGGACCTAAGTCATTAATCATTTCCCTGAAGTAGAAGTAAGGGGACAGTGGGAAAGTTTTAAATCGGCATGAGAAGCTGGTCAGGGAGATTAAAATAAGAGGCAAGTCCCTCAATCCGGATGTGAGGCTGCATCTTGTTAAAAGCTGAAGAAAAGTTAGCAAATAAAAGTCTGGGATCTGGTTTTTTTCTAGGTGCTTGCACAAAAACGTCAGTAAAAAAGGTTTTGCATCATCCATATCTTTATCTGGCTGATAGACAAATTGCAAAGGATCAAGTTTTCCGTCCATAACAGACACAATAATGTTTAATAGTTCTGAACTCATTTAGTTCTTTGGAATTTTTTGATTTGGGAATGGGTCTGATAGTTGACGTCTTCCAGATCGTAGTTAGGTAGGTATCTGAACAGTAGTGCAAGTTTCGCCCACAGATGGAATCACTACCAGCAGCTTTCCAAATCTTAACCCTCTCAAATAAAGCTGTGACACATTCCTGAGATACCACAATTTCATTCAGAGGCCCAAGGGACCTTTTACATGGAAGGACGTTTTCAAAGAAATCCGACCTTTCAAAGCCGGAAAAGAAAGATTGAAATGTTCCAGGGAAGTCAGAATTATCCATTTCGTTTACACTAATTGATTTTCTTGTGTCATTTACATAATGGATAATGGAGGCCATATTCTTAATTCCTTGTATAAGTTCTCCACTGCTATATTGCACTTTATTTCTTCCCTTATACTTTTGTTTGGCCTTCCTTATTTCATTCCGTACTTCCCTAGAAACAGCCTTTTCTCTCGGGGATTACCAGTACAATAGGTCTGGTTCTGTTTGTTGCTAACCGATTTAAATGGGTAGTTCACCCAAAAATGAAAATTCACTCATTCTCTACTCACCACTGGCGAAGGAGGGTCAACAGGGTTACAGCCAAATCCAATACAGTTAAAGTAAATGGTGAACGAAGAGAAAAAAACAACAGAAACCAACAGAAAATGCCTCCATACTGCTCCTGTGGTGTCATCTAAGTGTCCGCAAGACCCGCCATTCAAATTCGACTGGAAATGTCGTCATTTACACCAAGTTTAAATCCTAAATGTCCTCTGATATCCTCCTCGTAGTTACTGCTGCAGTTCTTGCAGGAACTCATGAGTATCGTGATAAGTACAGTTACTGCAGCCGTTCACTTCATTTCACTTCAGCCACCCCTCCATGGTCATTAATAGATAATGAGTGAGTTTTCATTTCAGGGTGAACTATCCTTTTCAGCACGTTTGTTATCCAAGGTTTGTTATTTGATTAAATTACAGCTTTTTTCTTTGAGATGGAGTCCACGCAGAATGTGATGTATCATGATACAGTGTCACAAAAATCGTTAATGAGGTCACCACATGCATTATATAAGTATTTTCAGTCTGCACAGTCAAAGCAGGCCTGAAGAGAAGAAGGGCTGTCTTCAGACCAGCTGTTTTCTGTCTCCTGTAGAGACAGGGGCATGAGATGTTGTGGTATGAAGCTCCAAGGGAAGGCAATGGCAGCAATGGTTAGGCACCACTCACTGCCTTGACTCCAGGATCTCCACCATCTTAGCATGCTGTTTGTGTTGAGTGAAAACAGACTTTGCTTCTACAATGTACGTACAATAATGAAATTATACATTTACACAATGTCATGTCAGATTTGTATATTCTGTAATGTGAAAGAATTTAAAGCTGTTTCTTTTCAGGAACGTCCTTTTAAGGAAAAATGTATGACACTCACTTGATGCAGATTTAAACAGTGCCTATCACAACCTTAACAATGTTTTCAATAAATGAGAACTTTATTATGACAATTTGTTTTCTTGAACTGGATCTTACATCACCTCTTAAACTCTGTAAAGTTCCTTTTGAAAGTCTGCTGTGGTTCAATGTACGATGACCTGCTTATCTCGTGTTTCCAGGGTTCCGTGTAGATCGAGCTCTAATGTCAAAAACATGAACTAGCAATTTTGTAGAACAAGAAGTATAGTAATTTATCACTTACTTTAGCCTTTTAGCCATTAACCGGTCTATAATGTTAATTAGGATCCAATGCAGACACTCAAAGATGGGCGTGAATAATTAGACCTTTTTCCATATGCAGATTCTTCTGTGACCACTCATGAGTAATGAGCCACATTGCTAGAGCTAATAGGAAATATATATACAGCTCTATCTGTTTCCATCCTGTTATACAATATAAGTACAATAAGTGAAAAACACCAAAACCTCTGTTAGAAAACACATCGTTGAATTTTTAATCATCATGCAGTTTCTGTTTTTTCCCTCATCTTGGTGTCAGCATCACTCACAGCAAAGACGTGCACCTGCCTGAACGCTGCCTGTCTTGTTTGTGCTTGATTCGGTTGATTTAGAGATTGCTTATAAACTTTAGTGGGAGAAAATGAGGTTGTCAGCACTGACAGTATATGGATGAATTTTAATCCATCCGCTGAGCTGGGGAGAATGGATTTGGTAATTACCATACTTTCCGGCGATATAAGGCCATAAATTAAACTCTCCAGCAACTTCTCAAGTGACAACTCATCTAATCAGGGGGACAATCATGGAGAGGCCTTGCTGTTTACTGATTGCTCTAATCAAAAATGGCTTCTTCAAACACACAGCTAATTGGTCAGTTTACTCACCGAACGGGGAGGCAAATGTAGAGGGGGCCCACTGTCGTGATTTGAAGGACCCAAATATCTCCCATTTGCATTGAGTGCCACCAGAACACACTTGACTCCCACAAGTTATCAGCAAACCAGACAATTATTCATCAGGCACGAATTGGCACATCAAAGTCAAATCAGAGAATTACCGTCAGGAAGACCCCAAAGCAAGGGCTGAGAGAGGAAAGGTGGCTTTTTGATTGACCGCATTGCCCTTCGCTCAATCTGACGGACCCACACTGTCAGGCTCAGCACCAAGCATCACACCGCTCATATCTAACCTCTGAAGGATGGAAAAAGATGAAAGACTTGTTGACAATGAATAAAGTGAATTTAATTAATTTTAAATCTGCTTTCTTTGCGAACTACCTTTTTTTCTTTTGCTTCAGAGAGACACTGTCAAAGCTTTACTTTTGTAGGTAAGTACAATAACACCTAATTAATCATTAAAGGTTAGAATACCTACTTCACAGCACAAATTTTATGTGAAATATGGATTGAAACTAAGTTGAATGAATCAGATTAACGGGAAAGGAAACATTTGGTGAACCCATGTTGACCTTTATTTCATGAAAATTCAACCTCTATTAGTTGCTTCCCCTGTCATTGTTGGTAATGGGAAGTATGAGTGTAAAATAATAAAAACCCATACAGCAGAACCACAACATCATATATTCCACTCATTCATTCGTCTTCAGCCCCTACCGATGCTTATCAGAATTCACACAGCTCCCTCTGCAGCCTCAAATGGCTTCATGCTACTTTTTCTCCTGCAGAAAGAGAAGAACGACTTATTTAAAGACAATAAGAAATTTCATTTTCATTAATAATGAAACAATAAACTGTGATGTACTTTAGAATCTGGTTGTGTAAGAGTTTTTGTTATTGCTCGCTGTGGGTTAAACCAGCATGGGAGCATAAAAGACAAGGCAGCATCAGCGAAGGTGTGAATCCACAGTGCAAATCATAAACACGGTAATGTAACAATGAAGTGAGTATGTATGTATATATATATATATATATATCGTGTATCATTCAGTAGAGGTGAGTTGCCTGGGAGACAGAGGAGGAGGAGGAGTGGGGGCAGAGTGAGGAAGGCCACAGCTCTGGGGGAAATAATCAACCAACACAGTTTAGATTTTGGGTTTAGGTTTATAAGAATTAATGTCTAAGCACATATTGTCACTTTTGCATTGTCAACATCATTTCTGTTATATGTGCGTTGTATGATTATCTTTCTTTTGAGTTTCTGTGCTGCTGGTCTCAGAGATACTTGTACTTATCCTGCAGTAAGAACAATATAAACAGGTACATTAAAAATTGGTGTTTGTTAACCTCATTTTCACTATGGATTTAACGCATAACGTCCAGATAAGAACAAAACATATATATTACTGACTGTATCTTTGTGGGTCTAGCCTGTACTCGATTTTCCTTTTACCATATTTGACCTTTGAATTCGTAACTAAAAAGACTGATACAATTTGTCTGCTTTCAGTCGGGTTTTAAAAGGGAAACGTGTTTGAAACTGTTTTCAAGAATCTATTAAATATCTTCCTTACTGTCAAGGCAGCTTGTTCCCGACACTGGCAAAGACTTAGGTAAAGAATGTTACTAATGTTGATGTATAATTTCTGAAGGACAAAAATAGTTTCAGACGATAAAAGGTACGAGTCTGAATGATTCTAACATCGAGGCAATGTCAGCAACCAGGAGAATAAACAGTCACATAGCCCTCATACATCCTGAGAGCACTCATTACGATTGGTATTACTTATTACCTCCTACAAAGAGGTTATGTTTGTTATTGTTCGAATGCTGGTTTGTTTGTTTGTTTGTTTTTCAGCAGGATTACACAAAAACTACAGCATGGATTTCCCTTACACACAGTAGAAGGATGGAACATGCGCCAAGAAAGACCCCAGTGAATTTCAGCGTGGATGTAAATAAGAGGCAGATCCAGGAACTGTTTTTTTCTTTCTTTTACAATGTGAGATGAGATGCTTTATGACATTTTCACAGACTAACCAGAGAATCATGCATCTATCTTGAAAAGAATCTGGCATATTTATAGAACTGATATCTATGAGTGGTTGCAATATGGTGCAGTTTGAATTTTAGGCAGTGGCGTTTGTATGCTCTCAACTGAGTGTAATTCTAGATATGTTTACTACCTTAAAATGAAAACAATTGCAACCAACTGAATACCCCTACAACCCCCAAGTATGTGGGAGAACTTAAAGTGTTCGGTTGACCATTCTGGGCTACTGTAGAAACATGGAGATGCAAAATGTCAGAGTTATTTCTAAGGTAATGAAAACACAATGATTCCCAGTTTCAGGTGAATACACACTAATGAAAACATGATTACTAATATAATAATTTTGCCAAAAGATCCATGTAAATCCTTAAACATTCAATTAATTTAATAATAACTTTGAGTTTGAAATGTGGATCCCTCAGTATGTTTCTCCTCTCCCTAACTCTAAAAATTGCTTGTCGAATTTGTAGCATTTCTCACATAAACCTTTCTACCCAGCTGGCAAGGTCAACAAGGTGGCTTGTACAGAAAGTAAAGGACAAATCTATTAACCTGATTTGAAAGAAAGTGTTGAGGAAAATAAAAAAATATGTTATTCATTTAAATGTGATTTATAGATCCAAAGATGGAATCATTAATGATTTTAATGGCCCAAGTGTCTTGATTTATACACAGTATATAATCCTCAGCGTTTATGCAACAAATTACATGGTGATTAGTGTCTGAAGGCTCGTATCTGCTGGGTCACAGAGCAGCAGTAAAGGAGGGGACAGCAGCTTTATTCAGGCAGTTGAAAGTTCTTATATTTAATGGTCTACTTAAAGTTGCCCAGATATTCTATGACAGATTTTTTATATTTTGCTGTATTTTAAAGCTCAAGGAGTTTTTTCTTGCTGTGTAACTTTGCCTTTGCTCAACTCATTCTGAAGCCGATGCTAGTATCTCGAGTGGCAGTTGACTGATCAGCTGTCAGTTGGCTTGTCCAAAATCCTGGTCCAGATTGACAGTAAGTATCTCGACAAGACATTTATAATTCCCATGTTTACAATCCAATGGCTGTGGTGACACTGACTGTTCCACTAAACATGAATCAAACATTGTTTTAGAGCGCTTTAGCAGGAGATAACTAGTCAACTGTAACATGACTGTGGGTGAGGTGCAGGGATGAGCTGCCCAGAGATGTTCCGATATCATTTCTCCCTATGATCTGAAAAACAACAAATAAATCCATCTGAGAATACATAACAATTATTACCTTTAAATTTAGAGATTGCTATAATGTCGTGCAACACTCATTCCGACCCCTGGGAACCGAAGTCTTGCAGATGGCCCACGTCGCTGTTTTCCTTTCTGAGTCGTGTTCGATGTCATGAGCACGCTGGAAACTGAGAAGCTCTCTCACCTTGCTGTCTCACCAGTGTTGCATTTTGCACAATACAAAGAAAACGATCACTGTTGTACATTGTCCCCAAGTCGTTCAAACACAATAAGTACTCATACATTTATGCATTACGTGCCAACTCCTTCGTCACATCAGCAAAATCAGCCAAGTGCTTCCATCGCTACTGTAGAGTCCTTTGACCCTCCAGTTAATGCTGATTGTATCCTTTCCCATTTATTTGGAGCCATTTAAAGGCAACTTGGTCTGAGCCGTGCTGGGGAACAAAAGTAATGAACAGTAACTAATTTTCTCAAGCTGAAGAATCACTGACTAAGTTTTTGGGATAACTTTAACAACACTAATAATAATATGACAACATGAAAGTAACTGAAGGTAACCTCATGTTTTGTACACTCCACACATAATTCACCCCATCAGAGGAATGAAACCATGAATTGCTCCTTTACAGAAAGTCCCTGAGGCCTGATTGGGTTAAATCCAGCAGATTCACATGTCTAATACCGACTTCCCTTCATGCTTATTCCATGGTAATAAAGACGAAACTGCAAAACAACATTTTCAAAAGCAGAAAAAGAATCCACAGTGTCCCTCTTAACACGATGTATATGACTTTGAGGGAATTCATCAGGGGATTTAAGGATGAATCTTCTATTTATACGTCACATTACCAGAGTTCGTCTGATCAAGGGGTCTTTGGCAGTGATCTCTACCAAGCTGCTGGTGTATATCATGATCTGACTGGTGGAAATGTGTTGCTTCAGAGCATTTAATTATTTAAACTTCATGACGAAGATTCTTTTCTACCGAGAGAATCTTCCATTGCATCCCAATTATTCTTTGTGTTTTACATTTACAGGATGAGAAATGTTGAATCAAGGCTACACTAAAACAAAGCCTTTGTAATGACTGAAGTGGCTCCATACTTTCAGTTTAAGACAAATTCAGTATCTTTACATGTGAATAAGCAAAAACCAATTCGAACAAATATAAAAGCTGCAAATGAAGAATGTAACATTATTTCTGCAAGTCAACGTCTTAAACGTTTATTTCCCTGGTGTTTAGTCAAAGAAGAGTGAATAGTTTGTTGATGGCAGGAATGTGGGCTGCTTTTATTCCTACTGACTGATGAACTAAATAGAAGAAGAAAAACTCATGTTTGCTCAGGGAAGATTTTGAAGGGCATTATCTCCATACAGTATTGAGGAGGCACACAACGAAGCATGGGGCTAATGAATAGGCCTACGGCTTGGCCTTCCTTTGCAGAGTACGGAGGGTTTGAAAAGGGAACTACCTGAATGGCATACATCGCTGTCTTCATATCAATGTTTGTATACAAAGAGCTTCACTCATTTCCCTTTGCCCGGCTGCCTGTGTTGCAGCACCACATTTAGCTTTAACCTGCATTTAGATGTTTGCACAAGAGAAGTTTTGAACGTGAATATGAATTTGTACCAATCTTCTATTCTTAATTCCTCCAGCGATTAGGTTCTGTTGTTACTCGTATCTGCCTTTTTTCAGCAGAATATAAAATACAAAATACTGAACCCATCTGCACCAAACATGCTGGGCTACATAGAAGAAACCTTTGAATTGTGTTGTAGATCTGGTTAAAGAGTCCAGATTTTTTACTTATCTTCTTGACAATTGAAATATTTTTGTGACAGGTGAAAGGTATGCATTAAACTAAGAGCCATTCTAGGTTTTCATCTTCCTTCAAATTTTTCATTAACACCATGAATTCTCACATAACATTCATGTCAAAACTGGAACACACACAGGGCAGTAGTTGCTATTTAATGACGACAAGCAAAAAGATGACTGGAGAGGATATGAGAGAAGAGGAGAAAAGAGAGGAGAGATGTCTGGAGAGGAGACGAAGAGAAAAGATGACTGAAGAGAAGGTTAGTGTCGGATCGATCTAAACCAATTTGCTAAACCTTTTGCTAAAATAACTGTACTTGTCTTAATAAGGAGTTGTGAGATTTTGGTCCCCCCCGATGTTCACTTCATGACTACGGCCTTGGACACACATATATCTATCCTGTTTATATATACTATCCACTTCTAGGATTTATTTGCCGGGTCAAGGTTGCTTTGGTTTTGTATGTGTGTGTGTGTGTGTGTGTGTGTGTGTGTGTGTGTGTGTGTGTGTGTGTGTGTGTGTGTGTGTGTGTGTGTGAGTAAGGACACGTAGTGTTACTGTTAATGCTGGACAATAAAGCTCAACACTGTGGTTCTGAAAGGGAAATATCCAATTCAATATCTGAATAGAGATTTAGATTATCAGCCATAATATTATTACAATCCAAGGTAGACCTGCCACAAGCTATGAGATCGTGAAACGAGGTTAGATGCTCCTGATGAAGCCACAAGTCTGTACGATGTCAACTGCATTATAAGAATGTCAAAGAGAAGTACTACACTACCCACAATCCTTGGAGGAGCTCGTTGTTACCATGGAAATGTTAACCACAACTACGTAAATCTGTGAGCTATGATATAGTGGTATTTACAATACGTTTACCACAGAGGAACCATGATTAGTTTTTCTGACATGCTGAGTATTTTCAGATATGGGCAGAAAAGTGCAGACGGCTGAAAATCACTACAAAATGGTTCAACCCATGAAGAAGCTCATTGGACGGGCATCATTCACATCAAAGATTTGCTTGATACATTTCTGACAAAGGGCTTTTAAAGTTAGGTGTGCACGTTTCCTGGGTGTTGGACTTTTTTACATACCCTAAGGTTCATAGATTTCCATGGTAGCTCATTTTGTTATTCATATCCGTCATGCCATAGAAGTATAGTCCTCTGTTATGAAAACCGGGCTTTGACTTTAATCAACATTGATTCATGAATTTTGTGTTGAGTTTCACTTTCCTCTATTATAAAAAAGTAAATTTGTACTGGAGTTTCAGGAACTTATACAATTGTCTACATATTTTGTAATAATTTCAGAAAATAAAGGACATAGGGACATTTAAAAAAAGTAAGAATACAAATAATAAAGATTAGTAGAGAAAAAAATGCAGGACAAGCAGGAAGAGAAGATGGTGGAAAGTGGGATGGGTAAATATGTTTCAAGACGGGTAAAATTATTTTGATAATCTCATTGTATAGGATTGTCCATTGCAGGGCTCAACCCTCCAGAGAGTATATTGTTTGTGCAATCTGGTAAATTTCCATTCTCTATCTGTTTTTCGTTTATTTTTTATTACTGTTATATTTCATCTGTAATTGTATACCCTATCTGTTGTTTTCCAAATTCCACACTTTTCCTTAGATATATGGCTTCTGGTAAACCAATCACCTGTTACAAGGACCATGTACACAGACACACACAGAGATAAATGATGCCATACTCTTCCTTCATCCCTGTTCTCATAGCCAGTGCTCAGATCTGCTACATTTCTGCATGTGTGTGTATTGTGCAGCAAATATTGACAGCACTCGTGTTTTGATGCCGAGGGAGCCAAATTCATAGGGCTAATTGTCAAAATACCTCTTCCCGCTCAAGCAGTGCAAGACTTGAGGGCACTTGTTCTGCCTCTTCTGCTCTGATGATACAATAACTCCAAACAAGTTTGCAGCCTCAGGAGTGATGGCTCTCATCCGTGTGTTCCTGCAGCTCACACTTCCTTTTATCACTGTGAGAGCTGAGGCGACGTGTAAAGCTCTCAGAGATACGAAGGCTACACTGTGATCTGCGTTTTTTACCTGCCTGCCTCTCACGCAGCCCGTCATGTCTCCGATGATTCAGATTGCAGCGTGTCACATGGAACACAAGGTCGTACATGCGATGTTCTGCCTCAGCCGTGCACCTATTTCACAGCGTTATGTGCCTCACGACATATGGTCATTCTATGGTAATGTTTTAAGTCAATTGTCAAAAAATACCCAGAAAGCTCAGCGGAGCCGCAGATCACCTGTTTGTGTCGCTGGCTAATAACAGCTTTGAATCCTCAGCGGTAAATGATGGGCGGCAGGCAGTCAGGGGTCTGTTGATTCAAGTCGAGCATTAGCATTTCAACTCCATGCTAATGGCTGACCCTGTATTCCCCCAGCGAGGACTCGTGAGCGTGCCGACTCCCAGATAACAGCCTGTGTTAATGACGGGGAGTCCAAACAATCCCCCCGCTGTGTCTTGGGCTAATCTGCTTTGATCACCTTTGCTAACATCTCTATTATCAACAGATTTCCGCCATCAACAAGGAATTACATTAATGCCACTTCCTGTGACCCAGCCGCACCATGCACAGCTGTGTGTGTGTGTGTGTGTGTGTGTGGGTAAGTTTGCTAACATGTGTTCTCCCCTGGGATAAAGGGAGAATGGAAGGGGTTTGCGAGGGTGAAGATTTGTAAATGCAATAACATCCACCGGCCTGACATTATGCATTGTCTTCATTTCAGAGACTGATGTGTGGTGCAGAGGCGACCAAGAGATCACCGGGTCCCCGCGTGGATAGGAAGACAAGACACAGCGGCAACTCCCTCAGATCATTTAGTATTATTTGTGCATTCGGGGGAAAGATGCAGAGCAGGAAATCTGTGGATGTGTGGCAGGCGGGCACAGACACGTCTCTAGTGGCTGTGGGAGAGCGCACCATGAATAAATTGAGCGCTGTCCCCAGGAGATTGCCTTCAATCATGAAGCATAAGGTGTCAATGCTGCGCCCTGTGTGCATGGAGCACCAAATTACCTTCCACCAGATTGCTGAGCTGGGTCTAATAGGAACTGGGGAATGGACTGAAGAGGACGGACTGCTAATTAATCTGGACAAAGTCAGAGCCCATGTTCTGGGCCTGCTGGCACGGGTCAAGATGTGGCCATAGGGGCACATGTGCTGTCCAATGAAGTCGTGTTTCAAACACTGTGCAAACCAAAGTACAGACTCGTCCAAGCCATGATATACAATGTTGTGTTCGCGTGTTCGGGAGATTATTGTTGTACATATTGAATGTAGTATGTGTTTTTCAAATAATAAACAACAACAGAACGGTGCATAATCTACCTTCGAACAAAGTCATTACATGAATATTTAATCAAATATCTATAACCTTTGTTATGCTGTGCAAATGCTCTGCAGCCACAGTAATGTGGATCCATAATCACCAAAGCATTTTTATGTGGTGTAACAGCATCAAATGTCCTCAGTAAATCCTATGGTGTATGAACCATAACATTAAAGGCCATATCCAGTATTCAGCACAAGCTGAAATATTAACATCCCAATTTACATACAAATGTCCATGCATCTAAAAGCAAAAAAAAAAAAAAACCTTACCAAGCCATTTTCCCATTTTGAATAATGGGTGATTTTCTGAGATCCAGTTGATTGACTAAATAAAGACATGACTAGTGCATTAAAGCAATTGTTTATTGCCACTGAATCATGGCGTATGTATAATTTTGCTGTAAATGGTTATTAACTGATAGAGAAACCATGGATTTGTATAATAGCCGGTAATCATTCCACCTCAGGATGTGTTTTCTGCCTCATACTCAGGGTTAAAGAATTACAGTGTAGTCAATTACATTTAGCAGGTCACAGAAATTGATTTACTGTCTCAGGAATGTGTTTTTTTCTCTCTCTCCTGCTGGGCTCCGGCTCTGTGGTGGCATTCTGCTCACATAATCAAGGACGAGCATAGCCTGTCTACCCAATCTACTACTTGGTCCCACAGGGAAAAATGACTTGCAACAGGAAAAACCTGCATGAATACTAATTTGCCTACTTGGCTTTAACAGCTTTTGCAAGCCAATCTCATAGGAATTTGTAGAATATGATGCCTTTCCATCTTCCCATACTAATTACCCCAACTGCAAAATAGAGACAGCGAGAGATGGAGGAAGAGTTTGTGACAGAAAGAAGGAGAGAGAGAGAGAGAGAGAGAATCATGGGAATAGCTCTCCCGCTCTCCATCCTAAATGTGGTTAATTATAATGTGATATGAAAGTTCTCGGGCAGGAATCTGGCAATCTAGATTTGGAGCTCTATGACCACATCTCCAGTTTGGGTCTCTTCATTATGGCTCGGCATTGCTGGCCCTCATTGCCCCCCCCCCCCCCCCAAGCCTGAGGATCACATAAATGGACAAGATGCAGGAGCTAAACTAGGACACACTGGTCATGTTTGGAGCAGATTGTCCTGAACTCGTACACCATTAGTTTTTTCCTTTGGGCAGGTAAGAATGATTTGAGTTAATGCAGTAAATCACATATTTGAAATGTTTTTTTCAAAAGAACAAAGGAAAAACTAACAACAATATAATCACAGCCCAACATGGAATTGGCTTTGTCTGCCTGAAGGTATTCAGACTATTCTTAAGCTGACGTAGCAGACAGACTATTCAAGTATTCTTTGAAACTGACAATAATCATATCAAAATGTGCAGTAAAGAGGAAATATATCACTCCTATTGTAATCTTCAAAGTATCAACCGCCAAGTGACAATGTCTCAACCCAGTGACAATGCAGAATATCGTAGGTTCCTGACTTTAACTTATCTTGCGAAGAGAACTCGGTTCTCTGTAAATGAGCAACTTCACAAACTAAACAAGCCAATTAAGCTGTGAAGAAATGATAAGTAGAACTGAGAAAAGCAAAAAAACTGCATCAGTTTTGTGCAATCAACAATTTCTCTGTCAAAACTGATCTGGTTCTTCACAACAAGCGCTGAAACACTGGCTGCCCTGTCCCTGTATGTGTGCATGAGGTGAGACGACATCTCTGTACAATCATGTTCCTGGTCTGCACTTCTAAATATGCCATGATGCATGTTTTACAATAAGTGTGAACTGAATAAATCTGTTGCTAATTTTGTTGCTAAATGCACGAGGTTCTAGAAAATATATGATATTTGATTTATAAACAGTGGTATAATTAACGCAGCGTTAGGAAAACTACTTTATATTAGTTTTACTCCAATCTACCAAACTTTGGAGGCATTTATTTTAACATTTACAGAGTTTTATTGTCCATCACTTTGCAGTAATAGCTCCAGCTAGGCATACACGTTTCTCAGTTGGTGGTAGTTACAGGTGTCTAACCCTATTTGTTAACATACAGCAGTTGGTTTAAAAAAAAACCACATTTAATAGATAGAATCCAGATTTTTGATTGGATCCCCATGACATTAAACATGCTCATCGATACCAACCCCCTGAATTACACCTGATTTTCTGAGAAATATATGAAAATGTTTAAAAAAAATGTCCTTTCTCACAATGTTGAAAAAAACGTGTGTGTGTTGGGCGCCGGGTCTTGAGCTAAATCTAATGACCCATTACCTGTATCCTTCTACCTTCTGTCCTCAAGTTAAATTTCCTGATAGCACACCTATGACACTGATATGTCACTGTCAACTTACAGAAACCAGACAAAACAAAGAGCTACAAAGATACCAGCATTAGAAAATGGGAAAACTGTCATTTGTTTTAATTCTAGACCACTGCTTTATATTTTGTTGTCAGAATACTTATTGTGACAAATACATATATCTGATGCTCATCATGAAAAATGCTACATATTCTAAGTTGAAAACATAAAGTACATGTTTCAGACTATGGAGTAGATTTGTTGCTGTTTTTGCACAGCGGGAAAGATTCAGGAAGATAAGACACAACCCATTGTGAGCGGCCTTAGTACAGAGGCTGTAAGCTTTATCCTGGTTCCACACAGAAGTGAAAACACATTGTGCGATTCTATACTACACAAATATAGCCTTGTTATTAAGGGATCAAAGCATGTGGAACATGTGACATCAATCCATAAAGACATGGTATCCAGCTGTAGATGGGACTAACTCTGCTTTTATACACACCCAGTGAAATCCTCCCTCACGCATCACCATAATAAGGGTTTTAGGTGTCCGTGCTGAACAGATTTTCACTTGGCCCTTTGTGTCGGAGAATCTCACCTGGTCTTTGGAGTGGGGGCAGAGGGGAGCAAACCTTCCTGCCCCGACTGTGGAGAGACAGCCTTCCTCTGTAACCCACTCTCATTCACAGACATCATTCATGTGCAAATCCTCCCTGGACCCATTGTTCAGCCACAACGCTTTCAGATACTTGCTGAATCAAGTGATAAATGTAACGCAGGCGCGGGAGATATGTTCCATATAGTGAAAAGGAATAATAAGACTTAGCAGAGGACTCACATTTGCGCTGAAACACTGGCTGCCCTGTCCCTGTATGTGTGCATGAGGTGAGACGACATCTCTGTACAATCATGTTCCTGGTCTGCACTTCTAAATATGCCATGATGCATGTTTTACAATAAGTGTGAACTGAATAAATCTGAATTTTGTTGCTAAATGCACGAGGTTCTAGAAAATATATGATATTTGATTTATAAACAGTGGTAAAATTAACGCAGCGTTAGGAAAACTACTTTATATTAGTTTTACTCCAATCTACCAAACTTTGGAGGCATTTATTTTAACATTTACAGAGTTTTATTGTCCATCACTTTGCAGTAATAGCTCCAGCTAGGCATACACGTTTCTCAGTTGGTGGTAGTTACAGGTGTCTAACCCTATTTGTTAACATACAGCGGTTGGTTTAAAAAAAAAACACATTTAATAGATAGATCCAGATTTTTGATTGGATCCCCATGACATTAAACATGCTCATCGATACCAACCCCCTGAATTACACCTGATTTTCTGAGAAATATATGAAAATGTTTAAAAAAAATGTCCTTTCTCACAATGTTGAAAAAAACGTGTGTGTGTTGGGCGCCGGGTCTTGAGCTAAATCTAATGACCCGTTACCTGTATCCTTCTACCTTCTGTCCTCAAGTTAAATTTCCTGATAGCACACCTATGACACTGATATGTCACTGTCAACTTACAGAAACCAGATAAAACAAAGAGCTACAAAGATACCAGCATTAGAAAATGGGAAAACTGTCATTTGTTTTAATTCTAGACCACTGCTTTATATTTTGTTGTCAGAATACTTATTGTGTATTCTTATTTTTCTCATTTGATTATTTGCCAATGTAAGATTTATCACACATACTTCAGTGAAAACAGCTCTGCTCTAAAAAACATCCTGGCATCATCAAAAATCACGATGCATTTCTATTTGTGTCCATGGCGACTAATTCTAAAGTCATGTGTCTTCTACCGTCTGGCTGAACACTCCCAATTCAAAGAAGATGTATCATCTTTTGAGAAAAGGGAATAATTCAATGTTTTACTTAAATGGACATAGGTTTGTGTTTTTACGACAGTACATATAAACTAAATCAATAATAATACCTTTATTTGTATAGCACTTATGTAAACGAGGTTACAAAGTGCTTCACACAAATGAAATGTACAGAACATGACTATACTTTGGAGACAAAAATTTCTATGGAAAATGACCTTAAAAAGCCTTTTTGAAAGCATAACATTAATTTCACCCTCAGAATTTGGACAAATTAAATAGTATAGTACATGGTGCAATTATTAGTCATATGTGAGTCCTTTTGACAGAACAGAGCCACTGTGAATGTCACAACCATGATCTTCCTACTAGGTCAGTTAAAGGCCACATCCACACTAATATGTTATAGTTTTATAATGCAACACTTTTTCTACGTTAGCACCCGATGTCCATTCTACTCTGGACTCTTTGAGCATCAAAACTGAATTTTTGGCCCCGTTTTAGATTGAAAACTCTAGTGTTCCATTAAAGTCTCGGTGGACAGAAACTGAGGCTATTGGAAATGATGTTACCAACATTAAAATAGTTGTATCTCTTGTACAGTGGCAATTTTAGGATACTGGGTTGAGGCTGGCTGATGGAATTCAGTAATTAGCTTTAGATGTATTCATGAAGAACTGTAGAAATTTGACCTGCTGGTAGTGATAGATATAAAAGTCAGGGATTCATCTTCTGTGGACAATGAATATTTGAACCAAAGTTTGAGTCAATCCATTCACTAAAGTGTTGGTTCAAAAGAATAAATGACACTGATTGCCACATTGCTAACATGGCCAAAAGGTGGCAATGATCAAAAAATATCCTTCAATCATGCACATGGCAAGTTGTCCAAATATCTTGCTGCTCGTACATGTAATTGAATGTTACCATATTTGATTAAATAAACACAGGTTACATTCTTGTCAGGCGGAAACTAAATGGGGCGTAGCTGCAGCTCGATTCGAGATGAAGCGGCGCGGCAGGAAACATGAAATACAAGCCTCGGATTCGCAGCTAGATTAAGCTCTGCAAACTGAATTAATTGTTTTTGTTTCAACATTCAAGGACAAAATCACTAATCCGAACCAAAGTACACATTTTTACCAACAACTCGGTTGATTGGTGGAAAAGATTGTTTAACTCTGTATAATGGCGCCCGATCTCTTTGAAAAAGCCCAAGCTTGTGCAATCAAAAGCACAGCCTTTTGTCTCTTTAACACACATACCAAAGAAGCTGCTGAAGAGGCCACATCAGAATGAATGAATATTTAATTGAGGCCTATTGAGGCAGAAGATCAAAATGACCTCGCTTTTAATGATTATTCACTGACAAAAATAAAAGTAGGGGAAGGGGAGAATGGAAGGCGCATGCTCGAGAGCCTCGGTTTGTCCAGCAAACAGGAATATATTACACAAACATGCGAGAGCAAAGCCATAGAACTGTTGACGGATGTGTTTAACTTGGCCACTTGCTTTTATTTATATGTCCAACCCCTTAGTGTTAACATTAAATTATTATTCACACACAAATCTACAATGAGAGGATTTGCTAGAAGCCAATGACATTTATGTATAGTGCAAATGGAAAACCAACATGGAGGAGGAAATCCAATATTCCTGACACTACTACCACAAGTGCATTGAGTGAACTACTTCGACACATGCATGAGACTCGAATGCAAGACACCGATGAGAGCGAGAGCGCTGTGACCCTTCTCACTGTTGTCTGGACAAAAAGCAGGTCAATCTGGCCTGTGAGGGAGCGAGACCCTCCTCTCAACTTTCCAGACACTCAGGAAAAAGGCTGAACTGATGTGGACTGAACATCAATGGCTTTAAACTCGGGTACTTGATAACATGCTAGACTAAAAGGATCAGGCTTTCATACTTACTTGTTCTTGTCTTGTTCTGATATATATTTGTGTTATTTTGAGTATCGTGAATGTCTATGTTCAACACAACAAGACTTGGTCAAAACATAGTAAATGACTAAGGGTTTGTTTCATTGGGTGTTTTCTGATACTGGTGCAAAATCCGATATATCAAAACAGCACCGATGACTAAACGCTGCCGGAACCTTTTTCCTAAAAAAGCACAAAAGGTCAGTTGACAATAAAAACTGCTTATTGTATTGCTAAGGCAAATGAAATGTAACATGTCAACTGTTAAGAGTTGAACATATACTTACCTTAAATATACAAATATAAATAATTGCAAAACTCTTATTTACCGAACAAAATCACTGAATAAATGAAAACTACAAGAATTGAATAAATAACTGTTTCATTGCAGCAAAATACTCCAGCTCCAAATTCATCATCAATTGTCTCCCAACCGGCGTTTGTTTTGATCATTTGCTGCAGGTCACGGTGACGGAATCCTTTCATGATCCATTAAGCCACTTTGTTGTCGTGCTGACGCAGTTAGCTACTAGCTAACTGTAGGCTAATGTTACATGCTGCGGAAGCCATGTAGGAGGAGTGTTGTCACCAGAGTTAAGCAAAATATTAACTGGAAATTGGTTTTCGGCCCCAAACCCTTCATATGATTGTACCGTATATGGTCAATGTGCAAAATTGAAGACAAAGCCGAAAACTGTTCAGGAACTGAAATGCGCCAATTAGGAACTTCATGTCATTGCGTTGTATTTGCTATCGGCCTATTGTCAGCCAGTTTCAGTCCTTCATCTTTGCTTCTCTTGTACTCTGTGAGCCCACATAGTGTTTTAATATAATTACCAATAAAGCTTGTCTCATGTTCATGTTTGTTTCTGCTGTCCAACAAAGGAGGTAGGAAATATAGCGACTGAAAACACAATCCATTAAGACAACGTGTTACCCAGCAGTCGTCTTAGCATTTTCCAATCTCCACCACTGTTTCAACATTGAAATAAGGGTCTCTGTATGAAAGGTAGATGCACTAGATGCGTTTGTGAAGCAACAATTGAATGACTCACTTTACAGAAAGTAGCAGAAGTTCGTCCAAAAAGTCACTAGATATGTAGCTTAGTGGTATTTTGAAAGTAACAAAAATTGCTGAAGGGGTCTGAAAAGTCTGTGAATGTATTGACTGATTATTCTATTCTATTGTACATATAGTATATATCTATATTTTACCTTGATTTTCTTAAATTTAAATCGTACAGCATTGTACAGCACATATGATAATAAACGCTTTGAACTTTGTACTGATTTGCTAAGTTGCCAACAACCCAATGGCAAGATAGAACGTGTTTGCACCGATTCACTTCTGAAAGGTACATTTGAAGTAACTGGTGACCGAGACGAACCTAGCATGCCTCCACCAGAAGTGGCTAAGCTAGCGGACTTAGTTTCATGATGGCGTGTCCGAGGGTCGGTGAATGAACCTCATAGGAAGATATCAGTTTACATTTATGTTATGGTTGTCTCGGTCATCAGTTACTTCAATTATATCGGATTCAGCTGCTACAAAGTTTACGTCTGAGACTCCAGAAGTGTTTTGTGGACTCAAACACTTCGCCCACTCCTCCATCAGCATAGGGGTTAGTAGATAATGAGTGAATTTTCAATTTTTAGTGAACTATCCCTTTAACACCAACGTGCTCAATACAGATACACATTACTGTGTGAAGTACTGTACATCATAACTTATTTTAATTTTTTAAAGGTATACCCCACCCTGCTAGTTTTATGAGTTGTCCTCTGTTCCATTTACGCATATTGCGCATATTAATTAGTTTAATTAATCAAATTATGCTGAAACATTTGCTTAGCTGACACACACACAAAAACACACACACACACACACACTTAAGTTACATTCACAGACAATGTATTTTTACCTTTACCTTTGCTACAGATGTGGGACTTGATGAGCTGAGTCACAAACTCACAGAATTCCCAAAAATTGTATTCACACAAGGTGAGAATGGAGATGGTTGTTGTGCATGTTTTTGTTATGCTCACTCCCTTCAATAAAATATTTTTTTTCAATTGCCACTAAATGTGAGTTACTGAGTCACAGATTATCACATTAAACACATTGAAAGCTTCACATTTTGCCTCAGAAATGAATCAGATCCAAAAAAGGGGCCTCAATAGTTACTGATTCAATTTTCAAGCCAATGATGAAGAGAAGAGTTTCTCTCTCGGTGCCTGAGGGACAGTTAGTGTGTAGTAAATTCTACCAAGTTCCTCAAGGAAAAATAATCAAACTTTGCTACAGAGTATGAATTGAGTCATTCTGTAAGCCTGACATTGCTCAACACAGATGTTCTGTTAAGTTTCCTTGTGACAATTGCACTTTTTATTTCCATCTGAAAAGGGAATGTGTTTGCAGTCAAGCCGTCTCTCTGCCCTTTGGTTTCACATTGAACCAGAGGGAGTAATTTGAATATTACACTTCACCTGACATGTTATTATTGTGATCAAGGACAGCAGGGTCTGGATTTGTGATACCTTCACATTGGATAAAGCGACAAAGCCTTGAGTTTCTCATTTTAGAGAAATGTACAAGAAGCTAACAGTCCACACCCAATAAACAGCATTTTGTTCACCTATTCCAATGTCGGCCATGTCAACCTTTACAAAAATATTCCTCTATTAAAGTCATACTAGAAAAGAATATATTAGTTATTATTTGAAATGCAGCCATAATTTCTGAGCTTCAAAATGAAACAACCTCAAAATACCCTGAAACACAGTTCAATTTGTACTTTTTCTTAATAGTTAATATTATTCTTTATTTGTAAGTATATTTTTGGGGCTTTTATTCCCTTTAATTGATAAGAAAGAGAGCAAGCTGTTAAAGGAGGACAGAGAGAGAGTGACCGAACCCGGGAAGCTGCGGGTTGAGGCACTGCCTGGTCGGGCTCTACCAGCTGAGCTATACGCCGCAACTTTATAGTTATTGATAATATGGTTTTTGGTTTAACTGTGAAATATCAAGCCATTATATTTCATTGTCATGAGGGTTTGATAACACAGCTTACGAATCATTGCCAATTTGTATTTATTTATATATTGGCCGGTGTATCAGTAACGAAAAAATTGTTTACATCCTGTTAACAGAATTTGTAACATCGCCCCCCCAAAAGCCATGTGGATTTACACAATAAATTAAATCTCGGGTTAAATTTCTATCTGTATTGGCATTTGCTATTTTTAGAACAAGAAAGCATCGTCTTGTGGAACCACCACCCAGAACGTGATTTATTTCCCATCACTCTTTATCTGGTGACATCTATTCGATCAACACAAAACGTAAACCACTGCTTGAAGAGTGGAGCTCATTTCACTGTGAACATTGACAGATCAAGTAAAACACTGCGATCGCGTCAGTCCCTATGTGGCCAACACCTGTTAACTGCAGAATCAAGCCGATCAGTCTGACTACACGTGCTTTAAAAGAGAATGAGCTGAATATCATCATCATCATCATCACCATTGTCACTCTAGCATGGAATCAGGAAAAAGTTCCTTTCAAAAATGTTATTGTGTTAGTACACATTAGTACAATATTACTCCACTTCCACTGTGAGCTATCTGTCGCACACAAGTATCTGTTGACATGCTCCTTAACATGGATATTATGTTAGGGAGCCTTTTAGCAAACTCCAAATGATTCTGCCACAGTCCCTTTTCTGTGGTGGGTCAGGGCTGTCTGAAGCCATTATTGGTAATGAATGTGGAGTCCTACTTTAAAAGGTTCAGGCATGTAAAGTCACCTAAAGCTGACTAATGGAATCCTGCTGACACCGAATGCCAGGGGCTTTTACCACATCCCAGAATGGCAGCTCGGGAAATTTACACTGCAGACATAATGAAGTATAAATGTAAACTTGGGAATGTAGCCTCCCACACAGCAGCTCAGAGTTATTAATAGACACAGGATGTTCAATGTGCTGCAAAAATGATAAATTGCAGAAGACTCTACTGGTGGCTTCAGCAACGATCGTTTGCACAATACAGAGGCAATGTATCTTTGTGTTTCTTTACCGTGAGCACAAGTGTTAAAGAAGCAGCGGTGGAAATACATGTAGGGACAAAATATTCTGAGTTTGTTGGCGGTGCAACACTTTGTGCCCCGGGAGATGGGCCTCTTCAGCGGGTTCACAGGTCGCACGGCGGCGTGCAGAGTGGCCATTGTGCTTTGTCATTTCACAGGTGACTCACATCACTACACTCGAGCATGCTGGAGGTAGAGCACTAGGAGATGCTTGCGGCATTCAAAATGCATGATTTCCAGCCTAGTGCAAACAAATCGCTTTAAAAGATCAGTTTAATCTATTTCGAGCTGTTATTATGAGCCGGGAGAGTTGTTCAGATAAAGAGACTGAAGCAGGGTTAACATCAGAGTGTTGGACAACTCTTCACGTACTTTAGCCAGCGTGAGAGCTGTCAACTTTATTATTTGTTTTTTACGATACAGTACGCATACGATTTACAAGGCTGACCACGAAAATGGTGGTCAGGGGGTGAATTACTGGGAGCCAAACTGCCTGGGATTTTGTAGGGCATTTAAAAAAATATCTCCGGGGCAATATCAATCATAGAAGTCATCGGTGTCATCGTTGTTTGTGTTGAAAGGTTGAGGGCGTAAGGCTGCTTCAATCTCTGAGTAGCTGTCGTCGGATTCCCCCCAGAGAGCTGAACAGAAAAGGTGCACAGGAAAACAACAATATAAGGCAGTGTAGCGCTTTACATCCTCTGCATCCTTTCTTTATCAAGCCAATTCTATACTCTCTTTATAAGCATTGCAGGATTTCAATAGAGTAAAGCTCATGTTTAACTTGAGTTCACACGTCACAATGAACAGTCTACCTTTTATACTGTCCTATATGTTGTCTTCATTCATAGCAGTGAAGTGCGTCTTGCGGGATCTGATTGCGGCTGTTAAAATGTAAATGTATGTGTCATTGTGTCACCTTATAAATACATAAAGTGGGATCCACTTGCTCGAGCCCCATTCAGAGATGTGTACTATTTATTTTTTACGTGCAGCAGCTCAGGTCTAAAGATCTATAAGTGTTCATATTCACTTCATACTGTGTTTACTGTATCTTAAGTTGCTGCTGCAGAGGAATTGATTGATTATAGCCATCACTGCAACAGTTGTTATATTTCAGCTGGATCTAGGGAGCAACTGATTCTATCTGGATACAGAAATCATTAGAATCTCTTTCATGGTTTTATCTATAGCAGTTGATAAATTGCCCAAGACATCCTTTGGTTTTTGTTCAAGGTCTGATCCTTAATGCAAGAGCAGATTATTGTGAGTATTTATCAGAGGTTGCGCTCGCCGACAACATAAATCTAAGCTTTCAGGGTTTGGCTTCAAGGTTAGGTTTTTCATACACACATGCTCAAAAGGCATAGCTGTTTCTACAGAAAAAAAATCTTCAAATAGTTGGTTCACCTATGAAGTTTAGAAATGTACAATAATTTCGTACTTGTTAATGCATGAACCCTCTCTTTGGTTCAGTGTTATTAACCATTTTTTTCACAGGGTGTCTCTACGCAAAATTGAAAATGACTTTCTATACTCACCTTTCAACTGTGTAGCAGAACAAGCCTTTGAGTTAGTCTTTTCTGTCCTGGAAACACAGAGACAGTTAAGAGCCTTGTTTAGTTACCACTTTCTTTGAAAAATGAGCCGCTACTTTGGAGCAAAAATAGCTAAAAAGGGAAAAAAAGGCAGCACTTACAGTAAATGTAAAACCACACAGACAATATGAAATGTAACCAATGAAATGAAAAACGCAACAGAAGAGGTAATCCAACTAAGAATCTATCAAGAACATGGAAAAAAGTTAATTGGACAAGTACTACATCTATATGACAAATTGACTGAATTGATGAAAATCACTGTGACGGGGGTTGGAGTGTATTTGCTGGGTAAGCTCAGACAGTAAAGCAGGGGGAACTTGCTTGACTCCTGTTCTAATTGTGCCAAAGGACTTCCACAAGGCCCTCTTTATTCAAAAATAGTCCAACGACAGGGTTGCCAGGTTCCCATAGCACGGGTGATATCGCTATGTAAATGCGTGCCCTTCGAAAAGGCTTTGATCTACCTCAATGCATATGTAATAAGGCCCCTGTTCCAATTTTAAAGGCCTCCTCTTTAATTTACATCATCACAGAGCCCATTCAGAAACCCAACAATATATCCTCATCATCTCCCAGGTTAGCATACATATACATATGGCTTATTTGTGTGGACCTTCTGTATCGGAGCAGCGCGGACGCTTTCCCTGGTGGAGAAGAGGGAAAAAAAGAATGATGCACAGTTTTAAGCAGATGAGATCGGAAACAAAAAAACAAAACAGTCGTGGGGTGTGTTCCTCCATCTGCATCAATTCCAACCCATGACCCCTGTGATTGTCATCCTCTCAATCACCCTCATCTCCTCATCTCTCCCTCAGCTAAGTCTTGGCACACGTGACTGTACATTGAGGATAAGGACCAAATTACTCTGGCTGCATTCCCACTGCTATCTTCTAAACTATATATTGCTGCTTTGCACCACTCAAGACAGAATGAGAGAAAAGAGATGTGCACCACCCATTGCAAAACTGTGAGCAGATTGCTCTGTGCTATAAGCAATATACCATAGAGCCAGTATAACCATTAGAATATAACCTTCATAGTCATATATGCCAACGGTACTTCCTACATGACGTTTGGATGATTCCAGCATCTTGTCAGGCAGCAGGCTGAACCTCTGCTACTTAAAATGCTAATAAGCCAAAGCAGGGGCTGAATAAGTAAAATAGTTTTGAAAAAAAGCAATCCCCCCCCCCCCCCATGATACGAGGTGTTGAAACAAATGTGTGCGTATTTTATTCAATTTATAATCAAACCTTGTAAAAAACATAGATTTAGGTGAATTCAGGGTAATGTTTAGCCTAATAATAGGTTATTTAAAAAAAAATCTACAATTAGTAATTTACAAGTTATTTTACCATCCATGCGATTGTGTATAGGGAGCTAAGTGTTTTCACATATAGCTAACATTAAAACAAAATAGTTTACACTTTTAAAGATCTAAATCCTGATAGACTTTGGGTACCAGACTAAAAGTGGAAACCGTGACGAGGAAAAGAGAAAAAGGAAATCTACCTGTTAGGCACATTGAGCTTTTTAAACTGAATGAGAGATAAAAAACCCGCTGAAGCAAAACCGCTGGGTTTAGTGCATCCATTTACAACTGTTAGGCAACAGATCTTCACCAGACTCTGCAGCAGCAGCAAAAAATACAGCAATAATCTATACGATTACTTCCTCTCCTTTGCCACAATAATAGCTGCTAGTGAGAGTAAATTGGGCTTTTTTTCTTTTCTCGAACTTCCCCCGGGGATGGGAATGGTCTATCAGCTGTTCCACTTCAGTGGGGGACAGAACTGATTTCAAGACGGGGCTATTACCATAGAGAGCCCAGTCTGGATCTGACCCCGCCAATCTAATATCCCGTTTCCATAAACATTATGCCAGTTCATCTTCTGCTGAGTTTCCCTTAATTGAGGCAATAATCTGAATATGTAAGACTGGGCCGGCCACTGTTTTACAGGCTCTGGTAGACAGAGGTGAATGTAATGTGTAAAATGATGCAAATTACAGCTATTGTAACATCTTTTTTTCCTCCCAAATACCTTGCTCGATCTTTTTTTCTCTGGCCCTTGCAATTGTTTCATATTGTTGTTTGAACAGTTTTTTGTGTCTCCTGCAGAGTCAAATCTACAGCCACCTCTAAAACTGTATTTAGGTCTGTAACTGTTACTGTATTTTTCACAATACACAACTGCACCTCAGAAAATAATGTCATCTAATAATGTAATCTAATTTACAGATTGTTTAGTTATATCTTTGAAGATATATAATAATTATATTACAATAATTGATATATCTACAATATTGTATCTCAGGCACATTGTGCGTACACATATACATACATATTTATATATTTATACAGATATAGTACTGATGGTGTGGAAGACAGGAAAAAGTGGCAACACAAACATGCTTACTGAAACCCAAGGCACTCTGCTATCCTGTTAAATTCCTTTTGAGACTATTCTTGTTTGTCATCACTCTGGTTGAGGGTTAAAGGCAGAGGATGCCACACTTTGTTCAGCCTATTAGGCAAATTGTAATTTGTTAATATGGGATATTAGAAAAGATTGATTGATTGATTTTCTGTTTAACTGAGTGATCCAACTCCAGTGCTCTGTTCTGTGACTACACCTCAACCTCTTTGTTGGGTAAGATGAGAATACTGTTTTAAACTGTGGCTTAAAAGACACATGCCGCTGAAACTAAATGCTGCCTAGAATAGTTTCATGTACTAAACGGCTAAAAAGCACAGCACAGCATATCGTATACATTACAATAATGTGTCCAGTGTCGTAGTTTTATATAAGTGCATGGACAAAAGCACTGGTCATGCAGTACATACTGTCCTTTTAAACCACAGGTTAAATAGGTCAAAGTAAGGGCCAATTGTCAAAGTAAGATATGTGTCCGTGAGTCGGGGAAGAAAGAATTCACTTGTTATCCTACAGTATAAACACATTAGAGAATGTGAGGAAATAATGCTTACCAAGCAGTTAATACTGGCTTGCACACACTGATAGCTGGAAAACTGCTTTTATTTACCCTGGCCTTTTTTAAGCTCCTGCCACCCACGCACAAATGCTAATAGCACAATAGCACTTTTGTGCAGCGGTGCTTGTCTAAAGGTAAAGGGAGACCCATCACCTCATCATTCCCATCAACTCCTACTCCCATCCCAGAGATGACCCCACCGAAACATTGTTTAGGCTCCGTTTAGATGTACTCTACTGGGGCCTGAATGGTAGCAGGATATAGCCCTCAGTGGGGGCAAACAGTGAGAGGCAACCATGAGTACACTGGTGAGTGGGCGCTGTCTAACATGTGAGTGCTCTCTGCTGGCAATGAGAAAGAACTGCAGCTCAGAGAGGAGGAGGAGGAGGAGACGCTGGGCCAATGATTTCAACACAGGCTGCTCTCCTCCTGACTGGTGGCAGTCAGGAGGAGAGAGCCAGGGGCAAGGGAACAGGACAGATCATTCATTTTATGTTAGGTTTTTTTTTACATACGTTTGCTGCTTGTTCAACACACACAAACGTCTGAGTCTCTAAAGAAGGTGGAGAAAATACACAACTTAAGATATCTATTAAAAATCTGAAAATTGTATCCATGTATTATTTTTATTTATGCCCAAATCTTCCTCCAAACAGCTTACATCAGATGCTTCAGTGCTTTTGCTCGATAGACCTGCATATAAATCTTGAAGCTAAATTAATAACAAAAAATGAACAGAAATAAAGCAGAGAAATTGTCTGAAAGCCAACTAAGTCGTTTTATAGGGCAATCAGGTTTCCTTTCCTGGTGTAAGACCATCAGTGTAGGACAGTGACCTCCTCTGGTTAGAGCCTCTAAATGCTGCCTTCACCCACAGTCACTGACTTGTTTGTCATGTTTTGTCCTGGTTTTGGTCTGATTCTCTGAGTGTTGGAAGATCAGGTGAGAAATATAAGTCAGAACCGAGGTTGACTATTGACTGTTTAAGAGACAATCACATAATAAGAGAGCTATAGATTTAATGCTGCCACATGCCTGGTGGTGCAGTTCCTTCCATTAAGAATCACAAAGCTTTAAGTATTATATTGTCAGATGAAGTGTTTACATGTATTTTCCTTGACTCATTGTTGGATTTTCGTAAAGGGCAACTCCATCTTTCACTCCCTCTTTATAGATTTATATTTATATGTCTCCCTCTTTCTCGCCCGTCTCCCTCTTTCCACATCCCCTCCACTTTTTTTTCTCCTCTCAGCTCATGTCCCTCTTTCCCCTCGATCCCTCCTCCCTGTGAACTGTCAGGGATCCACAAACATCGCCTCCCAATGAGAGAGAGAGAGCGAGAGAGTGAGAGAGTGAGAGAGAGAGAGAGAGAGAGAGAGATTCTGATTTTGAGTGATTTGAGGTCGAATGCTTGAGCACATCCTGTTGTCCAAGGCAAAGCTGTAAACCACTAATTGTTGAGTCAAGGTTTTTGTCAAGCAGGCACTAGGCACAACAATCATCGCACCCGCTGATGGCTGCATGGAGGATTTTAGTTTGTGCACGAGTGTGTGTGTGTGCACATGTGTTAGAGCATTTTTTTAGGATCAAAACCACGGGCGGAATAAAAAGGTATTAAAAAAAAACTAAATAAAAAATAAGAAAGGAGTGGCATCTGAAATGCCTACAGTAGAAAGGAGCACAATGACGCTTTGCACGAGAGGAAGCAGTGGCATGCACTCGCGTACAAAGGGGAACAAGTGGTCTTTACATGGAGTGCAGCTGCTTATTAAGACTCACTCCTTCGTGCATTATTCCTTTCATCCCCACTCAACCACAAAGTGATTTTACTTTGCCACTCACAAAGACAGCAAAAGATTTCTAATGGACAAATCCTTAATAAATGTTGCAGATCAGTCGCTTCCCCACGACTTATAATACAATAAACAGCACATTCTATAAAAGTGTCTGACTGAAAAACACTGTGTGGGAGAGAGCAAGGAAGAGAGTGAGGGAGAAAAAAAGAAAAAAAAAAAGAATATGAAAGACCTCAATTCTCTCGAACACCATAATAGTGAAATGAGCACATATAAATGTGTTAAGAGTATCTCTTTGCATCTTGTATAGGCTGCATGTATTTAATCTGTAAAGCTTATTAAGGCCCTAGTCATTGCTATGCAAAGCAGCACCCAGTGCTTTTCTCTCGCTTTTCAGCCGAGTGCAGTGTTTAGCCAATAGGACTGGCCCCCCGCCTCTCATTCTGCATTCATAACATGCAACATTTGCACAATGTATCTCTCAAAGGCCCTGAATAGAAGGCCTTAATACTCATGTAAACAACTGCAAACCAATTACTTAATGAATCGGGCCCACACATAATGAGGAGCCTCACAAAGGGCTATAAATGCATTTTTTGCACCAAAGCCTCTGCTTTAAACTACAATCCCTCTGCTGTACTCCAGGCTTAACTGGCAAATCATAATTATTGTCTAAGACAACAGAGAAAGAAGCCATTTTTGTATTTTGAGTCCAGTTCCATCCTCCTTTTGATGTCACTCATCAGCTCTCTGACAAAATAAAGCAAATAATTAACAAGTTTGTTTTTGTTGGGTAGGAGAGGCGGGGTGGAGGAGAGAGAGGAGAGGCAGCTTGCTGCGGTGTTATGCTTCTTCTTGCAGGGCTTCCACACCACTAGTGGTGGCAATGAAGCAACAACAAGTGACTTGTGCTAAGTGGAATGCATAAATCCAAGCAGAAGAAAAGAGCAGAAATCACTTTATGACTGAAAGGGAAGAAGATGATGGTCATGGTGACGTGCAGCTCTTCACGCCGTTTCCAGTCAAAGCCTAGTGGGATTAGAGTGTCATCCACGCACAATGACACGTTTGCTCAATTTTACTTATGTACACAACTTGAGGTCTCATCACTGCTCTCTGCTTCTGACGAGTTTTTTTCCTGCAGGTTCTGTTTAATTACATATATTGCGGGCTTCCCATGCACGTTAATGACAGGGCCGAAGGCACCATCTGAGAGGGTCTGGGCCCGAAATTGGCTCATGTTTATTAAAGAGCGTGGTCACGGGGGCTGGCAGTGGCAGACATCAGCAGCTATGAGGACCACAATAGAGCTAGCCGATTAGGCCCTTCCCTGGGCTAATAGGCAGACTGGGAGTGCCTGCTTGCCAGGCCAGGGAGGTACAGACTTGAGCCCTTGTGTCAGCGTGGTGCCCAGTAATCACATGAAATCAGAGAAGATTATTCCTCATAACGTTTACCCAGCCATTACGACTGCCCAAATGGGTTCGCAGTGAAGAGGTGCTCTGAGGACCCGACATGCAATTGCAGATTTGATGAAGTCGTGTTGATATTCAAATGTAACTGTGATGGTGTTAGCTTCCACAAGGCTATTTATCATTAGATGTTCTTTTCCAACCCACTCAGGGCTCTGATTTGAGAAGCCGAAATGTGTTTCAAGGGTGAAAAATCAAAGGACATTTGTCCTTGTCAACACTCAAGTCCCCTTCTTCCAAAACAGTTGTCCCTGCTTCTCTTCTTGACATGATCTGTTTGCATTCTGACGATAAGGCTGAAGACAGTGAGATTATGACTCCAATTTATTTTTTGTGGTGCCCGTTTTGCTTTTCATATTTCAAAAAACCTGTCCCGACCGAGCAAACAGTGAGCGAAAGGGGCTTCAGGGGCCTTTTGTCTTTGTAAGCGAGTTAATGGGTGGCGCCCAATTGATCTTATGGAAATGAACTGGGAATTATGAGAGCAGCCATGCAAATGTACATCAACCACTTTGGTGTCTGGTGGCCCATTTCCTGTGGCCCGTTGAATAATAACAATGTTCTTACCCGGGGTAAGGGTCTTGATGTGAGGAGCGTTTGGCCCTCCCCAGGTCCTCTTCATGGCCGTGATTTATTCCTTAAGAGAGAAAACAAGGCCAGATGAAACCATTAGGTATGGACATCTCATCACAAGGTAATTAACAATGCATATTTCCATGTGGACTTTATGGTAAGGATTATGGGAGTGTGATGTTTGGGTCTCACAACATTTGCTTCACAATCCACTCAGAACTCTTTGCATGCACAAGGAATACGTCACCCGAAATTTAACTAACAACCTCAAGCCCAGGATTGCTGGGATCTTGAGAATTTAGGAAACGGAAATTATAATTTTGAGCCAACTTGGGCTTTGACAATCATTTGGCGTACAGCATGTCTGTGTAAACAACACATGCGGGCTTTCTGTGGTGCCCTTACGTGTTGTGAGAACATATGCCAGTGTTGACCAATGGTTAGGCTCCGATTGCTTGCTACTTGCCGGGTAGAGTGGACCGCATCTCTTACCTGAGAGGCCATCCACCTCCTCCTCCTCCTCTTCAGAGCTCTGCTGCCTTTCCTGCATGGCTGATTGTTTAAGTAACTGATATGCTTTGGTCTCTGTTCAAGGACACACACACACGCACGCAAACAAACACACACACAGACAGTCGCTGTTAAATATTTGCTTAAAAGCCAGGTTTCCAACTTTCAGAGGTTTCTGTGTTTGTTGAGACAACACGCTCCAGTAGCTGAGTCTTTCGGTCTTACTGCCGTACAGAGTGGGTAAAAAACACTGCGCTCAATCAGCTAAGCTGTTGATTCAAGCCTACAGTATGTAGCAACAGTTTCCATGAGACAGCAATCAGCATCTCACATTATCTCAGCATCCCCGTGGCAGGAAGGCAATGATTGATTTTCTGTTTTAAAAACACTCATAATTACTTTCCGGCACACTAAAGTAGGTATCATATTTGAGAGGAGCACAGACTGCGCTGGCAAAAATCAGCAGAGCAGAAGTACATAATAAATGGGCTGTTATCTCAATGATGTGGCTAAAACACACAGAGCAAATCAAAAGGATGGAGCCACATGTCCTGACATTTCTGACTTGGTTTCAGAATGAAACAAAAATGCTACTTTTAATCATTTTCTGAAACCATTCGACATTTATAGTGTACAACAATCTCCAGTGTTATTCCACCCACTGCACTTTATACAGCCACAGCTTTTACATCTAATCTAAAAATACCCACTAGGTCTACAGATGATCATGTCTTGGCAATTACTATCGGTTCCAAGGTCACGGTATTTGATTGTAACATTGATGTCCCTCAGCACAGCAAAATCCTTTACTGGCAACATCTTTAGTCATGTTTTTTTTTAGCTTGTTATGGCTCTTTTGATTAAGAGTAGCGATTGAAAACTGGACTCATTTTGCTGGCTGTGCACCTCAGGGATGCGGACACCAAACACCCAGTAGGAAATCTGACAGCCAAGGGTAATACAGGATTGCTTTACATTTCAGAGGTGCAGCCGAGGGATGGGCACACCAACTGCTTCCAGGATGCCTTCACATCTAGTATTTTTCAAGTCCAGCCTTGCCGGAGCATTGTTTAGAAGATAATGAGAGGCGACGACAGATCTCTTGCGCTTTCCACCCTGGCATCCTGACAATTAAAGCGGCCGCATTATGCCGCGGCCTGTGAATTATCAATTTTGCCAGAATGCCTCAGACTAAGGCTGAAAAACACAGCTAGTGTTTTCTCGGAGATAATTAGAGAGAACTAGCACTGCTCTTCAGGTGGGACTTTGACCCTGGATTCACCTTGATCATCCTGCCTCAGCCATGGCTTAAAAGAGCCCATTATTCACTGCAGTGGGAAGAAAACAAACCACAACATAAGGACAGTGTGAATGCTGGGGCACCAGCGATGCCTTTTTACCTCTAATAGGAACACTTTCCACAGGGCTTTCGTCCTGGCTGTCCTCTTCAGCACTTTGTAGTTCTGTAAGAAAGGGAAGCACATAGTGAGAAGCAGACACAGGGAGGAAGGGAGTCTCGGGGATAGAAATGGGATTGGGGGGGTCTTTCTTCACCTCTGAATAGACGGCTGCATGAAAACTGGCCTGTGAGAGATTCATAAAAAAGCTCTATGGAGAAATTGATTTCTTTCATAAAAGGAAAGTTTTAGTTCTCTGCAGAGGTGGCACCTAAAAAATAGCAGTAGTCTACATTTGTTCCCATAAATGCACTTGTTGTATATTATTGTGCAAAGAGAGACTTAACTCTGTGTGGATTGTTTGAGAGAAACTAGTGGCAACTGTAATGAAACTAAACCACTTTCTGAAAGGAGAGATTTTAATTGTTGGGGAATGCCATTCACCCTTAAAAAAATTAACCAAACCCCTCTATTCAAATAATAATAACTAAAAAAAATTCTATTGTGCCATACTGATAATTTTCATTTACCTTGAATCTGCTGCTGTTTTGCTGACCTGGCGGGTTTCACATGACTGTCAACCAGGAGGGAAGGAGAATCACACGAGGAAGACAAGTCGCTCTCGTCCTCAGCTGAGGGGCACTCCTCACTGGACCGGGACAGAAGTGTCCTCAGCAGCACTTTGGCCTGCGAGCAGCACAAATTAAAACCACATTCTTAATTGTTCCCATTTAGTGAAGGAAGTGTCAAATTGAACTCTCGCCGATTAAGCAAGTCATTTACTCGGCCACGGCTGCTCGCACAGAGGTGCAGCTGTGGTGCACGTTCAAACGCCGAGAGAAAATAACTTCAAGTTCTCTCACTCGTTTAACTAAAAAAAGATAATTTCGCACACTTTCGCTTCCACTCGCCCTCTCAATCACAATTTTTTTTCATTTTTCGCTCTGCCTCTCTTCTCATCCATGAGATTAGAGAAGCGCCTAAAGAATGCAATCACCCTGGCGTTAATGTGCAACACGTTCCAGATATCTCCCCTCTTGGCTGAAAGGATTGAGACAAACTGCTCTCTTCCTCCCTCTCCAGCTCATTTTCATCTCTGGGGAGATGAGGATACACAATTAAGAGGAGCTGTTCCGGGAGATGAGGAGCGGGGAGATGCCACACACCGATTTCTTTCCTCTCCCTTTTTCCCCTCCCTCCACGTATCAAATCCTGCCATCATCATCTCTCTTTTGTGATAAAAGACTGCCTCTCAGCCTCAGATGGCCATTTGCAACTTTTAATGAGCACTAATATGGAGCGGATGATCAGGAGGATTTTGACAGTGACAAACTTTAAGTGCATTGTAAGTTCTTATCAGTAGGTCGCAGTGAAGATTGACAATGTACACCCTTTTATTTTCTGAGAGGGGAAGAGACACAAACACATGCCAGTCGGAGCTTGCCCGTTGGTATTTGATGATGCTGCACAGAATAAAACTGTCTTGATCCTTATCCCCGATATCCCTCTTTGTTCGTTTTTTAGATTTAGTCAAATGTACCGCGAGTTGAGGGCTCTCGCGGACCCACTGCATTTTAAATATCAATGAATGCAACTGTTAGCACTTGAATATTCAAAGGGCCTCTTTGAGTGTGTGCATGCGAGCTGCATGCTCCCATTTGTCGGGAGTAGCCGGGCTGTGTGGCAAGACGTGAATGGAAATTTCAGTTTTCTCTTGTGTGTGGAGAGTAAGCTGTTGTGCGAGAGGACCAAGGGAGGGAGAGAGAAATAAAGTGAGAGATGGTGGAATAGAGGGAGTGAGAAGGATATAGATGGAGGAGATGGAGTGAGAGAGAAAGATTTTCAATCAGGCTTTTCTTGATGCACTTGGACACAATGATGGAGATGGCAGTACCTCTCCTCCTTTTGTCAGTTCATATTTTCAAGAGGCTCTACAGTCTCCCTCTTTGCCTCTCTCATTGCATCTGGGAAACTGGACCTCAGAGCCACAAGAACCCAGATAAGATGAATCCACAAAATGAACACAAACACTGCTTGTATATATATGATCATTCCTGTACATTCTTGATGAAACCCCTTCTTGTTGTCATCTTTCGGCTCTTATTGGGAATTTTCAATGCCGATTCATTTCTTTGATTAATTAAACATGATCTGCACAAGGTCAATGAGCGGGGAAATTTAAAACAATCCTCCGTTGTAAAGAATTTTTAAAGGGTTCCCCTCATTCAGTCGGACCCAGCAGACGGTTATACTTTGAGCTAATACCAAATTAAAAGCAAGTGTTTCTCAGAGGAATTCACCACATGAGATGAAAGAAGCCAAGCAGAGGCTGTGATTTGTGATTAGCGCATGGGTCAGGATCTCCCTTCTGTCTGGGTCAACGTGTGAAGCAATCTGATGAGCAGGCACGCCAAGCGGGGCTTGGTTTCAAACGCCAAACACAAAGAGGGCACTCAGTACCGACTAAAGCTCCCTTTAAAAAACATGCAAGGCAACAACAAAAGAAAGAAAAACACTAGTCTTTTTGGAAAGTAGAAGAAAAAGAACACATTTCTCTCCTGTAGTCGTCTGTGTGTGTTAACGCCTGCTTAGGTTTGGGGAATGGGTGTCTGTCTTTGCAAGGGTCTGACCTCCTATTTGTGTGTATGTGTCTGTGTGCAGAGGCAGTGTATGTGCCTCCGACGCTACCTGGTGGCTGTAGGAGGTATGGCGCTCCAGCAGCAGCGGCGTGAACAGCTGGACCAAGCGTTCAGTGTTGAGGACACGGCGCTCCTTGAGCAGAAGGGCGTGCTTGAACCAGCGATCCCACAGCCGAGCGGCATCAGGAGGGAGGCTGGCGCTGCAGTGAAGGGTGGGGGTGGGAGAGAAAGAGGAGGCTTTCTTGTAGAATGCTCAGTGAGACATCTGAATACAAGTCATAATTATACTATTTATTTTTGATTTGTTCATACTTCCTGGTAATGGAATAGTTTTACATTATCAAAAACACGGAGGACAACTTTTACTAATGTACATAATCTGAAGAAATTTAAATGTAATATATTTTCGCACATTTCTTCCCCCATTGTCAAAAGACTACTTCATTTGCCATCTTTTAGCACTTCAGCACAATATATGGATCATTTATAAATTCCAGTTTATAGAGAAAAAAGAGAGACTGGAATATAGAGGCATCTCCTAGTTGAAAACTGGAGGAAAGGTCAAAAAGCCAAAAGGGATCTCCAGTGGAAAGGGACACTGGTGTGTTTCTTTGGACTGAGTATATAGGAGGAAATGTCTCATTGAAATCAATAGAGTAGTGAAGCAGAGCACGGATTTGGCTCAGAGTACAACTCCTCATTATCCAAAGGACTGGAAGTCACAGATAGGGCATTTTAATTTACTCATGACATTCACCCATGCACTGCTACCGCACTGGGTGACACCAAAGATGACCTTTATATTTGTGGACAAGGGAGGCAGTATCGAATGGAAGCGTGCAATATCTCAGCCACTGTTGAAATGCACAGGCAGCTCTTCAGTCTTTGTCTGAAAAGTGGAATTCACCTTTACTGGACATCTTTTCACTTTCTTTATGAGATGAAGAGAAAGGCCTATTGAGCTCTGTAGCTTTCAGAGCATTGATAATTGTGCTCTGCATTATACTCATATAGCACCATTTTTGACAGTGCACACAAACACACACTATATTACACAACCCATCACTATATCACAAACAATATTTTACTAGATATTTAAACAAACACCAACACAAACACACACACACAAGCTTAAAATACATACAAACACACACACACACACATATACAAATATGTATATATATATTTAAATTATGAGAAGAGGTTAAATTAAACATTACATAAGCAGTGAAACTTTATACAAATGATCTACACTGAAAATACAGGTGTGATACTTCTTAAAATCCCACAATCACAAGTCACATTAAGCTGAACATAGCATAACTAAAAACAACTTTGGAAAAAGACACACTAATCTTTGGTTGTCGGATAATTTCGAGAAACCCAGAGACTTACCTTATTTCATTAGGATCAGAGCTTGACTGGTGGGAACTCACTAGATCCTGTGAGAGCAGGCAGCCCTTCGCCGTGCTCCATGACAACCTCTGAAGTTCATGAAGGACAACGGCTCCACATGCTCCAAGGTCCTCGTCATTCAAGACCGCTCCGACGTTGCAAAGGCTGCCAAATATATAGAGAGAGCAGTCAGCTACCGCCACGGAGTCAAGGGCTCAGCCAACAGGTCAGGAGTACATGGGAGAACATCCAGCAGCTGCTAGCACTTCACACACACACACACACACACACACACACACACTATACAAGTATAATCACACACATCACTTGCTTACATAATATCAGAGCAAGACTAAACATTACACTGAGGGTCACGACACAATACAGCCACTTTCTTTACTATTGAATATGTTGTTGACATCATTTCAAACACTCACATTGGCATCACTGGGGGATAAGGATGTACTGGGTTTGAAAAGAGAAGGACAGCTTTCCCTTGTGAGACATTTATGCGCACTTTACAACAAGAACTCCAATTATGGTAAATTAATCATGCTATGAAATATAAAAGGCTTATGAAAAATAAGCCCGGTCTAATGAAACAAATTCTCCATCCTCAATCTCCTCGACGCCCAATAACAATTCATCAGGCTGGTTACTATAACAATCCCGTGTGTTCCAAAACCCCTCAGAAATAAAGACGTGCGCATGTCTGTGATGACACTTCATCTAAAGTGAGAGCCCTTGGCAGAAGGATAATATGTTTTCCTCATCTGCACAAACAGCTCCATGGTCATTAAATAAATATACACAGCATTTTAATTTTGACAGGGAGAGATAAGATTGTGAAATCTGAAGAAAGACAGCGAAGGTGTACCCGATAAGTCTATTGAGTTGTCCTCCATCAATTGAAGAATCCCCATACAAGCTTGTCCATTCACCGTGGAGTCGTCCTTCGATGCTGTCGAGCAGATTAAAGATTCCTCCCTGGGAGAGACTAACAAAAAAACATAACCCATTGATGTGGTGAAAGGATGAGGTCACAGGATCGATAGACCCGTTATTTGTAAAAAAAAACAAAAAAAAACTGCAATACATTTTCCAGGCAATTTCCTTGACACACACACAAGGACTGCTGAAGGAATTTGATCATTGAAGGTCTAAAGCAATTCAACAAGCCTTGTCTGCTGATGGTGCCACATGTAATGTGACAGGTTGTATGACAAAGCTTGAGAAACCTGCCACTCAAAACTAGAGATCGCAGAATTAGCGGTCAAATGCTGGAGTAATACCTAATATCAACTTAATGGAGAAAATACATTTCATAAATATACAGCATTATTACAAAAAAGTAAACATGCTTCTTTGTAAAATAACAAAATGTAAGATAAAAGCTTCCATAAAAAAGAAAGGGGCCTCTAGATTTATTTTTGTTGAGTGATTTATACCTTAATCTGGGCCTGTGTGTGGCTGCAAAATGAGAAATGGATGTGTAATGCATGTGGATATTGGGAATCCATCTCTTCCATGAGCATTAAGCTCTGGGTGGCCCTCATTGAATTTCCCCAGAAACCCCGAGCCGAGAGGGATCCTGAGCCCCCCGACATAAAAGGGGCCAAAAAAGAATTTATGACAATCTGTAATGGGCTTCTGGGTTAGGGGTCAGCAAACAATTGCTCCCTCTTTTTTGCAGGTTGTTTCCTGGTAACATCCTGATTAAGCTAGCAGCTTGAATTATATCCATGACATTCTGTAGTGTGCCATTCGTCTGTGCTAAGTCCTCTTCAGTGTGGCTGAAGTAGCATAGGCAAAAACTGTCTTTTTTTCCCTCTCCCTTATCGTCAGCGCGGGCCTTGAAATAGTCATCTTTCTCTTTCCACTTTTTGTTGTTGTCAATGCTCTTCAAAGAGAGACCTTTAGAGAGGGAGAAAGTGAATTAGTTGTGTTTTCCTGCAAACTCCTCTCTCTCGCTCTCTCATTGTATTGTTGCCAGCTTTCATGTCAAGGTCCCCAACCTCACTTTAGATGCTGCTGTTGTCCGTGTGTCAACATCATCAGAAACACATTGTTAGCTGGGAAGAAGGGGTCAGCCTCCACGGCGTTATTGCTCCACAGCGTACAGTACAGGCTCCGGGGTGATTTACCACTCGGAATGCCCTCACCGTCAAGCGACTGGTGTCAGGGGAATCTCAGCGTGCTGGCAAGGACGGCAAATATAGCACACAAAGGAATGAAAAAATTGTAACACCGACACACTGAGCGCAATGTAAGACTGGCAGTGGATTTTTTTTTCAAGAACCCAACGTTAATTGGGTGACATGCTGTCCCTAATCGAGCAAAACCGTCATGCAGTTCAGGGACGACATATTTAAGAGCAGGACACAGGGAGGCCATTATGATGCTCCTCGAGGAAGAAACCTGAAGGATATTTCAGGCGTATACTCTAGCTCACCCTAGCCACGCAGGAGGAGAAAATATAATGGGATAATCTAATGAATTGCCCAGACTTGTTTTTTCCTGACTGTGAGCTGAATGGAGGGAGCGATATAAACTCTAACCTTAAGGAAGAGGGAGAGAGAGAGAGAGAGAGGATAGACACTGGATGCTCTTGGAACTTTAAATCAAAGCCTCTGGTTTTCTCCTCGTACACAGGAGCCCTCTGTGCTGGGAACGAGAGCTGCAGCCCCCGCGGTTGTCTCCCTCGGCACAGGCTAGCTGCGGCTCTTCTTGAGGTCACAATGTAAACAGTATAGTCGACCGCACAGACATGCACAAACAAACATGCTCCACTATCAGAGGGGAAATAAAAAACCCTC
The DNA here is from genome assembly GCF_963576545.1 of Limanda limanda. Taxonomy (NCBI): domain Eukaryota; kingdom Metazoa; phylum Chordata; class Actinopteri; order Pleuronectiformes; family Pleuronectidae; genus Limanda; species Limanda limanda. The sequence goes on along the minus strand of NC_083647.1, from coordinate 9,606,508 downwards.
ACACTGCTTTTGATACATATATAGAGGGCAGACACATTTCTAAAATAAAGCATTTGACTCTGGATAATGGTCCGAAAAGCTCTTTGCGTTTGTGGTTACAGAAAATAATGTGTTTGCACTGAATACCATTGTTGTGGCAATGTGTGCAACTGAGTGAGCAATCTAAAAAAAATATAGCATATACTAATAATATACAAGCACAATGGGGAAAATACAACCAAGTGTTTCAACAATATGGGCTGTATATGAGACTACGGAAGAAAAAAAATACACAATAAAAGTAAAGTTTCCTTCTACTGTTTTGAAGAGCAAACGAGGGGCTGGTCATAATAAATTGTATATTGCAGGGAAGGTGCAGAAGCTCAGGGAGCGAACCTTCACATGGGATTTTCTGTGGCTCTAACCCCATCCAAAATGATCCTTCAACTCAGAGGCCATCATCACGCTAAGGATTTGTGGCTGTAAGTGCTGTCCACATGCCCACCCTCCAGAACACTCTATGGTGCCACAAATTTCCTCCTCCACTGGGGACTTCCTGAGGTCTCTCAAGCAGAAAATTGCTCTGTTACAGCATTATCTTGGATTATGGCAATATTGTTGGTGACAGGTCCTGAGCTCTTCCCTATAAGATGCATCACTGCCACCACCGCAGCTGCCGCCGAGCTAGAGGGAGCGAGGTGGCGTGGACCGTGACTCCCACAATCCTCTCTGTCAGCCTCAGATGTGATGGTGGCGAGGAGGATTGCGCGGCGTCTTCAGCCCTGCTCCTATCATTAACAGCCCTCTGTGGTTCAGCATGGCCGGGCAGAACATTTTCCTTTCTTAGCTTGCTTAGCTGTAAATCTTGGGAGGGAGGGGGGGGGGAGACTGACTGCATTGTGGACATTTTAACACAACTATGTGCCGTGAAACAATCAAATTGTTTCTTGCTGCACGGAGCTGCCTTGAGAATTCCTGATGACAAAGTACAAACAAAGTTAGACATACTGCACCTTTCCAAGGTCACAGCTGTCTTCTTGGACCCATCAGAGTGGATGGGTGATTCTAGGCTGTGTTGATTGAGAGCATCACTCCCTCCAGAAGTGGCATTCCTCTCGGATTCCACATCCTCCGATAGATCCTGGTCCAGCTCAGATTGTGTCAGAGAAACGGACAGGTCGCTGGCACTGCTCTCGGACAACTGCACGTCACAACCCGGCGTGCCGACACGTATCACTTGGCTTATTTTCAAATCTTCAAAAGGACAAAACAAAGTCTTTTTCAAAACCGAGGATGTCAGGAAAGACTAAATGTAATTAAAAAGGTAATACACAAGAAATAACATTTCAAACCTGGTTTATCTTGAGCTCCTTTTCCAGAAGTGTTTTCAGGCATCAAAAGGCTGAGACTTCTCCCTCCAGCCTCCATTATAGGTGGCTGATGAGCCATCTCTGGGGATTTAGTGCCTTCTGCAGGGGAATCTTTAGCCATCGTGGGGACTCTGCTGCTGGGAGATGGACTCTTCTGAGGCCCAGTCAAATTCACCCTACATAAAGGTTCTTGTTCATCATCACTTCCAAAAGGCACATTGCCAGATGCTCCTGTTAACGCACACACAGATGGGAGCACCGCCATCTTTCTTTCATGTTTGTCACTCAAATTACAGCCATCTGGGGAATCGTTTGAGCCTGAAATGTCATCTGATAAACGTGTGCGGTTGTTGGTTGCTTCCTCTTCGCCAACTCTGAGGTCCTTCAAAAGGCCACTTGGTAGACGTTCGCGGGAGTGCACACTGCGAGTGGGTGAGCGATGCATTGCTTGGGGTGAGTGTACACTCGTGGTGCCGGCATCAGACTCTCTGGAGGTCTGTTGGTCCATAGAAATGAACGTTGTAGAATGCTTAGCTTGATGAGAGAAGGAGCTGTCCACATGCCGTCTTTGCACAGCTTTGATCTGTAAATGTGAAAAAATATATTATTTCTAGAAATGAATCTTCCCCCCCCGAGACATAAGTGAAATTCTTATGCATTTGTTTTCAAAAATGTCCTACTTGGTTTAAACAAGTCTGCTATGAAAGAAATTCAAGTCAAGTATATTAACTATCCACTTTACATTTCTGAATAAGTATATCTTATATGGGCCAAGGTCAGAATTCTGTTCACAACCTATTTCAGAAGAATGTCTCAGGATCAATGTTTCAACTTTTAATCTTATTAGAAATCCTTTAGACAAGTTTTGATTCATGTCTGCAATGTCACCAAGGGGCGGGTGGGGGAAGAGCAAAAAAAGCCTCCCTCCGAACATAATAACAAAAAGCATGGCTTCTGTTTCTTTTCTGATAAGCGTCTTAAATACCAAACAGTTAGCTGCTTAATAACATTCACTGTAAACCATGCAGCCTGCCCAGCAGATCCACAAAGTAGGTAAAAAAAAGAGGAAAAGTTAATTTCTTGGCTGAGTGATTCCATCGGTAGCTGCAGGGCAAAGTAGAAAGTGTTTCACTAAAGTAGCAATTGATTCTTCTATCAATCTGCGGCACGCGTGTGCTCTTCCAAGGAATGTATTAAATATGAAAATCATATCCCGTTATCATCTGTCTCCAGCTTTCAGCCCGGTAAGCTTCCCTTAATGAATGCTGCTGCCTGAGGGACATGCACACTGCAAGCCAATGGCTTGTATGCATAATGGAGTGACGGTACCATTTTGCTCATTACAATATCGACAGGCTGAGGGGGGTTTTGCACACAGTTACAAGTGACTGCTCTAGACAGCATGCTCCAAGTTATTATGAGATGTCTTAGACATTTCATCTAAAAGAGCTTTAACTGCTTTAAGTGAAGGGAGAAAGCAGCTATGGGCTTGAACTACATCGCTTGTACAGATGCAGCAGCTCGGATTAGACACCTGTGCTATTACAGATACACAATTTAAATGTAGACTCCTCTACAGACTTACCAGGCATAATGTCTACTTCCCTTTGTTATTCTAGACCTGAAAACACAGCTTGATAGAACTGAGATTTGAATAAACCTTGTAAACATTTCAAAAAAGGAGCCCAAATAAAGAAAAAAAACAAGGACAATTTTTCCGCTCTTCAACTAAATGTGTAAAAACACACAGTATAAGATGTGATGTGTACAAATTCAGTTACTTTCCAAAAAATATACTAAAGAAATTATTGTTATTACTACTATTGGTATTCATTTTTGTTGCACATATGATATCACTGTTACCTTTGCTGCTTCAAGCCCTTTCTCCATTTTCTGCCTTTCTTCCATACGTTTTGAAACCTTTTTGAAAAAGTCAGCCTGTAACAAGAAAAGACAGATTATCACAAAAACAGAGGCAGACAGATCAGCTGCTTGATTAATAATCTAAAAAATAACATTATTTGTGAGAGGTAAACTGACACTGAACGCCAACACTAGGTGCTGTTTGCTACAATGCTGTGATAGTGCTGTTGGATATTATCTGAGTATGGTGTGAAAGCAGATGGTTTGACAGCAAAAGTGACATTGTCAAGCATCAATCAATCACAGCACGTTTTCCCAAGTGGGGGTCCTCTGTGTGACTGACCGCCCGTAACATTTTATCTGACTGGCCAGATTAACTGCCTAAATCCCAGTTCCAATTAAAAAAAACCTAATGGTCTGGTTAAGGGCACTTGGATTAGCTCAAACATGCCGTACCTCTAAACAGCAGTTTACCGAAGCAGAGCTACTACAAGTAAAGAGCCTTCAGTTCTGGCTTTGAACATCTTGCACAACCAGTACAAACGAGGATTAGAAATATAATTGTTATATAAATGTATGCACCTCAGTATGTGTATGTGCAACTTCAATTTGCTATTTGTCAATCTGTGGATTTGTGTTTTCTTTTATATTGCTGAAAACATCAATGCTAAACCAGAAAAATACGGAGGGACTTAGAAAACAACAAAAACAAAAGGGCAGCGGGAGGACCAAATAACAACAAACATGTAGGACTCATAGAGCATCAAGAGGAAATAAACCAACTGCTTGAGGGGAGAGAATGACTAAACCTCTGGAGCACTTCAGAGTCTCTATATTGGGCAATTAACTCAGCGAGTCATAATTAGCCAATTTTGTTAATTTGAAATTAAGCTGTCAAGCACTGTCGTTGTGTTTTAAGTGATAATCTGACTGGCTCATTGTTTTCCCCCTCGTTCATTTGCTTGTCGTGATAAATTGCACAGTTTGAGTGTTTACTAGTGTCACATCAAGCAATTCCCGGCAAAAATTTTGACTCTGCTCAAATAAAAACATAGCATATTAAGGCAGATACACGGGAACATGCTTCATAAATAAATACACATTACTTTATTAAAGAATCTATTATATTGTAGATCTGTGAGTTTATTGTTTTTCTATGGTACAATTGGAAACCTGTTGTGTTTTTCTAAAAAGTAATGAATGTATTAATGATTATTAAACCTGGATCAACCTTAGTCCGTGTTTTTAATACTAATCCACGATGAGAAAAACTACTCCGGTGGATAAATGAAATTGTGCGTGTACCTTTTGTTGTTCCAGGGGGCCACGGTCAGGACTATATTCCTTCATGCTAATTTCTATGCACTCCACATCTCTCAGAAGCTCAAGGTTTCTCATTTTCGCTCGAGCTTCCCTGTTTGAGATTTCCTTGAGATAGCTGCGCAGTTTGGAACACTTTATCTGCAGGCTGAAGGCAATGGAGAACTAGTATTCACAAGAAATATTATCTAAGAGCTTAGTCAAAAAATAAGAGCTTGACTTTTCACAAGAGAAGGTTAAGCACAATGTGTTTTAAATTTAAATCTAGTGCTCAGCACTCATACACAAGCTTTGGCTGCTTTGACCTGGCATGCTTAAATACAGGACAGTCAATTTGCAATGAAAACAAAAATGTTGTGCATATCCAAAGAGGTACCAGTAACACATTTGAACACAACACTGTTAAATATAAAATATATATAATTTAGAGTAGATGATTACCATCACTATGCATTTGTGGGATTTACAGCAAACAGTTTACTGTAGAAATCGCATGCACTACATGGTTAATTTCAAACCTGATTTAATATTTAAAATAAACTTGTATGCATAGAGGACTTCTTTCTTAAAATATCATGTATTTAAGTTTTCAGTTAATGTGAAAATTAAGGAAAAGTAAGAGATTGAGGCAGACAACTATACACACACACACATATATATATATATATCCTGTAAACAACAGTGGATACTTACATTCTTTTATCTGATCTGGAGTAAGCAAAAAGTTCCCTCTCCAGTTCCAGTCTCCGTTTCTCCCTGCACACACACAAACACACGTGAGAGACACCCGTCACACACTGTCACTCACTCACACCACTGCTGCTGCTCCGTGGTTAGCTGGAGGCTAATTGATGGCTAACAGTTAACACAGATGCCAATGTTGACTACATTCTGGGAATCATTAGCTACATAAAATAGCATTAGCCGCACAGAAAGCTAGCATCCCGCTAATATATGTTAGCTTTCCATCCATTTACAAGCAAGAACCATCCAAAACATTACCGCTGTTAGCTTCAGGCAGCGTCCGAGATCAACAGGCTAATGAGCTAGCTAGCTATATGGACTTTGCAGGTTAGCTTAGCAGCTAGCAGCACGTCGCTGAGGCAAGCGGCAGCGGGACGCTCCCGGGCGGGCGGACACCTCAACTCGAGCCCGCGGTCTCCAGCAGGCCGCGGGAACCCAAACCACCGGTGGAGCCTCACCTCTGGTGCATGCTCTGCTGGAGGGAGGTGATCTTCTCATAGTACCGGTCCTCACGGCGAGACGGGCTGGACATTTTCACCCGGTTTGGCGCTGCAGCAGCACCGAGAAGAAGAGGAAGGAGGAGGAGGAGGAAGAGGAAGAAAAGGAGGGAGGCTGTTGTTTACGTTGGTTACCATGACCACCGCGTCCCAGAAAGCCCCGCGGGTAAACACAGAGAGCACGTGGTGCGAGCGCGGGCTCTCATCAGCGATGCTCTTTTAAAGTGGGAGGTGAGTGAAAGTGTGTTGTTGGGTTTTTTTTACCAAAAACTGATAAATATATATAAATATACAGAGCTACAAACTGATTTTTGAGTCAAGCAGAATACCAGCTATAAGCTACTGTTGGTAAGTATCATTTCTCCTTTCTTTAATTCTTCTGTATTTGGGTGATTTCATTTTACATCAAATTAATAGAAGAAAAGTTAACAAAGCATGAATTAAAAAGGATACAGGGAACACCACGGTGCAGAAAACCCAAACATTTGATGTCAAATCATAATAATTAACTTCATCGATATAGCACATTTCAAAACAAGGTGCTATTTAAGATTTAAAAAATGAAAAAAGAAGGCAAACAAATGGAAACTATTTTAAAAAGCAGACAGGGGGAAACAATAAGAGTAACTGTGTTTCTGTAACCTGACTGGACTGAACACCAGTCATCAAAAGGCATTTTCTTGTCTTCATTTGATAAGCTTCCACTCCCCTCTCTCTATCTGATACAGATGGATGTCTCATTTGCTCCAATGGCTTCCGATCTTGTCTTGCATTATCAAAGTTCACCACTGACAGTTCTCAGTTCTCATAATGTCATGTTTTGACTGCAGCAGCACGTCTTTTAAAATATTTTATTTTTTTGTCAAAGCGACAGCACTACGTATCCTTGGTGGGATTCCGAAATTGACAGCCCCTCCAAACGCACACCCTCATCAAGCAATTTCCCCCAATTCCAGCCCCATCAAATTGCTCTTTAGCTGTTGAACCAGGGAGTTTTGTTGTCCCTTTCTAATGCTAATCTGCCCTATTCAGTATCTCTCTATGAGGCTATTTGTTGTGAAATAAATCCCCTTGTTTGCCTCCTGCATGTATAATTGATATTTTTTTGCCAGGCTTTTTTCTGTTTGTGGTGTGGAGAGCTGAAAGGCGGCACTTTGGAGGTGATGAAGAAAATGAGACTTGCAACGTTTGCTGTTCCAGCTGAGTTCAGCTGATGCCGCTGATCGGTCCTTGTTGGGTGTCATGCCGTGCATTCAGGATTATTTTTTTCTGCAGATTACGGTTCACAATATAGAAAAACATTCACAACCGCTACTTAATATGCTGCTGTTGCTCTCCCCCTATTTTGTGTGTCAGACAGAAAACTCATCAGGAAGGCTATGCACTGGCACCGTGAATAGGACTGCATCAAAAGTAGAGATACCTCAGTCAAGGTGAAATTCCTCGATTCAACTTGTGACCTAACTAATTCAGGTCGGTGAGTCATGTCTGTCACTCTGCATAGAGCAATGCATAGCAAATCCACAGAATGATGTGTGTTCTAACGTACATATCTCTTAAACAATATTCATTTTAACTCTGCTATGAATTATCTACAGTATAGTTCCTGCATATTTAGGGCAAAATACCTATTTGGCTTAAATGGGGCAAAATAAAACACTTCTTTTATGATACAGTAGGAATAATCTTTCAAAGTGTTTATCGGCCAAAAAACCCCTAAAAGTGCCATGCATACATTTTTCAAATCGGACATGAATGGCTGCACAGAAAATATAATTTCCCCTGTTTGTAGTTTTATATAGTGTTTCTGCACCGATTCTCCCCACTGCTCCTCTGAAGACACACAACGTCCACGGCCATTGACATGCCCTAACAGGGGTCACAATTTGCATGAGAATTAACAGCTAGTAAATTAAATTGATATTCAGTGCACATCTCCGTTGAATCCTTATTCAGACCTTTGTTCGCCTGCCTGGCAGAGCCCATGTTCAGCCCCTAGCTAGTCAGAAACATCTGTGCAGTTAATAATTTGATAAACAGCTTACACAAATGCTAAATTATCTTCTCCACCACCACCACCACTCCCCCTCACTCCCACTCCTTTTTCCCCCGTTCCTCCCCTTGTGCAAGACTTGGAACAGTTGGCTCACCTCTCTATGGCGTTAGGGCTTTATCTGTCTTTTGTGGCTTGTTCTTCCTGGTTTTCACGGCTCTCCCTTCACTCCTTTTCACTATATCACTTAGATACTGAAATCCTCAGTTCTCATCCACGGAGAGAAAAAAAGTGTATAGGCGTCGCCTATTGTGGCAAGTTTAAAATGAACTTAATAACATGTGTTATTCATTCACAGCTCCGTCTGAATAGCATTGCTGGAAAATGTTTCGAAGAAGAACTCTGACATTTTTAACATTCACAATGTCATTTTGCTCCCATTCAGTTGAAGCCTATTGTTTGCCTCAGAATGCAGGTGACTCCCTGTGAATTTGCTAAATAAGGTCTGACATATTTTTTTCCCAGAGTGCATTCTACATCAGAGTGCAAAAGCTTTCAAGTTTCATTTGTTAATTCAATGGTCACTTCTTTCTATAATTGGCTGCTGGCACCAGCGCAAGAGATTTGACCCAGCTTTTATAATTGTTTCAAAAGGTGGACACTTGTAGTTGGCACAGGTATTTTCACAAATTTATATTTATACATCAAAAGTGTCCAGATGATGATATTAATTGTATCCATTCAAAACCAGTGTTGATTAACATTTAAAAATGTGACATATAAAATGTTCATCTCTATGTGTGTGTGTGCCCACATGCCTGCATACCGTTTATTTGTGTGTCTGTTGTGAGTACGTTTTTGTCTATGAGAGGAAAGCAATTAGTTAAGTGCTATCAAGTGAATGAAAAGCTGCAACAAATCCCCTTTATAATTTCATGGAAAAAGAAGCTGACAAAATAGAATGGGGTGGAGGGGAGCTATTTCCAATGCTTGCCTTTTCAGTCGTGACTTGAGAAGAAATTGAACGCCAAGAGGCTGCGCTAAGCTGTTTAAAAACATTGTGTAATTTCCCTTTTTTCCACATGTCGATTCTTAATGCTGCCTACAGCTTGTTTTTCTGTTGATGTTGTCTCTTGTGTCGCTAAGGCCAAGTGAGGAGATCTGATTCACCATGATGCTGCACTTGTTGGTTATTTGAATAAATATTAGGGCAGTCTGGAGTGTCGTCTGAGAGCACAATGCGTCAGTGTGGCTTCAACAAAAGAATCCCAGGTCTAACGACAGTGGCCTGTTGTCAGTGCACGCACGCCTCGTGATGTCGTCGTTCGTTAGAGTCGATTCATTCTACATTTTAATTTTTTTTTTGTTGTATTCTTTCTTTCGGGCATCTGCAGCCCGTGTCATCCAGTAGTTTTCACACTGTCGTGCTCCACTGGCAGATCGTGTCTGCGGGCGAGAGAGACAGGAAGGAGAGGATCATCTCTCCGTTTGACAAGACTCCGTGGAGTCTGGTGTTTGACTGACAGCTGATAACCAGGGTGGCGTGGAATACAGCGCCGGGGAAAGGGCAGCGTGTGTGTGTTTGTCAGATGATGAGATTCATGTAGGCTGGGCTGCTTGGGTCAGATGCCTGACAACCAGGACGTGATGCTTGCTCCTGTTTCGGGCCTGGTTGGTTACACTGATCCCTGGTGTTGTAAAGACGAAGCTCACCCACCTTGATCTTTACCAGCTCAGGCTCGGTGGTGAGGAAGTGACTGCCGTACAGCGGATGACTTGCTCTGAGATGAAAATATTAAGGCTGAAGCCAGTGGGTAGCTTATGTTGTGTTTGGATATATGGCACACACACATATATTGTAGTAGCAGTGGGACCCTTTCCTGCACCTTGCAGCATTTTGTAAAAATTATAATGAATAATTCCAGGAATCTCTGTCTGTGTGTATGTGGCACATATTAAGAACCTTATCAGCTTCACATTTGGCATGTGTATCGTAAAGGGCCAAAGGAAATGCTGTGTTAAATTATGTGCTATTTAAACTCACGATATGTATTAATAAATAATACAAAATATAATAAACAGGGGCAGCTTGGACTCATCAATGGAATACCTCGTTTATGTCATCAAAATTAGCGAGTTTACACAGTTTTTTTACCACGGTTAAACCTTCTAAAGCGGTGATTGCCTCCGTTCCCATTGAATTACATTTATTAGCCCCAAATAAAAACATACAGTCTCTCAAGGCGCTTTAAGTGCTACGGTCAAGACCTCGACCTCGATTTTACAAACGCACCCAAAACTGTGGTGCTCTCTGAACTCGATGTCTTCCCAAAGCAGCATGTTCACCCGGGTGTCTCATTTCCATCAGTGCTGAAGCCAGATATGACCTACGTCTACTGCGGAGTCATTTGACCTGGGAGAGAATGCCAATCGTATCCATTCTCATTGCCGACAAAATCCAGATGTTTGTGGGTGTAAATGTGTTTTTTGACCACAGGAAATAGGGCTTATGTGATGCTCATGTGTTAATAGCGCGGTCATGACAACGGTAAAGACAAGTGTTTCTCCAGTTTCTGTAGTGTCTTAATTAAAAAAAGTGAGCCACCAAGATCCGTAACTTTCTGTCTGAAGTAAATGAGCATCTGGTAATAGAAGGAAACCAAAAGAGCTAATCCAGTCCTGGAAGGCCCATTTGACCCTGTCCACCAGGAGAGGCCCTCGGGGCACGTGCACCATCCACATTAAGGCTTTAGGGAATACGTTATGTGTTTGCATGAGGGGCATCCTCACCTGCCTCTTCCGTGGGTCACACTCGGATGACACTTTCACTGGATGTCATTGCGCTTATGTGGGTTTTGTCTTCTAGGTCAAATCATCCTTCAATTTCAGTTCAAATTGGGAAAAGCAGAAGTAAGGATCAGCTCCGGGCCGTCCCTCTCCGCTGTATTAAGCCATCACCGTGTTGTAAGGCAAGCTCATGTAATGAACCCTGTCACCGCCGCCACTGCACCAGTATCCCCACAACACGCCGTGCATATTGATTGCAGCCTGTGATTGTGAGAACATGTGTGCATGTATGTGTGCATGTAATGTATGTGTGCATGCTCGCACGGGCTCACCTTATTCTAGCAGGGAGCAAGGGAATCATGTTACTCTCTGACTGATTAGAAAGCTCATGCATAGGAAATCACGACAGAGACACTGCTCCCCATCTGCCTGCAGTGCAGGTGAAAACAATTTACACATCGCCAGGCTAATGGATACATTCATAGGGAGCTCAGACAGAGGGGGAGCGGGATCGAGGGGGAGAGGGAGAGGAAAACGGAGAGAGGAGAAAGAGAGGGGTTGTAATGGGCCCAGGCCAATGCAGGCCAGTGGCCCTGCTCATGCAGCCCAGCCAGATAGCAGCGTATCCGATAACACATAATCACCAGGGTCAGGGACTAATGAATGCGGTCGTGGCCCACCAGAGCAGGCTTTTGCCCGCGCTAAAGACACTTGTAAACAATTCGGCTGGGTGAAGCATGGCAATAATATGTTGATTCAGCAGGTAATGAGGTTCTCCCTGCGTCCCTACCCCTGGCTAACCCCTCTCTCAGGTGGGCCAGTGGAGAGCAGCAAGGCAGGTTGGTGAGCGCACACCTCTGCCGATGACCTTTCCGCGGCAGTAAGGACACAAGGCAGTCTGAAGAGGACTATTCTCGTATTGCACAAGGCGCTGAGTGTCAGAACTTTCATTCGCGGCAGGCAAATGAACAGGCAGGCGCTGCATGCTAATGAGCGGCAGGCTATTTTCCACCTTTTTTATCTGCACATTATGCTCTTGACTTTGGAGAAGGTGGGAATTAGGTTGGACCTCAGTGTCAGGCTGCCTGATGGCTCCGCTCAGGAAAAACTGGTAATTGAAGCCGATGGCTGCCGCGGAGGAGGTCTGAATTTGGAAATAAACAGTTTCAAGCACTGCACGTCATTTCTATAGAGATGACAGGGGGAATGGAAATGAGCTGTCTGGATCTAATATGCTTTCGCAGCAGGGAAAAAAGGGGGCCATCTTTCAGATAACAATTCCACTCATTAGGACTTCAGTGGCACCGTAATGACAAGAGACCAAGTTGCTAAATTCAGAGAGGACAATTAGGAAACGCTGGCACCCAGACAAATCAAGTAAACAAGGACACACGGCTCGGAAATCTACATATATTGCGGCTCGATATGGTGTGATGCATCTGATAGCTTTCAATGGGCGTTAAAAATGGAAACGCAATAAATGGCCTCCCACTGGGTAATTCTTCACGGAGTGGCAACTTTGTTATTATTGCTTATTTATTAGCATAAAGGGAAATAGACCAATTAATCCCCCTCTCATTGGTGAAGTAAGTTGTCCATGTTTGATTCTATGCTTATTAAAGTGGAACGCCACATTTTAAATGCAAGTTTTTCATGCTTTGCAGTTTGTATTTAAAACCGTGTTTTTCTACTTCAACAGAACTCATCTGAAGAGAAATGTGTTTTTAAAAAACATTTTCCTTGATCACTTCTCTGCGCTCAAGGACAAATTCTGTGTACTAGAACACATTTTTTATGTTTAGTGCCAATATAACACCCGGTTATATTTTACCTACACAATAACATTTAATATAAAATGCCTGTTGTTATTCATGTATTGTCATGACGACAGATGCCCTAACTATGTAGAAGTTGTTATAGGAAGAGCAGTAACAAGTGTCACAGTAAACATTGGTTATTTGAAAGCTAATTTTCTCGTACACTCCTCTGCAATTTTGACAGATGTGGCCTCTTCACCTTCCTCTCACTTGGCCCCAATCCATTGCACCCCCTGTGGCGACTACCAACTTCTCAGGCTCTGCAATACTGTGTGTGTGTGTGTGTTTGTGAGTGTGTGTGTGTGTCCACATCATCCCTCTCCCATAGGAGCCACTGCCCTCTCCCTATTTCAATTTCCAAAGGATTATCAGTAACAATGCATTTTTCTCAACAGTTGTGCAAAGTTCCTCGGCTCCCCTCCTACACGCCGACTCTTCCCCTGGTCGCCCAAACAAAGCCCCAAACCACAAAATCTAACTTGTGGACATTTCGAAGCAGGATTCCACGAGTTGAATGACAGTTTTCTCATTAAAAAATCCTCCAACATGGCTGCTGGATTGATCTCTCGCGCTGCATTAGGGTTAAGAATTTGTTTATTTATCTCAAACGATGGCAGCAGTTAATCTCTGATGCTTTTTAATGTGGCATGTGGAAAAAAAAAATGCAGCCTTCCATAGACGCGGCATGCAACCTTGATGTAGCGGGCGAGACCACAGGGGTTTCTTAGACTCCGATAGCCTTCATGCTCATGAATAAAACAGGGGGTTTAGGGGGCTTCCTGTGCAGCTAATTCACAGTGCCGAGCTTCCAATCTGTTTTTATGGTACTTGGGCGGAACAATTTCTCTTCCCCTGCTTCAGGGCTGCATACAGCACGGAGAGCGGATTCTCGGCGGCTCGTACGGGGATAGTAATTTGCCATAATCAGTCATTGTGCACTGGTGAGTTCAGCACAAGCTGAGACACATGATACTTTGTGCTGTTTCTTCAATTTTATGCAAATAAACAAAGCAGCGCGGCTTCTGAAATTGCCCCTCATTTCTAGCATGAAAACGTGTATTGGCATGTCACGGCCAACGCAACTTTCATGCGGCTATTATGCGTGAGTAATTTATGTATTATCTACGCTCTAGTGTCCGTTTACATGGGCTGCGTGTTTAGAATTTGTGATTTTTCTTTTTAAAGAAAATGCCGGATAATATCACCATATTCTTTTAAACCAAACCTCCAGTGAAAACACAAGGCGACACATCGCCGTCACTCTCTGCAATTAGTGATGAGCGACGCGGTTCTCTTCCTCGTGAGTCCTGTTTGCCGACTCATTACCGGGCCCTGCTGGTTCCTCCAGCACTGAGAGGAAGTTAAACAAAGCGCCACTCACGCGCAGCCCCTCCGTGACGACAACAGGCTCCAGACCCGTAGCCAAACGCTGAGAAGTGAAGGGCCTGCGAAAACAAACCACTACGACACCCTTCACGCTTTTCTTCTACTTGACTGCACCCTGTCATCATCCGAGCCAATCACTGGAGCCTCCAGCCACGCTAAGAAGTGAGAAAACAAACCACCGGGCTACAAGACCCCAAACCTCTCCCATCTTAATTCTACGGTGCAGCTCATCATATCGCAGGTTTTAAAGTACAGTCCCTTTTTTTTCTTTGCTCATTTCAAATTATAATTAAACCTTTTGTCTTTGCTTCAACCAAAAAAAATAGATACATAATTAAACTGTACGAACATAGAGATATGCAGAATTGCTTGCAAACATAGAGGCAGATGTCCATATTGATAAATATATATATATGCACACACACACACAGATACAGTGTACACACATACACACACCAAGGCAGAGGGGACCTAATTAAATGCACACAGTGACTGTGTGCACAGGCGTACAGTGGAGCCGGGCCCCAAGCTGCTAGAGCAACAGTTCATCTCGGCCAATTAGATGTGGCATCAAAGCCGGGGCAGCCATAAAGTTGTGGGTTCACAGGCGACATTGTTGTGTGCGTGGTCAGCAATCAGCAGCATCCCCTGCTGGGATCTGCCGCAGTCCAAGCCGCAGAGAGAGTCACCTGACAACGAGCCGGTGCCTGCCCGCTGTGTGATCTTCTCCTAATGTGTGTGTGTGTGTGTGTGTGTGTGTGTGTGTGTGTGTGTGTGTGTGTGTGTGTGTGTGTGGTGTGGTGTGGTGTGGTGTGGTGTGGTGTGGTGTGGTGTGGTGTGGTGTGGTGTGGTGTGGTGTGGTGTGGTGTGGTGTGGTGTGGTGTGGTGTGTGTGTGTGTGTGTGTGTGTGTGTGTGCCTGAACTGCTGGTCTTTAGGATGAAGTCGTGCAATGATATATCTAAACCCCCGGCGAGGTTCCTGTTTATTAGTCCTCTTTCAATCATGATATGTGCGCTTTTGATCTTCTTCTGTGATGCAAACACACAAATGGTAAAAAGGGACTTATTTTGCACGAGTCATTAATAATACAAAATGGTTCGGCCGCAGCAGGTTTGCTTTACCTGCTTTTTCCCCCGGACACGAGTGGGACGTCGCCATGTGAACACCTTCCTGCCACGAACCTAATTTGCATGGTTTGTTTTCCCTTTGACCTCAGTGAGAAAATTAATCAAAGTTAGAGAGAGTTTCTTTTTTCATGCAGCTATGTTTTCTGGTTTCGATACCGCTAATCCTATTTTTTAGTGGGATTGTCACGGGGGGAGGAGATGGAGCCAATCCCAGCTGACATGAGGCCACGAGGCGTGGTACACACTGGTCAGGTCGCCAGCGTAACACAGGCCAACATACAGAGACAAGCAACCATTCACCATCACATTGACCCTGAATCTGCATCTGGTCTTTGGACTGTGGGAGAAAGCCGTGGAGAGAACATGGGGAGACCATTCAAGCTGATGCTGCCTCGAGTAACATGAAATTGCATTTGCCAAGATCTCACTTATTCGCCAGTACTTATATCTCTGCAGTCAGTCTCACTCTGTGTGTATAGAGGTGATCCTATAAGAGCCGTAAAGGAGCCGAGAGAATGAGAGCAGAAGGAGTGTAGTTTAAGAGTGAGTCCAATGTTTAGCCTGTTGATTGGCTCAGGTACAGGGAGTCTCCCGGTCCTATCAGAGACAGAGCAGCAGCAGCAGTGTCTCCTCAACCCTGAAGCTGCAGCAGTGAGGCAGGAGTCAGCCCGGGATGCTTCCCAGGATTAGAAGTGGGGAGTGGGGGGGTGGTCAGGGCTGGAGTGCTGCCACTCTCGCTCTCAGCGACCGAGCCCCTGCTACCTCATTACACCTGAGGAGACAAAACATTACCCATGGTGCACTGGGGCCCACTAGGAGAAGCCTATCCCTTACACGGCCATTGTAAATAATGGGGAATATTTGGATGTTTTGATTTCAGTCGAGAAATAATTCTTGAGAGCAGGAAAAACACATTGTTTGAAATCGGGTTGCAGCTTTCAAACTTATTAAGAGCACTTGAGAACACACACTGTTGTAGGGTCACAGAGTGAGTGTGTCAGCGTGTATACGGCAAATAGACCGAGCCCTCCCGTCACGTAAAGGCATCCATTAACCAATCTCATCAATAGCCTTTGTTAATTCATGTGCACTTATTTATATATTTCTCCCGTTTCCTTCAGCGAAACATAATTACCCGTTACGTAATGTTTGGGTCGCGGCGCGTTGATTACTGTCCGGCATTTGAAAGGCTGCAGTTCTTAGTGAATTAGAGAATGATTAGTACATGGCAAATCTACTTCATTCTAAATATGTTAATTAACGGTCGTTGCAGTGGATGCAGCAGTTAAAAGCTCTAGTAACCTCACACAAGCTTCAAATGTAACCACACTCTAAATTGCCTGCCATGGGTTTCTTTTGAAAGGCTATATTTAATTAAATGCCATACAGTAGCTATTGCGGGGCTAATGGAACTTATATTATATGTAAGAGATCTGGTGAGGAGTCACTTAACCGTCCATTACGGCGGCGGTTTCAGCTCCGCTCCTCTGTTTTCCAGCCACATGTAAATGACCCGGATTAAATCAGCATTCTAATACAATTTAGCCAAGATGGCCTGTGTGAATTTAGCAAATAACTAAAGGTAGATTTCATTGATAATCACCATTTCTGTCATTTGTTTTATAACAGTTCAGCAACCTGTATTTTGTAAACTGCATTACATGCCAAGCGATGATCTATAATAATGATTTAAGTACTAGTAATATGCTATTTTTCATTTTTAATGTTAAGATGAGGACAGAGATGTAGAATCTATGTACACACAGGACCCAACCCTGTAAAAGTGGCTCTTCAGGACGACTACCAGTTCCCAGAGCCACCTAGTGTGTGTATCTAACACACTGTAGACTCCCCTGGTGGCTTTACATACACTGCTGTCAATGCTGGGCCTGAAAACACACTGTCGAGAACATATTTGCTCCCATGCAGGGCCGGGTCTAGGCAGGGGCAAGAGGGGGCCTGGCCCCCTCAAATAAATGTTGTGCCCCTTCAAACTAAATCCCAATTTATAATAATAATAATATAATAAAGCACAATGCCCCCTCAAGATTTGTGGCTGCCCCCTCATACATGCCTGTCTAGACCCGGCCCTGCTCCCATGTATCATAAAATCCATCCGAGGTTGATCTCAGCGTAGCTTGGGCGACATGCAGAAGATCCCTGGTAAATAAATAAATGCATTTGGTTGCAGTGTAGTTGAGGAGCGCCGTAAAAAGTATAGAAGTATTTGAACTTTTGCATAGTTTCAGCTATAACAACAGTCATTCCCAGGCCGACACACATCCTGGTTCCATTGTGACAAGCTGTGTAGCACGGTTTCTCATATCTTGGTTAAGGGTGCCCCCATCTGGCCAACCGCTCACTCCGGTGCTCACACACTGTGGGAGGCGGTTCGGTTGCTCCTTTGCTTGCTCCTCTACCCCTCCACTCACTCTCTGCACCGATTCCTATTATGAAAAGCCTCACCGCCACATAAAAGTACGGATTGTTTATATGAAATATGCTAACTCTGCTCTGACATAAGCTGATTTGAAACAATTTAGATGTGGTATTTATTTGTTTATTCTTTAAGACGTACAGAAAAATAGGAGTTGTGTATGATTTTTTTGCAACAGCATTTTAGGGATATTTAACTCTACCTACTGGTCCCTGTCACCCCCCCACACACACACACACTTTCAGCATCCACACAGCAACAGTTGTTTTGGGGCAGTCTCGCCCTGGTGGGTTGGAATAAGGGTGGCGGTGTGTGTGCTGCGGTGTAATTTGCAGCTTTGCCGAGCCGGAGGAGCCCATTTTTTTCTGGCTGTGGTCAGTGGGCGCTGGCTGCTGCTGCTCATCAGCACGGAAGTCTCTGAGGTGAGGAGAGAAATTGTAATGATGGACACCGAGCGGCAGGAATCAGCTGCTCAATAAGCACCCCCCCACCCACCACCACCTAATTGCTTAGCAACAGTGTTCCAGGGTCTCTCATTTGAGATCAAGAGTTTAGTGGACTGAAGACTCCGCTTTGGAGAAATAGAGCTTGTGCCATTCGATAAGACGGCGGAGAAATGGGCTCTATCTTCTCCTTCCTCCGTGCCCTCCCTCCCATTCCTCCTCCACCTCCTCTCTCTCTGCTCTCTGTCTCTCTGCCACCAACCCCCCCACCGCCACCAACCCTTTCCTACCGGGATGATTATGTTACCTTTCAACTGCATGATGTATTCAGTTCACTAGATTATTTTCTGTCATCTCAGTTAATTGAATTCTGTCCATCACATATAGATGTTTCACCATTTGCATAAAGGTTAGATTGGTGAAGAGTGTCAAACTTCAATTTAGACAATGTCACTCAAATAAAATATATTGGCCTCTTTCTCTCTTCCCCCCTCCTCTTCTGGCTCTTCCGGACGTGGCTATTTACTGATTCCGTCTAAATTTAAATAGATCTGTATTCCTGGGACGCGCCGCCTCTCATATACATGTAAATATGAATATGAAAATGACCGGATGGCATTTCCGATACGTGACCATGCGTGGTTGGGTGTGTGTGAATCTCTGCGATAATCTGTCTGTTGAGGCTTGTTTGATTTTTGTGTGTGTGTTTGTGTGTGTGTGTGTGTGTGTGTGTGTGTGTCTGTCCACATTGTCCACCCTCGCGGCATCTTTCTCCAACACAGACACTATGTAGCCATGGCTTTCCTCTACAGAGGCTCCCGGTAAGCACTTCCTCCTACTCCCCTACTCGTCGTCAAGTGCCTTCTAACAACCAGCCTACAACTGTTGTGAAAATGTAGGACCTCAGTGGGAGGGCGGAGGAATGGACCTACCTGTGCATAGCGTGTAAATGCATCTCTGCACATGCACATAAAAGCACGATGTTGGATACAGACATTTTCATTTTTACACACACACACACACACGCACTCGCTCCTCCATTGAGATTTTTTAAAGCAGTTTCTCCATGGCAGCCAATCTGTTAAATGGCAACGACTGACAGAGGGAAACGGAGCATAATAACATGTCACACAAGGAAACATAGCAAAGAGAGAGGGGGGAGAGAAGCAGACAGACAAGAAGACCGGGGCCAATTCACATTTAATGAGCGTCCCGGAATATCCAATTATGTTTGCTTTTGAAAATTGATTCATGTGTCTTTAGTGGCAATTTTCATATTAGCCCCTTTCAAATAAACATCTATTAGGTTTATGTATCCGGGTGGCGACGGCACACAGCCAGTGCTAAAATAAGTCTGTGTCAGTTAGTCAATAAATGGGAGCACGAAAACGACGGACAGATTAGAGTGCTTATCTCTTTTCATCAGCTCTGAATGCCAGCTGAATTGAAGGTCAATATCTGAGGATTCTCCAGGTGTCTGGAGAGTATGGATTGGCTAGTGCTCGCAGCGCCTCTGTCCGTCTTTGTGGGCAGGCCAGGGCCAATTTCAAATGTGTCACAGCCGCATTTGAGCAGTTTCCAGGACAAAGCCACTATACATTATACTACATTCCTCTTTAAAGCTCCTTCCCCTACCGTTCTTCTTCTTTCTCTCCCTCGCCGTGTTCTGAGTTCTCTCTCCAGATATGTCACACTGTGGGCTTTGTCACGCCTTGTGACACATGGTGTGAGTTATCTACGTGGAGACTTAGGAGGCGTCTGCTGAGAAACCAGCAAAGGTGGGTTATTATTTATGATAACAGGAAAGACAATCGTGTGCTGATATTGACTGGAAGATTTGCAATCTCCTTTTAGGAACCGATGCAGTCAGACGCGCGGCGGAGCAAACTTCTTTTTCTGATTGGAAATTAGAGAACACAAAAATCATTGGGGTGGGCACAAAAAGGTGAAAGTATGCCTATTTTCAATAGGCCATCTGCTTACAGCAATTTTCAAGGTTGTTCATTATTGATTACATCTCTATTTCTCCTTCCGGAGATGCAGTCCAAAAAAAGAAGCCCACTGTAGATAAAGAACTATTTAAAACTTACTCAGGCGGTGTACAACTCTATCTTGCTTCTTTTCTCTCCCCTGGTTCGCAATGAATGCAAAGGTTTCCTTGTTGGGAATGGACAGTGAAAGCCTGATAGGCCCTGAATGGGGCAGATGGCGCTGTGCTCTCGCCTCCAGCTCCCAGTGTTTGTGTTTGAGCTTAGCACTCTGTTCAAACTCTAAAATCACACACACACACAAAAAACAGTAGATAAAACAACATTGGCACTCGTGTGGTGCCACATATGAGTGTATGCAGAATGTGCGTGTGTGTGTGTGTGTGTGTGTGTGCGCCTAGTTGAGGTTGGTTATGAGGCCATGGGGGAAGGCGTTTGTATATTGAAGGGTCTTGTCCAGTGTGTCAGAGGGCCCTTTCGGCTACTCTCTTCTCAGACAAAGCTTTGGTGAAGGGGCTCACTCCAATAGGACATGGCTGCTGCGGGGGGGAGAGAGCAGCAGCACTCCAGACCCACTCGCCTGCAGGAGGAGGCTATCTCAGCCACCTAGTCCACTCCTCGGGCTGGCCGATACCCTCCACCGCAACCAGCACCACCCACGGGGAAGGCCATATCTGACCTTATCTCGCCATGTGCGCAGCTGTCGATCAACACGCGCCAATGGAGCCCCAGAAAACAACCTTTTTACGGGGAGAGTAGGAAGGAAATTACAAAAAAGTGAACGCAGCCGAGGCAGACTTGACACTGGATACGACAGGGTGAGGAAATGGTCACCAGTCTCACAAAATTAGTGCTAACGGTGAACACAACGAACAGAATCACACCTAGGACTAGGGATTTATTTTTGCCCTTTGAATCTTACCGCATAGGAAAAACATTTACTTTTGCAACGCCGACTAAAGTGAAAGTGCCAGCTGAGTATTACAAGAAAATGAATGGCTGGCTTTATTTGTGTATGCATCTGTAATGTTATTGCGGCCATTTTTATTCATGCAGGCAAAGTTGTGAGCTCACCCTTGGCTTTTATTTACTTGGTAGTCTTTCGTGGGCTCAACGGGAGAGCCTAGCAAGCTGTAGATAGGCCCTTTCACATGCTCACAAAGGCTGCTTCAGCTGCTTTTTGTTGCCGTAACTACCTCTTTCTTCCTCACATTCCAAATATCTTTGGTTCAGACCTGGTGGCCTTGATGAACAAGGTTCTATGGAATCAATCAACTGCTTCTCTCAGAAGATCTTAACATGGGTTAATGTTGGCCTTGCCACATTGTCCTTCTGAGATATAAACCTCATCCAACTTACGCCTGAGATCCAAGTTTCTTTTCTGAGAGGTCTTTTTGTGTAGAGTGGATTTCAGAGAGGCCTCAGTGTGGGGAAAAAAAACACAACCAGAGACAGACAAGCAAGGCTGAGGCATATTGTTGCCGCTAATAATGAATGACAGCATACCTCAAGTATTATTCATGACACATCTATTCAGCGCCGTCAGAAACCTCTTTAAATCATTCATCTTTAATGTATATTCAACTTTCAACACAAATAATATGCGTGTTGTATAGGGCCATGGCTTTTGTTAAATGTAGAATTTCATATAAGACCACATATACGTGAAGAATATCAACTCTTTTCAAAGGGAAACAACCTGTAAAATGTACACGTAATGTGCTGCATAAAAGATAAAGGTGTCTTGGGATTATTGTGTTTTTACTCTATTGAATTAGATGGCAAATAACACCTGTATTTTTCTCTTTTTTCCTGTCACATGCAGCAGGGAGCATTGTTAGTGAAACAGACAGCTATTCATGGTGGACATATGTGCAAAGCCCCATCAGCGTGTACAGCCTTTCCCAGCTTCAGTAAAACGGCAACATCTGCCTTCAGTTTTTATAGCCCACAACATATGTCCCATCTTTGGTGACAAAGCTGGCTGAGGCTCTCATGCTGTTCCTGTCCCCTAGTCCAAACATACATCTTTAGATACCTGTCAGCCTTTATTATTTCGTCCTCTGTTGCTGCAGATAAGGGAAGTTAAAGTTTAATGAAATGCAGCCCGGCTACAGAGGCCCGGCTTTTATAATTTGTCACAGGCTGGGTGCTGGGAGCCCACTGCTATGTAAACATGGAGGCAGTGGTCACGGCCATTACCTCTAAATGACGGAACATGGACGAAGTGGCAGAAATGTCCCCCTGACCCAGCCATTTTCCTGTTGTTGCTTTGTGCTCTGCTGTGCTTCCCCATAAACCAAGATGGAGACATCAAAAAATTGAAAAAAATTCTAATAAAGCCCTGAATGTGGTAATGTTATTGCAGTGAATTACCCACAGGAACTGTATCCACCAGCAGTCATTTCCCGTCTGTATTTTCATATAAAATTCATAGCCAACATGTTTTGGATAGAGCCTCAAATGTAAGAACAGTAAGTATGCTGCTGCCACGTATCCAGCTGTACTCTCTTTACACCAAAATTAACAAGATTTTTAAACATGGGTGAATCCGCGAAAATAAGTTGAAAACTGAGAAGCTACAGGACCTTGTTGTCTTGCCAGTGTTGCATTTTGCACGATACAAAGAAAAAAAATCAGTGTTGCTCTTTCTTTACAGGGATGTCAAAAAACAACAAGTACACAAACTTTCATGGCCAGTGCTCGGAGGTGCAGTGCGGTAACAGGGGTGTACGTACAGGAAGGGCACTCTCATATCCCAGAGTGACAGGTACACAGACTAAATAGTGAAAGATAAGTTCTTGCGTGAGAGAAAAAAGTGCGACTGCAGTTGAAATGATGAGGTCTTACTGTCTATGTGGACAGTAAAAACGTTATGGACCACAGCGTGAACATGCAGTACGTAGCAGTAGTGTGAGAAGTGTAGAAAACTTTTGGGTTCTTTGTGAAACTATTATCAATGGGAAACCTTGCGGGTCATGACGCCGTACAGAAAGAGTGCAGCTTCAGCGTCTAGACTGCCGAGAATAAAGAAGAGATTAGTGTGTTCGCCCAGGTGTCATGTGTCCATCGCTGCAATCCCTTCAGAGCTGGAGCCGATAAAAACCAGTCCACTGCAGAGTCATCTCAGCCAGATGCCAACAGCCAGATGCTAGTGGATGTTTTGGCCAGTGGAAAAGGGGCTCCGGAGCATATAGTCCACATTCTACACTTAAGGCCTGGGGTACATATTCCCTGTCTCATGCGATGGGGCCACAGCACTACTTACACCTGTCCACCTATATAACCGTAGTGACAAATAAAGATAGGCCTGTTGCTGCCTGCAGCTATAGTGGTCAAGGAGCTCTGCTGCACCTTCTATCGCTGGACTGAAGAGTCCTATAGCTAACTGACTTCAAGTGTCAGTTTATTGCAGTAAATGCATTTCTCACCAGCAGCTCCCTTTTCTGCACTGTTACTATCCGGAAGATTATTATTAAAACGGCCATTATCTCTTATTAGACAGCGTTATTCACGTTGCAGTTCATTTAGCCGTCGATGAGGAGCGGCGCAGTGTGACATAAGAGAGGAGGACCATCCCTCTTCACGGGTTTGTTCTGCACTAGACAGAACTCTAGGAAACAGCTTATTCTGCCACTTCAGTTTTGAGCTCCATTTTAGCCTGGACTGCAGTCTAGCTGAGAGCAGGGGTCCACACACCAGAGCACACACACACACACAGAGAGAGAGAGAGAGAGAGAGGGAGCACACACACACACACACACATCCACTATACACACTTCAGCAGCCGTTGATGTCTTAATACAGGCAGGATCTAATTTAGCTGATCCTCTGACATTTATCCCTTAGGTAAACTCCAGCGCTCCCCTCTCAGTCCCAGTGGCACCCGTGCCAACAAAACGGCGCCGGCATATTTTAGAGCGTCCGCTTCACTCCTCCAAAGTGCCCTCAGAGACACTCGCTGTCTCCTCTCCGGCTTCCAGTGAAATACTCCACATTGGATGTTATTTCTCGGGCCCTTTGTGATCAGGTACAAGAAGTTAACTGAGAGTACACCCCTTGATGAAAAGAAGGGGGGGGGCGCTTTTATTTATTCCTGGCCGCAGCCATTTTCAGGTGGTGAGGAAATTGATGAGGCCCTCGCTACACAATAACACACGCACTCACTTATGGCAAGGCGCACCAACAAAGCTGGTGAGCAGACATGCGCAAACACACTCAGAGGTGGGCAGTGTGTGTGTGTGTGTGTGTGCATGTGTGTGTGTGTGTGTGGACTGGTGGGGGCTATAATCAGTAGCTCCGTGACAAGGGAGGGAGGTGGTGGCTGGCGGGAGGGACAGAGGGACAGGAGTGATAACAGATTGAGCGACTCTGATAAACTCTCCTCTAATGGTTCTGCCTGTCCCCTCGTTCCCCCCCCTCCCCTTTTCCGAAGGCACCTATTTAGTGGACTCTTTTCACTGGCGGCGGATTAGAAACCTGGATAAGGAGAAGCAAACACTGGCAGCTTCTCAGAGTAAGCAACCGAGAGAGGGAAGCAGCGGAAGATAGAGAGAATGGGGGGGGAGAGAGAGAGAGACGGGAGGAGGAGAGACATGAGGAGAGTGAAGGACGGAGGGAGAGAGGCAGGAGTGGGGAAGGGAGCCGGAGTGAGGATATTCAAGGAGTGGCACTTACCCGTGGCCATCCATCGTTTCTCCCTCTGCCTTCCACCTCCCCAACACCCTCCACGCCCCCCCCACCCCACCCAGGATCCCTCCCTTATAGCTTCCCTGCTTTTATTTATTTCTTTTCGCTTTCTCTGCCCTCGACAATACTTACAGAGCACACCGAAAAAAGCTGCTCCTTGAGCCCGACGTCGATGGTGGGTTCAAGTAGCAGGTTGCAGGAGGTGTCAAACACGGCCTAATTCTGTGTGGTTAACAGCCAGGCGTGACACGGGCAGGACAGTGTAAACATGGATTAGGTTGATGTCTCAATCACAGCGTGGCAGGCTGACAGACAGGCGGCTGACAGTGGCAGCAGCACGGGGGGGAATCTGCTCCGAGTTCGCACAGGGCGCTCGCAGCATGTGTGCTCTCTCTGATCCAGACATAAAAACATTTTTTTAAAGTTTTCATACTGTAACAATACCAGATGGGAATAATCTTATCGGAGTCTGGATGAGTGCACTTGCTTCCTCTTCTTCTGACATCAATAGTCCGATTTGTATCTGTGGATCTTTGATACCGCAATTAAAAATGATACATTCAAGTTATTATTTCACTTCTTTATTTTATTATTCCATTCAAAGCAGGTTAAGATTTGCACTTCTTTGGTGGTCGACCCACAATTTGTTTCATTGACATTCGTTGTTTTTTTTTTTAAATTGAATTTATAGAATTTTATATAACTAGAAGTCCTGGATTATTGATTTTGTGCAGAATGTATTATCAGTATTATGCATTCTTCAAGAACAAAAATTGGTATTTTGCCTGATATTTTAATTTCATTGTTTCTCTTTTTCTCTCTTAAATTCAGGAGTCACATTGAATGCATGTATCTTGGTTTCACTTCATCATCATCTGCATTTCCACTCAGATCTGAATGAAAGACATAAGAAGAAGAAAAGGTGCACAGCTAAAAATAGTATGAATGAAGGAAACAATCAATAGATAAATATTTTTAATACATTTAAATATATATATATTTAAATCATGAATAAATAAAAGAAACACATAGTGACCTGTAGTTTTAATTATTTATATATATTATAAATTTTCAGCAGTGACCACAGTGGGATCTGACTGAGCTTTAGTACAGAAGTATATATTTATTAAAGTGAGATGTTGTGTTTTATTGAATGTGGATGGATAGAACCCAGTTCTACGGAGAGACGACTCAAATTAGAGAGCGATAACGCAACCGTGCAAAATGAAAAGCAAATAATTATATCCATCTTTAACGCCTCTATTAGTGCAATTTTGTATAGACAAATGGAAAATTGCACACTTAGTAATTGTCCATTTGATTATGACTGCTGAGTATGTGTCATTAAAATAGTGCAATTATATCTACTGTATTGCATTCACTCTCTGAAAAGGACAGAAGTACCTGACGACTGATAGACCATATTGGCAGTTTGATTGGCAGGGCACAATAGTCATATACTGTGGTAAATTAATAGAAAGTTCCCATTTGCTAAATTGATCCATAAAAAGGATTTATCTAGCGCAGCTCAAACTTCACAGTGCATGTTGCTTTTATAGTCCAACAGGGAGTTAAACTGTTAAAAAGTAATCTATTCACCTTTGTCACAGGGTTTCTTTTCAGATTGTGTAAATAAGAAGCATTAAAGCAGCACTCCAGACCCAAGCGAAAACAACTAGATCTAGCCAAACTCTTGCCACAATGTCAGAGAAGAAATAACGCCAATTGCCATACACTGGTGGCAATTATGTTGAGTAGCATCATGGTCTTTCTCCACATACAAGACAACATCCTGCTTCTGAGGGCCGGTGAGCAGCTTCTCTCAGCCTCACGCTCTAGTGTCAAGTGCTGCAAACAATATGCACTCACGGCAAGCACTGCTCGAGTCAGGAGACGACATGCTCCGATGATTGTGCCTTTGCCACAACTATTTGTGATTGACAAAGGCCCCGTGTAACTCAACCATTGACTTCACCTCACCATCCGGTATCTCCTTCTATCTCTGTGCGCGAGCAAACAAACAGTAAATAACTGGCTCGCCCGGTCCCGGCGGGCCGTCAATCAAACGGGCAAGTGTACACTACGCTGTGTTAGAGAGCTCAGAGCTGAACTAATCCAGTAAATACAACAAAAGCCCCGACCTGTGGAAAATCCTGTCAGAAGATCCAGTCTCAAACCACAGGAGGAAAGCCGGGAACATAGAAATCTAATGACTCCAAAGCAGCCATGAAGTGTGAAATCCTACTCTCTCCCTCGGAACAGCTGAGCCCGCACGAGAGGCAAAGCCAGTGACATTTGTCGCAATGCTGGATAATCATATTTATTGATTCACTGAGTGGAGTCATTAGCGAGTTAACATGTCGCTACCAGAAATATTTCGGGCCATTATAGGGGAAAGCCATGTTGAAAAGAATGTCACTTGAAATTCACAATGGCCAAATGAATGCAACTGTTGTCGTGCATTGAAGTCTTTCAGTGTGCTGTCTTCACCATCACCACACTCATCATACCAATGCATTACAATGAACAAAAGGGCTAAAGACTAATTATTGAAAGATCCACACAAACTCGTGAGCTAGCTAAATATTGTCGACTCTCGCCAAATTTCCAATCTGCCTCTATTAATTAAGCCATTTAATCATCCACCACACTAATTGCATAATTAAATCACTGCCTCCTGGGGGCTACTGATGTGCAGTGGGTAATCTGGTGCAAAAAATACCATTCATCAACAATGTGGGCTGGTTGATAATGGTAATGGATGGGTAGGTCCACAGCAACTCACCCAGGACATCTTTGCTTTGTAAACACACGATAGGTTGAGGTCAGGTTTTCACACCATGCAAATTTGAACCAGCTGACATTGGACCAAATGTTGGGGAGGAGAGTTTCTTTATTGTCAGAACGGAGAAGGATGTATGTGTTAACAGTGGCTTCCTGCAGTTGTACTACTATGTGTCATATGGAAGTTATATATATTGAAAATCTGTATTTATTTATGTTTAAACTGTTGTCGGAGTGAAGTATTAAATTGCTGCACTCATATATTATTAATTTTATTATTTCAAGCTTTTTTAGACGTTATTGTTAGATTAGATTCAAGATTAGATTCAACTTTATTGTCATTGTACAGTACAAGTACTTCTACAACGAAATGCAGTTTAGCTTCTAACCAGAAGTGTAAAACAAGGCAGTTAAAGTGCAGAGTATTGTGCAAATTTAAAGTGAATATGTAAATAAATAAGATCTGTACGGTAAGAAATATATATGGAATATTACAGTATTAAGAGGTATTGTAAGATATAAGGACGATGAAGACACTATGAGCAAGATGAATATATATAAATATGAATACACTATAGGCAGGATAATACAGTAGTAAAAAAGTAACAGTCTAGTGCAAATGTTCAAATGTTCAGTGGTTGGAGGAGGGTATTGTGCAATGTGTTATTGTTTTGGTGTGACTATTTTCACTGTGACAGATTGTGCACACCAGCTCTGCACAGACACAAATTAAAAACTACGATTAAAGAAGTCATCGAAAGGTTAAACAACGTAAAAGATACAGGTCGTCATCCAAAAACAACAACATGCTGCAGCCGTCCAATTTATCACAATTGTGGTCGGTCGTCCAGGCGTGCGACCGGCGCTAACACCTTGCGCGCTGGCATCGTCGGGTTCCGCTCGTCTCAGCACAAGACCCGGCAGCTCCAGCCAAGTGTTTAAATTCCTGAAGAGCCTCCAGAAGAAATTAGTATGTAATGGCCACACTCTGCAAGAAGAAAGGCCCATTATGGCTTTCCCACCGACTGTACTTGGCTTTCATTTGTGAGCTAAATGGATGTGCGCGGAGGTGAGAGTTCACTAGCCATTCAAGTATTTGGCTTTAACTGGCTCCAGCACTCTTGCTTTAATTCAAGCAGAAGGACAAGTATGAATAATCAAGTCTGGATAAGACTCATCACAACCGGCGGCGTGCCCCCCCCTCTCTCCTCCACCGACACTACATCCAACCCTGCTGCCCTCAAAATGGCTGCTGGAGCTTAATGACAAAACACCATTTACATCATGCCTTTTAATTCGCAATTTGCCAGCTTTTGTTGCTGCTATCTGATTTCGGTCCGTTAGCCGCACACTGTATTATTTTGATGCAAATTTCTTTTCCCCCAGCTCATCTCGACTGGTTCTAATTTTCACATTTGTTTATCAGAGCCGGGGAAAAGAGCGAGGGAGAAATGGGTAACTCTAATCAATGTAAAATAGAAACTATCCAGTGATTACAAACCCATGAAGCCTGGCAGAGAAATGAGGCTGCAGCAGGCAGGAGCCCGCGTGTGGTATCATGGAGACAAAGAGACCACACCCAGCTGACACTGGGAGGACGAGTTGTAAAAAAAAAAAAATGGAGGTTTTGAAGAGAACTGTCTGCGGCTGGGGCCCGCGATGGAGGAGCGACTGCTTTATTTAAATACACAGGCGTGTGCGGCCAAAACTGCTAATACGAGGCCCCCAGGGTGTTCGTCTGGTGTAATGTATGCACAGGCTAATTTATTACACCAGGACTAATTTCCATTGCTTGTGCTTGGAGTTGCCTTGCTAATTATGGAATGTTTTTTTCTTTTAGCCGTTTTTTCCCCTTCCCTCATTCATAATTGCACATTCACATTCAGGGGCAGCATCTTTGCAAATGAGATGAGGCCGTGCCATTTGGCATTCACGGCCCCCCCCCCACACCCAGGTGAGCCCACAGCCCACACAGGGCACACGCGAGGCTCCGTTTCCATCCAAAAAAAAAAACAACAAAAAAACACACCCACCCCTCCAATCACCAGCGTTCAGATCTTTGATGGGCTCTGCCCCCAAAACTGGTCAGACCACCTCAGAAATATCCGATAGGCTGGTGTGTAATTAGACTTGGGACTTTAATTAGGAAAAGTTAACTGTTAGATGAAAGCTGTCACATCTGTGATACGTACTGCTGGTTCAGTGGATGGATCCCAGGGGGGTCTGCATCAAAAGGCCCTTCCCTGCTGAGCAGCCCCACTCTAGCATGTTCTCATGCGCCAAATCAGGCCCTCTGAGTGGCAGCGGATGTGAGGGGAAGGGAAAACAGAGGCACCGACACAAGTTAACTGCAAAGGAGCGACCGAGAGGAGGAGGAGGAAAGAAGCACGGGCGAATGGCGGAAAACGAGAAGAAGGGGAGAGAAGAAAGGGAAAGTATCGCCTAGCCGCTCGGCTGCGTGTTTTTGTGTGTGTCTCGTTAAACGGAGAACGTGGCACAGACACAAAGGGATCTAAGGGAAAACAATGTCGCTTAACAAGACATCACTGGCTCATCATTAGTAATTTGTTGTGGGCATCATTTTCCCCTACCCCTTGCATAATAGGTGCCCTGGGATATTGCCGGCGCTTTTGTGTGCCCTCATTTGGCGATTTATTTACTTGGCTCATGTCACAAAAGGGATCTGGCCACCTCGAGCGAGAGCCAAGGTAACACTGTGATGGTTCCACATCACAGCCCTATTAAGAAGGAGCTCCTTTAATTGACTCCCCGAGCTCATTGCCTGACCTGGAGTTCCACTGATCCCACCCAACCAATGAGAGGCCTCGTCTCACGGGGGTTAGCGTGGAGCGATGCGATTCTTTTTGTTCGATTTTGGTTTTTGTGTCCAACGGCCTCGATTGGGTGCACGTAATTGTCTGTATGCATTGTGCTGTGTGTTAATAACGTGCTAAAAGAATATTCAGCTGTGATTATTCTGCGTTTGGACTGTGGCGCTCTCGCTTTACGTTCTCGCTCGTGCTCTCTCGCTAACTCTCCTCGCCCCCGGGGGGAAAAAAAAACACAACAGCTGCAAACTACTGTAACAGTGTTAAATATGGTGAAACGGCTTGACGGATATCACTGCCATTAATCACAAAAGCGAAGAGAGAGAGAGAGAGAGAGAGAGAGCGAACGCCTTATAATATCATTGTGTTGGCTTCCTGTTTACCCATCCCCACAGATGGCACTGCCAGCGCTCCACAGAGGAGCCCTCACACTGTTGTTCCATCGCCCTCCACTTTACTGTGGCCCTTTTGTGACAGTATAGACATTGAGCTGTCATTTACATTCAATAGACACATGCACTGGGGATGGATGGATGGATGGATGGACGGTCGGACGGACGGATGACCCGAGTCATGGCAACAACGCGGCTATTTGGCAAAACAAACCGCAGTTTTTCTGGAAATGGAAAGAAATTGATGATAGTGGCTTGGTTCAGCGCTGACAGATTGCAGCGAGCATAATGACGTGCATACACTATCTAGGGACCCCCCCCCCGCCCGCCCGCCCTACTTCCTGTTCCTTTTTTCCACCCATCGTTCTTCTTGAATGACAGCATTGACATTAGTGTAACTGTAACACGATTGTGTCTGTTGTTGAGGAAATGAAAATCAAGTATTTGACCTTTGTATCTTACAAGTGGCTTAGTCTTAGTTACTGGGGGCCTTACACTGATGGTGCAGTAGCATCCTTTCATGCCTCCGTTCCTCTCTTAATTTTTTCCGTAATTGTTAAGCCTTCATATCGAGACTAAACAGGCTTTAATGTATTCTGTCCATAGTGCGGCTGGAATTTGCATGAATCCATCAGGCTTTAAGCCAGGCCCCCGTTTTCTCAGTCCTCCATTGTGTGAAGTGTGTTAAATGTACGCACATGCACACGGCAGCAGCCCCCGTGTCGGCCGCTTTGACATAAAACTGCACGGCGGCAAGGCCAAATGGGAAGATAGTGAAATCGATTTCCACATTGAATTTCACACCCTTTCATCAGGCCCAGCCCTCGTGGCTGGAACGCTTGTGATTTTCAAAAGCACTTAACATACGCCAGCCCCTTTGTTCAAGAAGCAAACTACTTCTGAGGAGACATCAATGCAAATAAAACCAACTAGCAGAGGGAAACTCGAGCTGAAGAACAACCAAATTACCCGTAGTTAATACGTCTTCATTACAGTTTCTCTCTCTCTCGCTCTCTCTCTCCAGCATAGCAAAGATTCTCAGTGCTAATGATTTTTTCTGGGTATTAAAGAGGCACCCACTGCTGTCACTCTGGATATGAAACGAGGAAAACAGATTATTGTTGAGATCACCCACTGTGAACGCCCGAATGATACTTAAAAAATAATGATGTTCTTAACCATACTCATTAACGGCACAGTGCAGGAACGAACAATACTCTCCTCCAGGAAAAAGCCTAACAGATTTCAAATTAGAGCATAAAGCGGAGAGAGGCAATCAGTTTGGAAAAACACTGAAGATGGAAACAAAGCAGACGGTGTGGTGGCGTCCGACTCTCACACACACTGCGACTTGTTTAGACTAGTATCGGTTTAAAGTAACTAAACGTTTTGTCGTGGTTCTTCGTGTAAACTGCGACTTTTGTAATTTTTAATCACAGTAAACTCATGAAAGACATGCCATCATTGACTGTAACTTCCTGCTGCCATGTACTATCAGCATGATGTACTTGTAGTTGATGCCAAATACACACACTCCTAATGATAATTACTGTTCCTCTACTGTTATTCACTTCAAAACATCATCTGCATACATTAATATACATCTGTTTCGGCTTTTCCGGATGAAATAATTGGCACCATATGGTAAGAAAGGGGAAAGTAGGAGTTGGGTCTCGGTTTGTGAAGATGTAACCTTTTTTTTTTTTATTACACAATTTAAAAATAGGGCTCATGGCTTGACAGGAAGTCCATCTCAACAAGTTGGCCATGAATAACGAAGGCCTCATTTCCATTACATGGGAGAGGAGTTCAAACGTCGGCCCATTAACAAGACAGTAAATCCAAGTCCAGTGTTCCATAACTCAAGGCCTGTCATGGCGCTCACTTCCCTGAATAGGACAACTAGGGACACAGTGGGATTGTTCAGTTCTCGCCAAAGCTAAAAACGATTCTTTGTCAGCCAGGCATAAATAACATAGTGTTGATTGTTCTGTCAAAGTTAATCTGACAGCTCGGGGAAGCAGTCATTTATCTAATGACAGAGTTTCTATGACAACAATCGATCCTCCTGCAGCCAAGTGTGTGTGTGTGTGTGTGTGTGTGTGTGTGTGTGTGTGTGTGTGTGTGTGTGTGTGTGTGTGTGTGTGTGTGTGTGTGTGTGTGTGTGTTGAACACACTCAACCACATTCAGTAACAGGGGACAGAGATGCTCTGTGGTGATGTTCAGCTTTGTCTATAAAGGTATTACTTTCATAACTGCAGTCTGCATACTGTAGTCTCACATTTAAGCACATATATTTAAAACTTTTATAATGAAACCGAAGGTAATAACTTTTAAAACACTAACAATGCCACTGTTTGTTGTGTTTTTCTTCACAATACCTCATCCGGTCTGGATTTCACCAGTGAATTCTACCTGGTTATCTGTGGTCTTGTTTATTGTTCAGAACTATTTCAGAGTGTCTGCATTCACTGAGGGACATTTACACTAATTGCTTTCATTAAAGTGAAGAAATGAAACAATCATTTTGAAAATATTGTCAAATATCAAATTTCTGTGTTTTTTTCCAAAGCAGGTCGGTATTTTAAAGAATCCCTGTGGAGCATCAGGTAAATATATGTTTTTCCTAATAGAATCCTTACATTACTAAAATCAAACCTGTTCTATTAATCTGATAAATGTGCAGAATCGTTTTGATATTGCTCTCAAAAGTAACAGTGGCCTCGTTCAATAATAATAAGTTTTGTATTCCTAGAAATTATGAAAACTTTAATTATTATCATTATAAGACCTCATATTTCCTCATAAGGAGTGCAGTAGTTAATTGCCCTTGCAATAGGACATTTTGAGTCTTGTCTATTTTTCAGTCATGGTTGAGGTCGCTCTAAAAAACCTCTTAAGTCCCCCTTATGAAACCACATTGAAATTAACTGGATCCAGATTTTTTTAATGGATTTTCACACAATTATAAATGCCAGTCGCTTAAAAAAAATGCTGAAAAAATGTCACATATCACAATTCCTGGATCTGGCCCCTGATCTGAATCCCTACCAAACTTGAATGGGTTCTTCCCTGACCCATTCCACATCCTTCCACCAAGTTTCGTGGTTATCCATTCAGTAGTTTTTGCCTAATCCTGCTAACAGACAAACACAGACATAACAAAACCTCCTTGGCGAAGATAATGAGTTACAAAAATTGACAAAATTAGTTTGTTTTGAATTTTGGAAGGTTGTGTGTTGTGATGTGCTGCTGGAGAGAGAATATGCTGGAATACACTAATAATCAGATAAATGCTTGTTAGACGTTCACTCCAGTCTTGAACTCCCCCCAAAAGCCCTTCTCACTGATTGGGTGCTGTTGGCTGTCACGTGACCTTGACGTGTCACAACAATGGCAGCGTGGTTTTAGGTTAGCGGATAACTGTCAGAGGATAGTGTGGAGTCTTCCTGAAAAGGTGTCCTTGGATGCCACTTTTATCCAAAAATTATAAATTGGTATTTTCTTTGTGGCCCTCCACCCCCCACTGACTTATTTCATCTTCCCCTACAGTAAATTAATGACTGCCGGTTGAAGCAGACACACCTTTGTTGGATATACATCCCTCATAATGAAATGCATTGCCATCGCTAGAATGCTAAACACTGTCAAATGCATTTTGGATTTTAATGAGTTGAAGGACACTGTGGAGCACTGAATGACCCAGCAGCACAGCTGAGATATTAGAACATTCTCCTGACAGAAGTCTGGCTGCGTCCGCGTGGCTCTCTGAGCACTTTTAACATCCCATTACTCTGAGGGACGTTCGGTGCGGTATCTGTTTAAATTCACAAACCACCAAGCTGCGGCCACGCTGCTGCAACTTGATTTTATTTTCTCTATTAAATGAGGAAATTAACAAAGAGTCTCTATCTGTGGCTGCTTTAGCTAATGTCCAAGTGTCCTGATACCTCGACAGAATCTCTCAAATAGGCTACGTGCAGGAAACAGAGGAGGGTTGAGAGGAAAGAAAAAAAGAAAGACCAAGACAGAACCTTGACAAATATCATCCATAACATTAAAATGGCCCCTATTGTCATTACGGACCGAGAGATTAAATTCATCTCATCAGACGTAAGTATGACAGGTGCCTCAATAGGCTGATGCCAAGCGGCAAGCCAAGAAGATTAGCAGGGCACTGATATCATTATTTCCGCCTATCAGGGATTCAGCAGGGAGGCAATTGTAATTTCTAGGCTTATTAGTCCACACTCGGAGGAGAGAAAACCAGTGATAAAGCCGACTGTGACAGCCGGGCATTCCAGCAGCAAGTGCTGTCACTGTGACACTGACCAAATGCCAGTGTTGCCTCTGTCCCTGTAATCCTGCCTAATGGAGGTTAACACACAATACAGAGAGGTCCACAATAATGATCACAACAATCCACACATTTGCATTTTTAAGTTATAAGAGCGGTCACAGAGAAAATACAAAATTTGAGAGGCGGTAACTTGTGGAAATGAAGAGCTGCCGGGAGGAGGGAGGGGGATTTGAGCCGAGCACGTAGAGGGACGCAAGCGAACACACATCCACACACATCAAGTGTGTTTCAAAGTTGTGTGGAGAAGTGGGGCAGCAATCTTGAGGGTGGCACGCAGGCGGGCAGATCCTCTTGGCAATTCGAGACATCTGCCTGGGCAGCCCGTGCCAGCACCGCCCCCCCCCCAGCACACTAAAGCCCAGAAGTGTTTGTCGAGCCTAATAAATGTTGCACAGCGCCTCCTCTTTATCTCATGAATGTTTGTGCATGTCTGTCGGTGGCTGTAGATATACAGTAAACAAGGGATGAGCATTAAGCTCTTAGAAAAAGACCAAAAAAAGATGGCTGTCATCAACGCCATCGTCGTCCTCACTAGATATAAAACTTTGGTCGGCTTCCTTCAAACAGCAGAGCCACTGAAAGACTTAAAGCACACAGGCATTACTATCTGCTCCCCAGCACCTGAGTTCCCCCCCCCCTGTGTGTCTCCGGGCATGGGATTTCGGGTTGCTGTCATATTTTGGGCCATGATGAAGATATCCGAGGCTCTGTTTGGCAACATGTCTCCTAATTATGCCTAATTTGTAGACCAAATAGCCGCTTATCACTCCCACTGTCTGTGACAGCTTAATAATCTCTAACCTCAGTGTGGGTATGTGTGTGTGGAAGAGGGAGCTGGGGGAGCGCGACCGGGACCTTAATATGATTTGTGTATTTTGATGTCACGGTTTAACAGTTTTATAAGCCAGCCTGGTGATAAGTATCATGTTATTAGGGAGTTACATATTTGACTTTATTTTTTTTGCCTCAAAGGAAGCCACATTGTGACCAATTGTATTACAATAATGGCATTAATCAGGGGTCTCCTGGGAGGAGGAGGAAGGCGATTTGCATTGCAGCAGCTGACGGCTCTCTGGTAATACATGTGTCTTTGTATGCACTGTGGACTCTCAGTGTGCACTACAGAGAAGGTTATTGGTAGGAAAATAGAAGCAGGACCTTCCTCGAGCTATAAAACGCCATTGTGGTCCTGTTCGGTTTAAGAGGGCTGGTAATCAGCATTGTCTTTTCCTCTCCCGCTACATTCCTTCTTTCTCTGCTGTTTCTACGTTGATTGTGTGTGTGTGTGTGTGTTAGCATGTGTATGTGTGTAACATAAGGAGGGGGTATGGGAATGGAAGTAGAGGTGGGCGAGAGGGCTTTGATGGCCCTGCAATGAAATCTGCCTGAGCTTGCCTCTACCAGCTGCAATTATCATTAAGCCGCCGATGGAACCGGTCCACTCCAGAGACACCTAAAAGCTGCCGTGGACCCACACATAATATTGTATTAAATGGGACCAAAAAAATCAATACACAATGCAAATGAAAAGCAGGGGAGTAGGATCCACTCAGTATGCATATTTCCTGTCAAGTACACTTTCTGACCCGCTGAACGGCGTTCGCGGCGGAACTCAGTACTTTTGAAAATTACTGATGATCTCTTGTTATGAGCCCCTATCTGCCTGCCTGGCACTATTTGTGATATGCTTGTCTCGCCTCGTGCGCTGCGAAAACCCGCTCACTTCCTCGCTGAATTAAAAGAGTTTGTCCATGAACTGAGGAGAATGTGCTGCTTATGTCCTTTTTGTACACAGCAAATGGAAATGTTGATAAATACCTCCTCCCATGAAGCACTTGTTTTGTGGCGGCTGTGTGGCGGCGCACAACGGCACAAGAGAGCTAATTATGAGAAGGATGAGCCGGGGTGAGGAGCAGGGTGGGCAGCTACTTATTTTGCCGCCTTTCTTTCCATTGTGTGTGGATATTATTTCTGGGATGTAAACACGTGCGCTGCATTTGTGCGTGTTTGCTCGCGCGTATATGTCGGATGGTGCATGCATGGGAGAAATCCTCCAGCAGGAAGGAGGGAGGAAGAGAAGGAAGCCTCTGAATGCATGTGCTCCCTTAGTGCAAACAGATAAGTGCTTATCATGTACCTGTAGCCAGGAGGTCAAATCCAATATAGCCAAGCAATTCCAAAAAAACTTCCCCTGGTTGAATTTGCAATCTTAACTGGTGGGGTGGTCCCTTCCATTGTGAACAGGGCACACACTGGGCTGTCAAGGTATTCTCTCAGAGGCCCACATTCACTCTGTCCCACACAAGCTATTTATTCTCTCTCTCTATCTCTCTCTCTTGCTCTCACTCTCTCACACACACATGCACACACACATGCACACACACATGCACACATGCACGCACGCACAGACACACTTCTTGTTTACTGGAATCATTTTCAGATATAAGAATTTGATATCACGCAGGATTATTACACTTTTATTTTCTGTTGTGGACTCTATTAATATTACCTACATAGTCCTGAAAGAATTTAACCTACCAAAGATTTCGTTCAACTTGATTTTTTTGTATTCCTTTGTTTAAAAACGTGATAATAGGTAGATTAAGGCTCGATAAAATTAAATAATATATTCAGAGTGTTTATTGTAATAGTGTATTCTGCTCATTGCTACGTGATCCTTTTTCCTCTATAGTTTTTCAGTGAACGCATGAAGTCAGCTTGTTTTTTTTTCAAACAAATTCTTATGTTACTAAACTAAGCTAATTAATTGAACATCCGATGTCTTCTAGAAAAAAACCTGACTGACCTCATTTCAAATTTTTCATCTTCCATGAGAACTATTTTTTATATATACAGTAATTCTTATTTTCAAATATTTTATTCTTTATTTTATTCTGATTTGCAATAAAGCAACAGAAACCTTGTAAAAATTGACATTTCGAGAACAGATCACCAGCTTTCAGTCGTCTGTTTATTTCTGCTCAGTAAACATTACTGGTAAGTAGCAGGATCTTTATCACGCACTCGTTCCAGCATCACGATGCAGAGACGGGCTGTTCTCTAATTAGCTCCCAGCTAACACGCCTGTAAAATGAGACTTTACACAAGTACAACGTTTGTCCCGCTCACAGATCTCTCCTCTCGCTCCTGCTTTCTTTCTCCTACTTGCAACTGGCACCTCAACGGTGGAGAACATTTGTGAATTTGTTTTAGGTCAATGGTTATGACGTGAACTCATTATAGCAAAGGTCAGACCCATACATAAATGTATACTATGGCTACACTGCGAGCGTGGCCCGTCTCAGAGGAGGATCTCAGGATACTTAAAGGAGCTCGCCCCGGGGAAGGGAGAAGGGCAGACCTCACAGGAGGTTCACAGGAGCTGGCTACTCGGTCTCAACCAGTCAGCCAATCCCGTGTCGCACTTCGCTGATTATGCACCCTTCCCAGATCGCACCGGAGATACTCCACAGGGAAAAGGGGACGAAGAAGCAAGGGGTTTTTATACATGGCCGCTAAATAATGATGCCGGAGCCATGAGCACGGGTACCCGCTGTATTCCCCTTGGAGTTTTAGTTCATGGCCTGTCGCATCTCTGGTTAAAGCTCCTGCGTCTAATGACCCATGTCAAAGACTACCTCGCACAGATGTAATGACATATCATACCTCATCACTTAGACCCCACACTGACAATTATAATCATATATATATGTGGCTTTTCCTGCCGGGTCAGGCCACTACTATGACAAATTGATGTGGGGATGAGAGATGTGGAAGTGGAAGAAGGAGCTGAAAGGGGGGAGGCGAGGGCAGGGGAATGTGTCTGAGCACGGAGCCCAGCACCGAGGGATGACTGAAGACACCTAGTGAGGAATTGCAGTATCAGTGTTCCTTACACAGGGTTTCATTCTTCACGCAAGTTATTGTTCATTCACCCCCTTGCCCCTTAAAGAGTCATATCCTGCCCTGTTTGGCTAAAGAACACTTTCTGTCTGTATGGGCCCTGTCACTCCCCTCTTGTTTCCTACAATGGGGGGGTTTAAGCTGCCACACTAGATGTGTAAAACCCTTCCCTCTCTGATGGGGCTGGGGCAAGGACCACCAGCATACTTGGCCCCTCTGCCCCGTGATGCACCCAAAACAAAAGTGCATTGAGAGTCTCCCCGGTTTTTGTTCCTCGACCTCGAGGTACCGACACCCACAAAGCACTGGACTCGCTTCCTGTGCAGCTCTTTGCTGTACATTTATTACCCTGATCTGCCAATAACAAGTCCTTCAAGCTCCGAGATGGATGTTTGCTGAATGAGTTAACCTTGTGTACATTTGACAGTGGCTATTGGTGGTCCACCTCTTTGAGGCTGACTTGGCACAAAGGGGCTTTTTGTTCATGATTTTTTCTCTGTGTCTTTTTCCTTGTGTTCTTCTTGCTGTCCTTTGTTTCCTGCTTCCTCATCTCCTATTCTAAAAAAAGAAGCACCCTTAAGGGCAGGCTTTGCAATTCACATCTTCT
The DNA here is from genome assembly GCF_963576545.1 of Limanda limanda. Taxonomy (NCBI): domain Eukaryota; kingdom Metazoa; phylum Chordata; class Actinopteri; order Pleuronectiformes; family Pleuronectidae; genus Limanda; species Limanda limanda. Next base: position 9,567,192 of record NC_083647.1, on the reverse strand, counting down.
TTTTTTTATTTCCCTTTGCAACACAATTTTCATACTTCCACAATATCTCCCTCTGGTCCAACCCCCCCCCCAGTTTCTATCCCCAGCCCAGCCTCCATGCCCCAGCGCTGCCTGTCCTGCAGCAGATTTAGCTTTTGTTGGCTAGTGTTAATAGGATTAAAATGGGTTACCAGCTCAATCACAGAGAGCTTCAAACCATCCCTAAATGTAAGTATCTCATGGGGGTCGGGGGGCATTGTGGTTCTGCCTTTCCCCCCTCGGGCAGCCCTCCTGATCGCAGGAGAGACCCCGGGCCTGATGGGGGTGGCAAAGGTTTGGCCTCCAGGAAAATCCGCAGGATTATGTCAGCACTCATTACAATGTACACAAAGACCACAGGATCAGTAGGAGCACAAACGGAGCAGTTAAGTCAAATAGGGTGGGCCAGGGGATTCTCCGCTTCCACCCTGACAGTGATTAGCCTTTGTGCCTTTGCAACTCCCAACATTCAGGCTGCAGCCGCTGGGTTACCAACAGGCGATGACTAAATGTTGCAGTAGATTTTATACTGGCTAGAATCAAAATTTTAGGCTTAGTCGTACTTGTAAGTATGGAAATAATAAATAAAGTCGCTGTGTTTAACATGGGCAAAAGTATTTAGGGCTTATATTTAATGCAAAGTTATGGGTTTTTACTCAATAGATAAAAAACAGTCAGCCAGCTATGATGAAATCAATTCAGGCTTGGCAAAGTGGATACTGTGGGTCTACTGCACCGTTCCCAGCACCCATACATAATTAGACAGTGGATGAGAATAGCAGGGGGATCTATTGTGATAATGTGAGGTCACTTGGCTCTTGAACATCCATAATGACCATATCCAATGAAGTTGTATCCATTAGGCGTGCTGAAGTGTCCAGCACCGCATCCACACAGCCCCGAGACCAACACGCACACACACACAGGCGCCGTACACCTAATTTGCATAGCGTTTGAACAAAAGTGAAAACAGATCATTAAAAAAAATAAAACACAATACAATCGGATTAATTTTCTGCTTGTCATTAAAAAACATGCTACAGATGCATGCTGGGTGGAGCGTGTGCCTGACTACTACAGAGTTGCCCTCCGAGGCTGGAAACACGAGGGGGGCCCGGCCAGCAGTTGATGTTTGTGTTCATCTGAATAAGTGCTCAGGGGCCGAGTCACACACTCGTGCATTCACAGGCACTTTTTCACTCGCACTTGAAGATACATATACTGTTGTGTTCCCGAACACAAACGCACAATGCACATCTTATATCACATGCAAATGCTTTGTGCACACACAAGTCATTTGTGCTTGTGCATGCTAAAAAAGGCTGATGAGCCAGCAGTGTGTGTGTGTATGTGTGAGTCCACTATAGAGCCATCACTGCAGTGACATTACAAACTATGCATCAAAGCTGAATCTAGTAAGAATTCATTTTACTATACCAACAAATAATATACAATCTCCATGTAGCCCATATTCAAAAGGTTGCAGAAATGTTGCATTGCCAATACGTCCTGGCTAAACAACAGGCGGCGATTGAAGGGATTTTGTTTCCATTTCTGCTGCATCAGGTTCGAAAACAATGCACTTGGTCAACAGTCCACAGTGATTCCAGCTAAAGTAGCTTCTCAGTTAAGATTGCTGAGGTCCTTTAAGAAAATTACAGCCATATGGGTTTTCCCTCCACACATATCTGTTTATTTATTTACCTAGATTAGATCATAAAATCGGGAAATTACCCTAAAATTGCTTTTTCGAGAATGCACATAGCATATATAGATATATGTTGTTTTTTTTTCTGTTTGCCCCTATCCTCTCCTGTCAGCGTATTCATAAATGTTGTTGGAAAAATTTCTTATTTTAGCAATCCTCCAGATAGCCAGAGCCCATTTCCATAGCTTTAAATAATGTCAATCTGGGCATACCCTGGATTGAAGCCCCTGAGCCGGAAGGCACAATTTCTCCTTTGCCTAGAGTCTGATAATTTTCGGAGCTATTGGCAACTTGGGAATTTTGCAGCCTTATCACTTGGGCTCAGCGAAGTTCACTGCCACTAATCGGTAAAGGGATCACTCATTCAAGGTTTGCACGATCATGTTTTTTTTTCCTTCCGGGGCAGTGACAGCTGTCTGCACCGGGGCATTAGCAATGCAGATGAAGCAGCCTAATAGGTTAAAATGTAACACACAAAAATTTGGTTTAATCCCCGAGCGAAATAATCTAACATTTTCAAATTCCTTGATGTGGGAATAGAGACATTGCCTGTGACTCAATTAGGCGCAATGCAGATCAAAGCAAATTTATCTAGAGGATGTGCCCTAGATCCCCAGCACGCAGCCGTGTGTGTGTGTTTGTTTGGATTTGTGTGTATGTGTGTGTGTGTGTGCGCGTGGATGGCAGTGTGGGATATGGCAGTGTGCCTGTCCTCATAATGCCACAAGCAAACCCTGGGCGGCAATAACATCATCATGACAGGACCTCTGCCTGCTTATTTATTCCTTTTACTTACTCAGTGCTCAAATAATGTCAATGCACACATGCGCACGGACATACACACCCTGACATGCTGACATACACACACACACACACATTTGAAAATGAATAGCCTTAGCCGTGGAACCTGCAGAGAAGTGATAACTGAGACGGTGTGAGCAGCCTCCATCACAGCAGCAGTGTTTTCAACCTAATTGGAACTAAGTACCAGACACATATGGGAGCAAATATATGTGGTGATTCATATGCATGTGGTCAGGTTGGGATATATTTCTTATTCAAATCTAAATTGAACGGGGGGTCGGCTGAATCCATTCCAAATGTAGCACTAATGGTGGATTCTATCCTGCATCCTGCCCCATGATTACTATTAATAAGCTCCTGCCATGTGTACATCGCACACCATATACAGTGCCCTGTAATGGAAATGGAGCATCAGGGTGTCGGTGTGTGTGTGCACATGTGTGTGCACGTGTTCATGTGTGTGTATCATTAGCAGGGTGCAGCTGGCCATTAGGGTCCAAGGGTGGGTGTTGTTTTGCTGCTCTCCTCACTGTGTTCCTGTCGGGTTATTCTCCGACGTGTCACTGTTGACCACGGCCACTTTGGTAGAGGACAAAAACATTTCCTCATTGCCTCTCGCACAAGTGTGTGTGAGTGAGGTCGAGGCTGATTTCTCAAAGCAGGTAGCGAGTAATGAAAGACACACTTTAAGCCTCCGCGAATTGGCAATCGAGAGAGGAGAGACGACTTCAGAAATAAGCACTGTTTGGGGATGGCGAGCGTCAAAATGCACCAATTACTCTCCCCAGACAGTTACCCCTCCGAAAAACACACACACACACACACGTGGAAATCAATGAGGACACAAACTGAACAATCAGCTGCAACTAGCTATCAACAATGGAGTGGAATATGCAAAAATGTCCATTAAATGTGTTAGCATACGCAGAGTTTTATTTTTTTGTATGATATCCCAACATCTGTGGCATTAGCCGGGGCTCTCTTTATGTAAAATAGAGACAGGGAAATGAATACGCAATCTACCACTGTGTTTTCATCATTAGCGCGCTCCAACTCGCGGCTCCGGTGCCTCCCCAGCCGTCTGAGTGGGGAGCGAGCGGAACATTTGTGAGCCCTCGCTTGCCAAATTAATTCTTGTCTTGACATCTTAATTCTCAGTTCTTGTGTGTGGTCAAATCAGCCTACTATGGAAAAGCAATCAAGCAATTATTCCCAAATTATATTTGCCCAACACACACTGATTGGTTATTCTTTTCTTATTGAGTAAGCTCATTAATTCTGAGCAGCTTGCTTGTTATGCCTCTGCCATTACTCCTTTCCCCTCTCATCCCCTCACTCTCTCTCTCTCTCTCTCTCTCTCTCTCTCTCTCTCTCTCTCTCTCTCTCTCTGGGTCTCTCTCACACCCAGCTCTTCATCATGCACACTCACTCCCAGCTCTCACCGCCTCCCCCCCACACACACACACTCCTCTTCCCCTTCTCTCTCCAGCAGATGCACCCTATCTTGCAGCCCCAGCCCGCTGATGTTTTGGAGATGACATACACTACAGAAGCCCCCATGATCTGTGGCATTGTCTAGTCGGCCAATTACTATTCCCATCTCTGATTAACTTTGATGTGGAACCTAATGAGATAAGGCGGCTTATCAAGGCGGCAGCTGATAGTGGTCTCATTTATTCCTGTGTCTGGCACCCGAGCCGAGTGACGAAGAAAAAACTAATGAGGAGGAGTTTGTGTGTGCGAGTGCAGGTCTGAGGGAAGTGCGGAATTGTTCATCTGCAGTTCATCAGCTCCCGCCTGAAACGGCCTCGGCGTCGTCGGCATGCGACGTGGAGACACTCCACCTAACAGTGCCGTGGATCACAGTGGAACAAGAGACCCCAAGTTTCTCCCTCTCTCTCTCTTTCTCTCTCTCTCTCTCTCTCTCTCTCTCTCTCTCTCTCTCTCTCTCTCTCTCTCTCTCTCTCTCTCTCTCTCCCTCTTTCTCTCTCACCTCCCCTCTCCAGCATCTTTCTCTTAACAGCTCCTTTTCCCTTCTCCAGGCTCTAATGGTGCAGCTAATTGCTAAGGTTGTTTAGTTGTGAGGAATTTCAGTGGGGCGTGTGTTTGTATTTGTATGTGTGTGTGTGTGTGTGGGTGCGTGTGTGCGTGTGTGTGTGTTTGTGTGTGTGTGTGTGTGTGTGTGTGTCTGTGTGTGTCTGTGTGTAAGAAGCTCTTTCCTATAGCTGATCTCCAAAAGGTGAAACCTTAATTGTCAACCTCTGTAACCTATGTCCTTTTAATTTTATTATGTGTGAGTGAGTGTTTTTCCACAAAAGAAAAAAATAGAATAGAAAATAGAAAATAAATTAATAAAGGAATATCCTATTGATTTGATTAAAATTACATTTGTTTCAATTTTTTTTTACATTTCACTGTTAATTTTGTGTTTTTTTATTTTCAATCACAAAAAATACACTAACATTTAATTACTGTTTACAAAGGTCTCATTAAATTACCAGCTACTACAAGCAATTCAAATAAATCAGCTGAGTAGAGGTAAAAATAGCCTCTTTCTTATTTAAAATAAAAATACGGTTGCTTCTCGCGTTTCTGTGCCACCGCATGGCAATGTTATAATTACTACTCTTTAAAAGGGTTGTTAATATTTCCTTATCAACAGCAGCACTACATTGTAATGAAGCAGTCCTTTTAAATAATACTTTTGTTGTGGAGCAGCAGCAGCACATTCTTGTAAAGAGGTTGACGAAGGAAGGAAAAAAGAGGGAAAAAACACCCTGAAGTGAATTGAACTGTGAATTCTCCTGCACGGACTGTGTGTGGAGAGGCAGGAAGTGTGTGCCTTTTGATTTGGAGTATAAAAGTAAATAATATTTGTACATCTAACACATACTCGAAGTGAATGAGCAGCCCCTGAATGTGTTTCTATGAGCGAGTGGAGAGCTCTACAGACTTTAAAGCCAGAGCCCAATTAAGCCTCGCCTCATCGGGAGAGGGAGAGGAGCTGAAAGCTGAATACATAAGATAATGCAGCCTCACTAAAGCAGCCAGCTCACTCAGTGTAAAATTAGAGAGGGGAGAAAAAAAAAAAATCTTGATAAAGGGAGAAGAAAAAGCAGGGACAGACAGTAGGGGGAAAGAGGAAAAGAAGTTCCTTTGGGCCAGCTCCCTTTGAAACTGGTTAACCAAATGCAGCTATTCATATTCAGCACAATTAATAGTGTCTCTTTCTTGTTCAGACGGCACATCATAACGGGCAGAGGAGAAGACAGAGGAGAGGATTTCTTTCTCTCTCCAAATTGTAGCCAATTTAGGGACAAAGCGGTACCCTCTACTTCCCCCAGAATGGGAGTCGCACTCATAAAAGAAGACTGACAGTCGACATCCAAATCTCATTCAAGGACGCAATTTCCAAATGCTAATCATAATCTGCAGATGTTGGCCACTGATACATCCGTTTATTTATTTATTTATTTTCGCGAGCATGTCTGTGCCCATTTGGACGACGTGTGAAATTTGAAACAAAGAGGGAAAATCCCTTCTTTCTGAGGCATGTCGAGCAGTGTGTGCGAGACCCGACCACGGCACGGACATCTGCACCGTCTTCACACGCATGCACGCACACGTGCACAGAGGGAAGCGTACACGCCCATCTTCTTCCTCCCTTTTTTTTTCCTCTCTCTTGCTCTTCCTTTCTCTCCGGGTCGTTCTAGAGTACCTCAGATGTGTCATCAGACATTGGTTTCCATCTGAACCTGAGGGAAAAAAGAAATACTTGACAGAAAGGTATATGAAAAGAGGACACTCTGAATTTTTGACATTCTTCGCGCAGCTGCTTCAAAAAACGAGTAGGATGGAGAGGCAAGGAAACGCAACTCCAAGACGCGTGTTTGTTTATTTGCTGCCTTTTCTCCCTCCCCTCTTTCGGGGAGATGGAGGCTAGCGCGAGGCCACAACTCACTCATCCTTGTATAGGCCGACTCGGTGCAGGGCCATGAAAGAGAAATAGGAATGGCTAAATGAATTCTGGGATTTGTGCCATTCAGCCCATCTCAAAAAAAGGATAACCCCTTTTTTTCCACTTAGAGACCAAATGCAAGGTGAAACTCAGCTCAGTTTGTCGGTTAGTTGACGTTAAGCGTGCGGCTTCCTTCGATAGGCGCAGAGATAACTACAGCCTCCAAACAATAAATAGATTTATTCAAATCCTGGCTTGTGTTGGCTGATGTATGTTTCTGGTTTTAAACTGAGCCGGCTCACCATTCTAAACATACTTTCTATTTGTCCCTCATTTTTTTCCTTTCTTACCCGTTTTTTGCTTACGTGGAACCTTTTTCTTTTCTATCTTTATTTGTGGATGAAACTGCCGGTAAATGCCCTCGATAAATAAATAGTTCGTAAACATAATTTTTTTTCCCCTCGTTCAGTTGCATTCAATTTGCCGATGCGATTTAAATATGAACACAGATCACAGTACAGTGCACAAACAGCCTCAAGAGCGTGTTGAGAACACGTCAAGCACTCGTCGAGACGGCAGTCATACAGCGCTCCATTATCACCGACTGACTTGCTCTGTTTGTGTGATAATTAATATTCATGCTTCTCGACGTGCGATCCATCCTGCGATGGCTGCAGATGCTATGGAGCCCACTCTGGCCCAGTGTGGTGAACACAGACAAAAGCCATTGATGGTGGTTGTGCTATACGGTTCGTTAAAGGCTACATCCATACTACCACGTTTTCATCTGAAAATGGCGTTTTCAAACCGAAACAGTCTATGTCCACATCTCGTTTTGGCTTTGTATCAGTTTTAATCCCTGTCTATACTAACAAGCCTGCAAATTAGGGCTGTCAGTTTAACGCGTTGTTAACGGCGTTAACGCAAACCCATTTTAACGCCGTCAATTTTTTTAACTCGAGTTAAAGCAGAGCTGCAGCTGCAGCTTCAGTTTCTGTGTTTTCCTCCAGTCTGACCTGCTCTCGCTTTTTGTTTTAATATTTCGCCACCTAAAATATATATTTTTAAGCTATCGTAGCGTCACTGCTTACACAGGACACGGAACTTCTTCGTGGTTTAGTAACTGGTATTTTCCTCTACACGAACATGTGCACCTCTCGCTGTTACTCCGTCACTCGCAGACATCAACACTTCACTTCCTCATTGATCCCCGATCCCCCCATCCTATTGGTCCAAACAGTCACATGTCCCACCCAAACCCCTTCACTGACCGTCAGACATCAGAGCGCTCCTTCAACAGTGTTTTACTGAGCATACGTCAAAACCAAACATAAACATAAACCCAGTCCGTTACACTATTAGGCTGCAGCTATATGTTTTTATTAATTTAAAAATAGGGTACTTCTTATTTCATACATTTTCCACAAATAGGGGGAGGACTCAAATAGCCCTACAAAGTTCTGTGTTTCATTTATTTCAAAGTAGGCCGACACCTGCCTGTGTATTTTGTTTGTTTGTTATTTGTTGCTTGTCTGTTTGAGTAGCTAGCTTAAAGCAAAGAAATAGTAGGCTTACCTTTTATTGGTAACCTAACTGTTATGGTTTCTGAAATAAGAGGACTGACTGCTATGTTCACAGCAAACTTGAAAAAAAGAAAATATTAAGCCATGGTTTAACTGCACTATAGGCTGAGTCCTTGTTTACCTGAAATGTGCACTTTATAATTTTATTTTGTACCGCCCTGTTTGGCAATGTTGTTTTTCAATAATATAAAACATTTGCATAAAGCAAGCCAATCCACTTTTCCATGTTGATAAGAGCATTAAAACGAAAGTAAAATTATGGAAAAATAATAAATGAAGGAACATTCAGAATAGATACAAATTTGCGATTAATTGCCATTAAATATTTTAATCGTTTGACAGCTCTACTGCAAATACATATCATGTGACTGCTCACATCAACTGGGCATGCATGTGCTGGTGTCAATTATGTTGTTAGTTGCAGAAAGAGCTAGGCTACAACTGAGAAGCAACTGATTATCCATGTTAGACTAATGCTGGTTGTTTTCTTCTGGAAGGGGTCATGTGATAAAAGCCTAACGAATCAGCGTAGGCTACATCGTGTTCTAAAAGCCCAATCAACACGTGGTTGGCTTCCAAACATCTCCAGTTTTCAAACTAAATTGGGTCCAGCAGCATTTCCAAACTCCGAAACTCCAGAGTACTGTAGATGCCAGGCGTATCCGTACCAGAGTTGATGCCATTTCAAATGAAAACGTAGTGGTATGGATGTAGCTTTTGAGGAGCTTCCTTTGTGTTTCCTTTGAAGACTTTCTCTGCACATTTCCAAAAACCCACTGTTGGCTGCTGTGGCTCTGTTTGTTGACTTTGTCCTGCTCCCCCCCCCCCCCAATAAACAATCCTCCCAGCTGATAGTGGGCCAGGTTCGAAAACAATCAGTTCTCGTGCCCCTCTCAAGCATGCCAGGCCAATCAAAAGGCAGCGGGAGGACAGACAGAGCAGTGCAGCTGTCCTCCGAACAGAATGAAGCACTTCCGGGGGCCAGCGAGGAGAACCGGGGCGCTGGGTGCACCCTAAATAGACCATTGTACTCTCCCAGAGACAAAACCTTCAGGATCACACAGCACCCGATTGTGGGCCGCATGTGACACCCCAACCCACCCACCCACCACCCATACCTACAAATCACACATTTACCTTCACCCAGCCCAACCCTGCCCCTTCCTTCATTCGCTGCTTCCCTCCCCCTGGTGGGTGAGACTTTGGTTGTCGTCTCGTTCGAGAAGAAGAAAAGACTCGCCCTGCCACAAATAGGTGGAATGGCTTCACAATCCCCCACCCATGCTATTCTCCAGTCTGCGGCAGACACCGAGCAAGGAACAACTCTGCATGTCTAGCCGCCAAAAACACTCAACATGCCACGGCAGTCTGACTAGGGTGTTGAAAGCGGTTCTGCATTTTAATATTCAGTGCACCACTTCATTAACATTCTATTCGAGCCCACAATGGAGACTGGAGAGGCTCTGACCCTGCAGTTCCCCCGATCAAGGTCAGCAACTAAGAAAATAAAATCTGAATTGCATCCTGGCACACAATTGGATCCTCCAGCCCTGGCATATCCCCGCTTAAGAAAATAAAATCACCCAACCCACTCCCTCCCTCCCTGCTTCCCCCCCCCCCCCCACAACGCGATGAACGCATTCACCGTGTTCTCAATAGAGGCACTTTGGAATGAAAAGACTATGCTTCAAAAGTAAAAAATGTATTATTTTGATCTTGCAATATGAAAGGCAAATTCATCTTCAGGACAAGCATATTGCAGAGTACTTCTATCGCCGTGACTGGATTTTGTCAAAGTTTGAAGTTTTTTATGTTTAGGTTCCACAATGCTCATGCACATTGCACGCACAAACACACAGACACACACACAAGCACAAAGGCAGCCACAAAAAACCCAGTGAGTTTGGTAGTTCACCCCAGCAGCTTTATAACCCATGCCAACTATGCAGTGCAGTGTCTGTAAAAGGTCACTCTTTACTATTTACGTCCCTGCACATATGGACCCACACACACGGAGTCAAGAGAATAAATCTAGCCGACCAGTCGATTATGTGATTGGGTGCCGTGACAAAGGGTGAGCATGTTGCTAACACGTTCCCTGTCAGTGGAGGGGCTATATGTGGGCAGACACAAAGCCTCATTAAAATACATACAGAGCCAGTGCTGCTCTGGTGGGTGGGAAAGATGCTCCATCAAGATGTCGTTACAACAACGCTATCTCCACCCACTGGCATGTATCTCCCTCACACTGTCCTCCCCCATGCCTGGACAGCACAATGGCAGCCTCCTTTATAGCCAGTGTGGGCCATTCCCTCCGTTCCCCGGCGAGGTCAGGGCCTAATCCTCGGGGAGTTCTCACATTGTGTTTTAGCGAACTGGGGTCAAACTGTTTGAAACGAGGGGGTTTAGTTAAACATCTATTAGGCAGGCCCAGTGTGTTGGGGTGCGCTTGATTTATGCGCAAAGCTGTTGTGCTCAGCTGTCTGGACGCTCGGCAGCGTATTGGGCTACATGTTCTTTAAGTCCTGTATGTGTCACAGTGGACAAAAAGAAAACCCTCGGCGTACATCGCCTTGAATAACGCCCACTGACCCCGGCGTTGCAACACATGTCCACTTTTGGTTTGGTGTGTCTTCCACGAGGATGGAGCGAACGTGTTCCTGAATAGTCCGTGTGCCTGTCATCTTCTCTGCCACTGAGAGGCGCTGTGCTGGGTTTTAGAAGAAGAAGAAAAAAAAGGAGGGGGTGGGGGGTGAATTAAAGAAAAAAAGTTGCAAGTGTTGCTGTGTTGTCAGCAGTGCCATGCAGTCCAGCTGCCCTGTTAGTGAGGCTGACATTCAAAGGGAGTCGGGATGCTGACAACAATCCCACCACCCCCTGCTGAGAGAAGACATTTCTGTCTGGTGGCCGAGCGCTTTGATACGGCTCCTGTGATCCTCGCTGACGCGGCTCTGAGAAGGCGCACACACAGCACACAGCCGCGGCCGTCGCCATTATACACCATTTGAACACAGCGCGTTTTATATATTCCGGGGAATCTTCCATCGCCATTGTCATGATATCGCCTCTTTCAGCCTGGTGTGTGTGTTTGTATGGAAATGTGGCTGTTTTGGCACAAGCATTTATTTTTCATCGCTTGTGTCCATATCAGAGATAACTAGAAAAGAAAAGAGGTGTCACACAGCACCTGCTCAGATGCATGAAAAGTATTCCCCGAGAAAAGAGCTCTTCACTGAAAGCTCCCTCTTGTCATAAGCAAATAAAAATGATTAAAAGACGTCACTGTCCTCATGCTGCCCATTAATAGCAAGCCTGTCTCAACAATTGGTAAATGTGACTGCGGGAAATAAGCAGCAACGCAGGTTAGTGGATATACAACCCACTTTCAAGACTAAAGGCAAACAAGCTCCACTAATTACTGAAGCACTATGCTGTCATTTTTCAGAGCAGGGGTTACTGAATGGTTGCCTATTACTTCACTCTCCCTGCACCCAATGCTTAAGATAATGACCAGTTACTAATTGGTGCTTATACCTTATATCAGTTTGCGCAGAATATAATTGCGGCTATTATGGTTCTAAATAATCATCGGAATTAGCATCTTTTGGTTAAAAAAACAGGCTAAATAGAAGTACGGAGCATTTTCCAGGACAAGGTCTCAGTGTCGATGCACCACCGGTTGATTCATTATTAACTCGAGGGTTCAGGGGCAGAGGCAATGGCTGTCGTGTTGTGGTGTCAGTGCATCTTCTACACCAGCTAATGGGGTGTGTGGTGTGTTTGTGTGCATAATGTAGATGTTTGCATGTGTGCGTGCTTTCCACCAAGTGCACAAACAAGAGGAGGGAGGTCTATATTCGATGCAGATCACGCTCCCCATGCTTCAGCAGCTCTTCCTTTGTGCTGGCCCTTCCGTCAGCTGTTGACTTCCTAAGTGTCTCAGACAGCCGTGTTTCTGTCTGCGCCTCTGTCCACTGCCTTGTCCTGCTCACATTTCTGAAGTCCGCTGACTGCTAATGGCCGTGTCCACACAAAGAACCCACTCTGTGGCCACTCTGCGGGGCCAGGCCGGAGGCCAGGGACAACCAGGAGGCTGGGCTGGGGGGGTGGGGGGGTCCAGGGAGGAGGTGACACAGGGTGGGCTGGGTTTGGGGGAAAAGGGAGGGCTGAAGCCGGGAAGAGCGCCCGGCACTGCCTGCCTCTCTGCACTCATGTCACGCTTGTGTGACAACCACTCCTCTGTGCTTGTTTGAACTGTCCTTCCCAATTAGCACTAATAAGTCACTTTGTAAGGATGAGCAAGCATAGTGTGCCCAATCACCCCCTGGTTCACATAGGCATAAACAGATTTGTGCACAAAACGCAAACACGCACATTCTTTCTTCTCCCCCCCCACCCCCTAGGCTTAGCAGCCCATGGAAATCCCAGGAGCACAGCGCCACTAATAGACAGAGGAAGTCCAAAACACATCTCGTTCCCAGCAAACAAGTGTCAGTAAAGAGGCAAATTAATGACAAGTCGTTTGAAGGGTTTGCCTGAGAATAATTTTACTCTGGCGTCTCACTACCACTGAAGAATTGATTAGATCCCTGCTCAATCAAAGTGCCCGAATCAATAAAGAGCAGAGCAAGGGAGGCTCCAACCCAATTTATTCAGGAACCAAGACAGAGAGAGAGAGAGAGAGAGAGAGAGAGAGAGAGAGAGAGAGCATCGCTGACAGGTGAGCGTCCTGCTGCTGAAACTAAAAGCCAGTGTTAATGGCAGAATGGCAGGTGTGCCCCAGTTCGTCAGATACTTCATCACATTAGCTCCAATGACTTCCAGCCTCTATCCAGGGATTCACTTTCCCGTCGTCCATTCAAATCATCTGACTAATAAACTCTACATTTATAAAAAAAATAGGACACATGGAAGGAACAATAGTTATTTAGTTCCGGGATTCAAAGTTCAGACCTGAGAACAGACGTGTGGAAGAAAGCGGAGGAACTCTGCAGTAATGACTTCACTTGTGTGTTGTCAAAGTAGCGACCGGAGGACTTAGTCAGGCTCGGCTGTGCTCGGCTGTTTCTTGTTGCCTGCTTGTTTATTGTTATGCAGAAAGCAGAGGAGGTATTAAAGGCAGATTTCGTCCGTATTTTAAAATGTGGTGCTGAAGATTAGAGCGCTTGCCAAACACTGTGGAAACACTTAATTGATTTCCTTTGGACTGTTTACCTCTACTGTAGCCCTCCTAGAGCCCAGCACCCGCACAGGCACACACACACACACAAACACACACACACACACACACACACACACGTAGAGTACAACCCTGGCCCCATTGACGCCAACACAGGCCTGCCAAGAGCCTCATTAGTATTCACAGCAGTGGCATTTGCCAGCCTGAGCGTTGCCGTGGTGATGCTGCCCACACAAGTGATGATAAATGGTGCTTTCAGCTTCTCTGCCTTGCACAGAGCCGAGCAGGGAGCTGAGGAGTTGCTGGCTAGGACCCAGCTCCAGCCGCGGCTAGCAAGGCCTCATCCGCGGCACCGGGCAACTGAAGCATGACTACACAAGCCCCGGGCTGCTTGAAGGCTTTGGGCACAGGGGAGTGGTGGGTAAGAGGGGTTGGTTGTGTGTGGATACGGAGAAAAGAGATTTAGGTTTGTGTGTGTGTGTGTTTGTGTGTATGTGTGTGTGTGTGTGTGTGTGTGTCTGAGGGGGAGGAGGGCGCATGTTGGGAAGAAGTGTGTGCTTGAACTTGTTATTGTTGGCTCAAAAAAAAGTGATGTCCGCTTCAGTGTTTCTGGAGTGTGTTTTGTTCCCTAAGTTTTTTTTTTTTTTTTTTTTTTTCAAAGTTATGAGATAATCTGATCACAAGTCAGTGTCATAAGATATCTGACTTAAAAAATTAAACATACTTTGTTATTGTTGACTTTTTGTCATATATAAACAGATCCAAAAAGTGAATTTAATACAAAATGTTGCAAGATGAAATGGAACACAAGGTATGGGGAGATACAATACATATTTGACAATCATAAATATAATAATAATAAAAACAAATTTTCATTTACACATGATACTAGTATTTACATTCACATTAATGCTCCCAAAAATAAAAAGTTATTGAATGATCAAATAAGCTATTATAAATAATTTTTTATTAAATTAAACCGAATTATTGAATTAATAAATTAAACAAAACAATTACTGTCTTTATTTTAAAGACATTTTTGGAATATGTGACAAGTGTCATTTGTAGCTGTTTGCATCAAATGAAGTAATCACTTCTGTTATAAAAAATAAAATTTTATTAAAGAGATTCTTCAGAGGGTTAGTGAGTCAAATGCTTCTCTGCAATAAAAAAAACCACAATTTATGAAATACAGTTAAGTCTGCAGCAGGTAAACAATCTCACGGCACCCTAACACAACAATAACTGATTATTGTGTGAATAATTGTTTCATAAACCAACAACAGAGTGGAACCAATGACTCTGAAAGCCACTGCAGGCGGATTCACTCCCCCCCCCCTTCTGTGTTTGCTGCAGGTGTCGCAGCGAGGGCTGTGTGAGCCCTGAATCAGCCGTAGACAAACAGAGGGTTAAGGTATCCAGCTACACTTTTCCTTCCCTAGAGCCCAGCACACACACACACATGTGTAACTGAAATCCCCCTGATCCTAGTTAAACAGAGGGACACGCTGTTATTCCCACATTATGGTGCACCGCTACGTAGAGCATTAAGGGCCTGATTTAAAACCGCGGTGTCTTATTAGAAGTAGCACGACAACAGAAACGCACAGTGTCGCTATCTGATGCAAATATCTAGTTTTAGCATCAATAACAATTATATACACAATATTAGTTTATTGTGAAGCACCTCAATGTATTTTTTTATTTGTAATTTTGTATAATAATAGTTTATTTAGTGTATGGAAAATATATGCAAAGGCATGTTCACCATTCGAATGAGGACTTTTTACATCATGAAAAACGGAGAGAAGAGGTTCACATCCTACATTTTCTTAATCCTATCCTGGAGTATTTAATGTTATTTAATTTTTATTATCTCAAGGCTTCTCATTTCAGTGGCATTAAAGTTGTATACAAGTAAACATTAAATTCCCACCTTACAGTTACCTCCCAGCTGGTGCTTTACTCTCTACTTACATAATCCTCCTACAATATTCCAAGCATGACAAAGTTGTTCTCTTCTTCTTTTTTTTCCGTCTGACTCTGTTAAATTCAAAACTAGGCAGTGAACACGTCTAATGAAACTACTGTTATTCTTGCTCAGACCACGAACACTGCCGTCCTCGGTCGAACTTGGGGGGGGCGGCCCTTCAAAAGATGGCCTGACCCTACCAAAATCAAGCCTGATTACCCATCTCTAGGACACTAAGAAGCGCCCGACTTCAAAAGGAGCAGAGACAATCACGGGTGGAGCGGCACAGGGAAGGGCGTGGGGGGGGGGGATGGATGTTCAGAAACCTCAGCCTCTGTGCTGTGGTGGGTTCTGGGCCAGACCCGAATGACGGTCTCAGCCAGGGGGCCGGGGGGGGGCTATCAAAAGATAAATGTATTTCTCTGTTCCATTATTCATGATGCGAGGAGGTGGGGACGGAGGGAGCAGGGAGCCGGCGGCTTAGCGCAGCAGTGGATCCTCCTCGGCCTCGTCAGGGCCACAGCTCCCCCCCCCCCGACTGCACCCACACCCTGGTGCAGGAGAGGGCGAGCGGGGCGGGGTGGGGGGGGTGGGACGGGCGACAGCTGTGGGGTGACAGAGGGATATAGAGAGGTAATGCAATAGTATGTATTCCCACGCACACTCACATTGAACATCATAATTTAGCTTGATTTCAGATTAGGGTTGCAAAATTCTGGGAATACTAAAAGTTGGAAACTTTCCTTGGGAATTAACGGGAATATACGGGAATTAACGGGAATAAACTGGAAATTTTGGGGATAATTTAACTGTATTTACCTTGTCATATACAGACATAAATATAAACATTTTGTTTTGTCATAGGCTGATTTGAGCCCTGAGGAAACCGTGGGCACTTGACTATATGCTTCTGCATCGTTGTGTCATTCTTAACATAGGTCTTTGCACAGTATTTGCAAATGTACACAGCCTTTCCTTCTACATTGGATGAGGTGAAATGTCTCCACACATGAGATAGTGCACGTGGCATTGTTCTGTATAAGATGAGAAAAAAGTTTGTAAAAAAAACGGTAAAGCAATACCAGAGATATAAATAGTTAGCCAAACAATTGGAATTGTCTGTAAACATATTTTACAATTGATGGATAAATTAATGGAAATAGGCTAGATGAACATATGAACAATCCTCAATAAGCATGCTAATATATTTTCCCCAGTAATATCATCGAAACTTACCTGACTCATCCTGCACACTACAGCAGGCCTCAATAGCCCTGCTGTAGAGTGAAGCATGCTGGGAGTTATCTGTGCATGTGATGGAAGAATGCTGCATTCAATACATCTTTAAAATAGAGTTTGGAATGATGTTTTTATTGCTCAGCGTTTAATTTGCGTATTTTATTCATTTTTTTCAAAATTCCCCAAATTCCCGAGCTAAACTTCCCGTGGAAAGTTTCTGGAAAGTTTGCTGGAAACTTTCTGCCCCCTTGCAACCCTATTTTAGATACATTTGTAATATTAGTAAGTAGACGTATAATATCTTAAATCACTGGACCACCTCGTGATTTCAAAGTCAGTGTCTGCTCAAGTGTTTCTGACCCTGCATCAGACTGTGTTGCAGACAAACCTCTCAGCTGCTGATTAAGTATTAAGGGTTTGGGCAAATATTTTGGTCACACATTGGACTTCTGCGACGGAGCGAATGGGAAAGTGAGCTTTTGTGCGACTCGGCTCAGATCTGCCAGAGAAGCAGATTAGGATGACCCCGGTGTCACTCATTTGGAGATGAGTCATTGTGGAGAAAAACCAAACACACTGGAGAGAATGTCAAACAGCGGCGAGAGATAAGCCTCATCTGTGTGCTGCTCTTTCTTACAGGCAATTGTTCTATTTTTCTCAATGTGGATCATTTAGATTTTTGTTGATAATTCAAGACAAGATGCGGGAAAACTTTTTCAAATTAGTTTTAAAAACATTTGATGTAAACATTTTTGCTCCAGTTTAATATAAGTAAAGAGCGATTAAACAATAACAACAATAGTGACTCACATGCTTCACGATGGTAGAAACTACCTGTTCATCGTCTAAACAAATGCTTTCCAAATTGTTTTATAATTACATATAATTGAACGCACACTGGGCAGTTTTGCAGGTTTATGTCAGTATTTATACTCTGCAGTTGTTAGAATTACACAGGCTTTGTGTTCGCCTCAACAATGGCAATCAGAAACAAAACTAACCGTGAAAATTGTATTTAAAAAACGTCACTGTTTTTCATTTTCAAGTTTTAATTTGATTGATTTAATTTAATCCATGTGCACATCATCCGTTCAACAGACCAGAGTTGATGTCACATCCTTTGAAAACGTGCTTTTCCCCCTCGGCACAAGTGTTCCCCGTTGCTTATATTTACACGTTCCAGAGACATTATAGAGGCATAAAATGCACACATGGATGCTCGGAAAAGAAAAGACGAGCTCTGTGACAGAGTGGAGGGTGGTCTGAACACATCAGTACTCATGACTCCATGCTGGGATCATTTGTTTCCAGATAAGAGGGCGCCAGGGTGGGAAAAGGGGGGAACACAAGACGAGCAGGAGCTGTGTGCGGTGTGGGAGTCGCTGACGAAATGTGTACGTTTGTGTGTGTGCACTCAGATGAGTGTGTTTTATCTCTCCCTGTGTACTTGTTTATGTGGATCTCTATTCTTGCTCGGCCACTTTACGCGTTCTGGCCTGAATTACCCACCAGAGACAAAGGGCTTCATATTTGCGCTTGCGTGTCAAGGATTACTTGTTCCATTGAATGTGTCCCCCCATTATCTGCTTATCACTCTCTGTGCTCTTTAATCTCTTTCTTGTCTCTGCTCAATGGCTTCCTCTCACTGTCTCCCCATCACAAACGTAGCCTTTTCTCCCCCCTTCTATTTTTTAACACTTACAAAACTGAAAAGGGCCCGGGCCGGGTCTGGGCCACCTGGAAGCACCAGTGGAGCTTTCTCTCCCAGGGCCTGGCTCCCTGCCACCAACCAGCTGTAGCATTGTGAGTGGACCCATCTCAGTTAATTCCATGCATTGCAATTGTTGCCGGGCACTGTTTACAGCCACCTTCTCCTCCGCCCGGGTAGCCCCTCCGATTGTCCCAGGGCCTCCCTTGTTTAATACTGTTTTGCAAGTTATTAAGCCCTGGAAGTCCATTAATCACAGTTCACGGGCTGTGTAAGCCCACACAAGGCAGCCAGGGGTGGGGGATGGGGAGGCACACTCGCTGGCCTCAATGGGCTTAGACGGTGGTCCATTCAGATCCCTAACAAGATCATTACCACTAACTAAATACAAACCTGACCCCGCGACCCGCTGGGAAATCACGTAGGAGCTCCCCGGTGCAAGACATGAATATACACCCCACCACCACCACCACCACCACCCCTTCTTCTTCTCCACCCCTCCCGTTTTCCTGCACCAGTGCGTAAACGCCCACCCCTAAAGTCTCCCAGTGCAACCCAAACCAGCCAGCTACCCCCCCCCCCCCCCCCCTCCTCTCTTGTCCATTCTCACTTTCTTGCCAATGGACAGAAAACTAAACCTGTCATCAAAAGAGGCCTAATCACTGCTGTGATTGTGGTAAACCAAGCCTGACAGACATTTCACTGAGGCCTCAATGGCCACATCAGTGCCACCTCCCTAGCCAGCCCCCCCCCCCCACTCCACCCCCCCCCACCCCAACTCTTCTTTCTCTCGCTTTCTCTCAGTCCCTCGCTCTCTCTTTTTACCAGGCCTCTGGCCAATGAGCAACAAACACCCGGGGGCTTTTCAGATTACTTGACACACTGTGTCCACTTTTGGGAGGGAGACCACCTGGTAAGCTCATTTTAATACAAAACCAGTTCAGACTCCTCTCCCTTTTTTCTCCCCCCCCCCGACTCCTCTAATTCCGCCTCTCAAGCCAAGCTACCACCATGAATTCTGTCTAATCCAGTGACCCCCACAGAACATTCCTGGTTTTACACTCCTCGGAAGAGGCTGGATTTGGGCGGATTACATGCTTCCAGTTCTGTTTGGAGGCACCTGTGACTGGAAGTGGAAGGGAGGACCAACAATGACAGTGAAACATAGAAAGAGAGGAGTTAGAGAGAGAAAGAGAGAGAGAGAGAGATCCCTTCTTTCTTCTCAACCTTTCACCTTTTTAGTCTCATTTTTTAAATCCTGCCCTGTCACCTTCTTTGCTCTACACCTGTAACTCTTTGCCCAAGCAGCCAAGGCGTGGTCACTGATTGGCCGAGGCGTGGGGTGAGGGCGGCGACGTGTGAGGAGGGATGACAGTGCAAGGGAGTGAAGGATGAGGGTGGAAGGAGAGGTAGGTTGGGGGGGTTCTCACTGACTTTCACTTTAGCCCCCTCAGCTTATGTTAAGATGTTGTCACTTTCACCATCTCAAGTGTTGCCACTTCAGATGCTGGAGCTTAGCGTTCGCAGTGGGTCCTGCAGGGAGTGAGGGAGGGAGCAAGGGCAAGAGAGGGAGGAAGTCTGGGAAGATTTCCATTTTTGAACAAGCCCAACTTTGTCCCACTGTCACCTGACTGCCACGGCACCCCCCTTTTCAGCGTCTCCTAACTTCCTGTCGTCACGTCTCCTTCTCTTCAGCTGCCGCTCTTCATCTCTCTTGAGAACTCTTTAAGGCGGCGTCTCCACCCTGAGTTCCTCTGCCAATTTGTATCTCACAGACTTTTGAGTTTTGTGGGTGAGGCGCTTAATTGTTTCGCTCTTCCTCTTCTTTCCTTTTTTTTTGTCACGGCAGCTGCTTAAGCTGTGGATGCAGTCATAGATGTGCATATTTTAAATTAGGTGTAATATCCCCCACTTTAATCCGTGATAAGATCTCAATTGTTCCATGATGTGAAATAGAGATGCGGCGACCAAACCAGGGCTGAATTAAATGGAAATCTTAATTTACCTGGATATTATCCTCTGGTGAAATATAATCACTCACTGAATAACTGGGCCCACCAGCAAACTCTTAATTGACTCTTAATGATTGTCATGGAGCATATGCTTGGGTGCAGATGCAGAGATTAGGGAAAGACAGCTCAGTATAAACAAAACGGTGGAAAAAAAAAATGAGCCAAAACATACGACCACGACCACATGCAAACATACTCACATAAATGCACTCGTGTTTTCAAATTATCCCCTCTGGAAAACATAACTATAAATACATAATTACACAGAAAATCCCGCGGCATAGGCCGGGCGTAGAGTGTCTACCTGGCGCCGCATCGATTGTTCCTCAACACTGACCAATTCTAAGCTCATAATGATGATCTCTGGCACGACAAGTGATTTTAACCTGCCTGCGGTCCGCCTCCGCACCGAGTCACAGATCAGCTGCCCTGCGTAAACAAAAACATCAGGAGAGCGTTCCACATTTAAGAGCATGCTAATTACAGTCATTCCCATCTGAAGTACTTTCTGCTGCAATTTGCTCAGATCACCGAACCTCCAATCCCCTCTCATGTAAACAAATAAACTCTCACGCAACAAAGAGATAAAGTAAATAATAAAAATAGACACTGGCGCTATCGGAACTCGCCGGGGGCACTGTATTTGAAGTAGGCTTCAAATAGTATCATGCTACTCTGCAGCGTTGAGTCCCCGTGTTGTGCACATCCTCGGTGAGGGCTGTTGTCGAAAGTACTCAGAGAAAAACAATTCGTTTACTTTACCATGGCAGAGAGATCAATGCAATGGATGCGGACAAATAAAGAATTAAAATTGTCTAAAACAAATAAATAAATAAATAAATAATACTTTGATCACTGCAAGGAAGGTATTTTTGAAATTGGTTCCTTCACGGTCGGTACTAACTGGACCAAATCTCAATGCAGATTTAAATGCTTTATTTGGGTGCTGCCTTGCTGACAGGCAACATAAACATCACCGCTCGTGTCCAATGAACATTACACTTAACTCTGGTGGCAACACACTCTCTGCATGGCTCTGGCAGCGCGTAGCAGGCGACAGTTTGCTAGTATATACCTGAAGCTAATCAATTGAAAGTAAGCTGTGTATCACAAGGGGAGAATTCCAACGCCGGGACGTGAACAAATGTTTGATAACAATTCTGTGAGAAGGGAGGAGTATGACAAACTTAATGAAGCACCTGCCGTCCCACAGGAAATATTTGAAAGCAGACGAATGCCCAAAGACTACCGCACTTATTTGTATATTTAAGTGAAGTATACATAAAACTGTTGAAATCAACATTTCTAACTTAAACGATCTCTGTTCACGTATCAGTTTTAATCCCTGTTCATACCAACACAACTGAAAAGCATATCACATGTCCGTTCTCAAATAATTGCTCATCCCCTACACATATAAGCAACTGTGTCATTGTAAAATGCACAACAGCTGTTATCAAAGACAACAGGGTCAGCAACGCTTGTAATTGATTATCCATGTGATATTGGCCTGACAGCGAAGGCTATGTTGTGACCAACAAGAACCAATCAGAAAGCGGTTAAGAGTGTCCACGTCATTGTTTTAAATACATTTTTGCCCGTCCAGCCTAAAACGAAGCCTGTGTTCAAACTTCTCTGTTTAACGACTCCTCAGTAATGTGGTCGGCAGGTATACAACTCCGGCAGAGTTGATGCGTAGAGTTGAAATGTAGCATTATGGATTTAGCCTAAAGGTATTGATTTAGCACAAAACCCAACAATACCAGCCATATTTAAAAGTCCAGATCCAGTTTCTCCAAGGATGTTTTTAGAATTAAGTTTAAGGAGCTCCGCTAATTAATCCGAACGCAACATTCGTCAAAAAGTTCACCTCTGCTTCCAGTTGCTTCTTGATAGTGATTACCTAATCACCAGATCCCGCCGTTTCTATTCGCTCTCAGCCTCTCACTTTGGGCAATAGGCACCGGGGCTGATCCAGGACAACGGTGGGATGACGTTGAGGGTTGAATGTCACCACAGCCGCTCTCCAGCCCTCCAGGTGAGTGTGTTTCTCCAAACGGCGAGGGAAATGAAGCAAAAATGATGGAGTGTTTGTTTGGTGACATTTTGTCTCTCCGCGGCCTCATCAGGGCTGAGCCTTGCGCACGTCAAGTGTTAATTTGTGGCTCCTGCCGAGCGTGAGCCTGTCAGCGGTGCAGGCTCGGAGAAGGGAGGTGAGCTCTTGCAGAAAATGACCCTTCTGGTCTGATTGTCTTCTGGCCCGCAGTCTGGCACTGAGAGGAAAAACAAAGACATGGCGAGGGAGGGAGGGAGGGAAGGAGAGAGAGAGAGGTGGCTGACTGCTAATGCACCTTGCAGCAATTAGAGAGGTTTACCTGAGTGTGTGACCATGGCAAACACACACAAAAAAGGGACCCACCCCCTTTTAAAAAGCACATACTGCACACTCAGGTAAATACATATGCACCAGCTTATGTCAGCACGAGCACCAATAAAATGAAACACTGTGTCCATTTTAAATAACTCACCAAACACACACATACACTCAAACAGACACACACTTTTACCATGGCCCATTTCCAGTAGATGGCTTCCTGCCACTGTTTAACCCAATGATTAATTGGCCTGAGTTTGCGGTAGTCCAACCCTTTATTCGGTGAAACTTAAACAAAAAAAGGACAGGCCTCTCTAAAGATTACAGCAGCACATTAACCACAAAGTGAACCATGAAATTGCTTTTTCCCCTCCTGCAGTGTTGTCACTCTATAGTGGTCACTGCCAGTCACGGAGGAGGGTGCACGGGCATTAGTGTTACATCACCGATACACAACAAAACCCAGAGGAGCTTATAGCCGATCGGTGCAGATCAGCTGACCAGAGAAGGTCAATGGTGAAACAGACGCTGGTTTTGGCGGCGAGAGAAAATCGCTCCACAGTGCCGATGATATGTACCGCTGATTTATTTGTCGAAAAAGTCAAGTTTTTTTCCCCAAGTCCAGAGCATCAAATTCATTGTGATAAAGAGGGTTTAGAGGGCTGTCACGGTGGAAAGAAAGGTTAATTCTGTAATTATTTCAGTGTGAAAAATAAGTAATATACCCTTTGCCTTTTTCCATCATTTCCTAATTCACTTGGAAATTCATTTTCTTCCCTTTTTTTCCTCACTCCAGCTCGCCCGATTCAATCACTTGAGTTCATCTGTCTGTGTTATGCAAATCTGAATGGCGGAGATTGAACCCATTTGAATACCTGGTTCAACTCGCGAGCGGAGGGGCTGATAGAAAAGATGAATTCTTCCGTTTTCAATATTCCTCATTTTTTCACCCAGTCGTGCGGTATCAAGGCTACCTTTTTTCACGGTGCTCTCATTTATTTTAGCCCATTGCACAATGCTGCTCTGGCAGTCAAATGTATGAATAAGGAGAGGGAGTCACTCTCTCGCTCTCTCTTTCGCATGCTTCGCCGAGAGGCAATGTCTGTCTCTAAGATCACGGACACTAGCAGTGGAGACCAGTGAAGATAATTTTTTTAACGAAGTGAGAAGAGGGTTCATGTGGAGTGGAGGGATGCCCAAATAGCCTCCATGGCTGCCACTCGCTATTTCTCTTAGAAAAAACAGGAGACGAAAAATATGTTTTGTCTGTGTATCGGGGGTGTGCTGGACCCGGCAGATACAGTGTGCTAGCTTCATGACATCCTGTCGAACTGGTCATGAGCTCTGATTGACAGCCGGCTCGAGGCCTGAGCAGGGCCGAGGCCGGTGTCTCGGAGGGATGCAGACATAACACCATTATTCCAACTTATCCCTATAGGAATAAATCCAGGCAGCCAGGGGCACAGCGGGAGGCTAATAGACTAGCCCAGAGGAGCCCCCCCTTGACGACTGATGCATTGTGTCAAGGCCTTGTCTACTTCACGCACATTAAGGATCACATGCCACAATTTCACAGTACAGCAGGGGGACCGGCCCTCATCCCAGGACCTGATTGGCCGGTGATGGATGGTGTTGACAGTTACAAGCCGAGTACCAAGTGGAGCAACACAAAGGTCAAGGTTGAAGCTGCCAGTGTGGTCTGGTTAACAATGGAAGGTCTCCATGGTAAGAAAATGCTGTTTATGCTAAACGCTAACTATGCAGCGTGTTAATATGCACACAAAGGACTTTTTTGGTCATTTGAAGCCATGGTTTGTGTTACACAGGCAGAGTTGCTAATCCCAGTGTTTAGATTTTAGGGGCCAGACTATTGTGTCCGTGTGCCAACAAGTGAAAACACAATAATCGTTTTTTGAAAATAAATAAATAAATCCAGGATAAAGGAAAAGAATTGCTCAGAAAGTGTTTGCATGAAGAAACCACCTTGTTCCAATTGCAGGTAGTGGTGGTCGTTGTAGTCTGGGCCGAAATCATTCTGAGTGGTGCAGAATAAAACAGTTCTTCCCACTGCAGTGTCCTGCAGGAGTGAATTTCTTCAATATAGCACTTCAGGTTGAAGACATTTCTCCTGTCATTTTCCGCCAGTACTTCAGTGTAATTCTTTTTTTTCCCTCTCCTCTCCCCTCCATTTTTTCCCCGGCGACTGCAGTATGTGGCAGTCTGAATTGTGTGTTATTACCCAGCAGGAGACAATATCATTACCACATATTTGCTGTCAAGGGTCTGCAAAGAATGGTGCTGTCTTGGGCCTCAGTGATCTAACAACCTCACACAGGGCTCCAGAATTACCCACTCCTGGCTGGGGGAAGTCAAACACTACCAGTTAGAGAGGGGAGTGAACAAAAGAGAGGTACCCCCGCCACCGCTGCCGCCGCCACCTCTTCTCTCGCCCTCTCTCGCGAACATAGAAGGGGACACACCTCCTCTGCGCCAAACACAGGACGCAATCCTTCCGCGCCTGGGTAGAAATATATGTTTGGTTCAAGTGCTGCATGATACAAGACTGCAAGGTGGATCTGAACGGGCTGCATGTGCGACAGTCAGACAAATTGTATTTTCAAGGTGTAGTATTAGTGTTGGATGAGTATCACATAATTTTCCTGCACTTGTAACAAGCTTTGCTGGAGACTGCCTCTGAAGTGTGCACAGTGTATGTAGAAAAAAACAGGATAACGTGTTACAGTCAATAATAACGTCGGTGTATGTGTGCTCATGTTAAATGTCAAGTTTCTTTTTCTTCTTCTTCTCCTCTTAACATATCACACCGTGACAGGGGTCCCAGCTTTTTGAAAGGTTTCATGTAGATATGTCATATAATGTCTTGGGGGAAATAACTTCACAATGGACAATCCCTATCATGAAAAATACCATTCAGACTTTGTAACAATGTCTTCCTCGAAAGACAAATAGAATTGCTATCATTTCCGTTGACAGTGTACAACAAACGCACCAACAGTTTATGCATACTGAGTGACAAAGCCATCTATTTTCTTTCCGGAAAAACAGGCAATACACACGCTGGCAATTGAACCACAAATGAGGAGTGAGAAATTCAAAACTTTCTCTCCCATCCACCATCATTTATACAAGCCATAGAAATATTTGATTGCTCTTGCATATCTCCTCACGCTTAAGGAGGCAGCCGAAGCAATACGCCAGCACGCCACGTAAACAAAGTCTGGGGACTCTGTATGAGCCTATCATTTAAGAATCCGGGCGAATCAAGCTTGCAAACAATCAGGAGGGAGAGGGGGGGGAAGAAACTCAGTGAGAGCGTCTTCCTCCAGCAGCTTTGAAGGTGTAAACAGAGACTCTTATTTAAGATAAGATGTGGCCGTGCAGCCTCGATACACCTCTGTGCTGAGCCACGGCGAGGGTCCTTGATTTTGCACAACAATATGGGGCCAGCTCTTGAGGAAGACACAGTCATATTCATGCATTAAGGATCAATATTGATAAATTATGAACATATACCTGCAGGGGAACATTTGAAACACGCAAACCATAAACAGCATGCACTGTATTCGTGCTATATACCTACTAATTACACAAATGTATTTTTGTCAGTATGTGAAAAGCATATATCATCTTAGCGGCTTCACACTTGCGGCATGTGTGTTATTAAGTGCCTGCTGAAGTGCAGTGTCAAAGTTAGGGCTATTTGAATGCATGATACGTTCTATATTAATAAAATGTAAATAAACACGTGACCAGCACCTTACAGTCAATGGGGGTGGGGCACTTTGGTGACAGCTGTGGACCGAGTTGAACATGTTACATCTATGTCCTTGCAGCTCATTGGTTAAAACTGGCCTGCTAGGAATACTATCTTTCCCGCCAGCTCATTTTTAATTTGATTCCTGTGCACCAGGGCTGCCTATCTCTGCCAATGTTCTGGTAGCAACATTTTTCAAATTAAAAGCACAACTTTGGATTTGTTGGTGCATTATATGCTTTATATCCAGCTGAATTACAGAGCTTTTATTTTGAAAAGTTGTGAACTTAGGTCTAATTAGTGTGTTGATTTAAATAGCCGATATGCAATGTATGAAAATTAAATCATACAAACTTATATTTAAAAAAGCCACACATGTGAGAGGAATACAGCAAATTTAGTTTCATTTTCTGAAAAACATTTACTAGATAATCTTAACATGCAGAATAACGAGGTAACAAGGTTTTCTGATTTTACTCTGCACATAGACTGTTTATAAAAAGCTCTGCTCACAACATCCGACACACAAACGATATAAAGCCAAGACAGTATATTGTAGAACTGTTTGAGGACGACTTACGACACAAGGAATAATTCTAAAGTAGCTCCGGAGCATTAACAAAGACCAGGTTGAGA
The DNA here is from genome assembly GCF_963576545.1 of Limanda limanda. Classification (NCBI taxonomy): domain Eukaryota; kingdom Metazoa; phylum Chordata; class Actinopteri; order Pleuronectiformes; family Pleuronectidae; genus Limanda; species Limanda limanda. Next base: position 9,540,226 of record NC_083647.1, on the reverse strand, counting down.
ACGGGAATTACTAAGAATTAGTCACTAAAAAAAATATTTCTAGAGTGTTCACTATGAACAAGAGGATCTCTATCTTGTATTAGATTTGATTGAAAGTTGCGACTCTGGGAAAAGACGTAGAATGGAGATCTGTGGAGATAAGAACAAGGGAAATCAGGTTAAGCTGAGAGTTGAATGGTAACTAACTCGTCATTTTACAAAAGAAGGATCTGCAGAGCAGTACCATTCTGTGTATTCAAAGGTGGACCACACTGTAAGCTTATTATAATTGAGGATTTAATTAATGCGCTGCTCCTGCAATCACCAGTGTGCAAGTGATATCCAAGATCATGCATCAGTCAGATATGGTATCTGACATGATTAAATTTGAACAGCTACACCTTACAAACAGAGAGCACTCAAAGACACCAGCTGATAGGACAATACGATAAGGTTTTGAAATTGTTGGCACTAAATTAACCCGATTCTAATTGGATTTTAGGTAGATAACATGGGGGACGACTGTTTTCTTTTCAAGGCAATATACAAAAATGGAAGTTCTTCAAATTGATTTTCTATTTCCTCCCGAGATGCCCTCCCTACCGCCCATGCATTTTCATAATTTTAGATGAGGCGATACGGCATTAATATTCCCTATCTTATCTTGTCACATCCTGAAATTGCTGGAGAGGATATGATTAGCCGAACAATAGCATGAGAAATGCACTTTATGAAGGCTATCCAGGTTTTTATGACAAAGAGAGAGTGGAGAGGTGGAGAACGGGCCAGGAAGCAGACAAGATGGCAGGCGAATAGCCCCCTTGTTTTCTGGATCTAGATTTGTCACGGCAATCATTCAGAAGAGCCGGGGATTTTGACGATCCATGCATGTCCACCGGTGTTGGCCATTCACACATGATTAGCATTTTATTATTGTTTATAGGCCATTTAGGAAGCAGGAAGACAGTGCCGAGCCAATGGTTGCAAGGAGGGATCCAAAGCACAGTGTTTTGGACCGGTTAAATGCACCATTAAGCCTTTTAAAATTAGCTCCACCCGTCAGAGACTAAAAACAAACGTGGCTTTCTGGCTATCAATGGGCACCACTTAGAGGAAACAATGCCCTGTTGAGGCCCACCAGTTTCCTCATCAATGAACATCAAAGATGAATGAGCCCTGGCTGACAGCTTTGTTTTGACTCTGATACCCACAAAGCCCGGCTCAATATCATCCTGGTCCTGCTCCTCTGGGCCGCCCTACCAGGTGCGACCCTTCTTTTCAATGCACCGTTTGACAAGACCACGGATGGGCAGGGGTGGTTGTGTGTGTTGGGAGGGGGAGAGGGGGCTGCTTTGGTCCACATCCTCCTTAATCCATCCGACTATAAAAACACTTTGAAAAACAAACGTTTGTTTGGCCAAAGTCAAAGCCCTGGAGCCCGGGGCTCATCCGTCTGTCTGCCCAGGCTTTCTCCCCTTTTATTCCTGCCCGGTTTTTGTCAGAGCCTCAACTCGTCCCTGCTCATTTGGACAAGGCTTTAAACAACACCCGGGAGGATGTGAGTCGCTGCCATTTCCCACAAGAGGGACACATACAGTTTCAACAGCCAATTGTTTGGATTATGATAACAGTGCCTGAAGAAGAAGAAAGAGGAAGAGGAAGAGTAAAAAAAAAAGGACAAATCTCCACAGCCCTAAAAACGTTCGGTAATGAGAGAAAACAACCGAGGATCGAACCTGATTATCATTCAAGTTACTTTTTTTTTCCTGCAACGAGAACTGTGCATTCTCCTGCCAGTGATAGGCTCCCACTACTTCATGGGGAGATTAGAGCTCCTCCACTCAGGGATATAGAAAAGACCTTCAGCCTGGCAAAGAGAGGGAGAGAGAGGAGGGGAGCCAATGTTGAGCATTTTAATCTAGAGTCACACAGATAAGATGCAATGGCAGATCAATGTGTGCTCTATGGTGGCAGCTCCCTGAGAACTCGTCTCTCTGACTGTGCACCGAGAAGCCTTTCACCCTGCGTGCCCCATGGCTTCATTTCCACCGCCGACCGGCCGTATCTGTAGTGACTGTCTCCGCGGTGACATCTCACACCAGGGCATGTTTAACCCCCGACACCACGCAAAACAGACGGTGAATATCTAAATGGGATCGCCTGTGAAATTTGCCACAGTAAATCTCTCCAGGAATCACCCGGCTTGAATATTTGATATCACATCTGTCCTCTGCTACCTCAGGGGGTGAGGCAGGTACGATAAGAGAGAGAGTCGGAGGAGTGATTAGATAAAAGAAAAGCCAAATTCTTTTTTGATTGAGGGGGATGCATGGCAGTGGTATTTGCACTCTGCCATGTCTGTTTGACTGAAGTAAAGTGTATAGGCGACATTCAGGATGTCATTTTTTTACTTAATTTGCTCTCCTCCGCATCACCGTAGCATTCCATCATTCCAGCATCATCAGATGCTCTGTCAGTGCTCAGGCACTGCACGGAAAAAAAAAAAGAAAGAAAACCCCCCCCCCATCAAAATTCTTGTGCGCTTTCGAGAGAAAAATGAGACGCCTTGAACTCTGATCATTTTCAGCCAAATAAATTGCTCCCACTTAACGGCGTTATATTTTAGGCAGGCACAAAACTCTCATTCGCCCCCACTCACACAGGCATCGACTTCCCAGCAGTCCAAGTCTGTCCATCTGTCCATCGCATTACAGCATCCTGCCTCTCACAATGCTTTTCAACTGTTTCCTGAAGAGAAATACATCATTAAGGGTGAAAATGCGAGGTATTGTGATGTTTGTTTGTTTTCATCCTGGGCAGCAGTTCAGATTTAGTAGGAGAGGCTCAGAGCCAAACACAGCCCTGACAATCCTCAGCAAAACACTGCAAAAAAAAACAGAAGAAGAAGGGAAAGTGCTGAAGCAAATCAGCATTTGTGAGCACAATACATGTACTGTAAAAAGACAGCTGCAGTGCTTTGGGTAAAGGGTGGATGCTGGAAGATGTGTGTGTGTGTGCGTGTATAGATGAGCGTGCACGTGTTTGCATGCCCGCGCGTTGTTTGACAGCAGAGCAGACCTCGCCAAGGAGGACTAGCAATCACTCCATTCAGCATCTGCTGCCACACAGCTCATATTGTCATTCCCCAGTTTAAAGGAACCTTGAGCGGCTTCAAAGATCTTTTCAAAGCCTTAATCCTAATAGGTCGCGGTTTGTTCTGTCACATCAAAAGAGGGAGAGAGGAGGTAGGGGGAATAATGCATCAGGGCCTGGCAGAGATTCTTAAGGGCGGAAGATTGGCAGAGGATTTGCTGCGCGGGGAGGACTGAAATCTGAAATATCGGACACAGAATGCCTGCTGTAATAGATATGAAATAGGTCTTCTCAACAGCTTGAAAGGCTGACATTTCCAGAAAGTTTGTCACAAGAAGAACCTTTTATACCTCGGCGTCTATCTGTGTTTGTACTGCCACCTTGTCCACAGAGGAAATTCGCAAGTGTCACTCCAACAGGTTATAGAATAGGATTGGACATTTAGATTTTTTTTTTTAACCCACCGCTTCCGTTTTCTTTTTTTTCGTAGAATACTTCACTTAGAGTCATTTTTTTGAATAGCTGGCGTCTGCATGGCACTCCACATTCAGCACTTGTTTCCTGACCCTGTTTGATAGCCAACTGAAGGAAAGCTCAGCCTTCAAAATATTAATTTCAAAGCAACATAATGTCATATATTAACACATATATTATAAATTAGGAGTATTTATTAGAGAAGACAGGTGAGTGTGTGAAGCGCTTCACGGACAATAAAGTTCACATCGCATCCGCCATATTTCACGGTGGGTGTGTGATGCCGTGCCAGACCATAAGTGTCACTTATGTGTTTACTCCTCACCTCTCTGACACTTTATCAGCTCTGAAGGTGTCCCCACATGCATCTCACCTGATCGACTCGGCAGACAAAGAGATCCGGCCGGCGTTTCAACAGTGCACAAGTGTCCACACTAATTAGGTGCTCATGGGAAACCGAGCATTGATTATGTGTCACGGTTTGTCTGCCCCCCCTCCCCAGAATGAAAACAGGGCTGTTTGTCTTTTCCTAATGATGCACCGTGTGCCATTGATAACGGCGATAAAACATGGCGGGGGGGGGGGGGGGGGGTGACGTAGCATCAACAAACCTGGACACACCATACCCGTGGGAACCCATATATAATGATGGCGTTTAATTGTTGGGAGAGGTGGTGGGGGTTCGGAGATTAGGAAACAGGTAGGCTGTGAGAAGTGGGAAGTAAACAAAGTTTGTTGGGGGATGAAAAATGGGCAGAGTTTTCTGACAAAAATAAATAAATATATATATATATATATATATATATATTCTCTTTTCAGCTCTGTAAAGGCGTGAAATCCCTCTTGTGCTTGTTATTTCACACTCCTGTGGCTCCAACTTGGGCCAGCGGTGGCACAGTAAACAGACAGAACACGTGAATTCACGCAAACAGCACACAAACACACACACACACACACAAACTCACACATATACTGTACACACACAGTATACTAAAGATGGGTGTATTTTATCTGTAAACTTACTAATGACTTCACATTTTCAGGATCCTCACTCACACAGAATATGAATCCTAGATTATTTGCTCATTATTCCAATGCAGTACATTTCTAGCATAAAAAAGAGGTGTCATCTATATTTCCAGAATTAGAAAATAGCCAAGGATGCCATCTATCCCCCCCACCCCCCTATTTTCTCCGTCTGAGGAGGCAAACACGGCTTTGCTGTGCACCCAGAGGAGTGCTATGTATAAATAATGGTCTCAGTATCATGCTGGCCAGTGTGCCAGCCACCTGCTGCTCCAACCGCAGGCAGGTAGCGCCAGACTGGGTGACACAGGGCGGCAGACGCGGGCTTTCAGTCTGCCAGCAAACCAATCAGTGAAAGGGCTGAACTCCAAGCTTATCAGAAGGGGTCACGGATGTAGGTGGAGGAGGCAGTAGTGGGAGAGCAGGGATGTTTTGCGCCGCCACAGCAGGGTGGCACGGGCCCTAGAATAGGAGAAGGCACAAGTCTCAATGCGGGAGGTTGGGAGAGCACAACCCGGGCACTGAAGGAAGCTTTGCTGCCGGCCACCCACACATCACCTCAACACGTCTCAGTCGGATGTTAACACCCTCAAGCTTGAATATGATATCATGGTTCTTCGCCTTGCAATGGATATCTCGCATTCATTGTATCATTGTCAATACACATTTGTGGGTCCAAACACAGAGTTTTTATAAAGTGCAGAGTGTAAAGTGTAAGAGTGATATAGAAATTGATAAAGAATTGCCTTGAAACCCATGCTTGGTAGTGCAAGAGCATGCTTAAGTATTGCATTGTCTCTCAAGCACCACCCTGCTCAAGACCACAATTCATTCCACTATATAAAGGTCTGTCTTTGAAATGAAAGGCCCCAGATTGAACGGTTTGCCTCTACACCCAAACGTTATTGCAGCTCTTTAACTGATCCCCCGCTGGAAACCAGTCTGTATCAGCATTTAAAGGTACACGACTGTAACTCAGGAGGTAATTTCCCCATCTTAACAGAATCCAATTAAAAAGCACGGGCGTTTCAATTAAACGTCCCCTCGGCTTGTCGCTGCAGTGTCACACCACAAGTTGAAATTGGAATCAGATTATAGCGAGAATCCCGAAGAAGTGTTTTCCAGTGCAATGAGGATCATGCAATCCAGATAGAGACCCCTGTCATGCATACGGCGGGGGAGAGAAATAGCCTTCCTTCGCCGGCATTAGTCATTTAATTCTCCCTCCTTATTAATTTCACAGCAGATTACCTGAGAAGATACAAAATGTTGTCGGCAAAGAGTTTTAATTAAGTAGGGGGTATGTTGCCGTGAGTGCCTTATGTGAAACTGCTGCCTTATAATGCTCTTGTTTTAATTACTTCAGAGTGTCCCCCTCATTAACCTCTATGGAGATGTGCTCCAAAGTACAGTGTGCCTTACAAACACTAGACTCGGAAATTGCTTATATCCATATACATAACTTCATCATTCCGCCTAGACAAAAATAGGTGGTTAATAATTCAAAGCATGACCATGAACCGTTTCTGGTTGTGTTGTTAAAGGAAAGTGTAGAATTTCTTAGAATTTCACAATAAAAGAGAGCAGAATAATGGATGTTGTGCTTTGAACTTGTTAATGGTGAGCTAACCTTGATGGCTGAGGGCACCATGACGACCCCTGGTGGGAGCCACAATGTGCTTGTCTTTGTTTTATTTGTAAAACCTGCAGTTAACAAATGGTAATACTTATATAGGCCCTGCTATGATTAAACAGTGGGTCTACAGTATATTTTATGAGATGCATCCAAGACATTTTATTCATGTAATTATTTTAATGATTTTCCTTCTTAACGGGCTCTCACTACAGACACAGAATAATAGAAAAATACCAAAAAATAAAATCCAAAAGGTGTACATTATGAATCCACGAGCCTGCTTGATAGGTCTTGTCTCATTATTTTATTTCTCCGTGGCTCATCTGTGTCAAGCAGCTGTGGGTGGTCTCGCAGCCTGAAAATCAGCAGCCCTGCGGACATCTTCCCTTTTGATCCTTTTCATCCTGAACTTCCTGAATGGTCCGATATAGATTTTTTTTTTTTTTTTAAATGCACCCAGTGTTGGCTCCTATTCACAGTATGCGGCGGGATAACTGTCCCACTGTCCACCTCAACACCTTAATGTGGTTTAACAGGATACATTAGCTTTTAATGGCACTTAATTGTACAAAAAGGAAATCCATAACCACATAAGGAGAAAAGTCAAGTATTTCCAAGCTCTTTATAAGAACAATTTAGAGCGGACAAGTGCTTTTCAAACCTTTGGATTGGAATCAGTCCGACTGCCTGGCCGTGAGATGGGGTGGCTTGCATTTGTAAGGCTACAGTGCCACCATTTGGTCACCACAGGGCCTTCATGTCACTGCCAGGGCCCTGGCACTTGACAATCCAAGGCTGCATGAAAAGGTATAAATTATGATGGTTTATTCTCTGGAAATCCCATTTGGAAATAAATGATCTCGTTCAAAATGAATGCCACAGTTGGCACTGTAATCGTCTTATTCGGCACTGGACTATCTTAGAGAATGCAGGGCGGGGACTCTGCAGCAGACTATAAAGCTGAATCGTCTTAGACTACATGTAAATCATTTAAAAAAGAAAAAGAACCGGGTGCAAAATACTTCCAGGTGCACGATCAGAAAGGGGAGAGAACATTAAGTCCCACTTTTGTTGTTGATAGATCATCATAGGTACATGCCTTCGTGGGTAATGAGCAATACCCTTTTAGAACAGGGGAGGTTTGCCAAGAAGGAACGGTGATTACAATCAATTAAGACTGATGACAAAGCACCAACAATAACCCTGTGGGTCTGGGTCTGTGTCTGTTTGTGTGTGTGTACGCGTGTGTTTGTGTGTGTTTTTGTGTATGTGTGTGTGTGTGTGTGTCCTTGTATTTTATTCACGCATCCCTCCAAACTACCCTGTTTTGTGTAATCAACATCTGTTGTGACAGGCAACCTCCTCCTTTCTCAGAATGGCCCACTTCAGATAATGAGTGTCATACCAAACTGCAGGGCAAAGGCTGATTTTACTCCTCTTTTTTTTTACTCCTCCTCTCTGGCCTCCGCTCTCACCACCCTCTGTTCCCTCTCGTATCATTCAAGACGTTCACTATGGAGAACCTTGAGAAGGACGAGACAAGCGCTTTCATAGCGCTTTTCTTGTTTACTGAGAGTATAGAATCCTTCACAGTTGACTCCTGAGCACTGGATCTCTAGTGGGTGCTTTAATTTTAAGATTTGATTTAGTCAAACAAAACACACAGCTTTATGAAAATGTTTTTAATTTTTTCTGGTTATAGTTTAGCCCCTTGTTGTTATATCAATTATTTCTTTTCAATCTTTTCTGCACTGATATCCTACGTTTGAATGCCATGCACAGGGCATAATATTCCTCTATTTTAATGGTAACACTCACAATATGTGTAGCCTGTACTGGTATGCTTTATTTACATTCACAAACAAAGCGCTTAGGCGCCATCTCCTGGTAAAGCCCAGAACCAACGGGGAGTCTCACTAATGTTTGTGACCACAATAAAGAGACAATTAACCTGTTTATTTATATTATCTTATAACACTTAGTCTTAAAAATACATCACTAGATAATGAAACATATAATGGTGGTGGACATAGGCTCAGATAGTAATACATTGTTTTATAATAACAGACATTATCCAAGTCAGACTTGATTTCCCTCTTTAACTCCATCTTAACTCTACAGCCTTCAACGAGTTATGTCTAAAATTTATAAACATAGTAATTTAACCCCAACTTAGCCCCAATGTTAATACCATCCAAATGAAAAAAAGACAGATAACTTTAGACAAGTGTGAAGTTGCAAATAAAGAATGAAAATTTATAAGAGTGGATTAATACATACATGCAATATCGTCAAACTAATGATTCATATCATAAGATAAAAGCTGTTTCTCTACCAAGATGAAACATGCTGTTTGTACAACCCAGGAGAAAACATTTTTTTGAAAATCCATTAATGTCCTGAGCACACTGAACTCTGTTCTAATTTAACTTTACCTGCAGGAGAGCTCCTCCACTTAAAAAAGATTCCCCTGGTTTCCTACAATTCATCCATAAAAACTCGCAGTTTAAAATGTCATGTAGCAGCGGCTTGAATTAGGGGGAAAGCTGTAATAGCCTTTTTTCCATGTGTCACCATAGCAGGGTGTAAATATAAGGAAGTTAAAGATATAGATATAGACCCTGACTACAGTGTCCCTGAGCTGCAGTGCACTACTGTAAGGTAGAGTGATGGCACAGTGATTGGGAAATTATATCATATCAAATTATATTACATTATAATATATGAGAACAACATTGTTATTTGAGCTAGAACACTAAACCTGCATTTAGTAAAAAATATTTTTATAGTGGACTCTTTATTCCTCAATTCCACACAAAAATAGACACAAGTGTCCTGGTGACATCAGTGAATCAGCATGTAGAGTACCTAAAGCCCTGAAGCCCCTGCAACTCCTAGTGGATGTCCATATCACTATAGAAATTAAATTAATTAATTAAAAAATACAGCACAAAAATAATAGAGCACAATCCTCCCACTTTTTAAGTCCACAGCGTTTGAAACACACAGACCTTTGTTCCAGTGCCAAATATAAGATGAGTTGCTTGTTTCACTCAGTCTTGACTTAACTAAAACCTGACAACACTGTTTGAAAGTCAAATTTAATGCCATAGTACACAACTTGATCACACTCTAGCGGTTACTGAACACCAGCACAGTAAAGAGTAGAGACAACGAGGAAATGGTTAATAAGACTACCCCCCTCTGTGATAAGCCATTCCATAATTTTGCTCCCCTCTCTATCTTATTAAAAATTGACTGCTAGAGGATGATGATCTGAAGATTGACAAGTTAAATAAAAGTGGTCCTGCGAATTTGGTCTGAAGTGAGTCTTTTTTCAGGGATATTCTTTTCAGTTGAGCGTATCTTAAAACTACAGGCCTGCGTAGGTCAGTCACCTGTGAAGACCAGCATCATTTACCCCTGAACCAGCGCGGAGAAATGCGCTCCATGGGCCGCAGGGACGAGCCAGCCCCACGCCACTACGCTGCCATGGGTGGAACCAGGACACCAGTGGACACAGGAGCTGGGTTTCGAACTCATGGGTGAGTTTTGCAGGCTGTCGTGTTGGCAGGACTTTAATCACCTATGCATTGCACAGTATCTAATAATATGTAAATTTAAAAACAAAAATGAACCACAACCATTTCAAATTAAATATAAAAAAATTAAATTAAATTAAATTTAAAAATTTCTTTTAAATGCGTGCTCACATCCTGCGCAGAAGCCCATTGCGCACGTCCTGCGCAGAAGCCCATTTCGCGCAGGTTTTTTTTTTATTATTATTATTTTTTTATTAATTTCCTTTAATTTAATTTAATTTAATTTAATTTTAATTTTTAATTTTTACTTAATTTAAATTTACATAGTGTAATATATTTAGCAATTAATAGGTGATTGAAATCCTGCCAATTTTAAGAGTTCAGTATATTGCCGGCACGAAGATAAGAAAGGTTGGGGACCGCACCCACGACCTTCGTGTTGGACTCGCTGACTCCCATGAGGAACTAAGCACCCAAAGAAGATGGACAAATTATCGTGTGTGTGTCTGTGTCATTCTATGCTGCTTTTTATACACACTTCAGAAATAATATTTTCTATTTTACTGCCTTACTTTAAAGTTACTTTTACATTTTTGGATTTTAGATACTGGAGGATTTAACATGCTTTAAAAACCTATTGTAAGAGAATAACCCAGTAGTTTCCAAACTTGACTTCTGACGCCTTACAAGAATCACAGTCTGCTGCTGCTGGTTTCAATGCGATGTCCTGAGGCTGCCCCCTGCTGGCTGCTAGGTTCATCTGCTGCTCTTGCTTGGTTTGTGCAGCTTGTGATTAACTAAAGCTGTTCATAAAAGAAAATCTTTATTATACTTCAAGGGCAATTGATGTACAACCAGTGCACAACAAGAATAAACCAATATATACAATGTAAATAAAACACAATATAAAAACCCTATAGACTAAGTAGCAGGGGAAAATGAGCTTTTAATAAATTCATTGTTAAATCGACCAACAGAAAATTACCCGTCAACTATTTAGATATTCTAGAAACATTTCATTCTACTTTTAATTTCCTGTTGTGTTTCTAATTATTGATATTGTTGGTGACATTTCGTTGTGTCAATGTGTGGAGGTTTTATTACCTCTGCTAAGGAGGTTATGTTTTCACCTCTGATTTGTCAGTCAACATGTAATAAACTACTGGACCAATAACCACAAAACTTGGTAGAAGGAAGCTGCATGGATTAGAGATGAACCTGTACGGCTCTGTTGAGCTCTACTGAGTGCCAGTCTAGTGAATGAATCTGGAATCCTCTCTCAAAAAACATTTCCCCCCCCACAGGGTTTGTAGTGTGAAGCTAATGAGGTGTTTTATAAAGATGTGATCGAAAACGTCAGACCAAGTGAATCCACTTTATTTCAGCATGAACAGAAAAAAAAGAAGGGAGTTTTATTTCACCGTTAGCAGCAGGACATACTACTGGATTTTCCCTCTCACACCATGAAGGTTACTCTATCTCTTCAGTTACTAATAAAGCAACACAAATTAGTCCTCCCCACGTAACACTAAGTTTTACTCAACCTGCGTCCCTGAAATTCAAGTATGTGTCCCTTCTGTATTTCCAAAAACACTTTTAGCATTTAAAAAAAAAAAAAACTGGCATGAAAATGAATTAACATGGACACTACAGGGGTATATCAGGCAGTCCATGCCTATCATACTATATTGCCATCTTTCTGCAGCAGGAACCTGAGAAACGAGAATGCATAACACATCACTATCATTACTTAGGTTTCCATGGCTGTGACCAAACAGCTGCACTCCAGCTGTTGTCCTGAATGAGCTTTGCTAATGAAAGAATACTGCATAGTCACATGCAGTATGCGTTGAGGGCACAGCATCCTGGTTTAAATGTTACTATCAACACATCTCCTTTGGTACTCTGTGTGCAACAAGCATACTGTGTCAGGGTGAAAATTAAAATGAATTACACATGCAGTGTAATTAATTTTTTGTTTTATTATAATTTTGTACTTACAGAAGAAAACTTACGTCAAAGTCATATGGATGATGGGTACCCAGTTGTAGCGATGGTGGATACTTCTGTATTCAAAACAAATGAGATTAAAAGACCTACCTCGAACATAACTAACCGTCAAGTAGATAAACTACAGGTTTATTAGAAGAATTTAGATAAACCATTAATATTAGAAAAAGAAAATTTCCTTCTCAAACTTCTCTGTTTACACCTTAATCATAATATAGCTTAAAAGTCCCAAAGCAAAGAATTAAATAATTTCAACATGCATCAGTAGACATTCAATTATCTGAAATAGTTTTAATAAAACATGCACTTGTCAAAGTGTAGGTGTGCTATGTCTTGAAAAACAGCTTCGGATTCCTGTCACTTGTACATGCACATGTACCAACTTTCTGGAGGCCAAGTATGAATGACGAAATGTGAGAATGGATTTTAAAAAAAGAACTGTACTTGTGTAACAGTGTATTGCATACAGGTGCATCATTGTCAGCTGTATAGCCAGTTACAGTTTTTAAGTGCAATATTGAATAAGCTTGGACCCCTAAAGAATGTTTGTATTAAACTATGAAATGGTCTCAATCTCCTTATTCGCCTTCCTTCAATGTTTCTCCTTCCTCTCCCTCTCTCCCTCTCCCTCTCTCAGCAGCAAAATGACAGGCTGGAGGCGGGATCACATCAGATACCATGCAGAGAATCCAGCCAGGGCAGCAATCCAAGTCGCACACAGAATCTGTCCCGTTGGGTGTCGGAGGTCAGCCATGGCGAGTTGACTGGCATATGCAGTTCCACTCGACGCCGCTGGATGCACAAAAAGAGAAAAACAAACCTTGACAACAACAACCTCACAACAGTTCCTCATAGCAGCATGATGCATACAAAGAGAAGTATAAAAACCTATACTCATTTTGGCAGCATAGTAGGGACATGTGCTGATGTCATCATCTGTGGCTCCGTGGACAGGGAAGCCAGCATCTAAAACATCCTCCTGGATGGGCTCCATGTGTGAACAGACACGCTGCGGTGACAGACTGCGGAGTCAAAGATGAATCAAAAAAAGATTAAATTATCAGGTGCACAATTCAGAAAGCACTGCAAAGTAGAGGAGGAGAAGAAAGAACAATATAGAGGTAAGAATCACTCCGATTGTGGACATCATTAATGTTTATTTTTGTCGACATGACATGACATGATCAGTACAGCTGATTTCAGACTCTTCATATTTTTTGTTATATATTTTTGTTGTTTTTTTTAGTTAACAATTTTGTCTGCCTGTGTGTGCATCTGTATACAGTCCAAAAGTTATTGTGGATGCATGACAGTTTGCGTGTGTATGTTGGGGGGCGCCGATTTGAAATCTCGCCTAGGGTGCCAACATTGCCAGGGCCTGCCCTGTGAGGAGGAGCAGCTGCTGCTTGAACACTAGAGGGCGCTTAGGAGCTATTACGACAACCAGATCCCAACCATTTATCAAACCCTTCTATCAAAGGCAGTGGAATCTATCCATAAATCGGTTTCAAACAACTTTATTGTGTACAAAGAAACATCACAAACCAAATACGGCATTGAGCAGTGAGCAGCTCTTCATACATCTGACAAGCATTTCCTCACAAGGCTTAGAAGCTGATATTTCGGAGAAAAAGGTATAATGGAATACATTTAAAAGATATGACAGTAACCAAAAAAGTGGTTTTCAGCAGCCCCCAGTTCTTTAAGTTATGGAGTTTCACACATTTCTTCTTCTCCAATTAATTGCAGCGATAAGAACAAATGACAGTTTTAAGGAAGCTCTTCGATTGCAAAACAGTGTCGAGTAACATTTTCCTTTGTCATAATAGAGCCAGAGTTTTCAAACTTAGGATATAACAAGGGATGCAGATTCATAACATATATGTTCTGTTGTTTCAGACACAGAGGGCCCACTTGTTATGATCCAGATCAGATCTATGACCTGAAGGAAATTTGTCATGAAGAAAAAGTGGACAATCTTTGTTTTTGGTGAATTACCTTAGGGAGAAATATTCTAATATGGAATTTCAATTTGTCTGCACACTGAAACTAAATGTTAATTTACAATCTAAAGCAGTATAGTGCACTAAAGCTAGTCTTTCCTCGAAGGAGAAGGAGTTTTCTCAATGCAACATCTTCTCCTTGCACCAGAAACATAGAGTCAAAGGTGAACTACTTTAGAATAAAATGCACGACGAGGACAAATGGAGGTGCAAGGTGGAATGGTTATAAACAAGGAGGCGTGTTCATCTCCGGTGACCCCTCCTCTCCTGTCAGCCTGCGCTTCCGTGTTTACACACCCACAAAAAAAAAAGAAGCAGGACGCCAGCGGCCGTCAGCTGAATGTTTACCGAGCAAGCATAGAGGGCTGGTGCGGAAAGTGACGGCCACACTGGAGCCCTGGTGCATGGTGAGACTCGGGTGATTTCAGCTTCCACGGTCGCAACTCCCAGCGGAATGTTCACTCGCAGGGGCCATGGAGACGTCAAGAAATCTACACAGAAAGTTCTGGACCCAAAGAAGGATGTGCTGACCCGGCTCAAGCACCTCCGCTCGCTGATAGGTGAGTGGAAACGTCACCGGGGCTTTCTGCTGCTGCTGCTGCTGCTGCTGGTGCACCGCCGAGGCTAAGCTAGGCTAGCTGGCTAGCGTCAAGGCGACGGTTAGCCGGCTGGCTGTCACTGTGGCGACTGAGCTGACCTGGCCGCTTATGTACATTCAGCAAATGGCTGTAAAAATTTAGAATTGCACTGTCAAGTGTTTGCCACTCACAGCCTGTGTTCATTCATATTTTCTGACTTGCTAAACACAGACAAGTGCCGCTGTCATCAGGCATGGATGCTAGCCTCTGGGAGCTAGCTCTCCTTGCTGCCAGCTAGCCAGCCGATGCTAGCTGATGCTGCCTGGTCAGAGCATCCGTCGCCGAGCAGCAGATACTTCCCCCAGCCTTTGTTGTCATTGTTTCCTGGGACATCCGCGCTGCTTTACAAACGTAATAATGTGATGAGCATGTATGCAGCTCCACGCTGGGGCGCACAGACACACTGGGAGTCTCTGGTTGAGCTCTGAAAGGTGAACTGTGGCAGACTGGTTGTCTGGTTCAGTTGCCATCAAGTGTCTTTCATTGATCAAGGAAGTGCAGTGTTTGTGTCACAACACCGAGGCTCAGCTGGTGTTCCAGCCCTGCTTTCAGAGTCATAGTCAAACTGAAAATACAGTGTAGACCATGTATCTTAAGGATGATAATCATAAGAGGCTTGAATTTGATCTGGAGTAGCTGTAGAGTTTTGTTTTCCACTTAATGGGACATATTTCCAATCCACTTTCAAGGTTTTATGTGTATTGATCAGCTATTATTGAATTGTAAAGAGTAGAATATAGTGATGTGTGTATTTCTTTGCTCATGCAAATGTCGAGAAGCAAGTTCCACTATGCAAAACATTGACGTACAAGACACATGACAGAGCAGCTTAATAGTTTAACGTTCATCCTGTTTTGTTTTACTGAACCAAAGTCCACATACTTTTACGAGCAAACGCACACTAAACAATACTTGCTACTCTACAGCATTACCTCTTTTTTTTTAGATTTGAGCATTGACAATTTTTTCAATTTTATTCCACCAGGATACTCACATTTTGCTAGTTAGCTTCATACTATTGGGTAATGTAGTGTACAGTATATACAATTTCTTCTACTCTCAGCACATAATAAACAAATAAAACAGGGTTAGTAGGTGGAGAGGAAGAAGATGGTCAAGAGGGAACAGTGGGGCATGTAGGAAAACAAGGGGAAGTAGGTCACTCAAATGTGGATATTGCTCCTTATACCATTTAATGTCTGGTTTCGTAAAGATGGACATCGAGTGATGCAGATTAATATCTAGGCTTGTCAGCTTCTATATGTATTCATTGTTACAAAATTATGTTGGCTTGTAACTCCAGAAAAGCTAAAAACAGGATCTGTTTAAAATAGTACATGGAAGCTTTGAATAGCAGAACATCCCTGGTCATGCTGTGCAATCAAGATTATTCTTAGTGTGGTAATTAGCTTTATTATTATTGATATTTACACAAATATCATAACACATGGTTCAAAGTTACGTTTCTATATGTGTATATATACATATATAAATCCAAAATCTTTCAGATGTGTGACTGATTCTGGTGTCATTTAACCTAAATTCATTGAGGCATGAAAACTGTGAAGCACTAGCACATTAAAACCACATGTCCTTAGAGGGACAGTGTCACCATAGCAAAGTGTGAATATCACTTTCCTTTCAGCAGCTTGATAGTGAAGTTATGTCTGCACTAGCAGCCAGTAAGTGGGAATAAGTGGAAAGGAACACTCTCTTTGGAAACAAGGTGCTGTTGAGATGTTAAAGGTTTCCACCATTTGTTTGACTGGTGCATGTGTCGCCTGTAACCTTTTCATAGTGGCATCTCTGCTGTTTTATTGATTTCTTGCACAGTGGCACAACTGACAGCCAATAATGTTTAGAAGCTTATGGCAAGAGCTTGTTGCTGTCACAGCACACCTTCAATGTGAAGACTAGCCCAACCATAGAGGAAATCAACATGGAACTCTGCACACCCTCTGTTTTTCTTTCCCTCATGTGCCGTTAAAGATAAGGTTGGTTTGGCCAGCGGCTGATGGTAGCCTACGTGTCACTGTCCGCCAGCGCTGCAGATTTTACGATGCCTTCAGGAAGGATTTCCTCCTGGTGCTGCTGGTTCCTGTGTGGACAGGACGCATTGATGAAGGACAGGACAGGGACGGAAGAATACTGCTGCCCCCACACAGTTTTCAGAGTTTTTATGTAAACAACACTGCAAGAAAAGCCTTTACACTGGATAAAAAAAGTTTAATTCTCTCATATGATGATTGTAAAAATCTCACAACATAAAAAGTTTCAAAATGCCTCGGTGGAGAGCAGTTGCACCTGCATTTTTCATTTATAAATTAGGGGGTTGTCAAAGTAGTTTTACACATTTATTTACCACATCCTAAATAGTTAATGCCATCAAGGTGAATATGAGGTTAAAGGGGATATTAATAAAAAATGTCTCAGATTTCAAAATGTCCCAACATCTTTTCGAGCAAAGTTGAACAAGTAAAAATTACTTGCAGCCTGTTAACTTCCCTGAATTCATTGCCTTTTTGGCTTCAGGATGTCTGATGTCAATATTACATAAGTTGTGTGTCATTGTCTCAGTTGCATTTTTACCACTGATGCCAGAAATTTGTTAAGCGTTCTTGTTGAATCCAGTCGTAGTATCGGCAGCACATTGTGGCTGAGTGGACAATCTGTGGTCGGGGCTATTTTCAGAGTGGCTCTGTATTGGCTTTCTGCTCACTGAGCTGTGGGATGGAGTGTGAAAGCTGCTGCATGTTAATTCACTGGTCATGCCTGGATTGATGTGGCTGAGGGTTGTTAATTACAGGAGCCCAGCAAACCACCTGATCACCCACTGCCTCTCTCAGTGGAGGCACAAACTGCTGTTCCTCTTCTCCTCTTGTGTCGTGCCCTGGCCCAACTCACTTTGCACCCGCTGCTATACACACAGCTACCCAAATAAGTCCCAACATAAGCATGGAGTTAGTGGTCAAAAGGCAAGCAGTAGGAGATCCATCACTGACTGTTGACATGGACACCAATATTTCAAAACCCATTAAGCCAATAGTCTGAAAATAACACTGCCATGGAAACAGCATTTTCTGATTTCCTTAACCTGAATAAGGTCATACTCGGAATAAGCAATTATTGAATTAAGACATCTTAATCACATTATGATGTCATATTGAAGTTTTCACAGCATTTTTGCAACATCGACATCCAAAATGTTATACGGTAGCATCGTACATGTAACTATTTCAGGTTAAGGTTTGAAAACTGCTGAAATAGTGGATGTAATGACGTGAGTCGTAATCAGGCTATGCGCTGTAACATGTATGAATGGAATATTATATTAGCTACTCATGTAAACACGATAGTTGAAAAAAAATCTTATTCTGAATAAAGTCAATAGTCTGAGTATTAGTGTCCATGCAAACGCAGTTACATTTTTGTCTACATGAGTTTGTCTGGGGTAGTAACATCTTGAGTCCCGACTGAGATACTTTCCTTTTCACTTGCTCCCTCCACAGGGAGGTCAGAGTGCCAGCCTGCAAGGTTGGCTGTGGAGCAGTAAGTGCTGCTGGAAATAGTAGTGATTCACTGGCAAGCTCAAATATGATGTGCTACTATCATGAGGACTTGGGCAGGGGCTCAATGGTTGAAGGACAAGTAACTACATGACCTAATCAACTTAATAGAAAACGCAAAGTACATGTTTGTTTCTCCTTTTGTTCTCTCCCAAGAAGGTAAACAAGCTCAACTTGAACCTGTTTCTGAACTGTATTGGAACAACAGAGAATGTGTTGTCAGTGATAACAGTCAGGTGTGTTTGTTTGTGGGCGGAGGAGTTTGTAGCCAAAGGTAATGCGGTTTTTAAAGAAGCCCTGCACTCAGAAGAAATGTAACGTTATTGCACCCTATATCTCCGTGTTCAGGCTCTAAGTGTTGCCGAGGTCAGGGTCAACTGAAAGCACTGCTGGTATAAAAGGAAAACGCAAGGTGAAGCACCAGAGGAAACAATGAGCGCAACTCTGGAAGGGCTCTTAAGAAGGTCCTCCGTGTGGCTGAAGTAAAAGCTGAGATCACTCGACTTCTGATTCTCCTCCTTAGTGAAACCCTCAGATTAGACTTGTGAACAACTCCAGCCTCTTGTCATCTCCCATCCTACACCATGTCGACATGATACCAGCACTTAAGGGGTTTTCTCCGAGTGTGGTTCAACTGCCGCAGTGAAAAAGTTATAAAAGAGGTTTTATCAACTTTCACTAAGCTTTCACACTCTGAAGTTGTCTGAAGTTAAGGCTGTGCACTGATAAGGATACCAATTCACCAGCCCCTGCTCCAATAGTCCAGTTTTTGTTGCATAATGTTACAGTCACAGTCAAGTGACCCTCTGTGGTGGTGAGCTTTGGAGTGAGATTCCCTTTCCCTCATCACCTTAACCACAGTCACAAGTCGATTTGAAACACACAATTAAACTACTGTGGTTAGTGTTTTGTTTTGGGGAAAAAGCAAAATACAGGTCCTATAAATATGTTGAGAAATTAGACTCAAAATGCTGAAAAATATGTATTATATGATCTATATATGAAAAATAAGATTTATTTATTTATTGTTATGAATTGTGTGTTTCCTATTGACACACAAATACAAGTCAATTTGAATACACGTAAAACACATTAGTCCAATTCTACAAATGCATCACAACCAGAATTAATGTTTATACATTAACATTACATACATATTTCTAACTTCAGCTGTTCGGTTGACTTTAGTTAGAAGAAGACATTAGTCTGATTATGTTAATTGCTAATAGTATATTCCAATCTTATTTCTGTTTACATGGCGCCGAGCAAAGTCTGATAATGACTCATGTCAACATAATATCTAGTACGTCATATATCTGATGTCCCCACCAGGATTTTAAACCCCCCTGAGACGTATTAATGTCCAATGCTAACGTTTACCCATTTGGGGGTTTTCTTTCAAATTTTGAAAAAGAGCTATTTTGTTTACTCTCTTAACAACGGGTGACATCCAGCAGTTGACAACTGCTGAATGACGATTTCAGAAAATGTAGTGAAAACTCTAATGGGACTTATAATGCGATTAAACCTTATAATGTATGTGTCTACGTAATATTGCAAAACTCCACGTGTCATGTAGAATTTGATTATTTTCTTTCTATGACCTTATTTGGGTTATGGTAATCTGAAAATGACCTGGCAGTGTCATATTATCTTAATCAGGTTAATATCATAATATTGGTCCGTGGGAACGTGTCTAGTTATTCAAATTTATTTATAGATTATTACAAATTTGAGTACTGCACCGATCAGTTACATTTGCATTCAGAATTTGAGAAAAGTCACGATCTCCTTACACGTCCACAAATGCATGTTCCGTTTAAGTGCTGGCGGTTAACAAGGACAACTCAGCTTTCTGTGAATTTCTGTTTAAAAAAATATATCATCTTCCCTGGAATAGAGTTTAAACATGTAGCAATTAAAGGTGAGCATTTGAATGTGAATCTATAGTTTTTGATTCTCTGCACTCCCGCACATGTTGGTAATATCAATGTTGCGTCCTCTGAACTGGTGGCAGAGTCGAGATATGCGTTTGGCTATATGACTTCCTGTACCACTGTACCTGAGTCATTAGGATTGCAAACTTTGCCATGATAGATAACGCAGCAGCAAAACTGGATAATTTACATTACTGGTTCAGGTTCACTACTTGTAGCATCTCATAGGCCCTCACTGGTATTATGTGGATGTTGCAGTGCGTTCATACTAAAATCCTGATTATTTATCAAATCAGTAACTGGTCTTTGTAGTTGTACATGTAAAGCTTGCATGACATAAATGTTATGAGTCTCAGTTTCTTGTTTGTCAAAAGGCAATTTGCACTTAAAATATAGAAAAATTAAAAAATGTTATGCTTTTTGCGCTCAAGTACATTACACTGATTACCCAAAATTTATTTATTTCTAGCAAGCTGCTTTTTCTACAGGGGAGTTCGAAGTTTACCAATTATAGTTAAGTTTTTATAAAGGCTACGTGATGTAACACTCAAATTCTATATACAAAGATGTGAGTAACCTCCACAATGTGTAACATTCATAATCTATGAAAGCGTGGCAATATTCTTGGCCTTGCTTTTCCCTTTTTAGTCTGTGTGTTTACTGTCATGTGTCTCTGCAGCTTCCTTAAAACCCAAATTTCAAATTTGATATAAATCACATGGGGCTGAATGAAAGGCTCTTTTCAGTTCGCTGCTGGCCTGCTGGAGATATGAAGATATGAAAATACCAGGGCCCTGTGTTCTAGGTGATAATATCTGGGGGAATTTTACACAGTCCATGAAAAACCAGTTTGTCTTGTTAAATCGTGTACCTGTCCTGCTTTTTATAATTGAGGAACCTAGCCCAACACATGTGGTTTAAGTTGGGAAGCATATGTTAACAAGATTTGATCTCAAAGTGGATTTACATTTTATGTTGCCCAAGCTCTCACTAATCTGCTATGGATTTCAAGCTTTAACGCCAGAGGAAAAATAAACACTTAACTTTGGCTTACAGTGTTAGCACAGGGCTGCAGTGCAGCACAGTGTGTTAAGACCATATTTTGAGTTAACAACTCAAGTGACTGGTCCTGGGTGATAAACTTATGTATAAAAGGGAATTTCAAAAATATGTTTGTTTTTTTATTTAAAGCTTACACTTTTTCAATTGACTTTAAAGATAATGAAACAATGTTTATTGCTTCTATCGCACTAGCACCAGTGTGACCAAAACAACTGAGTAAAGATACACTGTGCACAGGAGAGCCGACAAAAAGCGATTCAGCTAACTGCCCTGCAGACTGGAAAAAATGGATCCGTTGTGTCTTTACAGCAGATTGGTGCTACTGTCTGTGTCATAGCCTCTGCGTGATATGCTTGAGTTGATAAACATGTGTTTTCTAAACTCATTTCAGTGCTGTGCTCACTGGTGGCTGCATTATTGATGGTTGTTTATGCACAATGCATAATAGATCTTTCCAACCTGTACAATACGACACACCCATTGACATCATCATGGTCTTCAACTGAAAACCTGCTTTGTTTTGGTTCCAGCTGGGAACCAACCATTCAGGCTCCAAATCAATTTATTCTTGGTCGAAATGCTCTGACGGTTCAAAATTGGGAGGATAAACAAGAAAACAAACCACTCTATGGCACCAAGCAGCCAGTTAGCATGGCTGGAACTGTTAGCATGTCTGTGCAATGCTATGTGTAGACCATAAACTGTATAAAAGGATATGGATGAGCCTTGGTGTTTCTGATTTAGCATCGCTGTGGTGGCAGGTGTGTTTACAGTGTTAGTCAGCATGGAAAGGGGGCGAGGGGATTTACATTTCCTCCTGGGTGTTATGTTTACATCAGTGCTGATTGGAGCTGGAGCCATGTCACTTCATAAGTGTAGGAAGGGCCAACGGTTTCACAGGGAGCGACTCACACACATGCACCAACATGAACTTGTGCCCAGACCAGTTCTCTCCACTATTACACAGATAATAGTTGTTGGTTAGAACATCGAGATAACCTCTTCATCTGAACACATTACTGAATATTTATGTTAAATAACTACCAAGGAAACATTTTGTTTTCATTTGAAGTGTATTTAAGGCACCAAGGGTGGAGGCTCATGTAGGAAAAAATACTTTTAGACCATCTCATAAGGTCTTTTGGAAAAATAATACAAATCTTAAGGCTTTTTTACTTCAACCTGCCGAAGTCTATCTTTTCCTAAAGATAAAAATGTTATATCTACGTGAAGAAGAAAAGTGAAAGTTGTGTTTATCAGCTGTTTAGACCTAAGCTGTAGAGATAAGCCACTCTCTAATGTGTGAGCTTGGACTGGGGTAGGGTCAGGCGTTGCCATGTTCTACCATGGATGTTTCACACTGCACTCTGTTTAGATTCATTGGCCCCAATCTGTTACACAGCCAGACACTGACTGCAAGTCAAGAGGCATTCATGCAGTGTTTGGCACAGTGGCATCATAATGAAATGACATGCATCCGAAGTGTTGCAGGAACCGCCCTTCATAATAATTACGCTTCTAGAGACTTCTTTTATGGTAGCATTATTTTGTACTGAGCTTTGAAACATAACACAACATGAATCATAATTAATAATAACCCACTTAATAATCATAATAATGACACCTTGATGACGCTGCTGTTGTATTTACAATAAGCTTCCTATAATTGCAGAGGCGTTACAAGGCTGTTGACCTTATAAAGGTTCAGTTAGCACAGACGGACAGAGCCTATATAAAATGCAGCTCATCTCAGAGAGAGAAGCATTGCGCCATTGCTTCAGTTAATCATTCTCAGTGAATGTATGTCTCATAGAGGATGATGTATGGCATGGCCAAGCCAATTGTTCATATTTTCTCGCAACTAGCAATGGCAGCTCCAAATTGTCTACCCCACGCTCTACAATCACAATATTCTGCAAACTGAAAGCTTTATAAACGACGTAAAGAAGACGAGTCTCTTGTCACTACAGAGAAAAGAGGAAGAGGGAAAATATTGGCACAGCTCCGAGCACATTCAACAGCAATAGAGGCAGCTGTGTGTTATCAAGCCACCCAATAAGGCTCGGACAGCCTGCTACCTATTGTTATTGTAACTGTAAAATGCATCATGTGACACACTCGGTCTCCTCAGCTGGTTGCTACAGATTTATTATTAACCTCCATTCACTGTGGTCAAATATCAACCTCCTCACCCTGCTATGGATTACAAAGCACCGTTCACAGCTGATCTAGTTTTTCTTGTAAACGTCATTCTTCTTTTATCTGTGCGGTGGCCATTGGTTTTTAAAATGTGACAATAGACAGCATATAGAATACAATATACATAATTTTATAAGGAGAATTTTGCACATCATATCTGAACTATTTAGATATGATACAACCTTGACTAGAGAACTTAAAACTATGCAACAAAATATAGGAAAAGGGGTGTGACTATTTAAAAAAAAAAAAAGATTTCTAATACTAACATCGCCTTAATCATAGACTTTTGATGTTTGTTATTACAAATTGATCTTTTGAAAGAATTTTTTGGACGATTAGTCGACGTAGTCGACAAAAATCGATGACCAAAATAGTCGCCGACGAATTTACCCGTCGATGATTCGTTGGTGACGTCATAGCGCGTGTTTCTCGTGCCGCGCAGCGGAACTAAACGGCGTTTTACCGGAGGTGCTGATGGAAGTACCCGAGGAGTGAGCCATCTCGCTTCCTTCCTATCTCTGAAAGTCGCGCATGTGCAATAGCGACGAAACATGGACCAATGTCGGCGTCCGCTGCCGCGCGCAGTCGCGCACCAGGAAGTAAAAAGTTCGGGAGAACTTCACCCGTAACAGCCCGAGAAAAACTACCTGCAGTATTTGTGCGGCCGACCTGCTCTCCATGGAAGCAGGACACGCGCATGTGAGGAGGAGGAGGCACGTGTGACATCGTAACGGAGACGATGCGGACTTGCCTCTGTCAGATGTTATATATACACGTTTATACCTGCTCGCAGGATTCTAGCATCCATTACAAAAATATGGTTTAAACTTTTTATTAACGAGTTTAAAAGCGTTATGTTATCCTTTTGCCTGACAAACGTCTTTTTTTAATCACAATTATTTAGTCAGAAGACTGTAGTTTCGTTTGTTGATGTTTTTATTGCTGTTACTTTCCCTGTCATTTTTGTTAACAGGAAAAATGAATACTTGATTTTTAATTTATTTGTTTTATTAGCACTTTGCCTGTCCTTGCTTTTAAATGGACAAAAACTTGATTTGTCTTTGCTTTTGTGTCAACAGTACCCTTATATGAAACAAAGTTTATTAAAAGACATTTTTTTTTAATGAAGTATCAATATTTATTGCCTTTATTTTCAGTCATCACATGCCTCGAACAACCTCAAGCTAAATTTAAAAGCTGCTTGCTAAATAAGAGCAATTGAGAATTTGTGTCATTCATAATCCGATTAGTCGATTAATCGTTTCAATAATCGGTGACTAATCGACTATCAGAATAGTCGTTAGTTGCAGCCCTAATATATATTAATGTCATTTTTATTTAAATCTCCTCCAGTCTCTTTGATTTTCTCTCGGTTCCCCTTTTGTTTGTAGACCATTTAAGCAAGGTAGCTCCTTCTCTTCTGCATCCATCACTACATCCACTTTACCTAACACCCCCATATCTCTTATGTGTTGGCGCCCTCCAGGCATCCCTCTGCTGGGGCTCTTAAAGAGTCCTCTGTGTCAAATCTGAGCATACTGCCAATGAAACGTATCAGTCTTTTCTCTCTGCCCGTCTCCTCCCTGGCAGGAAAATAGTGCACCTGCAGTGTTGGCCTGCCCAGAGCTATTGCAAATGAGGGCATGTGTGTGATCAAAGGGCAGATTAGACTGCTTTCTGAGTATAACATTGCATATTAATGACTCTGCTTCAGATGGTCTAAACGACATACATTGTAAGTTGCCCATAGGGTCAAACTGTGGTTTGACACAAGCCTTTGAGCATTAAATGTGGGCTCTTATTATTGCATGCATTGTGTGAGGATTAAGTTTGAACAGGGAGCGGTGGGCAGAGAAGCCTGACGTTTGGTTTTTTGATTGTGTAAATATGCATGCGCTTCAGCTGAGTAGATGACCTTCACCCACTTTTGCTAACAAGCCCAGTGTGCACTCCGCTGTGTGCACTCTCTTAGTGCATGCTGGGAAAACCCACTTTAACATCACTTCATTTGAATAGCAAGCAACAGAGCGACCGGTTGGGTGGCATCCTTCTTTCCATGGTTAACTTACTGAAGTTGTTGCATATCAAAAGATAATGCTTTGAAGCTTTCAGCATTTCCATGAGACCCTCAGTGATATGATGAAATCGCTTAATATTTGCCCTTGTTTGTGTTTGCTTATATGCTCACATATGAGCAATTTTATGTCACACAATAAACGATGCAAAACTAACAAAAAAAATTCTATTAATTTCACGTTTTTTATATCTACAATTATTTTACAATAATAACAACAAAAAGCCGAGTCTGAATTCGAGCTTATAACGTCTACCCTTATCACACATAAAACTCTCATGACGTGACTGCTAACACACTAGTTAGCATTACTAGTGCATAAAGCCAAACCCAATACCACGAGAATTCATTCATCCATCAAATTATAATTTATCAAGTCTCTTGTATTTTTCTATAACTTATTTTTAAAACAGCCTATATGCTTTTCAATTCAGTTTAATAGATACACCCCTTTTTATTTAAATACATTTTGTATTTATGAATATATTTATATTTATCCAGCCAGACGCTGGAAAATAACAACATATTGGGTGGGATCTTTTTTTTTGATAGTTTATGCTGAAATGACAGTGAGCTGATAATATCTGTTTTCACAGAACAGATTTTGAGAAGATGCTTTTGTTTTTCTGCCTTCCAATATATTACATTATCGTTCAGCCCTGACTGCATGTTATTATTTTCCGGTCGGTCCTCTGACACGGGGGTGGAACATCTGTTCTTCCCAGACAGTTCAGCACAGGAAACGTTTCACAATGGGGGAACGTCGCCGTCCAACCCAAACCTGCCACGGCTGCTCTGTTTGGCTGCGTTTATTAATTCCACTTTAGAAGATTGCAGGTCTGCGCATCATTAAGTCATCACTGTCAGCAGTATGCAAACTGTGGTTTATTCAGTTCATTCGTCACTTATCGACAACACTGACTTAATGATCCCTTGGCAGAACAGTTGAGAAGAGTTAAGGAGGCTGATAAACGCGAGCTGAGTATTTAGCTTAATTCGGTATGAAGTATAATTACTTGGAAAGCATTTGGAGCAATTCACTTCTGGTTTGTTACGTTATGACAACTTGGCTGGGTTCTCTCTTTTCCCTTTTCATTAACTCGTTAATCAACAAGAAAAGTGTTGAAATATAAAGAAAAAACAAACAAAAATCTCCTTGTGAAAAAGTGCTGATCACCGCAGCAGAGTTAATATGTCACTTCCTGCCTCTGTCCGCTGCACCCGGCTGCTCAACGTTTGCCTGAACAACACAGGCTTGATTTGACGCTGTTGTGAATGCATCTGTGCAGAGAACCTCCCGCTGTGTTGTGCATGTGTTAAAGTCAAACTCTGGCTAAACTCCTTAGCCAATTCTCCGGATTTTACCTCCAGGTCATGTCTGAAAACAGCTACGGTATTCTCCCGCCATAACAGCTCTGTGTGTGACCCCGGCTCTCTGCAGCTGCTCTTCTTTCACCAGCGTTTTCCTGTGTTTGAATTGGAAGTCCTGCTGAAGGAGGGATGTCAATTGAAGGACACAGTTATCTTGTCGGCCTCAGAGGATACAGTGTCATCCCCTGCATTCCTAGGGCTCGGAAAACAGGTTCTGCCTCTTTCTGTCCACATGCTGTTACCTGAGACTACAGTGAAGCCATTGAGTGAAGGGTCTCACTGGATATCAGCACTCACAATGCTTACAACCATTGTCCAACTTCATCCTTCCATTCAAACCTTTCCCTTTTTAAACAAAAACACAAGACCTTAACCAGACCGCTTGAAAAAGGAGAACTCCTCAGCATCATTGCTGTTGTGGATTGAGCTATATGAAGGGTAGGCAGTAACTCTGCAGCCAATTTGAGTAAAAAGAGATAGGCTGTCTGTCTGAATTTGACTAGAGGCAGGCCGATCAGTGTCTTGTCAGCCTTTTCCAAGAGGGTTAGTGTCCACCTGAGATTCCTGCTCAGTGTCAGAATCCCTGTGATCCTTCTTTCGAAATGTTTTCTTTCCCCCCTAAGACCCCTCCCACCATCCGTCAAGCTCTGTCGCCTTGTTAGCAGCATCTGAGCAGATGGAGAGCAGGGAGTCTGTAGCCTGGAGAGCTGTGATCTGTGATGGCTCTGTGACCTGACATGTGAAACACCTCACCACTCAACAATATTCATATTAGAATCATTATAAAAATCCTCCCTGTATTTTTTTCTGTCATTCTTATATACACAGGTGTAGTATTTGCAGATCAGACCTTTTTGATATCAAGACGTTCTCTTAATTGATGTTTGATTAGACTGGTTTGAATCTTGAATCTTGGTTGATACTAGGCAACAATATTTTCCTTGAAACCGATTCATGTTCTTACTGTAGAACACAGGCCCGTTGTCGGAGTAACTCTGGTGAAAATTTTAAGCAAATCAGTTGGTTTTGGCTTGAACCTGTCCTACCTGAACAGCCCAACTTAAAATGCACCATAAATATGCTCATACCTTTTCACCACACACTCTCTTCTGTGCTACGCTCTTCTTAACTCCCCTGTTTACCTGAGTTTTTATTGGAAATCCTCCCAACAGAATAAACAGTGGTAAAAACTGAAACATCGGTGTCACATTTCTGCTCTTTAATAGCAGCACAACTTAAAAGCATTTTTCTTTTGCATTGAACAGTGACAATACATTTTCTTAAAACAAACCAAACCAAAATAAAATCTATTTGTACCCTTAAAGTGACATTCAGATCATTTGTAGCCACATTTCACAATAAAGTAATGTCTTTGAGACGTGTTTGTCTGGGTAAAAGCTCAAGTCTATTCTCCACACTTGACTGCATATATCCTCTTGTTGAAGGCCCATGGGATTTTAAGACAGGAGTGTTGTTTTGGTACGGCAGAGCGGTTCATCAACCAGCTACCTATAGTGACAACAACCTATCTGGATTAGCTGATGCTGCCAGCTCAGAGATAAACTCAAGCTCACAACACTGGGTGGGAAGAAACCAGCGTCTTTATTGTTTCTGTAAAGATAAATGGATGCTGCAGATAAAACAGTAGCCACGACAGAAGTGTTACTTCTAGAACTTCTAGTGTTGCAGTTCGTACCAGAACATTCACTGAGTGCTAACTATCACTGGCTGTGAGACGGGGTCATTGCTTGGTCAATCATTACATGTGCTATTAAAGTTTTCCTCTAAGTCCATGGTGTTTGGGCGGGTGAGCACTCGTGTGTGTCAGTGTTTGTGCTTGAAGGTGAATTGTGAATTTTGCTTAACTTCAGGCCAGGAGCAAAGGAGCATTTACTGAAGTGTTGTTTTCTTTGAGAAATGGTGTTGGAGCATTGGATGTGTTCTTCGCTTGTTACACCTTAAAAGTGATCACCATTTGTGTGTAATACTTGCCAGATAGTAGCAACTAGCAAGTAGCCTTAGTAGCTACAATAATGTAATGTAGGTGAAAATAGTCATTCTTTGTTTGTGCTGCAAATAAAATTAAAAGAAAACCAACCACTTTATCAGAAGTTACACCTTAGCTTTACCTTGATTTTCCCATCATGCATTTTCATCATCTTCAGGGTAAAGATAACCCATCTGAGTCGTACTACTACTACTGAGTTTTAGCTCTGTACATGAGCTGGACTGCTTCGGGGCGTCCTCCAGTTTGCCATGTGGTAGAGGGGAAAATGGCAACAGAAGGTGAACTTTAATTGCCGTTATTGGGGCAGGGCTCCTCCTGGCCTATATTTGATGATTCAGTCCAGGCCTTTTTATTACCACTATTCTATAAGTATGGTAAATGAGAGGGATTCGTTACATGAGTTAAGGTTTTTGTCACTGCCGGTGTGTTGCACGTCATCGTACCTCGGGTTGGCCTCGATTCAGGCCAGAATTTTTCATAATAATACAAAAAACAAATCATGCTAAATAATCCCCAAACTCACTAAGCTGTGATGAGAATGGAACATCCTAAATAGCAACCAAATACCTTTGTCCTGCAGTATGTCACACCAGCATTTATTTACTGAGTGCACTTTCAGAAATGCTTTGACTCTCGATAAACGTGCAGAAAACCCTTGGTATGAAACATTATCCGACACACTGTGGAGCAGGGTGTTGGTCAGCAGCAGTGAGAGAGATACCCTCAAAACACGATTTGAACGTTTGGCCAGTGGCTCAACACTCTTAGATCATGCTGTATTGCATCATGAGCAGAAGAGGGATGTTTTGTAAATACTTAAGAATTGTGAAATGATCATATTGGGAGGTGAAGTTGCTTTTCAACATCTCCATAAAACCTGTCATCATCCCCCTTGTGATTACAGGTGGGTGAAATCATGCGGGACAAGGAAGTGAAGCAATTTGCCTCGATGTAAAACAGATGAAGTCTGTGCAATAGGGAAGAAGTAAAAGTAATTTGTGCAAGAATGATTTTGACACTGACAGTTTTTAATTAAAGAGACAGCGAAGAGTTGGGGCTCATATCTCTCAGTTAAAGAAAGACACTCATAACGTACTCAGAAACAATCAACAACCTAAAAATAAATGAGTCAAAGACTTTTGTGATTTTTTCATTTGTCTACAGTGAGAAAAAAAATCAACGTTTCATAGGTACTAGTGATACTGACAAAATCAAATATTGGCCTTTATCAATTAACAGTGACTATTTTTTCAGCTGTTGGGGTCAGCAAATGATATTATATACAAATTATAAAAAAAGATATTCTGAAGAAGAAAGTCGTCTTCAGAATGTTCTGACCAAACTAGAAGGATAATTTATTGTTTTATAAAATGAGTTTGTGGAATCGTATTGTATCGTTATCTGCAATGCAGCCTTTTTTTTACCAGGAAAACAAGACAATAGTATGTAATCAGAATTACATTTCACTTTACACTAAGTTGTGTCTCTGATCATGATGCATTCTAACAACAAGGTTGAATTTGTCGTCAACATTCTTTATTCGTGTCACTGACAGCGTTTCCCTTTTCTCCCACAGATATCATCGACAAGAGTGAACTGAAGGCATTCTTCGAGAGCAACTGTTCTCAGATTTATTTTATCTTCTATGAAAGTTTCATTACACTGGAAAGCAACTTAAAACAAAAAGGTGAGTACAAACCTTTTTTTAGCTGGAAGCTGTATATCTGTATGTTTGTGAGCAAGTGAGTGAAAGACTGAAGTTACACCATTGCTGCCCAAGTTTCTCTATTGGCCATTGCTCTTGCTAAATGAGTTGGCTAAATCAAACCCCCTTACCGACATTTTCGAATTAAGTATGTATATGTAGCGACCTTTTTGACAAACCTTAGCTACTGTACCATGTCGCTCTGCACGGTGTGAGAAACCCTGAACCTTTAAAGAGTTTATCCTGAGGAGCTGCATTTGTGAACACAAGTGTCAGAATCAGTTGAAACAGATTTTAGACAGACTTAAACCTGCCAGCTCCCGAGAACAAAGTCTGTGTAAAATCCAATTGAGCTGACGTACAAACAAATAAAGGGCTGAGACCAGCTGACACGAGACAGAATGCAAATATGACAACGTCATGAAGATGTTAATCAACGTATTAACATTCCACAGTTTCCATATGTCCTTAATTTAGCACGTAGACACAGTTTGCCATATAGGAGGGTTTGACTTGGTCTTTCTGGTTTTAACTGCACACTGACTAGTTGACCACCACCCTCAATAGTGGTTCAATAATTAACCCTCTCGGTGGTGTGTCTTACAGCGGGGGTGTATTTCCCTCTGCCCCTTAGCTACAATGAAATGAGCCTAAGCCCATAGAAAAACAAATTTCCAGCATAACCAGTATTACCCTGACATGTGTAGGGGCTACATTTCCACTGGGAGTATGCTTTCGTGGTAACAGCAGTTCCATCAAATGAATGTTCACAAAGTGAACCCGTGTTATTGTTACATTATTGATGAAGCTAATGCAGTGCAGCTCCAGGCTATGTGTTTAAAGAGCTGTGTTCTTTCCTTGTGCTTCAGGGAACAAATCTCAAAGGGAGGAGCTGGACTCTATCCTCTTTATTTTTGAAGTAAGTAATGTTGTTTTTTTACCGTATCCATCTGTGATTTCTGCTCAACCTGTTTACTGCTGAACTCGGGGGTGGGACCGCAGTTTCCATGGTGCCATTCTGTATAACCTAGTTATTCCTGAATTTGCCTCAAGTAGCCTGGAAATTAATTGGAGATTGTGCAGATGATAAAAAAAAAACCTGGTTCCCCAGCTCTTGACAGGTTGAGTTTGTAATTTATTTCGGTTCTGTTTTTAAAACCCTGGTGTGTATGCAAATTAGAGGAGGCACATCTTGTGTCTGCATGTTGTAGGGTATCCCTGGCTCTGTAGCCCCTCCCTCTGTTTGTCTGAACACTCATTTGTTGCACATGCGGGTTAAAGTCCCTTACCCTGTTTTCCCACCTGACAGCAGAGGCAGCTCCAGTTTCCAATACAAACAGTCAGCTCTCCAGTTACATTTGCACAGGGCAGGGCTGCACGGATGACAGCGAATCAAAACAACAAAAAAATATGTGGGACAGTCTGTTTGTCCCCCTTTGTGCAGTACGTGTTGTCCTAGTTTTTGTGATCACCTGGGACCAGTGTGTGGGTGTGTTCCTTGCATCACGTCCAGCGAAGAGTAAGTTCTTCTCATGTAAATGAAGACATCACAGCAGAAAATAAAAATGGTAATTCACTGCTTCGCTGCTTTCAGAAAAGTAATCTGGACATTTTCTGGAAATCTTCAGAGGGGCTGTATATGTTAACGCAAAGGTCTGAGTCTGTTGCTGTGGACATTTTCTGTAGATTTTCCCGTCATCTCCCCAGTAAAAAATGAGTGAGCTGATAAGTATCTCAGGATTAAAAAGACACGAAGAACACAGACGAAGATGCCAACTTTGGAAAGACAACCAGATTCAAGAGCTTTTGTCGATGTAAACAATAAAATGTGATTCCCACAGTGCATTTATATGTATCTCCTGCCTCCTGCTGCTCTACCCAGGTGCCAACCCTCACCTGCATGTTCTGGACACTTTATTATCGTGAAATATATTATACTAGTGTAATGGAAAAATTATTACATATCATGACACAACAAGCAATTATCAATTCTGGATGTTTAATTCAAACCGTCTGCGGACGGTTTACAAAGGTCAAGTCACGACAACAGACTTGACCTCAATGGCACAGAGCTCAAACATCACGGTGACAGATATGAGGGCAATGGCGATGAGCTCTCAAAAGTACACTCCATTTATACAATCAGATCCCTCCTCTCCACAGTAAAATACATTTGTCCAATCAGCTTCTCTCCATGTCGTTTACAGGAAGACCAGACATTGGTCTCTGGCGGTCTCTTTGAAGTTTGAACAAGATGCTAAACGCATCTTGTTCCAGACCCTGTGAGTTTCTCAGAGATCTCCTGTCTCTGCAGGTCACACCTATTAGCCTTTGAAGCTCCCTGTTACAGAAGACTTAATTGGCCCCTGTTGAGAAACCTTTTGTTCACACTAGACTGAGAAGGCCACGTCTATAAGGCCCTTCAAGAGTATTATGCATAGTGTTAACTTGAGCTAAACTCTGACTATGAGTCTTAAACACAGAAATACATCTTTCAGTAAACTTCTTTCTATATAAATGTAATCTGTTACATTTGAACATGTCTAAATACAAAATTCCCATCACAATTCCTCCCTTTTTATCAATCTGGGATCAACATCTTTATAACATCTCATCATTTAGATTGGGAATTTTCCAGGATATGTGAATTAAAGAAGTAACACTAGTCTTAGTGCAAAAACAATACAACAGAGTTACACAATTGAAAATGATCAGTTTCTACAAACTTCAATAACATATTTTACAATTATTAAAATGATGTGCATCATATTATCAAAATGTTCACTGTGTTGGTGCCACACTTCGTCCTGATCGTGTGTCGAACACCTCCTTGTTGAAGAACATCTTGTTTCAGAGACATCTTGTATGCTCTGACTTTGATGATCAGAAATTTGATGTTGTTCCTGCCAAGCATTCGTGAGCAGGGAAACCATCTCTTTTCCCTTGAATGCTTCTCAGTCGTATAATCATGTGTTGCTGATCTCCTGTTGGTGCGGTTGTGTTCAGCGTGTAGCTCTTCAAATGTGTTGACTCTCCTTGCAACACCTAAAAATTTCAGACTGAAGCTCACACACTGGCACAAAGCACTTCCCGTCCTGTAGATCCACCCCTGGCTCTGGAAATCCTCCTGCGTTGGCCCTCATCTCCAGGTTGACCTCTGCGACCTTCCTGTCATCTGTGTTGAGAGGCATTTGGCTTGCACTCGTTCCATCGACGTCGTCTTCCTCTTCCATCCGCACGTCCTTAAGCACAATCCAGTCTCCTGGTTTCAGGTCACGCAGTCCTCTCTCCATGGATTTAGATAGAATCTCCTCGTCTGCCTGTGGATTTTAAAGAGTACAGGAAACAGTTTAAAACAATATCTACCAGTTTGTTTTTCAATGTGTTTTTCAATGTGTTTGTTATGTTTGTTTTTTACTTCCTTCTCTCTCCACTGTCCCATCCCTGGCGGGATGTGGCATGATGTTGCCTTGTGTTAATACTCATACTCACCAGTATCCATAATGCTATACTTATGAATATGTTACCCTTGTCAGCGGACATCCTTTTGAAATCTTCCATCATGGAATGAGTTCTCCGAACAGTATCTGTTTCACCGCTGGAGAATCCTGTTTAGATGTTTGGGAAACACTTCTGCTTGCATAGAAATCATGTCATAAAACAAAACAGTATTTATTTATTTCCCTAACCTACTTTATTTAACTTAATCTTTATTAAACCTCTCTATAAATGATTAAACCGTTTGTTTTGAGGTGGATGTCAATCTTGTAGAATCTGGATGTCTCTATTTTATTTGTAACTCAAATTACATAACTCTGTTAAAAAAGTTTTATTGAATATTATTTAGAGTGTTTCTTGTATACACCCAATAACCCAATTCATCTATATCCAGCATATGTTACTCCTCTCTCTTGACACACTGACTCCAGTCATGTGTCAATCCAACCTAATGAGAAAACGTACACAGGTTGAACAAAATCATCCATATCCCACATCAAAAGTCCATCGACCACTAAACAAAACACAGTCTATCAAGACTACTTAATTCCTAAACTAATAAACCCAAATCTGCATTCTAAAAAAAATTTAGTTCGATGTAGTCTTGCTAACCGCTCCTGTAACCCACATTAAATGTCAGTGTTAAGAATCATTCAAATGCCTTCCATGTCCTCTACAGACTGCATACTGTTTGCAACCAGTAACACAGTCAAGGCAAGACAATGGTGTGAAGTCAATCTCATGAATGTCTTCTTCAGCCCAAATCACATGCAGAACCCCCATGCAAACAAGCTATCAGTGTAAATCTTGACACTCTCGCCACTAGCATATTTGCATCTCTTTGGTTCATGCATGTAATGATGGGGACGGTTTTCCTTTGTTTCAAACAGAGTCGTAAAACCCCTCTGTCATTCGTTATCACACTGTGATGCTGAAAACCTGTCATCAAACACTTCAGTTTCACAGTAATCAGCTGTTAACCATTTAAATCTGCTCTACTGATAAAGTTAAGAGTTTCCTAGTTAAAAACTTTCTATTTGTAAATAGTAATGTCTATCATCCAAAACAATACTGTATCATAGCTGAACCTCCTAGCTGTTGAAAAGTGAATGTTATTTTCTCAAGCAAATATCATTGTTACAGCATATGACACTAGTAGAGTCTTATTTCAAAGTATCACACATATCACATTACTCTGTTCTCTCAGAAGCTGCCATTGCTCTGAGACTTGCTTGAAACTTTGCATCTGTTGCTTTTCCCCTAAAGGAAAAAGTTTTTCTGTTTAAACAAAAGATTACTCATATTCCACAAGAAGATTTCAGATATTCTTTTCTATTGCGTCTGCTCTTCTGATCAGACCAAAATCATATATGTGTCCGTTTCACAAACATGATAGTACCTGTTATCAACTCAGAAAAATCAATAATGTTTACAACAAACTAAAAATGTCAATCAATTACATCAAAGAAATACATTTTCATGCAGAAATGTGTTCAGAAACCCCAATGTGATTTAGCATGAAAGAAAATCGTTTGCGATTAACTTTAAACCTTCCTTTTAAAATCTTTTAATTTGATTAAATGTAGATATTCTTTTCTTATAGCCAATGTATCTATCAAAAACTACTGAGACAACACCGTATTTACTTATTCTAAATGCAACCAAACTTATTTTATCCTTAATTTACTTACTATATAACCTTTTAAACTAAATTTGTCTTACCAAGTGTTTAGATAAATCTAAGTAAATACCATTTGTGCTCTAATTTGATCTCTCCCCTTGCTCTTTGCAAGAGGATATAATTTAGAGGTGAGAAATTTGTCTCGGATCATCCATTGATACGCTTGTGTCAGATCCCCCTTTCTCGTTTAAATAAATGCAGATGTTATTCAACTCTGTCTTCCACTACTGCCCTGCTGTTTTAAAATTTAGCATACTATTCTATCTTCCCCCTAAATTTTACCCAGCAGTAAAGTGACAACAGAGATAAATGTTTGTCTTGCATTTAGCCTCTAACCACATTATTAAACCCCAATGATAAAAATGGATCTATCTACAACTTTTGCATATGTTTTTCTATCATTATGAGCTATATAACATTCATTCTAAGAGTAATATCACACTATTCACACATATTTACTGGTGCTTTTAGTTCCTGAACCTAAAAATAGATTTAATTTGTGTGTTTTTAGCAATTAGTTTTATTGATTTCTAATTTAACTATAATAATGTTAACCATATGCTTTATGTGTAACATTAATTCACATGGTGTCTGCAGCTGTGTTCTTACTTATATGAAGTTTTGTTGAACTTCTCTCTCTCCATCATGGTCTGCTCTTGATGGCTGCTCTGTCTCCATGATCTCCCTCTCAGTGGAAATGTATCCAGATCAGAACCTATTTGGAGAGACTGATACCTGGAGATTATTTCGGTTACTTCCTTCTGTATACTGTCTCTTATGTTGACTTCAGTCAACCAACACTCAAATGCTCTCCAGTCTGGCACAAATAGCTCCACATCTCTCCCTGTGTCTTGTTCCTCTTTGCTTCGTTCTTGTTCAATGAGCAATTTGATCTTAAGTTGCTTCAACTGATTTAAAGTTATGTTCCCTGTGTTTGGAAAATCATAGTTTTTTACCCACAAGCCAAACTGTGTAACACTATAATGACCATACTTCAGAACCATATCTTGAACTGTAGGAGAAGAAATCTGTGGTAAATTCATCTCTGTAATGGTTGTTTATCAATTTAAACTCTGATTTATTCAGTAGAATACGAATCTTTTGGGAATTTAAGTTCTACTGATATGGAAAAGACCCTAATGTTTCAGAATTAATTTCTAAAGCCAATTATTTTCCTATTTCTTAAAAAACGTCTATTTTCAAATTCGTTTTAAGATTGATCTGAATCTTTTTCTTTTTCTTTTGATATAAGCCTTTAAAACTTACACATATATCCCAAATATGATTGAAATTATACTCACCTTATTCCAGTGTTGAGAATTCCAGGAAATCCTCTCTCACTCACTCCTCACTTTTTCTTTTTCAGCTGTAATTCTCAGATTAGTCTCATCAAATCATGCATGTTACTTGTATCAAATCATCAACATTTGTGTAACGTTGATAGTAACCTTTCACCTTCAAAACACTTTTTAAGAGACAATGAGAAAAACCCCTTCAGTTATAATATTGCCACTGTAATCACCTCTTGTAATTACTAAGTTTTAATTTTAATTCCTCTAATACAATTCTAAAACTCTGCATGAATCAAATCGCCTTAGAGAAAACTTCATTTCACATTTCTCTTAAACAAGACACATGTAGGTATAAAATGTATGGGAATTTATCAGATTTTCAAACAGATTATTATGCTGAGACGATACAGACCTGGCCTAGGTCTCTCTGTCACAGCTTTTCCTCCATTTCAAAATAATAATACTATTATATATTTATATTCTACTCTTCTGCTTGTTTACAATAACTATGAGCATGCCGCAGCGCCCAATATTAAAGTAATTTAGCATTAAACTCTTTCGCTAAACCCTGTTTAACATTTTGATCTTTTTTTGAAAAGAATCTTAACCTATTAAGCTTATTGTGAATCCTATACCGGTCTCTAAGACCTCCTTAGTATATACACGTCTGTAACTCACTTCCCTGAATGAGTGAATTTCTTTGGACCTTTTTCCTTAAAAGATCTAAAAACAAGAATTATACTTTACCAGAATGAAACTGCTTGCCTGTCCCAGTCGGTTCTTTAGCCCACCTCAGTGAGCACTCCGGATTCTCAGAACATCAGGCCCACTGAAATAATAAAGGTTTAGTTCCAAACGTACTGCCCCGGCGCAATTACCTACCCTCAGCACCGAGAGCCAGAGTCGCTCACGTGGATGTCACTGCCAACAACAGCCAAATGTAATGGGACATTTATTACATATCATGACACAACAAGCAATTATCAATTCTGGATGTTTAATTCAAACCGTCTGCGGACGGTTTACAAAGGTCAAGTCACGACAACAGACTTGACCTCAATGGCACAGAGCTCAAACATCACGGTGACAGATATGAGGGCAATGGCGATGAGCTCTCAAAAGTACACTCCATTTATACAATCAGATCCCTCCTCTCCACAGTAAAATACATTTGTCCAATCAGCTTCTCTCCATGTCGTTTACAGGAAGACCAGACATTGGTCTCTGGCGGTCTCTTTGAAGTTTGAACAAGATGCTAAACGCATCTTGTTCCAGACCCTGTGAGTTTCTCAGAGATCTCCTGTCTCTGCAGGTCACACCTATTAGCCTTTGAAGCTCCCTGTTACAGAAGACTTAATTGGCCCCTGTTGAGAAACCTTTTGTTCACACTAGACTGAGAAGGCCACGTCTATAAGGCCCTTCAAGAGTATTATGCATAGTGTTAACTTGAGCTAAACTCTGACTATGAGTCTTAAACACAGAAATACATCTTTCAGTAAACTTCTTTCTATATAAATGTAATCTGTTACATTTGAACATGTCTAAATACAAAATTCCCATCACACTAGTATTATATATTATTTGTATATGCGAAAGGCAAAGTCTGGAAAATGGCCAAACCCAATTTTCAGTACATTTTTGCTATGAATTTTCTTGTCAGGTCTATGTAACACAAGGCATCTGTTATCTTTTGGTCCTGTCGTTTTTGTTCCTGTCTGCTTGATGCATTATGTGAAGTAGCACAATTCGAGTGTGTTTATTTGCTGATAGTTGGAGATAGGTTGGCATCCTTTTGTAGAATTCTGACTTCATAATGAAGTCTTTTCTCTATGGCCTCCTCAGCCCTGCTGTTTGAAAGCTTAATTACTATTAAAATTAATTCACCAAGAACGGCCTCCCCATCCCTTAACAAAGGAAACTGACTAACGAGACCTCGCTCCGGTTTTCTCCACTCCTCACGTAGATAGCCTCCCCGCCAGTTCACATCCAGTCATCTGACCTGTAAATAAAGCCTGGATTCATTCCTGCTCCATATTTATGGAGTCATCTTTTCAGAGAGAACTAATATTGAAAGCAGCTTAACCCTCGTTTGTCCCCTTTTAGCCCCTGCCTGTGACAACGTGTGCTTTTACCCGTGCACTGAGAAGATAAGCTCACGTTGAGTGGTGTGTACAGGACAGATACAGGGTCGCTTTTATCCTGAGAACTGAACTGACTTTGTGTGCGTATGTGACTTTTATGCCACATTAGATCAGCAATCAGATCATACCGTATGCGGTCATGAATATGGTTATCAATGGACGCGTTTGTGCTCACAAACATGCACTACTAATATGTATAATGTTATCTCAGTGTACTGTAACACAGGGACATGACAAATGCCTCAAAGATGAACAGAGCTGATTCTTTTCGGACAAGCAAATTCATAGTCATTTCCTTTTTCTGAAGCAGCGATGCAGCCATTTACAAGCTGAACTGAAGCTAAATGCTTTTCATAAATACGTGTCATTCACAGAAGACAACGGACTAGAACATTTGCCTCTGCAGCCTGTGTCCAACAAGCCTCCGAGTGGTGTTGGTGAAAGTAGCTACTGGCTAACAGCTGCTGTGGGGGACAAAAGACGTTTATAAACTCTGTGCTTTGCGATACACTTATATGCCGTATGACAGGTTAAGACGAACAACAAAGATCAACATCGCTGCCCCCTCTCAGACACAAAGCCACAGTTATGTTCTCATTTCTCCGGGCAGATGGGAATTTGCAACCCCCCCCCACCCCCCCCTCAATATCCATCCATGCACCTGAGTCCCTCCTTGAATTCAAATCTGGCTGACCTACAGTACAAGTCTCATGTGCATGCGTGTGTGTGTGTTTGCATCGAGCTGGCTATGTGCAGATTACTTCACTGTCATGATGAGGTATGTGACCCCCTTTTTTCCGTGGGTTGCTGTGTGGGGGAGTACGGTCCCCACGCTGAGCCTGTTTCAGAAAACAGATATCTAGAAGGGGGTGAGCTTTTGTCCCTCCCCCTAAACTCTGCCGGAACACCCCACCCCCACCGCCACCACCACCAGCCATCGCCATTGCCTTCCAGGATTTCTTTGTGTCTGCTTCCTGAGAGGCATCCATGGCAGTTTGGGATGCTGCACCAGGACTGACAGAGCAGAGACCTGATCTCTGTGAGAATGCAGCAGGACCCCTCGTAGAAACATATAAATGCATCAGATTCATTCACTGCCTTTACATCTGAAGTCTTAATCAGTTCCTTTTCTCAAAAGGTCTTTACGTTGGAGTTCTCAGTCTTTTATCCAAATGCAACAATTCTGCATAGCCAATTGTTTACCCTGTTAAATATGACTCACCTAAATAATCAATGGCCTTGAAAATGCATAACATGGGATTCGAGTGTATTCGAGGTGAAACAAGGGTGAATTTAGCTAAATAGATTTGTTTATAGAAGTGTTGTATAGTCAATTTCCTGGCAACAAATATCTCATGAGGACAAAGGAACAAAAAGGCTTGTGAAAAGTGTGAGAACATTGTGGCGTGTATCTCACCAGTGGATTCATGTTGAAGGAGCATCTCAATCAAGGGTTTTTTCTCCATCTATCTACTAGTTCAATAAATCTGTCTGTCTGTATGTGACTGGCATATCTCAAGAACCGTTCCTCTTGTCGGCTTCTCACTTAGCATGTTTATTGTTTTGGACCCGAGGAAGAAAAGTGTCGATTGGTGCATTCAGACATGTTGTTCAATGCTGATAAGCTTTGAAAAATCAGTAGCGGCAATGCCAACTGATTCTCCAGTTTGTGGTTCTGCGTACTGAGTCAAGCTTCACCGAACTTTGACTAAACAGGTGAACAGCTCTTTGTTCAGCAGCAGCTGAGGCTTCAGGGTTCTGTGGGCGGAGTCCTGCAGACGGTCATTACTTGCTGCGACTCAAATAATTCAATGAAAGCTGCAAACAGCATTAGCACAATCCAAACCGACAGACTATTCCAAAGAGGCAGGTTCGGAATGAACACTGCACTACTCTGACTGAATTCTATGTTTAAAGCCAAATATATCACAGGCCCACCTTGTAGGCATTGGCCGCTTTATTCTGTGTGGATTGGAAGGAGGGTTGAATTCTGGAAGGAATGATCTGATGTGTGCAATTTAACTATAGATCAGTGAAAGGTCTATTTTCAAGGAAGAAAATTTGCCAAAGCTAAAACAAAACATCTTTTTGTTCTGAAGTGATTAAGTTGAATCAAGATCTCAAGCTGATTGTTGTCTGCTCATGGTCCCAATTTGATCAGTTTTGGAAAAAGGACTAGTGAAAAAGTGCAATGTCCAGATTTATGATGTTGATACAGACCTATTGATTATTTTCATGTTTATGATGATTTATGTTCTCAGTGTTACAAAAATACTGTTGAGCTTCAATACTTGGCCAGTGTTTAAGTCAACGTTCTTGACAGTTGGGTACTGTGTCTCCCTGGGGCAGCCGATTCTATATTCTATAAGAATTGGGATGTGTTCTTTCTGACCACCCTCATGTCACCTCTTGCTGCTGTAAACCCACCCAAGACACACAAGAGTAAATATGAGGGCATAGTAAGAAAGGTACTGAAAATCTGCTGTAGATAAACACTGATTTCACAGTAAGTGTCTGTGTTTCTAGAAGAGAAACGGGATAAAATAATTTTCTGTTTTAATAAAGACTGGTTCTTAGTCACAAGACCAGATTGAGCTTCTTGGTAAAGATCCTCCGGGGACTCCAGTGTGTTTACCCCCGTGACTGTAGACGACAGTTCATGGTGAGTCTGATCTGAGGTTGTGGGACAGGTTAAGGGACAGCTCTGGGGCCAACACAACTCAAAGGGAAGTGTGTGTTTATCCACTTTCACTCCAGGATATGACCTTACCATGACTCGGCTGTCATCCGGACCTGAATCAGCATTCTGAATTTCCCTTGCCATCCTGTCTGTATCCCCCCTCCTATTTTTTATTGAAGACTTGCCCTGTTCAGTTGCCTTTATAT
This sequence comes from Limanda limanda, assembly GCF_963576545.1. Taxonomy (NCBI): domain Eukaryota; kingdom Metazoa; phylum Chordata; class Actinopteri; order Pleuronectiformes; family Pleuronectidae; genus Limanda; species Limanda limanda. The sequence goes on along the minus strand of NC_083647.1, from coordinate 9,498,402 downwards.
GGGTAAATCTGCCCATTAAATCAATTTTACCTCATTTTTGATAGATAGCTGTGGAATTAACCTAGTTGAGAGGTGATGGGAGTTTTGTCGTCTTTTTGAACGCAACAGAAAATTTGAGATTTGTGACTGGTTTATGTTTTATTTACCCAAGATAGTCACTTGAGATTTATATGAGAGGAGATTTATAAAAGAACCAACATATATCAAAACTTAACCAACAAACTGGAAAAGGGAAGACAAGAAGATACATTTTACTTAACTTTATATAACCATCATATTTGTCAGTTTAAGTGAGAAACCCAAAAAAGGCAAACTGTAGTAGGGAGGGACGAGGTATTTTAATTTCCACCTGGCAGCTCATTCAAAGGATTGATTGTTCCTAATGTTAATTTAAATCCTGCTCACGATGCACCGCTGAAGCTGTGTGTGTGTGTGTGTGTGTGTGTGTGTGTGTGTGTGTGTGTGTGTGTGTGTGTGTGTGTGTGTGTGTGTGTGTGTGTGTGTGTGTGTGTGTGTGTGTGTGTGTGTGTGTGTGTGTGTGTGTGTGTGTGTGTGTGTGTGTGTGTGTGTGTGTGTGTGTGTGTGTGTAAATTGTCAGACATGAGAAAGTAGGTAATTAGAAACAGCATCATTCTATATCATGGAAAGTCCTGTTTTTTTCTGCTGTCTATCGTAATGTAATCTTATTCCTCTTGATGCACATCAACTGAAACTATGTGACGTCTAACATGTGTCTGAGAATTTAACCCAGAGCCATTTAGCTAAATCCCAGTAATGAATGACAGCTCACCAGTGGGAGATTATTAGTTAATGTGTGATTGCAAATTTACCAAGTATAGCTTGGTTTCACATGGAAATGATCATGAGGTCTCAGGCCTTTATTTAACCTTGTCTTTGACCTCTGAACCTGAACGGCTATAGTCAGCCACATGCAAAGACACAGATTCATAAACGGTGCATGTCAAGATGCATATCTTTATGTACATGTATTGCTTTGTTGACATGTATTTTGACATGATTGACTTGTCTGAAACTGTGTAGAAAGTGCTGAAAAACATCCCTGGATGGTCTGAGCCTGCTGCAGGAACCTGAGCCTCCAGGCTGATCTTACAAGAGGAATTTGATTGCATTCTGCTGCTGCCACCTACTGGCTGTAAAGGAGAATGATAACATGGGGAAGAATAAAATCATCTCTAATTCATTGTGTTCATAGTTGAGGGTATTTTTGTTACTATATCAAAAATTAAAGTCAAAAACGTGCTTAACGCTTTAGATTGTATTATATTTTGTAGTTACTCAACATGACATTTGCTTCACCGGTCGGCATCTGCCCAGGCCTTCACCAGCAAATAATGAGGGGATGCGTAGACATTTGGTTTGCATGTAAATAAGCAGTCTGGTCTGGTCTACACTGTGTGGACTTACCTTAAAGAGCATTTTAGACAAAGCAGGTGTGCGTTCGTCTGACGTCTTTTCTCACATTGTGCAGGAGTGACTGCAGCATCAAGGACTCATGTTATTTGTAGGCTTAAATATACTAAATAATAAACAATATTTCACTTTACAATCTAAATTATGTACTGTTTTTTTTTATTATCATATAATGTTTACTTCCGCCAAGAGGTAAACAATAAGGAACCAGATTTTTAGTGTGGATCCGGATCAGGGGGCAGATCCCCGATTTTAAGATGGCATTTTTCTAAACATTTTCAAGGATAATTTATAGATCTTGATGAAAAAATCAGGCATGTTTATGGAACAAATATCTGGGTGTGTCAGTTTGTGCTGCTTAATTATATATAGGGAACTGTTGGGCCTTGGCCGCAGGGATGCACTCTATAAGCTCCATTCTTAGGGATCTAGACCGTCGTTGTTTTCTGATTATACATGTACATTGTGTTAGCAACATTTTGCTTCATGTCTCCTTTGTCTTTGTCTCTTAGGAGATTTTTCATAGTGCATAGATTGTACACTCAACTTGTAAAAAAAGCTAAACAGTATGTTAATGACTTCATTTCATCTGAGAGTCCTCAAAGTCTGTTGCTGCCTTCTAAAAGCCCTTGTAGACCACCTCTGGGAGAAGTTTATTCTGTGTCATGTTCAGGCCCTGCTGCTGGAAACCTAAGTGCGGATCATGTAAATGTGTTAAGGCTGCTGTCCTACCAAGGTAATGCCCCCATCTTTATGCTGGAGTATGGCTGCAGATTAGAGTAACTCCACCAACCTCTAGTCCAGCAGACTCCGCATTCGCCTCATATCAGCCAGTAAATTCCACATTGTTGCGGTCGCCATTCTAGCTCCACAGGGAGTCTTTCTGAGCTACCTTCTCCATCTCATTCCCACTCTCCCTTGCTGATGCCCTGTGAGGAGAGAGAAAGATGGTGTTATTGTGTCTGCACACACACACACACACACTGGGAAAGGCTTAAGCTGCCTACCCTGCTGTGTTACCGCCGAGCATAATGTGTCTGCTGCGGCAAAGAGACAGAGTGGACGAGGCCGGTGCAGAGCCTGAACAGACATGGAGTAATCCCATGTGGGATCAATAACAAGGTGCAGCCACACGCTTGTACATGATTATCATCACGTCTGTGGATCAGAGACAAGTTGAGCAGCACAGATAATCATCCAGCACCCCCTTAAAGCGATGTATGTCTTTCACTATCTCCAGTGTCAATGGTAATGACAGGGATTTAGTCTCAGAGGACAAGAAGGGAAAGTTAAAGATGGAGGATGACATGGAAAGAGGGAGGTTGTCGACAAGCTGAAACACTCAAAGCATGAGATGACTTCTGGACCATGCACCACAAGTCCCAGTATCATGTGGCAAAGCACTGGACAACATAATGTCGTCATATTCCAACTTTTTTTGTGATATTTAAAGCATGACTGATTAATTCGCTGATGAGCCTTTTGACGTTTATGTTTGGCAGTATGGGCTGATATAAAAACTTTTATTTTGCGGAAAAGCTCTGCAGTTATGTTTACGTTACGTTTACATCTCTATATTAATTTGGTTGTATTCGGCTTTTTTATTTATTATGATTTATAACAAGGTTTATGGTTACACTATTAAATATAATGTCTCGAATGCGTTTGATAGCAACATTCTAGGAGGCATTTCCATTTTTTTTAGGATATATATATATATATATATATTATGTATGCCTGATTGGTATTGAAAATGTTTGACTTCCTAATATCAGAAGTGGCTTCACCCTCCAAAATTCCATATTTGTCGAGTTTAATATAGTTTTGGTAACATGACATTTTGCACCAGAGCATGATCAGTTGTTCTATTACAATAGAAACATGCAAAGACATTATACTGGAACAAATAAATAGTATTTTTAGTGTAAAATTATTCAAATATTAAATAAAATTTTTAACTTACCCAATGTGTTTTCCCTCAGTCATTTACCTTTATTTAATTTCACTTATCAACCAATTTTCACAAGCCTGATTGCTATATGAACAAGAAAGAAATCTTTGTTTTTGCTAATTCCTGTAACCATCTTCCCTGAGTTTTTCAATTTTGTTGAAATTTGTACTTTTTTTGTCTTGCCGACCAGAGATGGTTGTATGGTCGTGAGAGCTTCACATGTAACACGGCAAAAGGACCGACTTGACCTCTACATTGTAATCATGAATTCTTATTGGTTCATGGATTAGGGTTTGATGAGGAGTGAGCCACTGGCGTATCAATTGCTCACAGCGCACTGACTATTAACCTACCACTCATGCACGCACACACACATCTGCCCTCCCCCCGGCCTCTTTTCATTTCTCCAGAGGGACCCAGTTAACCTGTTGCTGCATTCAAGAATAATGATAGGCTGCTGAAAGGTCAGAAAGCTCTAATTGAGTTGTAAAGCGGTTCTCGGGGAGGTGATGACATTTCTCAGTGCTGCCATGGGTCACGGAGATCTGCAGACATGTGAGGCCAAGTGGAGAAAAGGGGCAAGGCTGCAACATTCTTTAAGTGTTTACTTCTTTGGTCACATAATGACACTTACCAAATCAAAGTAAAAGTGTTGTTTCTTGCCTCTTGGTTTATTTTCGAGTCAGCTTAAAAGAACTGTTCCATAGACTGATTATTTTCATTATCTCTTGATCTGCAGATTATTTCCAGACATGTTTTGTCAGATGTGGGTTTTTTCTCCTGTCTTTATTCAAGAATGTGGTCTTTAAGTTCGATTTTGCAAAGCTTTCACTCAGAACCCTGCAATTGCTCCTACTTGTGCTTGGGTTTGCTCTGCTTGTGCTCAAACTGTACGCTTGCACTCTACTTGTTGCTCAACAAAAATCCAAGAGCAGCAGAGAAATCCAAGAGCAGACGTTTCATGCTTGCAGAAGCTGCTCGATCACAAAGAAAAGAGCATTGCAATCTCTAAACGTGAAATCAGGAAGTCCTACTCTTAAAGGGCAGAGGATGTTAAAGCCCTATTAGACAAATTGTGATTTGTAAATATCTCCTATTCAAATACAATTTGACTGATTGATTGATTAAACTGAAAGACCACGCTCTTGAATAAAGATGGGGGAAAAAACACTGTGAGACAAATAGTCCAAAACCCAAAGATACCAAGACTAAGAAAATCATAGGGCTTGTTCCTACTTTTGAAGTTTGAGCCACTGATCTTTCAACAGTTTCACCTCTAAATAAAAAACAAATCAAATTGTGTCGTATATAGCCAACGATAGAATTCACAGCTCCAGAACAAACCAGTCTAAAAGAAACATGATGGGGAGTCGCTGTAGCATCCTGTGCAGAATAAGTAGCGCTGCTGTGTATTTAATCGCTTGTGTTGTAAATGCACAACGGCTCAAGCTCTCTGCGAGCAACATATAGTGAAGAAGAAAGGCCCTGCTATGCAAATTAATGCAGCTCTAATGATAATGCTATTACTCAAACAAAGCTCTGATAACTAATAATTGATGCCGGACTGAACCTAATCCTTTAATTTTCTTTCCTTTTTTTCCTTCAGAAAATTCTACAGCTTCTGCCAGAGAAAGTCTACAACCGATGGCAGTTTCACAGTATAGGTAGGTACTGACTGCCAACTCAATGGGAAATACCTGCCACTACCACGAGGTCTAGTTATGTGCTGTCCCTGTGTCTGTCCTTCTTATGCTTCTGTGACCTCCAAGATATAGTGGTGGCGAAAAATATCCCCTCCACCACCCGACCTTCCATAATGACGAGAAAATAATTAGTCTTAGAGGGGGATGTAAATGGGAAATGCAAATGAGCTCTTCATTTGAAATGCAAATAAGTAATTGAATTATGCTGGCATGATTTCAGTCCCACACACAAAAAAAATAGGAAAACCCTTGCACAAAAGCGATAACCTCTATTTTAACAGTTGGTTGTCAGGTGCTGGCCGCTGACCAGGTCTAGATCGGTTGTAGATTGGCCTTCCCCCTCAGGCTCGTCATTCCAAATATCTAGACTCATCTCGGGATGGATGGATGCCCTGGACAGTTTCCCTTTTTCTCTCTGTCATTAGACGACAAATCATTGCAGGTTTAAAGCTGCCTCTTGGCCTTTTTCTGAACTTACTTAGTTTTCTTTGCCGCTCATCAGTTCACGTGTCATTGGTCAAGAAGCTGTGTTGTCACTACGTACTTTGGCTCTGAAAAAATGTGGTGGTGGTTGGATAGCTTCTCTTCATACCTGAGTTTTAATTGAATTCCTAAGATAACTTTTCTCTTTTACATCATTTTTGTTTCTCCACATTCTACAGTAGCAGTTGCTGAAAGCATTTGTCTTCGCACAATCAATTATTTGTGCTGGGTTGGTTGGTTCAGGAATGGCAACAATGACTTTTAGTGTTTCTGTCCTTGTAGCTCAGGATTGCGAGGTTTCAGACATTTAACTCAGATTAAGAGCTGAAGAAAACACGTTTTTCCTCCTCTATCTGCTTAAGGCCAATTTATGCCTCTCCGTTTTTTCTATTACGGACAGATAAGACCGCCCTATCCGTCGTGAAACGTCCTCTCCGAGGGCTTCGGACAGCTTTTCGTACACGTCTGATTTTTCTAACTATCCGTCTTCATGTTGGAGACCCGACGGACCGCTCTTGGCTGTGATTGGTCCGCGAACGACATCATTTCCGTATGACGTCATTTCCGTATTTCCGGACCTCAAACTTCCTGTTTACATGTAGCAACAAACACGAACACAACTATGATTCAACGATTAATGTGACGTGTGTGTTAATCCAGCGGAGTTGTCCGGCTGACGGTGGCTCGTTAGAGCACTGAGGGCATGTGTGCACGGTCACATACGGTTATAACGAGCTTTCAAAACGGAGCTAGCGGGCTAGGCTAGCCACCATGCTAACTGCGGTGGTAAAAGTGCAAGAACCCGCCGTCACGACTTTAATTCCACTTCTATCATGACACTGTTTCTATAATACCGTCAGGTTAGAAGCAAACACTGGATAGTAGTTAGTGTCGGGAGTCCCTGCTGACTGTGTGTGGAAGCTGGGGGGAGCTAGGTCCGGGTAGCTTCTAGCTACATGTAGCCTCAAGCAGATTCAAGCTGTGGAATCAGCAACACAGTTCGGAAACAAGACCGGGGAACCGCTGCGCTAAGAAACGATAACATCAGCATTTTGACCCGCTGGGTGTCACTTTATTTAGTTCTGTTAGTTGCCATGGTTCAGTGTGTGGGACGCAAGCTAACATGTAAACAGAGACACGTGGACTTCTTCTTCCCAAATGGGGTAGGCTTCTCTGAGCTCGTCTTCCGTTGCGCCACCTATGGGTTTGGCGGTGAATTTTTTCCGGACGTAGACTGACGGAGAAGTAAAAATCTAAAAGACTCTTTGTCTTCCGCTGAGACCTCTCCGAGAAACGGACACGTAGTAGTATATAAGAGCCTTTACTTACACCATTCAGCCACCACAGTAAAACCCACTAACTTGTTTTAATTTCATAAGATTCCTTTTGTCCTGAGCCCAAGACCTATGAAAGGATTCCTCTTCACCTTTATGTGAGCAGCACAGAGATATGATTGATTTGACCCACTGAGAGAAGATTGAGAATAGCTGACTCAGCTACACATAAACTCATATGCAAACTTTGTAGTCCTTTTAGAAGAACTCAGCTGAGTCTTCATGGCTACCACCTAAATATGACTATCCCAGTTATGAGGTTAATCCCGTATTTAATCATATTCCGGATATGGTGTTAACACTGGACTTTTGAGAAATCTGGTTATTCATTACCTGTGTACATAGGTAATGATGCACACAGATAGTATCCTGGTTACTTAACTCTTAATGCAGACCCCTTTTGATGTATTTTTGTACCATGGTTACAACAATATAGTCTACCAGCTATTTTGATTCCTGTCTGCTGGCTTTGGAAAATTAGGCCGGATTGCCTATTAAATGCCAACATCGCGTTGCTGGCTTGACTTCACCTTATTGGCAACAATGGGAGATAAGCGCCACAGCAAATATTAAACCTGGCCTCTTTGGCTGGTGTTGGGCTGTCACTGCCACTGCACAGAACTAGGCTGCAGTGGATTAGTTTCCGCAGCCATGACTATAGAATCAAGTCATCATGAAATGGAGAGAAAATGTTCCTATGACTAGGGCATCCTCTGATTAGCTGTTTATCACAGTTGAACCAACTTAATTAGATGGGATAGTCTTTCGTTGCCACCATTGTTTGTGTTAATGCTACATCACCTGGCTGAAGCCGCTACTGTGCTGGGTTTCCTATGTGGTTAGAAACCGGGATAAAAAAGTGTACATGCACCAGATTGGAACCAGATTTCTTTCAAAAATGCATGTCGCTGCCAACTGATGTTAATTTTAATCAAAAGTGGAGCCTCACCACTAGTTAGTCAGCACCACCCATCAAGGTCTAGGAGCGGGTCCCTCCTTTCACATTTGTGCTGTTTGTTGGGGGACTACTTGTTGTGTAAGGGACGTCTCGTGAAAATCTGCATTGCCAAAGTCTTTGACTACTGTGCCTTTTTTTAACTTTATTCCAGGTTCTATTCTGAAAAAGCTTCTACACACTGGAAATTCATTCAAGGTACTGTTTTCATTATCACAAGATAAAAATGTATTTCCAGGACACATTATGAACCATAGCACTAATGTAAGTGTTAATTTAAAAAGAATGTAGCAACTCAGTAGGCTGCATTTACACCCTGATCAGACCTGGTATAAACATCCATCCTGAGTGACACGATCACAAGAGTACATGTGTGTCCTCGTTGCATCCGAGACCTGATCACATCTGGGATGCATGTGACCACACTCTTTTCGCTGTGTGAACGCAAATACATCCTGGGCCGCATATGAAGGACCTCCTGCTCAGCTGATGTGTCTGACCTGCTGCAGTCTCATAATGAATAACTTAATCATTTACTTTTATTATTCTCAGTGGCCATTTATTGATTTGTGTGCGGCCCCTGCCATAATATTGGTCTGATCCCCACATAATAATTAATCATCTCTTTTATTTCAGCAGCTCTCACAGGATGTTATTACCAGGTTTAAACAGGACCTTAGTTTTGTAATTTAAAGATAGGACCTTAGTCGTAAAGATGAATTCCAGACATGTGTGTTCATGTACATTGTCGAAATTAGCTTTTGTTGTGTATTCATTAATATATCCTCCCATCTAGATTCGATGTGAGGGGATCCGTTTGTTCCTGCTGTGGCTGCAGGCCCTGAGGGACAACTGTGCTGAGGAGCAGTTTCTTATCTTTGCATGTCTGGTGCCAGGGTTCCCTGCTGTGCCCTCCACCAGAGGGCCCTGCACCCTTGACACCATCATCTACAACCCCTTCTCCAATCCCCCTGATGGTGAGACTAGGACATGCATTCTGTTGTGCTGCCTTATGCATTGAGGTCGATCCCTGAGGTCACGTGTTTTTAGTAAATAACTCTTGTTTTCCTGTGGTAATTCACGTCTTTGTATCTGTCACTCTGAGCAGCTAAAGTGGTGCCTGAGGAGATCAACCCGCTCGTTCCAGCTTTGGCTGGGGAAAAAGTTGCAGAGGACCAGACCTGTTACATCCTCGAAACCCTGCTCAAGTACATGGTCATTCAGGTAACAACTGATCATGCTTTGAAAAGACTTCACACCTATATACAATCACTTGCTATAGGGAAGTTATAACTTAATCTCAGAATTTGGTGTGGATCCCTTGTTAGCATGGGTGTTTCACAGTGACATGGCTTATATTGTATTGCAATGTTAAATGTGAGATGGAGGAACAAGTGTTGGAAAATTTGAAACACTTTAACCCACATGTTTTTTCTCTGTTTACATTATATAGTAGCCAGGTTGGAGGAAAATACATCAACTGGGAATTCTACCTCAATGTATATGTTTGTTTCACCTTGTAAGGTCATGTCTGTGACAATAAGATAGAAAACAAGATACAATATGAGTTGTTAAGTGAAGTTGGACTAGTATATTTACTTAGCCTAAACCCTTTTCCATCTGTGCACTGTTTCTAAGAGGAACCTTCAGACTATTGTGTTTGAAACAATATACTGTCAGTGTGCTGGAAACATCTCCTCTCCCTGTGCTCTGACCTTGTCTGCCTTTGTGCTGTCTGTCTGCCAGGCTTCCAGTTTAGAATGGAGGAACAAAGATAACCAGAACACAGGCTTCAGGTTTCTCTTCAGCCTCTTCAAGAAGTACTACCTTCCACATTTATTCCCCTCCTTCACCAAGCTCACAAACCTCTACAAGCCTTTATTAGGTAAGATGACATATACTGTTTGTCTATCTTGACCTTCCTGCAGAATCATTTTCAATATGATTCAGTTCAATAGAGTTGCACTACTTAAACAATAAGAGAAAATAATGAGTTCATTCAAAATTAGCTAAGCATTTAATAAGTTGAAGAGTAAGTGTGTGCTTGTGCGCTTGAATACAACTCAAGAGTCTTGATTATTTTTATTTACAAAAGAAGGATGTTTGATGTTTTGTGAAGAGAAAGGTATCAAAAATATACAGTTGTAAACAGAAAATGAGTTGAGCAGTTTGATTCAGCTACCAGACCCTTGGAGATGTTTGATATCTTGCTTCTATTCCTTGTGTTCTGTTTTTTACCCTCCCTCTGTTACCATCCGCTGTTCCTCATTCACTTCTCCACTCCTCCGCAATCAGACCTCCCGCACCACAGACCAAAACCCTTGTATGTGCCAGTGACGCGGAACAATGAGAGCACCTTCTGCACCAGGGACCAGTATCTGGCGCCCCGTGTGGCCTTCATCACCTGGCTGGTCACCTTCTTCCTGGAGAAGAAGTACGTCAGCAGTGCTGCTGCAGCGCAGGGCGCCAAGAATGGCACCGAGGTCATACCCAAACTCATCCAGGTGAGTGCGACAGTACCCTTCCATTGATGTCATCGAGGAGGAAAGAGGTAGATTTGTTTTGAGTGTATTGTTGCCACATAACCACAGAGCACTTTACTGTATCCATGTAAAAACAGCTGGACACAAGTAACTTTTTAGTATCTCCGCCAAGGACCAACAGTTCCCTTATGGCACCACATTTAAATTCACTTTATGCAGATTTCATTTAGATCTGTCACATAATCATGCCTGATTTTCTTTATCAAGATCCATAAATTAGTCTCTTGAGAATTTGAACGAAAATGTTGCAAAAACACCCAATCTTACAATGTTGAACACAGTGGAACACAATTTAATGGGTTCATTCCTGACCCATACCACATCCGTCCGACAATGGGTCGTGGTAATTGTTATGGAAGTTTTCTGGAAGCTGGTGAAAAGAGAACTCAGGCAGCAGCTGATGTCTTATACAGAAGGTTTTGATTCAGACTCGATGCATCAAGGAGACCAGAAGGTGAAACAATATAACAGCACTAACAGAGTAAGAGCAATTGTCACCCCCAAGTCTGAAGATGTCTCCCACAGCTTCCACATATATCTTCCTCTACTTGCATCACCCATTCTCACAGCACAACCATGAATAGCTAGAATTGATTTCACTCTGTTACATGTAGGTGTTTGCATCCTATTGGATAGACAAGCCTAAATATGCATTTCTAAATCACATTGTGTCCTTGCGTCTTGCCACTGGGTGAAATACGCAAAAGAGTTGAAGTTTGTGAGAGTTGAAGTTGGTGTCTCTCTGTCTGGGGCATCTGAGTTACCAAATGTACTGTTGGTTGGCCCTTTATCTAGATAAAGGAGTATTTGTGGAACTAAGCAGGCACTATTCTCCTGTATAGATATAATATACACTATACATAATAAATAGTGGCATATACAGTAATGTGTGAGGATGGTGAAAAATTCCTCAACAGTAATCTGTCAAGTAGTTTATGCAATATCCTTATCCTGAGGTACCTAAATACTATAACCGTCATTATGGTAGAATTTAAGGCGTGAATAAAATGTTAAATTAATGTTATTATGATTACATTATGATTAATGCAGCAGCTTAAAAATGACCAAAAAATGCAACTAAGGAAAGTCTTTGTCATTGAGACTCTCGTGATCATTTATTTAACTGGGAGTAGGAAGCCCTGTAGCAGCATACAGAAGAACTCTCACTTATCTCTGTCTCGCCGTGGTGTCCAGACTGTCACTGCAGGCAGTAGCAGCCAGGAGAAGAAGGAGGATAAGATATCGGACGGGGATTCGAATGGACCAGCGGGGGAGCCTGAGAAGAGCCACTCCAACAGCAGCACGCTGTCGGATCGGCGGCCCAGTGATTCCAGTTTGTGTAGCATTGAGGAGGAGCACCGCCATGTCTATGACATGGTGCACGCCATCCTGCTTTCCACCCGGGACAACGTGAATTTTGTCAACGAGGTCTTCCACCAGGTACAGTGTGGTCACCAAGAAATATTTCATCATTTGATGTTGTGAAATATAATGTCACTGTATATCTTCAAATAGGTTCACCGTTATAGTGATGACTGGATGGCAACACTGTGATAACATGTACTCTGTTGCCCTCTGCTGGCCGTTTGTTCACATAACTTGAAAATCCTTCCTGCAAACAGGCCACACTTCAAAACTATTCCAAACACTGAATAAGTAAAAGCTTCTCCCCCTAAAGGCTTTCCTGCTGCCGTCCTGCGAGGCGTCAGCTACCAGGAAGGTGATCAAAGTGTACAGGACGTGGATTCTGCAGGACAAGCCCGGCTTCATGACCGAGCCGGAGAAAACAACACAGGAGGATGAAGTGGATGACAGCTCTGAGCAGATTCTCAACACTGAGACAAACCACATTCATGTACAGGTGAAAGGAAAAACATATATATATATACAATTTTATACATATATATATACAGTATATATATATATACTCTCAATATATACACTTATATTTGTCTGGTAGTGTCGTGGAGAATTTTAAAGGTTTTTACAGACATTTTAGTAGAGCACTTATGAAGAAACCTAAGTCAGATGTTACTACTAAATGCAAAATACAATAGCAAGTGATCTAATTGGTGAGCCAATCAGCAGTAGTAAAACCGTACCACCTTATCTGATCGAAGTAAGAATATACATATCGCAAATTGCAGAAGAACAAAACTTAGTGGGCTGTTGACTATATATAAAAAAACAACCAATCAATAGTTAGTGTAGATAAAATTGTTTGAGGAACCTGAGAATCATCATGTGCCTGTATCACAAAAGGTCCAAACAAAGCTTTAGGTGCTACCATTTATTAGAGAGAACCAAAGAGCTCATATATACACTTTTACACCATGGAATCTTTTTTCTCAACAAACTTCGAGGCTGGTTTCTTTATAGCATCTTCATCAGTATCTTAGTTTATGTTTCCACCTGACTGTCCTACCTTGTCTTCTACAAGACGGAGATTCACGGTCACAGACGGACATCGAGCTGGGGGAGGACGTACTCCTTCAGCAGTGCCATCAATCGGGGCTTCCTCACTGAGCAGCAGAACAGGGACATCAAGGCTGGCATCCAGCCTACACTACAGGTCTGTCTCTGTGTACAGGGCCGTGTGTTTAACCTGTGAGCTCAGCATGTTGTGATTATAATAAGCAATTGTCAACTACATGTTCTATTTGTTTTATCGTGTGCTAATCCTTTATGCACTCATGCAGGTGTTCCTGACCAACTCGTCCAACGTGTTCCTGTTGGAGCCGTGCCAGGATGTACCCAAACTCCTGGAAAACCAGGTTGAGGTGTGCAAGGGGGTTCTTAGCATCTACCGTCACATGATCATGGAGCACACGATGAATACACAGACATGGTCAGTGAGATATTCGAATATACATGGAAGCCTTTTTTTATTTTTTGAAGAGTTATTTCCTAAAGACTCTATCATGCTATTTAATTTGATTTAATTGTCTGTGTTGTGCAGGGAGCAGATGCTGCAGGTACTACTGAGGATCACTGAGGCAGTGATGAAGAGGCCACAGGAAAACCAAAGAAAAGACAGTTTTGCTGAAAGTCTAGCATCGATACTCTTTAGGGTATGTCTGCATGTGCTTTGTTTTACATTAAGTCACACACAGGGTATTTTAATCCTATCTATACATATTATAATACACTGTGATTACAGATTATTGAAAGTATGTATTTTCCTTCATGAGCAAAATTTTTTTTCTTGGGAACCCACTGCTTATTTACTGTATTTGTTTGTGTTTGTGTTTATACGAACTCATCTTGCATTCAGACCATCATCGTGGCGTGGGTGCGAGCCAACCTGTGCGTATTTATCTCCCGGGAGCTATGGGACGAGCTGCTGGCAGTGCTGTCCTCTCTTACCTGCTGGGAGGAGCTGGTGACAGAGTGGGCCAGCATCATGGACTCGCTGACGGCTGTGCTGGCACGCACCGTCTACGGCCTGGACATGGGCAGCCTGCCTCTGGACAAACTCAGTGAACAGAAGGAGAAAAAGCAGAGAGGACGCGGTGAGGGGGGGAGAAGTGGGGGGGGGGGGGATTTGGGAGAAAACGTGTTCAACAGTTTGAAAGCTTATTCTTGTCACCTTACCAGTTTCTGAATTTAACTTTATGATAGTTGGATGTATTTGTTTGTTTTACTTTAAAAAATGATCACTGACTCAGAGTTTGAAAACAATGCAAACATGAAAAAAGTGGAAATTAACAACGCTGTTCTACAGAATAAGACTAATGAAGAGTAACCAAAACATATATATGGTGTTACTTCTTTACTGGATTCAATTTGATCTTTGACTCATTGATTCATTCTGTCATTAATCATTAAACTAGAATGACACTTAGTAGAACACATGGATCCTTGTGGTCCTGAAGTTTTTGTGTGTAATCCTGATAAATAAGAGACAAACACATGTAAACATAACTTCTGTTGGAGGTAGAAATGCTGAATACTTTTTTTTTCTAGTAAGTTGCGTCAAGTTTTTTTGAGCTGTGACATATTAACTGCCCAACTCCCTTCCAGCTCATGCTTATGCTAGTTCAATAACCACACTTCATGCTAGATAATGTTGAACATGTTTTTTAAAGTGAAAAATACAGAGTTATTATAAATTGGGTGTTGGTTAAAGCCACAGAGGACTGTCTCGCGTGTTAGTAGAATTTGATACTGCTAAATCCAAATATACAATAGCTTATTAATAGAAGATATACACTCAGTACTCAACATATATTGTTCTTTGTACGTCAGGAGTGATCCATGACTCCCAGAAGGGCGCAGTAGTGGCACGCTCCTTCTCACTGAGCTGGAGGAACCACGGGGAGCAGGGCAGGCCTGCGGTTCAAGAGCCCATGAGGATTCGCTCTGCCACCACGTCAGGAGCTCCTGGCGTGGAGAATGCCCGAAACAACGTCCGTCAGAAAGCCTCTGGTAGGTTCTTGTAACACTATTGATAACAGTGTTGTTGCGTTGGGCTGTATATTACTAATCCTTCAAAGCAGGTAGAAGTCAAATACAAAGGGGTTGCTTTTATATAATCTTCAAGATGCATATACTATTCTGTGTCCACGCTATACTAATTTTCCGGCTTTGTGCGGGCTTACAACACAATACTGATAACCTTCTGGAGCAATACATCCGACCACAGGTTAATCAAACATATTACGGTGTGTGAAAGCCTTCAGACACGTCCATGTGTGCACAAGCCCAGGTGTCGTTGAAAGGCCCAACACCGGGGACAAAGAGACCAGCAGATGGCCCCCATTGTTTCCTTCATATGTCACTGGCCAACGTCAACATGTTTCCATGTCAGTTCGATTCCTCCACGGCATGTCACCGGCCCGTTTTGGACACTTATTGTCCTTAGCTCACTGCAGAGGCTGCAGACAGCCCTTATCTGATGAGAACGTGGCAGGCTGATTATAAGTTGAGCTGGAAAGCGGTAACTAGCTTCGGTGCTTGTTCTGGTTGTCTTAATTTTGTCTCGACAGAATCTTAATGTGGAGGATAAAAGACAGAGACGCTCCCTTTTTCTTTTCCTTCCCCTTCCGCCTCTCCAATTACCAGCAACGTCCTGAAATGACGAGCTTGTTGAGTGAGGAGGAGATGTATTTGTGCCTGAAGGATGAAGTCTTAGAAGGGATTTTGTGTGTCTCTCTCTCTCACTCACACAAACACACACACATGCACTGACACATCTATTATGTGTCTCACGTGCGTGTTTATGCACCTTTTGTTACTCTGTTTATATGCATCCGCTTGTAAGCAAAGATGGACATTAAACACTAGGCCTTCAAATTCCCTTCCCTTTCTTTAGCCTAATTGGATTTCACCCACATTGATCTTCAAAGAGCTGACAGCCCTCCTCCTCACTCCTCAAGAGAAGGCCCACACATCAATTGCATGGCAGTTTTTGATAGTTTCATTAAGAGTGTAATTAATGCTCATTAATATGCATAAATAGGAAGCAGTGCGGGCTGTAGCAGAGACGATGTATCTCTCTCTCTCACTAAAGGGCATAATTAGAGTGTGATGAAAGCAGAGAATAGAACTGCCCTTTTCCATTGCTCTCTTTGAGATTAACCCTGAAGTGCCATCCAGACACAATGACAATGCCTCCGCATTGACAACTGTGAAAACTTGGTTGTACTTATTCATGCAAATCCAAAATAATATTGTGCTGAGATCTTGTCTTGATAATTGAGAAGAGGCTGGTATTTCATGATGGGACTAATGATTCTTCTATAAAACAAGAGACCCAGTGGAACCAACTCTGGGGTAAAAATGAAAATAATAATAATAATCTTCAATTGTACCTTGGCCTCATCAGGGGTTTTAGCCTTTTAATCATAAGAACGTCTTGGCTGATATCGTACCTCACTATTTATCGTTTTATTTATTTATTTTAATTATGTTTTTTTGGGAGTATCTCTAGGAATCAATACATTTTTTTAATCCAAATTAGAGCTGGCTAAAACAATTTACAATTTAAGTTTGATATTGGCCTGTATGTCCCCAAACATAACATTATGGCTGTGTCAACGGGAATGTGAATGTTTTAATTCATTTAGGAGATGTGTCTCCTAAATATAGCTTACAAGACAGTGCTATCAAGTTGTTTTGTTTTCAGCTGGCAGATGTCCCACTTATTTTAAATTGTGATATGTTTTTTACAAAAGTAAATTTAATGAACAATTTTCAAGTATGTCAGTTAATGTAATATGCAAAAGTTAAACATCTGATTATCTATTGTGTATATTATTCATATTTCAAAAATTGTCAGTATGAAACTCATTTCTGTTGCTTCAATCTGAGCTTGGCAACAGTCTCTTCTCTCCCTGTTGTAGATCTTCTTTGGGATTTAAAAAAATTGCATTATAGTTTAATTTTCTTGTGTAATTTCTCTTATATATTCAGATTTCACTGATGTATTGATGTCACTACCTGGCTCCTCTTTGCTTTATTAACTCTGCTCTCCAGCTCATAAATGTATTTATCGATGGAAGCAGCTTTGTAGCATTCTGTACCTTTAGCTGTCACTGAACTCTCTCTTCTCCTTTTTACCTCTCTTCTATTTCCACTGTCTCTCCCTTTCTCCTCTTTTCTCTTTCCCTGATGCAAGCTAAGCGAAGCCAGTCCATCAGCAACTGTGTTCATCTATGCGAGGCTATTCCCACTACTAAAAGTGTTCCTATGCTGCTCCACACTGTGAGCTCTTTCTTGCCTGGTATCTCTTCTGGTAACTCTGCTTGTTCTCACAGACTCTCAGGTAAAGTGCATTGTGGGAGCTGCATGTGTTTGTGTGTCTGTGTGTGTCTCTCCATTCACCTTTCACTGTCTGTCATTATTTGCCAGTTTGTCTGTCTGTCTGTTGTTCCTGTATCTAGAGCAGTGGGTTATTGATTTTAACAGCAGTCTTGGGAGTTGGACATATTTTAAAATGTAACTGTGTCTTGGGGCCATCCTGGTTTGTGTGGAATTACAGTTTACATGTCTGCATCACCACTGCATGTGTGCATGTACCAGATTCTCCCTCATATCTTCATGAATGCATCAAATCTTCATCTGTACAGTGACTGCAAATCCATCGTAAGATTTCAGCTTTTGTATTCATGGTCTTGTGGCCCTGGTTTATCTGTGTGTCCTTTTTCATCCTGATCCAGATGTTGAGGAATGTCAGCTGTCAGAATGTGGGGGAGAGGAGGAGCTGGGAGGAAGGGAAAGCCCTCTGCCACGTAGCAGCAGCACCTCGGACATCACCCAGCAGCTGTCTGAAACTCTACCAGGTGAGTCATCTGTAAAGAAATGACACCCTCTGCCAATCAGCAGGCCTGTATTAAGATGCTTTATCTAAACTACATGCTATCAATCAGGTAAAAGTGAAAAGGGAAATTAATTTGCCAATTGAGTGGCCAGTTTATTAATAACCCTATTTTGATTAGATGCTATCCAATACAATAGCAATAAATCAGTCTATATTTAACCCGTTATGGAAACTTTTTGTAGACATTGAATGAGATATTACAGGTGTCTCGGCCATAGTGATGGAATCTGAGGCAACCCTTTCATGGATAAGCAACCCTACATTTTAAAGATAAGATATAATGATAACAAAAATAATATCTACTTCTTTTTCATAAGGTGACGAGAGACCGTTTTTATTAGCGCTAAATTATATGTATCAAACACATAAACAAATAACTGAGCTTGGTCCAGCCTTTAAGACGAATTGTCCTATGTAACACAGAGGTCTTAGCTAGTTTATCACTGAGGCAGTAAGTAATTTTCCCATCCAGGACCCATGTAGTTTAAAAAGGAAATGCTCTTGCACCCATCTGAGCGCACATGACCATGCTGGTCTTAAAATTAGATGGGGGCATTCTACTTTCTTTTACTTTTGACCAACACAGTGCTTCCTTTTTATTGTGAGGTTACAATCTGAAGTAACATGGGACAGCAGACATACACTACTTGTTACACACACAGATGGTCATGAAGTGAAACAGTTTCTTATGCAGAAATATCTTACTACCTGGAATATCTCCACTTAAAATGGCAATCGGCTATTGTTCACCTGGCATTTAAAGGGACTGCAGATAGCCTTCTGATTGGTTTGTTGCATGCTATGCACAAAAAAAAAACCTGATTGATAAAGAACTTGCCTTTTAACTGTGTGACTGGCAGAACATCTTCTTTATCAACTGGGAAAAGTGGATTCAACAGTTTCTGAACGCATTTGCGCTGAATGCTTAGATCAGGGGTGTCCAAACTTTTTATCCCGAGGGCCACATACAGAAAAAAATACGAAGGTCTGGGCCACTCACGCTGCCACGCCCCCCTGCCCTGGAGCGAGGGGGGCATAACGGCGTTAACTGAGAAGTACAATACAGTGGGCCATAGTCCATTACATTACATTTAGCTGACGCTTTTATCCAAAGCTACTTATAATAAGTGCATTCAAGGGTACCCGAGAGTACAAACCCAGAACAACAAGTATCAAGAAAGTACAATTTCTTCAAAAATAGAGCAAAACTACAAATGCTATAAGTAAGTGCCATTTAAGTGATACTAAATTGTTAGTTTAAAAAAAAAAAAAATTATTTTATTTTTTTTTTAATTTTGAGGCGGGCCAATTTAAAATGGATGGTGGGCCGCAGATGGCCCGCGGGCCGTGGTTTGGACACCCCTGGCTTAGATCATTAGAATAGAACCCTAATTTGTATCTGTTGTCCCTGGAGTGATGTTAATAATTAAACCTTAAAAAGCAATTGTTGCCTGTCCATACTTTTAAAGATATAAAGCCTAGAAATGAATGATTTGAATATGTTCCCTTTGCGTATTAACAACATCTCATGTTGCATTTCAGCCCAGAAGAGAGAGTACTCCCCAACTTCCTCTTGCTCAGATAGCAGGACGTCTGAGGGCAGGAAAGAAAGCAGTGAGCCACCAATGGTGAGAAGAATCATCTTCTACAAGAGTATTATGTAAAATGAATGGAAGATTTTAATCCATACAAGTATAATCTCATTTATACATATTTCTGTGTTCCTAGATCCTCATCCGACAGAGCAGCAGTACGGCTGAGACAGAGTGCAACGCCGAGGGACAGACTAACTACACAATGCCCAAGCTCAGAGAGAAAAGTTAGAGATTACATCAACAATTATGTCTTAAAAATCAATCTTTTGGATATCTGTGTAACTGTGTGGGCTGTTAATATTTGAAGTAAATCATTAAAATCAAACATATCAATCAAAGCCCACTGTTTTTACTTAGTTTTCCTCACACAGCCATCTAATTCTCTGTATTAACCTATTGTGTCCTTTATCCGTTTCCATCACTCACCCTCCCTAGGTGAGAGTATAAGCAGCGAGACGTCCAACGGCTACCTCAATGAAGCCGAGGTTACCTGGCAGGCCTTCGACGAGGAGGCTGACACTCAGTCCACACAGTCCGCCCACATGGATGTGACGACTGACCCCCAGAGCCAGGGGAGCCTGCTGCTCAGCCACAATGAGGCTCTAGCAGGTAATGAAACAAAGCAGCTAAACTAGATTTTTCTTCCCTGTGAATATATAATAATGTACATGCTTAATAAGATCTTCAGACTCCTTTCAGGGTGCAAAAGCTGGCCAAGTTCATTTGGTTTTCAGTGGCAGGTAAATTATTTTATCCATTAAGGACAGATTGCCATCTTAAAAAAAGCGCTGCATTTCACAGTGCACGTTAAGCACATCCATCTGAGGTTGTGTTACCTCCAATAACCCTCAAAGTGACCCGGTAAGGAATCTCCACCTGCTTGTCAGTGTGCACTTCAGTGCTTCTTTCAGACATTTCATTTTTTAAAGCTGTGGACAGCTTGTGTTTGAATTCTCTCAACGGGGAAGGGACATGTGGTATAGAGATTGATTAAAACCCAACAGTAATGTTTATGTTCGTAGTTTTCGATATTCTTATTTGAAAAACTACAGGTTTGAGTCTACCCCCTCTCTCTCTCTCTCCTACATCATTCCTGATTCCTGCCAAGTTGTCCCTCTGCCCCTCACACCCTTGTATGTGACCTTTTGTTTGTGTTGTCCCACACTGTGACCATCATGAAGTCGTCACTCCTCCTTTGTCCCTGTGCTCCTTTCCTCAAAACCCGATTTTACCCCTTTTCCCTTGTCGTTTTTTTAGGTCCTGAGTGTGCCCTCCCTCCCCACTCCGCACCCCCGTCCTACCACCACCACAACCACTACCACTACCCTCAGAACCCCCCCGCCTCTCCAGCCCTGCTGGTGCACACAGAGTGCCCTCGGGACTGCCCTCTGGAAGACACCATGCATCAGTCTGTCTTACACATGCCACACCACTTGGGTACTGCTCCCTAGCTGCTACTCATCACATAGACTACATATTCCTCATTTACCATTGATTTTCCATGTTCCATATATTTTCTTCAGCCTAATCTTTTCTTCCTTTTCCATATTTTCTTTTTTCCATTCTCCCATTTTGCAGATCACAGTCACTTTATTAAGTATACTGAATTACTTTCTCCCTTGGAATTATTCATGAATTCCTTCAAATTTTAGTGTAAATGTTCTGCTGGAAGAGCAAAAACCACCAACCAGTGTTCTGCCTCATACATTTTCCATTTATGTGTGTCCTCCTCAGGCCTTCACTTCCTGTCCTCCCCATCTTTCTTCTTCCCACTAGGTGGCACTGTCCTCCTACAAAGTCTTTTGGGCTGATGCATGTGACTTTAGCCTGTTTCCCAAAAGTGTTTCAGTGCTTTAACAAAGAGTGTAGTACTCGGATGCATTTGGGAAAAGAGAAATATGGATTTGGTCAACAACTGCTCTGACAAAAACAGTATGGCTCTGAGATTTAATTAATATTTTATGTGTTGCAAACAAGTCTCAAACTTCTAAATGCGTTCTGCATTTGTTAACTGAATCCTATATCCACGATAAAATGAAATTCCTTCACTTTGTATTAGGTTCTGGCAGCTACACGTTTTACAGAACAATTTATTTTGCAACTCAAAAAACCTCAACCCTCTCTCCGACCCTGCAGACAGCAGTGAGTGTCTGGCTGATGACGTCAGCATCATCGCTGGTGGGACCCTGACTGGTTGGCATGCTGATTCAGCCTTTGTCCTTTGGAGGAGGATATTGGGCATCCTGGGAGATGTCAACAGTATCCGCTGCCCAAAAATCCACGCCAAGGTCTTCTCATATCTCTTTGAGCTCTGGCACAAGCTGGCCAAGGTAATGTGTAGAGGAAATCATATGAAGCAATTCATCTCAATTCGGGTTAAACTGCTTACCCTTAAAAAGATGCTGTTGCCATTGTCAGAGGCCTCCATGAAAAGTCTATTAGTCATACATTTTATTTGCATAGCACTTTTAACAATGTTCAAAGACAGAGGATTCCCCAAAATAACAGAAAGGGAATAACTTAAAAGGAAATACATGTCATACTGACACCTACACGTGATAATCAATCCTGTATTTCCTTGTACCCAAAGGTTGTGTTCACTGACTGAGGTTAAATGTGTTCTTGCAGATCCGGGACAACCTTGGCATCAGTGTGGACAACCAGTCTTCTCCACCCCAACCTGCCTTCATCCCTCCTCTGCGAATGCTTGCCTCATGGCTCTTCAGGGTATGAGCAGCAGTAACAGACACTGTCCCTCAAACAAAGGAAATAGCGATATCTAATTATCACATTCCAGCAAAAAAATAAATACATCTATAATAACACTTAGTAGAGGGCATTCCTCCAAGAACAGTCAACAATACAAGTTCCCACATAAAACCACATTTGAATTATGTTTTCTAATTATAATTATTTCATCAGTCTCCCAAAATACATCTGTGAATTTATCTCAATTAACGAAAATGTGGGTAAACATTTTGAATTGTAAGTGTGAAAGAAATCGCTGGATCTGCCCCCTGAATCCTCATTGCTTGCACTAGTTTCCAAGGAGGAATTTAAAAGTGTACAAGAATAGATTAAATATATTAACATCCAGAAGTTGTTGAACATGTTGAAGTTTTCAACTCTTCATAATAAAAACCGACCTTTGCATCTCTCTCTCCTCGACAGGCCACCATGCTGCCTGCAGAATACAAGGCAGGCAAGCTGCAGGCCTACAAGCTGATCTGTGAGATGATGACCAGACACCAGGATGTGCTCCCCAACAGTGATTTCTTGGTGCACCTCTACTACATCATACACAAGGGCTTCTCCAGCGACGACCAGGTACAGACAGCAGGTGGCACCTCAGTAAAGTATCCTGTTGTTCTTCTGTTCAGCACTAGATGGCGCACCAGTCAAACGCACTCTACACCTGTACACAGGCCATTTATGAAAACTGGAAAACGGATATTTGTAGTTGCTAATTTGCCATTCATTTTTTACTATGTGAATTGTTGTGTTATTATGACTCAGGCAACCACTTGATTTATCAGTAAGTATCTAAACCCAATCAGAGGTATTTCGGGACTCAACTCAGGGTCATGTAGTTGTGCCACAGTTCTTGATTATTGAAGCTGTTTTGAAAACTGGCTGCCAATCAGTGGTGATGAAGAATTCTTCATTGTTTTGGCATCTTCCACCTCCTCTAGCCACACCTTTCCTCATATTTAAATCTGGCCTCGCTCCATTCCTTTCAGACGGAGCTGAGTGGAGATGAATGGAGTACCCCAAAACAAAGGACATGGATAAAAGTGTGTGTGTGCTCGCGTGTTCGTGCGTGCGTGCGTGCGTGCCCCCTGATTGGGTTTCTATTGCACCTTGGCAGTGCGACAAGCTTGTTAGAATGTTTTCCATGTCGTTAAATAATGTTTGGAGCCCCTGCCGAGTATACGTGATTAATTAAGGATTGACGTCTGTCGCGCTCCGTTAGACTGACATGTCGGCCAGGGGCCCAGAGTGGGCTGGGCTGGCCTGCCTGTGTGTGTGTTTGAGTGTGAGTGTGTGCGTCTGCGTGTGTGTGTGAAGGAGCGGGAGGGGAGGCTGGGGAACGTAGTGTAGAGTAAAGCAATGAGGGGGGGGGGGCACACGGAGGGACGTAGCGACATTCTCCAGCTTTTGTTGTGGCTCTGTATAATGCGTCAGGGGGCCAGAGCCAGGCTGGCCACTGAAGCATGCTCAAATTGGCCGGAGAAAAGAGTCCTCACGCCACACAATGGAGGACAGCCGCACGCCTGCTTACCATAAGAAAGTGGCTCTTACTACACCCCTCCTCCTTCCTCTCTGCCTGCACCCGCAACCCCCACCTCCAAAAAGGAAAAAACATGCACTTTTTCAAATGCCTCATATTCCTTTAATCTCTTTTTGTATACACTATTTTACCAAATCATCCTACATAACTAAAGATGTCATTGACTGGTCTGCAAATTATATAATGTGATATCATTTTTGGGGGGGTTTAAGTTTAGTCCCCCCCCCCAGCATAAATTGAGGGGTGTATATTGATCAATATGTCCATCCTCTGCCTAAAATATTTTTCCAAATAATTTTTCCATAAAAATTCAGTTATATTATTCTTTTATTGGTAAGTGGTGTCTTTTTTTAAATTTTGGGTTTGCCAACGGGGATATCTAATCTCCGAACAAATCTTATGAAATAAATTATTTTCTGTATATTTTTATCCCAAATAATCTCTAAATTTACAGGTTTGGGTTCTGTACTAGGTAATCCCATTCTATATCCTCACAATTCTAATCAACTCCGCTCCAAAGCAAATGACAGAATTCTCCTTCCAACTGACAGAGTGCCAAGGTCAGGGCTATTGTCCTGATTGTTTGTAATTCTCTGGTCACTGGCCTCATGAAGGCATGGCGAAACACAATAGCAGTAATCTACCTAATAGGTCCACACTCTGGACTTCAGAGGTCAACAGCACATTTTGTGAAGTATAAACCCACATAGCTTTAATTGCACCTTTATTTTGCATCTGTTAAAGAGTAAATCACTCGTGCAAATACACATGTAACTGTTAATCTTGCTAATCTAATTAAAGGTAGGGTTGATAAGTTGTTTCTGAACCTTTAATCGTGTTTGTTGAATTTTGTTGAAGTTTTAAATTCGAGATGCAAGTTTTTTTTCAACCGATCTACCTGCTTCTTCACCTACTTTGTGTTGGCACCATAAAAACAGAGCCAGATTAAAATGTGACAGATGACCCCTGAGCCACAAACATGCTGCTGATTAAACCTTTGCACCCTTATAGTTATGCACCTTCCTTACTGCTTGTGAGAGGAACCCCCCCTTTTTTTCCACAGTGACCTTCAGTAACTTCAGTGTGGAGTGACATAAAGCCAACGTGAACCCCGTCACCCCGCGGCCCGTCAGGTGGAGATTAGACCCAATGAAAAGGCCTGAGGTGGCTCTGTTCAGAGTTGAGTTAATACAACTTTTGTTGACATGGGGACCATGCTGCTGCCAGCACATAGCCACATGCAGAGCTGAATACCCATTTCTATACACACACTCACACACACACACATAAACTAGGAAAAAAAAACACTTTGCATTCTACATTTGATTTCGCTAAAATGCCCTTTTCAGGCAATCACGCAACAGTTTGGTACATGCTAATTACCTCTGACTGCACCACGCATTATGCTTCAGAGGTCAATTACCAGCAAAATGAGGGTAAAATGGGCCCTCAATCCTAAAGCTCTCCCCACCAATTTTCCTCATGTGGTGCGTACTGTTGGTTAGACTTCCTGTTTATTGCCTCTGCGTGTTTATTCTGCTTTTCTTTTGTTCACCTGAGTTTCCAATTTACCAAAGCCTCTGGGGAGTAATGTCACAGATAGACGGGGGGTACTGTGCAAGTGTGCGACCAGGAGAGAAAAGCGTATGCCTGCATGTTTGCTAAGGTGCCCTTTCAGTTCAGCCAGAAACAGGCTGGTGTTTGAACTGTCCGATTTACACAGGTTTATGGCCATGAAGGCAGGTGTTTCTAGCCTGGACCTTGCCTTTGTACACAAATATGCACACGTATGTCTCCGATAAGAGAGAGATCAATCTCTCTGCCTGGCCGAATGATGAATTCTCATACCTTTATGTGTGTGTATGTGTTTGTTTGTCAAATTAACCTCTCTGCTGCAGCATTACTATCTAAGTATAGAATGGAAAAACTGTTAAAAGCCTTTTACGCTCTCGCCTAGCTTGGTATGACAGTGTACATACTTCAGCAGTTTGTGCAAAGCCCTCTGCAGTACAGCATATGTCAATGTTGAAAGAGCACCCATCTGCCACTGAGCCGCCTGTACCTCGGCGAAACAATACCTCGTCTCTGGCTTTAATTACAGGTTTGCGCGTGTGTATTTACATGTGACTCATGAAAGTTGAGGTCTTTTGTTCTCCCTCTTATCCATCTGCTGCCTCTCTCGCTGTCGCTCTCTCCCGTCTTTCTTCCCCGGTCCGTTTATTTTCTGTACTTTGGTGACATGTAATGTTGAGTGCCTCACCCTCCTCAACACACTTAACATACTCAGCTTACCTGTTGTTGGGGAAAAAAAAGCTTTCTCCCTGCCATGTCTCTCACATGTTGGTCCTTTAATGTTTTATGTATCTCTTCCTACTCTCCCATACTTAAATGCAAAAACCCCATGTAGCCATAAAGGTACTGGAGAAGTGCTAAGATATTCCGTTTTTGAGAATGGTAGGTGTTGGTTTATTCCTTTTATCAAGTCGAGTCACACAGTAAACTTGAATGGCTTGTGTGTCCGTGTGTGTTTGTCATCAGGATGTTTTGAACACCATCATCTGCTCCTGCTCCCCCCGATTCTTTTACCTCGGCCTACCGGGCTTCACCATGCTAATTGGAGATTTCATCACTGCTGCCGCCTGCGTCCTCAGCTCCGTTTCCCCAGAGGTACCAACACACTCTTTACACTGACACTTAATAAGTGAATGAAACTGTCCACTCTAAAAAGTAGTTGTGCAATTTTTTTAAGTGAGGACATTTTTTTCTTGTTGTCTAATCTGTACTACGACTTGAAAGAAAATGTAAAGTATTTTTGTTTTTTATGATTGTCCTTCCACATTTGCTAGCTAGATTTGTTTATTTCACAATCTAAATATTTGAATTAAAATTGTGCAGCCGTAAAGAAAAGTTGTTTGCAGAATAAACAAACGGATGTGATTATTCAGTCTAAATAGTAATGTTTTGATAAAACTGTTAGTTGTGTTTAAAATTTTAATTTTTAATTTTTAAGTGTTGTACTTATTTGGACCAACGAGGAGAGATCATGCTGGCAGACCAACAAGAACCACTGTTTTAACACACAGCTAAAACCTAAACATAGGCAGATTAATGTTGACACTCTATAGGTATTTTAACAAAAATTACTTCAAGTACATTTCTATATGTTTTGGTTGCCAGATATTTCCATATCTCCCAGCATGGACTCATTACTTGTATAGCAACTCATCATATGCAATAACGTGTACAATCTGGTCTGAGATGCATCCGTCGTGCATTTAATTAATCATTTTGTTGTCCACCGCCTTCCATATGTCAAGAGATTCTGCACAACATCTGCAGAATCATGAAGAAAGAAAAAATGAATTCCTGCTGGATCTTTCCAATCCTTTTTCCCTGGACGGCGTGCTTTCTGTTGCTGGAAGTGGGATGTTTTCATGCAGCTTTAGGGAATTACTGATCGCATGTTTTCTTTTTCTTCTCTCCTTTCTACCAGGCTCCAAGGATGGAGGCTCAAACAGTCCTGGGCTCTCTCGTGTGTTTCCCCAACCTGTACCTGCAGATTCCTGTGCTGCAACATGTGCCTGGCTCTGAAGAAATCCTTGTAGGCAATGAGGATATCAAGGTAAAGGTTGCCATGTGCTGCCTTCTGCATACTGCATTGTTACAGAGTCTAAACATATGTTACACTCAGACATTTTGTATCACTCTTATAGAGATAATAGTTATCAGTATAACCATTGTATTGAAAAGATGTGCTGAAAATGATCATATAATTTCACCAAGTTTGATATTTAAATTATTCATGTATGATCAAAAAAGAAATATACAGTACCACATAACACCATATTAAATGTGCAAATTTAACATTTAAGAAGTTTATCTTGCTAAAGACATTTTTTGTTTTACAATGAAAATATCCACTAATGCAGGTTCAAAGAGGTTAATTAAATAATTAAAAACAAATCTGAACAAAGTTTCAGTATGTAAGACCATTACAATCATATGTAAATAAATCCAGTGACAGATGTTGATGACAAAAAAAATCTGTTTTTTGTAAAACCATGCAATTTGCCGCCATTGGATGATAGCAGTTGCTAATAATGGCCAGAGGACTAGCACCTTATGCTACTGCAGTGCCCACCAAATTGAAACAGTACAACTAACCTCCAAGAACTTAACCACTGTGTACCATGATATCGCAAACTATTTCCTCCATAGTTACATTGATGGTTTTGGACACGTTGTCTTTGTCATTTTAGGATTACCTGGTCAATATCCTGCTGGAAACAGCAACAAAGGAACACTGTGAAGGGGCCAGGTACGTTACAGCAATATCAGTTGTTCATATTTTTGTACCAAAAACCACTTATATTTAGATCAACGCTGCCTCTGTCGTTCAGGTGCATCGCTGTGTGCAGTCTGGGCCTGTGGGTTTGTGAAGAACTGACGCAAAAGAACATCCACCAGCAAGTTAAAGACGCCATCAACGTCTTGGCAGTAACACTAAAGGTCAGTGACCGTCTAAGGCAGGGACGCTTCCTCACATCATATAATGTACAGTTTGATACCTTATGTGTACAGTAGGATAGGAACATATCTATAATAGTACACATCTATAATACTTCCATCATGGGTTGTGTTGACCATCTTTTAAAAATAGAGTGAGCAATGCTGGATGTTATCAGTCTTTTTTTGTTTCACCATTGAAAGCCCCACAGTGTTTGGCTACAACAAATATGACAGCTGATTGCATGAGAGGCCTGCAAAACAATGTCTACTTTGCAAGCCGAGGAAAAGTACAAGAATAAAACTTATTCCGTGATGTGGCTCGTGGGTATATTTTGGAAGAGCCCTCTTTTTCTCCCTGAGTGAAGAGATGCAGAGAACCAGTGGCGAAAACCAGTGTTTTGGTTTTTTTTTTATATCTTTTTCTCATGGAAAAGGGTTTGGGGCGGTGGCGTAATTTCCAGGCGGCTTGCTCTCAGTGGATGTGGGCCAATTTAAGCAGCTACATCTCCCAGCTTCCTGCTCGAGCAGCACCCCCCTTTCTCTAATGGAGCAGTAATCACTCCCCTGTACAACTTGACACACAGACACAGCCAGCTCCAAAATAGAGGGTATATGCTGGGTGGGGGATCTAGGGGGAAGAGTGGCACTGAGAGTCTCTTTTCTAAAAGCAGGTGCTGAACTCTCAGGGCCCCTTTTTGTGTTTGGCCATTTCTGCACTCCCCACATTGTCTGCCCTTGTTACATGTTGAGAGGCATTCAGCTGGAAGAAATGGAAAATTCTATTTCCCCACAAAGAATTTCAAATCACTGAAGAAATCAACATTTGAAAGAAAATTGTCACTACCTCAATTCTTTACTCCGATGAGTCTGAAGAAAATGAGGCATGGTTTGAAGTGGAAATGAAATTATGCTGATTATCTACACAGTAAGTGAAAAGCTAAATTTAAAGTAAATTACCCAGAATTTCATCACAGTCTACGCTTAAACTTTTCCTCCCCATCTCGACCAGCAATTTCCCTCTCGCTTTTTAGGATTTTGGTATTACGGTGACCTAAATTCACGGGGGGAAAATATCGAATAAAAGATCCTACCAAATTACTCTTGTTACTCTCGTGCATGTGTGAAAGATAAAGGTAATTACTCCGAATTCTGGGAACTAAGAATAATAAATTGTCGGTTTCGTGAACACATCACACAAGTCAAGGCACTTTGTATTCATGTCATTTGTGTCCACTTTGGAACTTGCTTGTTGATTTGTCCTGGCTGCCAGCATCCACATGAGTCATTAATTTTTTTCATTTGTTTCAGTGGGTAGTCAGCATAACAAACATACCTCAGTATTTGTATCCATTTTATACATATTTTACATTTGTCTTGAATTAATTTGTATCTGAATTTGTTAATTAACTGATAATTGATCACCATTGAGCCTTTTGTGCGTATTAAAGTTTCAAGGTTCCAGTTTCTGTTTTGACTGTATCTGAGCTGACAGATTGTTCCTAGTGCAAGAGCCTCCTATATTATTTATTTTGTGTAAATTTATGCAGTTACCAAGTTGGAGACAAGCATATAATTTATATTTGTCATGCTTTGTTATGATATTTTGCACTTGTTTATGGGTTATGTATAGTATGGGTATAAATGGTTGGCCTACAAGCAGAGATGTGGTTCATTGAAATCAACAGATCAAAATGAATTGATTTTCTTCTTAGGTTTGTTGTTTGATTTTGGAATCGGCAAGAACAGATCTCAATATCTATAAGGGCACTCGGAGAACGCATACCTCTCACCATGTTAAAGAACATGATTTAAAACATATCTGGGTTTGGGTTCTTCCCATAGACTGAATTTAAACAAGGACAAACATATCTCCATATCCTCCCAGTATACGGAAATGAAGCCAAAATATCCCAGATACGACATGGCAATCTTGCCTTTATGGCATTATTTGGAGCTTGGTAGTGAGGGCTCCCTAAAACAGTTTTAAATCAGTCTCAGTTTTAAATAATTTTTAAATTAAGTCTTAACTCGACAGAAAAGTGTGCACTTATGAAAACTACCTAATATGAGAGAAACCATCATTGAGAAAAATTTATTGAACTTATACTTTGACTTTATATTTTGGCCAATATCCCGTCAACTAACATGGAGGCTGGGTTTATGAGCTATACTAGTGCTAGCCAGCAGGGGGTGATCAAGATGCTTTGGCTTCACTTTTGGGGAACTGTCATCCATCTTTATACACTCGTTGTGTTTGGGTAATCCTGCTGACACACAAAAACAAATGCCAATCAAAACCTAATCTCTTTGACTGAGGTAAAAATCACATTATTAGTGAAACAAGCAAGAAAGCAATGATTGTGGCCAGTGATCACAAGTTCAGTTATGGTAATCTTCCCTCAGTCTGCGATTGTAATAGGATTTCCAGTCGACTGTTGTTTTCCCAGCAAAATCCCCCCCCTCAAAAAAATGTATATGTAATACGAAAAACTGTTTAAATTTTTTTTTTTGAGTTCCACGCTGTGGCTGCTTACTTACTGTTCAAGGAGCCTATTCCTCTGCACTGTTAACCAGTCCACGTCCTGTTTCCTTGTTTGTTTGTCCAGTTTGGGAACAAGGCCGTGGCTCAGGTAGCCTGCGACGTGTTTCACCTGCTCATTTCTCACTGGGAACAACTCAAGAGGTTTGAGTCCAATCTGCCGAAGAAAATCATTGAGGTAACCTTCCCTCAATCACACCTGCACAGGCACATACAGTTTCGCTTCCACTACCCATTAGTGGCCTTTGAGAAGGCATCGTAAGCAAGATGAGAAATTCATGTCAAGCCACTTAAACTTTGAAATACATTCTTCGTATATGCCCACTCTTCATCCCGTGGCCTCACATCCATTTTAGCACACAACCCTGACTCAGCTGATGAATAGGAGTGTTTCATCCAATTATCTTTCTCCTTGTTTTCTCCCAACACAGATCTTTGTGGCCACAATAGCCTTTTTGTTGCCGAGCGCGGAGCACTCAACAGTGGAAGCAGACAAAAAGGTACATGTCGGAAAGGAGGGGACATGAAATGGCTGAGATCTAAAGGCCGTTGATCTATCATGTTGGAATGGTGCATTTGCAGAGGAATGTATCTACTGAAGTGCTTTGTTCTCTCCTTTTTTCCTCTTTAACTCTCTCCATCCGTGCATTTTCTCTGCTGCTCTCATCCAGTACCTGTTGCCTCTCTGAAACAGTCCCTCTCTTTTTTAGCTATATTAATATTACATTTTCATTTTGATGTAAGTTGACCAATCTACTTCCTTACCTCCTCAGTTGATGGTTTCGCTGCTGCTTTGCCTGTTGGACTGGTGCATGGCTGTGCCCTTGAGTCTCCTGCTGGAGCCCATCACCATGCCTTCAGTGGATGAACGCACTTCCCACAAGGCCCCACTGCTGGACTACATCTACAGGGTGGGTAGCCTCGCTGGCAGCTGAGAGTTTCAGTGCCAAAACTAGAATTGCACTCGGTCGAGCACATCCCTGTCAAGCCCCAATAAGTCCCCTTTTCAGCTGGTCAGAAAACCAACTAACACCCACTAACATTTGTCTTTTCTGTGCAATGGGGATAGATACAATCGTCACTCACTCCCAGGTCAAATGATTCTGCTGTGGACACAGGTTTTTTATCATCTCTTACGTACTCTCGAACGGCAGTGAGGGAAACATGACACCTGAGTGAATGCGCTTATTTGTCAAGACATCAAGGCGAGAGAGCTTCTTATTTTTCAGTCCATCATTACATTGAACATGATGTACCAGGAAAAAAACAAACTCAAACTCCCCTGCTTGCAAGTGGAAATGAGTCAATCACCTTTTTTATTGTTTACCCGGGTTTTAAAAAACATCATATAACAGCTGATTACAAGTCCCCTTAAATTCAATCAAGCTTCACAAATTTAATAAACCAAGCCCCTAAATATGCCTTAGATCTTTTATCAACATCCATGAATTATTGAATTTTTTTACCCTGTGAATTTAGTAAAGATATTTATTTAAAAAACCCTTTACTACAATGTCAGAGAAAGTGCTAAAAAGATTTCTGGGTCTGCTCACTGATCTGGATCCGAACCAAAATTTTAACGGTTCCTCACCCATACCATATCCTTCCACCAAGTTTTATGGTAATACATCCTGTAGTTTTTGTGTAATCTTGTTCACAAACCAACAGACAGGGGTGGAAACATATTCTCTATGTATTCTCTTACTAACAAGCAAACAGACCTGAAGGCCGCTGTGCAATGACTGTCGTGCAATATCCACTGAAATATACTGTACATCGGCTGTTGCCCGCAGACATAACAACTTCAGCTTCATCTCCACCCCCCACCCCACCACATGAGTTTGCCACTTTAATTAGACTCATCTCCACGGTGACCTCATGGCTATGCTTCATTTAACATTATAATGGCCCAACAGCATGGAAGACCCCACCAACCCATGCAGGAAATCCTTACAACTTGCTATGTAGTAGGGTGTACTCCATTTGTTTTAAAACAGGCAAAATATTCAATACTGAATCTATTTCTCTCTATTCGTCTCCCAACCCTTTTTTTTTATGGCCTGACCCTGAGGATGAGGGCCAAGCTTAAGGCACAAATGAATGAGGTATTATTCATTCCCTCCTGTCTGGGCAGATGCGGTCAACGGCAGATCTTTGTAAGGATGTCACCCCTGATAAGAAATGGTCCAATTATTCAAACAGGACCCTTTGTCCACTTGATAAGCTCAGGCTATAAACGCTTGTCCTGGAGATTTGAATGGAATATGTCTTAATATGAGAGCAACTGCAGCTGCTATAAAGGCAAAGACAATTAGGCGTGATTGGTTGTCTATCAGCACACAAAAGGCAGGGCCCTGTGGGTTTCATTTGAAACAATATATGAGGCAAGGCATCACAAGGTATGACATTATTAACGCAATATCATAACCGAAATCTATATATTTCCAAAAACGTTAGCTGTTAATTATTCTCTATACCAAGCTTCCCTAATCGAAAATGCCTCATTTTATTCCATCTCTGAACACTCACTAGGTTCCTCAGCCTCTAATTATTTCCTATGCTTCACCTTCTTTTAATTACAGTTTCATATTTTTAAATAACACCTATAATCTGTTCTTTTCTAAGCCACATGCACATAACTCACATTCAATGATAAGGTTGTCACGGTCTTCAAGAAAAGATGAAAAAAAGTTGTTTCTTGTGACTAACAGCCTGCAGATCTCCATTAAAACCTAACACTGCACTAGACCTCATTTGTTCACTGGAGTTGTGCTCAAGCTTTTCCATCTGCTCTCTCTGCCTGCCTCTGCAGCCAGCTGCACCACCCCCTGTGTGTGTGTGTGTGCGCGCATTTGTGTTTGTGTGTTTATGTGAATGTGTGTGCGCACCTGTACGCCTCTGTTTGCGTTTGTATTATTTGATTTATGTGTGTACATAGGCATACTCTTGTATCCATACAATATGTGCCCCTCTAACTACAGTATGCTTGTTTCACCGTGTGTTTCCTTCCAGGAACTGTTGCTATGCGAATTGCAGTCACTTAGTTGTCAAGCACAGCCGCGGGTTTTTCCCCTCCCTCCCCGTCTCTCCACCTCTCTCTCTCCACAGAGGAAGCTCTTTGGGGCTTTGGTGTAGCAGCTGTTTGGTTCAGGTCTTTTCAGCATCAAGCGTCCAATCCCTCCCCCTGTGCGCCCAGAGGTCTGCTCAGTGGAATCATCCACATACTGTCTACATTGCCGAACACAATACTGTTTCAGATGGCAGGGCCCAGCCTGCCGCTCTGAGCGTTCTCTCAGCCAAGTGTGAGCGTATGTGTGTACTGAATGGGATTAGCCTTTGCATGGCTTTACCCAAGTTGCTCCACGCTGAATAAGAGGCCCCTTCTCATTTACATACATTAGGCATATGCCTTACCCCCCTCGAATGCAGCCCCCGTACCTCCACACAGATTATACAGTGTACAGGTGTGTTTGTATTAGTGCACATGTGTATGTGCAGCCCAGCATGCAATTCTGCGGTGGGAGGTGAGCACAAGGATAAAGTCTTAATTAAATCAAACAGTGTAAACCTGTCCAATGGCTGTAATCAACTGCCCCAGTGCGCCTTATCTAGCCCTGCCAACGGATGCTCTGCCATCTGTTATGTAGATCGATACACTCACACATCACAGGAGAAATGGATTAGTGGCAATAAAGACCCTCTTTTCTCTCTTTCTCTCCCTCCCTTCCACCATTGCCTTATGATGTAAATGGGCCATACATGCCCCCTTGCCTTTGCTCCTGGATCATGTCAGTCTGGAACAGGCCCGCAGGAGTGTCACTGTACATCGTCTCGCCAGGCAGCATCATATCTAATATGACGGTGTCTTGACACATCGCAGATTAGTCTTCAAAGTACCTCTCACTGCCATGCTGCAGAATCAGTGGCCAGACGGGGCCTTTATGTGGAAATAATCACCAAGTCCTCCCAATTTGTTCTCCCGTTCCTCAGGTGCTGCACTGCTGCGTGTCCGGCTCCACCCTGCACACCCAACAGAGCCACTACCTCCTCAGCCTGTCAGACTTGTCCAATGACTATGACCTCATGTTGGGTCAGGTTAAGAGCTTTGAGC
Source organism: Limanda limanda (assembly GCF_963576545.1). Lineage (NCBI taxonomy): Eukaryota > Metazoa > Chordata > Actinopteri > Pleuronectiformes > Pleuronectidae > Limanda > Limanda limanda. The sequence continues at coordinate 9,463,636 of NC_083647.1, read as the reverse complement.
CGCCGCCCTCCCAGTCAACCGCTGCTGATTTTGGCAACCTGCTCACAGTAGCTGAAGGTAAGCAGTGTTTCCCCGATAATTATCTAGAATGTGGCAGTCTTTCATATTCTAATTTGTCTGTAAAGTTTTTACTGTCCAGGCAGACAGCCAGACCTCATAGCTGCAGATGTGTGAGCGGCTGGAAGTGGCAAGTTCTCTATCTCACAGGAGATCTTGTCTTTCACTTTTCGGTCTTTGTACCTGCCCCTGGAAATCTGTTGTGTGTGAGATCAACATTCGTATGTTCACCACTCCTGCTTCCGCCTTACATTTTTTTTAAAATTGGGAAACGCCAGAAAGGCCACATAGATATGCCGCCACTGCATCCATAAGGGACGGCTGGAATCAGCCTGATGCTCCCTTGTCGCCCCTGCTCTGTGTAAGATAACTCTTGACTGGTGGATTAAAACCTTGCTTGATTGATGGTGTATATAGGGTGTACAAAGGCCTGTGTGCATAAGTATATATGCATGAGAGAGTAAAAACTGTCTCATAAAACTTTGAGCTGTCGCCATCACAGCATATGTCTGATGAGCACACTACTTCATTTCAGCTCCATACTTCACTTCTAAAGGAACACAGGGGCATATATTCTCCCGCCTAAAGAATCCGAAAGAGATTAAAGGGAGAGCAAACTCTTAGTAGACCATCCATTTGGAGCCTGTCCATTAAATGTCAATATCTTATTAAAAGTATGAAAAGGAAATCAACCATCACAGGGAATGGAATGTTCGCATTAGTGCTCAGCCCTAGAGAGAAGACCCATTATGGGGTTTTGATAAAAATGTGATTTTTTTTTTCTCCTTTTTTGTGACCTTGTTATTCCATTAGGCAATGTATTCCTCTCTCTCCCTCTCTCATGTCCTCAAATTCTGAAAAGTCCTCAGAGCCCCAAATACACTGAGCACATGTCTACTGAAACAATGTACGATTTTTGTCGCATGTGGCTGAAAAATTTCACCACACGTCTGCTTTTTGTCGCCCAACTGCACAGAGTCTTAGTAAAAATAACAAAACACTATTAAAGGGGCAAACCAAAGAGTGCTGGCCTAGTTATATTCATGCCCGCACCTTATATTGATCAAGTCACATCAAAGGGCCAGCGCATCTCTAATGCAGCTTGGCCTGCTTTCTAAAGAGCTTTCTCCTTTTGATGGAGGGATGATGGTATTGATAGCATCGTCACAATGCAAGAGTGCATCTTCTTGTTTTTCCCACATCCCTGCAGAATAAAGCATGACATGCCGTACACTTGGGAGTAAAAACCTCCGAATTTACATAAATGCAATTCACTAAGTAGATTTCTATTCAGCAGCCTGTAAAGACGGTGGTTCTTATTAGCACTCGGCTAGTCTGATGCTTGTTCATTGTAAAAAGACTCAATGGGCTCTTCAAAGTTGTCTCTCATGATTAGATGCTACCTACTTAGAGGTGTGCGGACCATGCTATTGTGAGAAATGAATGCAGTTCTCCTGTTAGTATTCATTAATGAGATTTGGCTTTGTGTAATAAGAGCTAACAGAGATGATAGCATGTCTACACACAAATAGGAGGCGTGTGTCGTAGGGATAACAAAGTCTGTGTTGGACATACAATAAAAATGTGCAACTTTATTCTCAACCTAACTTACCACTCCTCACGTTTCACATTTCTCACGTGTATTTTTATGTGGTCTCTGTGTATTTATCTTCTTGCCCTGATTCTTCCTCCAGAAAAGCGACGTCGGAACATGGAGCTGATACCTCTGACCGCACGCATGGTCATGACCCACCTGGTGAACCACCTGGGCCATCATCCACTCAGCGGTGGCCCCGCCCTCCTCCACAGCCTAGTGAGCGAAAATCACGACAACCCGTTTGTGGAGTCGTCCGAGCTGTCCTCCGAGGTCTTCAAAAGTCCAAACCTGCAGCTGTTTGTCTTCAACGACAGCACGCTGGTGTCCTACCTTCAGATCCCCACTGAGACGCCCATCGTTGGCCAGCCCCCCAACACCTCCTCCCAAGTGCGAGTCATAGTGAGGGACATCTCGGGCAAATACTCCTGGGATGGAGCAATCCTCTACTGCACCCAGGAAGACTCCATGGACATGGGAGTTTTTACCGCTGTAGACCGCCCACTATCTACCACCACTATTGCTCACAGCAGAAACCAGCCCCAGTCTCCGACAAAGGGGCCGCACAAAACAAATATCTCAGTCTCTGACTCCCTCTCCGACTGTTGTGAGGAGGAAGAGGTAGATATTCTGGATAAGCTGATGGAGGACCTCGGCCAGAGCAGCTCAGAATGCCTGACTCAGCCGCAGCTCCAACTCAATCAGCCAGCCTCCTCGCCCCATGGCATGAACATAGACCAAGAGAGCGCCATCCGGGAGGCCATCCTCCGTCAGACCCAGGAGGAGGAGGAGCAAGTGAGGAGATGGGACGCTGATGTAAGCTGTCGGGCTGCCTGCCAGGGGGAACCCTCCCACCAGGACCCAAAAGCTCCTTTCTATTTCTGCCGGCTGCTGCTCAATGACCTTGGCATGAACTCTTGGGACCGCAGGTAAACTGCCATCTTCAATCTGCTGCAATTATATGTCTGATATGACGAATATTGGGGCAGCAGTCGAGATATGCAGGGTTGTGTTGCTCACCGTAGCTTTTTATCATTCTTTAAAAGCATCTTAAAGGGATAGTTCACCGGAAAATGGAAATTCACTCATTATCCGCTCACCACTATGCTTATGGAGGGATGGGCGAAGTGTTTGAATCCACAAAACCCTTCTGGAGTCTCAGGGGTAAACGGCCAAATCCAATATAATTGAAGTCAATTGTGAACGCCTCTTCAGACGTAATAATACAACAGAAAAATTTGCCTCAATAATGCTCGTGTGGGGTCATCCAAGTGTCTGCAAGCCCAGAAATTGATATTCGACTGGAAAAAGAGTATGTGTGTGTTTCCGGTGTGCCGTTGCTGTTGTTTTATTATGTTTAAAGAAGCGATTATGATTGACTTTAATTGTATCGGATTCGGCTGCTACCCACCCCATTGGCAAAGTGGTGAGTAGATAATGAGTGAATCTTCCTTTTTCAGTGAACTATCCCTTTAGCATTTTCAAAATAAAACAGTCTCTCTTCCATACTAATGCCTGAAAACGCATTTCACAAGACCACTCACGAACACTGTGCATGCCAGTATACACTGGAGTCACTTGAATAATAGCTTGTCTCCTACTCCTGTAAGCAGTTTTAGTGCTGATTTTTACTGCACAGCAGCTGTTAGCCAAGACAACAGGGTCAGCAACATTTAAATTATTTATCCATGTTGCATTTTACACTGGAAGTCGAGAAGAATGCCACTTGTTTTCTTCTGAAAGGGGGTCATGTGGTATATCAGCAAGCAGTTGCGAGTGTCTACGTTATTGTTTCCAAACGTCTTTGTTTCTGCCCGTTCAGACTAAAACGCAGCCCCGGAGTTGTCCGACTTAAATGAGGCCAGCAGCAAATTCTGAAATTCCAGAGTAGTATACACACCGGGTGTATCAGTAACAGAGTTATTGCGTTTTCAAACGAAAATGTTGTCGTATGAACGTAGCCTCAGAGTAACTCAGCTGTTGTCTTGATACTCTTAAGAGAGAAAGAGCAAAGATAAAAGCTCACCGCAGCGTCTTAATCTCCTCTCCACAGGTAAAAAGTGTCCAGCTGTTTTCACTAACGTACCTCACAGAGCCACATCGTTGCAGTGCTTCCCTGCAAATTAAAAGCTTACACCTCGTAACAGTGATTGTGCAACATGCACACAGCTAGTAGGAGATTGCTGTTTGCACCTGTGCCCTTTTTGCTTTCAGTAATCTCGAGTGCAAAACAAAGCTTAAACTAAAAACTGTTTTTTTGTTTGAAAATGATACCACTTTTTTGAAATGGCAGAACTGAAAATATTGCACCAATCAAGACTGTGTTTTTTTCCAACAGGAAAAGTTTCCACTTGCTGAAGAAGAACTCGAAGCTCTTAAGAGAACTGAAGAACTTGGATTCCAGGCAGTGGTAATGCTACTTTTAAGTTAGAAATGGGATATCAGTGAACGCATGTAATTGTTAATATTTTAGTTCCCAGTGTTCATGTGCCACTTCAGCCCTTTAGTAATGCTACTCTGGTTACAGTTATACATTGCTCAAAGCAGCTTCATATTGCCCCCCCTCCCAACTCTCTTCCTCCCCCTTGATTTTCCTAATTTGTTCCACTTCCTGCTGATTACAGCTCTCTCTGTCCTTTTTTTTTACTGTGTCTCTTTTTATCCAATCTGTAAGTATTCCACACATTGTTAATGAAAGGAGCTTATTAAATAACGCCCCCCGGGATGGGACCTCATGCTCCCAGATGGCCAGACACGGTCGGGCTCTAATGACCTGTCCACAAGCATGTTAAGTCAACCCCAGCAAGGAGAGGAGAGAGGAAGTGGAGAAGGAAGCTTTGTTGCCATTTATTATTTGCCGATTCTGTAGTAGGCTACCTTGATTCATGGAATTCACATTTCAAAGCATTTTTTTCTGAAGTGGCTGTAGTAGTCAGAAGCTTTTCAAGTTCTCCATTTGTAAAATCAGCTTTTGAGGCTTTGCTTCTTTCAATATTGGATCCTATATATTTTGTTCTGTAGTCGAGAAACGCACAAGATTGCGGTGTTCTACATTGGAGAGGGACAAGAAGACAAGTGCTCCATCTTGTCCAACAGCGCAGGCAGCCAGGCCTATGAAGACTTCGTGTCTGGACTGGGATGGGAGGTACACACAACCACACTGTCAAGTCAACTCACAAGATAAAGCCTAAATATGCAAATGTGAAGATACACTCAGAACATTAAATTGTATTTTGATTCACCAGGTGGACCTAGCAACCCACTGTGGCTTTATGGGCGGCCTCCAAAGGAACGGCAGCACAGGTCTAACAGCTCCTTACTATGCTACCTCCACTGTGGAAGCCATCTTCCACGTCTCCACGCGAATGCCATCTGATTCTGATGACAGCCTCACCAAAAAGGTAAAACAGTTTTGTTTTAAAGATGTGCTATTAAAGATTTTTCCCAATTCCAGCATATGTACGACATTTAGATTATCGCAATTTCTATTCTATTAATTGAACAGTATGTTAAGAAATATGAGGAAATACCGCTTTGCCTGTTGGATGCAGTGAAATGGCTATGCAGTCCTCTCTGCCCATAGCAGTATGTTGTTGTAGCCTTCAGCCCTGTGTTAAGCTGTGATCAGGAGGTGTGACTCCAGAGTGCGGGCATTGATTAGTGACCCTGGCCAAGCAGGCCTGAGGAGTAGAGAGTAACAGGCGCATGAGTGAAGAGAGGGCATGTGCCGCTGTGGTAATGACTGTGATTCAGCTAGCCCCTGCCCCCCTCCCTGTGTGCTGTGACCAGGGCCTGGATTCAGCCATTAGCTCTCCCTGCTAGGGCAGGCGCCGGCCGGATGCCGGCAGGATCCTTTTATCCAATTCCTGCTGCCGCCACAGGAGCGATCGATTGGGTTCTGCAGTGGGATTCTGAGCTGTAGTGCAGCAGTAGCAGTTAGCATGAAGAAATGAGCCGCACGGCCCCTGCCCGTGCTGCCAATCTTCTCATACAGTACCCTGCTGAGAAGAGAAATTCATCAGGCTCCTCTCGCATCCAACCTGCCTTCAGTCCTCCACGACCTACAATCTCTCTTTTTCACAAATAGCCACCTACTCATTTCCAAACCCATCCTGGACCTGTGCTTATTAATAACCAAAAATATGCAACACTGAGTGAAAATGTTGTCTTTGGCCGGCCAGAGTGAGGCGCTGGTGGGGTGGCCGTGCACAGAGCGGAGTGTGCTGCCACTTCACCTCCACTCATTTCACTCAGCGAACTTCTGTAATTGCCCGGGCTCACCTTGCATGGATCTCCACACCGGCAACAGGCCCGGCAGAAATTGGCAGGCTGGCTGCATGCACGGATGCTTCAGAGAGGAGGGCAGGTGGGGACAGAGTGGAGAGGAAAAGGGGATGAAGAATTGGAATGAGAGACAGGCTTTGTCTGTGTTCAAGTAGGATGTTTCCCTGTCAATTTAAAAATAACACTTTTAGTCCAACAGTCACCCACTTTGCTGCCTCTGACCGGACAGACGTACTGTGGGGAGAGCTCTCGCTGGGCAGATTGCCTGTTTGAAGACGATGGGATGGGGGGGGGGGGGCTAAACCAAGAAGAAAAGAGGGAAAACCATGAATTCCTCAATCCAATTGTGGGTTTTTCGGGCAGTGCCGGCTGCAGCAGTAGCAGCTGGCTTCAGTAATGTGGTTACAGAAATGACCTGCAGGGTTGGGGTCAGGCCATGTACTATGTGTGTATATGTGCGTGTGTGTGTGTGTGTGTGTGTGTGTGTGTGTGTGTGTGTGTGTGTGTGTGTGTGTGTGTGTGTGTGTGTGTGTGTGTGTGTGTGTGTGTGTGTGTGTGTGTGTGTGTGTGTGTGTGTGTGTGTGTGTGTGTGTGTGTGTGTGTGTGTGTGTGTGTGTGAGAGAGAGAGAGAGGAAAAGAGGAGGAGAAAGACGGACGAGCTTTAGTTATCACTCTCACCCCCAGGCCCTGCAGCTTAACTGGACTGCCTGCTGCAGGTTGTTTTTATAAGGAGCCTCTTGTGTTCTGCGCTCCTCTGCGCTGCCGTCGCCATGTGTGTGTGAAGCCCATTGGCCGGGTGGGGGGGTCAAAGAGGGCTAATTGGACAAGAGCCTTTGACTCGAATCACATTTTATTAAAGAAGTCTCAAACATTTGGATGTGATTAACAGGGGAATAAATAGAGTGGCGCAGAAGATGATCGACTCGAGCATAAGCATCCTCATTAAAGTTGTGATTCCGCTCATCCACATGTTAATATCTTAACCCAAATTAACATCCCAGTCTCGATTGTCTCCTGAAAATGCATATTCAAAATTCTCTCTGAAATTGTCCCAGTTACTGACCCGGTTTGTACCTGCTGATCCTTGGACAGACAGACTGAACTGGCGAGCTCCAGTAATCAGCATGCCGTGGATTTGTTTAAGATTAGCCTATTACCATAATTAAGGGCTTATAATAGAATGTGCTAATTACATTTTTGGTGGCGAGGGCATGTTTCTTAATAGCTCATTTGGCCCACAGTACATTGGCAGATGTTTTCTTCTGAGTGGAGGCTCACTTTTCATTGTCCATGATACCCCACAGGAAGGGGGGGGAGGACAGCTTGATTCAACATCACTCACCCAATTGTTAATAAGTGATCAGCAGTCAGCCAGAGAATATAATGTTTTACTTTAGGAAAAGTGAGGGGAAGCAGTTTACCTATTTCAAAACTAGCATCAGTCAATTTCCCGTCATTAAAGTGTCTTTTCTTGTCCTGCCCTGTTTCATTGGTGTTTGTGAATAGACTGGATACGGGAAGCAATTTAAACTCTGATGGAGAAAGTTAATTGGATTTGAATTATTTGGTTTTAAAATGCTCAATTTTGTGCATTTTGTGTTTGCAATTAGAATTTTGAAATGAAAAAAAAGCTATAAAAAGAGTCCAAACCGGGGCCCAGACCCCTTGTTTAAACCATTGTTTTTGGATTTAGCCGTGAGCATTCACCTTGCTCTTGCACCTGCTGCATTTATGTTTTATAAAATAAATCATTAAATAGTATATTGCTGTATAGAGTGATAAATGCCTGTTATGGCAAATTACTTACTGAGCCTTCCAGACCTGCTAACGGTTAATAATATTCATCATAATCATTCCTCCCCTCAGCCCGCTCTTGAGCCTCTGTAAGTCACAGGTTTCTGAGGTGGCAACTGCAGTGACGAGCCTTAATCTCACTGAATTTGTGTTCTTGTCATTATCACCGCAGGGATGAAAATTACCTGCACTTGCCAGGCACTTGATTAGATGAATTTTGTTTGTTCGACAGCTGCGTCACCTGGGAAACGACGAGGTACACATCGTGTGGTCCGAGCACACTAGGGACTACCGACGTGGCATCATCCCGACTGACTTTGGCGACGTGCTGCTCATCATCTACCCGATGAAGAACCACATGTACTTCATCCAGATCATGAAGAAACCACAGGTAAAAGCACAGGCATCTGAGCGTTTAGTTAACACCATTGGTAACACTGCACAGTGGAAGTGGGAAGTTGCTTTAAATGCTCGTCATTAAAAAAAATCTTTTAGTTGGCTGCTTTTTCTTTTGTGCCAGGATGACAACTTGTATTATTTTCCAGGCACAGGCTATTTTCAGCGCTGCACTAATTTCCAGTATCTGTTTGTGAGTTAAAGCAGGACCCCTGTTTCCTCTCCGCTCAGACTTTGCTGTAGCTTTTATAGGATGTTTCTCCTGTTGTGGTTTTAGTCTGAAGGCTCTTACTCCAGTGGTGCATTATTACCCACACTGTGGGTATGTGCTTTCAGCGATGGTTACTAGCCTTTCTCGGCTGGCTTTCATCTTGGATACTCCATGCAACTGCACACACTGTGCACTTAGTGAAGGCAGTGACATTTCTTAGAAAATGCTAAAAATCATCCTGTGATATAATCTGTTTGCATTCCACCCTTTTAAGGCATTAATTATCTATCAAACATGTTATTTTCCAGAGAGATGACTGAGAAATATATAACAAAATGATAGAAACAATTGTGTCTCAGCTTGCTTTAGTAGGACAGGCCAAGCAATGGCAACAACAGACCCCAGAGGCCCAGCTCTCAGAAGCTCTCAGAGCTCTCAGAAGAAATGTGTGCAGCGTTCTATTAGTGCTTCCCGTGTTTGCTTATCAGCTATTTGTTCAACCATCTGCATTGCAGTATTTCCTCCTTATTAATTTATTGGTAAATACTCTTCTATAAACGTTTAAAGATTTTACATAGTACCAGGTTATTTTTCCTCTCTGTTAGGATCAGAATTAATGGTCGCATATTGTCATTATTACTCTGAAACTAAATGAGTTTAATAAGACCCTGTGAGAGACTTTTTATTTCACTATATTCTCTTTTTGTATAACAAGGCAAAATATTACCTTGTCTTTGCTTCTTTAATAAATGCTTTACACATAAATACTTCAGTGGCTGCAGATGGTTCAGAAATTTGTGAAAACACAAATTCATGCTTCAGCACAAATATTTTAAGAAGGAAATATTTGATCCATTAAATATTTAATATGATGTACGTGAACAAAAAGGAGATTATGTTTTTTTAGTCTGCGCTTTGACGAGGCCACACCACAACCCTCAGTGTCTTCTTTATCTTGCTCAGGATCATTATGCTGCTGAAAGGTCCACAGCTAAAACTTTAACAACAGATGGCCTCACTTTATCTTCAAGCACGTTTTGATATGAAGTAGGACTCATGGTTGAATCAATAACTGCAAGCTGCCCCATCCCTGTCCTGAGGGAGCAAAGCAAACCATAACATTTCCACCACCGTGCTTCACAGTTATCATGAGGTTCTTCTGCTGAAAAGCTCTTTGGTCTGTTCCAAATTTCTTCTTCTACTCTAACTTTGCCCAAACAACCCTATCTTTGATCTGCTGTCCAGAGCAGATTATTCCTAGAGGTCTGGTCTTTGCCTTTATGTTCTTTGTCAAACTGTATTCTTGGTCTCATGTTCTTTTTGGACAGCAAATGCTTTTTCCTGGAACACTTCCCACACAGGTCTAATTTGTGCAATCTATTTCTGATTGTAGACTCATGCACGTTGGTGAAGTTTCAAGGATTACCTGCAAGATCTTGTGAAGTTGTGGGTTTCTTTGAGACTTCTTTTTTTGAGTGAAATGCTAAATTTCAAATAAATAGGCGATGTTTTAAAATAAATTGTCAGAATCATATGCATCCCCAACCTTTTCTCCGAAGGCCTTAGAGAGCTCTTTAGAGCTTTACACAATGACACACAATTCAAAAGCAAAGAGAACACCAGACCCTAGATGTCAGAGTTTTGAATGAGATAGGTTCCACCTGCCGACTCTAAGGAAGCTCTTATAATTGGCCTCTCATCTTGAACCTCGGTTCAGAATTTAATGAATCTGAAGGAAAGATAGATGTCGGGGTTTCCAGACTTTTTTCATTGTTTTGTGTTGTTTTTACGACCAAATGTTACTCTTATGTGTCATTTTTTTGAGTTGGTCTCTTTTATTTTTTCAAACAGGATCAAAAGTTTGATTATTCAAACATATTCAGAATTCAACAATTTCCATAAGGTGTACTTCACTTTTCACATGAATGTTAAGTTATCTACTCAGGTTTCTGATGCTTGTTTCCACAGAGTCACTTCAGTTCTATAACGTGATTACTAAGTTAATTGGTCTGTATCATTCCCAGTTAAAATCCACTCATTGTTTAATTTGACTGGTTATTATACTTGCTGAACTGCCAAGTTGAAGACAGCAGGACCTTTTTGGAGAGACTTTGACATCCACGTCAACTTCCAGGTCAACGACCATTGAGCTTCAGTGATTAAGGGCCCCCTTCCAATATGCATGAACAGACGCGTGTACCCACACACACTCACACGCTGTCGCTAAAATGGATATTGGCCCTTTTGTGTTTGTTCAGTAGCTCAATATGAGGGCATTGTTTAGTATTGATTGTCATTTTAATTTCATTTACCTAACATTGATTCACATTAGATATGTATGGTTGTCATGCAAAGTTAGGTAAAATCCAATTTCAACTTGAACCTTGCCCCAAACAGATGGAGAAACGGTTAGGAACCAAAAAGATGCATTTGTGTTTTTACGAATTTGTTTATAAAGGGTATGAAACTCACCAGATTAATTGGTTAGTATTGTGGGTGTTTTTAATTACTTATTTACTTATTCTGTCTTTCCTTCTCTCTTATCTTTCTCAGGTTCCTTTCTTTGGACCTCTGTTTAATGGCGCCATTATCACTGGGACACTGCTGCCAAGCTTGGTGCGGGCCACCTGTATCAACGCCAGCAGAGCTGTCAAGTCCCGTCTGACTCTCTACCAGAGCTTGTATCCTTTACTCCTTCTGCTTCACTGTTCACTATTCCATACAGGGATGGCTCATCGGAGGAGTGCAACAATTTGAAAAGATCAGCCCTTTATTACCCATACAGCTGAGACCATTAAAGTTACGAGCATACATTTAGCTATATTTTTATGATGATTTCATTAGATGCATAACACCACTTAGCATAAATTTTCAGCACCACCAGCAGCCCATTTGGGTAAATTCATTGAGACATGTGGCGTGCTTGTCACGTCAGCCAACGTACACAGCTGAATGCTGACACTGATTTTTATGGGCTGGCTGATTTACATACAGCTATTAGAGTGGGACTGTTTCACAGCCTGGAGCAGCATGGGAGGCTGCGTGCGGCTGTTTTGGGCAGGAGCGCAGATAATGTGTCATCATCTATCACTACCGTTTTATGGAGAACGAGGAGAGCCAAACTAAGAGCAACCATTAACAAATGCAGACAAGTGCGCACAGACGCGCACGCACACTCTCGTACCTCCACCCATCCGTCCAACAGTGTGCCGTTAAGAGCCTGACTCCAGCTGTAGTTGTCAGTTGGTTTATAGGCAGTGTAATCACCAATGGAGATGAATTAGCATGTGAATGCCAGCAGCACAGGGTGGGATGGGGGGGCTGGGGGTGGGCAGAGCCGAGATGGGCCCTGGAGGGGGGGGGGAACCTGATCTCCCCTAACGCCCTGCTACTCCTCGGACAGCATGTACAGCACCGCCTCACCAGAACCACGCTGCCCCTCTGGTGGTTGCTATAGAAACGCCCCCCAAGGAGGTCCCATTTAGATGGAAGACAAGAATCTATTGTTTTTCCATTTTTTCAAGTTGTCGCTTTTATTATCAAGGTCTTCTATAAGAGGTTCTTACCACAAAGGATTGTGCTGCTTAATTATTCGACACCACACCCTGTGTACGTTGTTTACAGTTGGGCATGTGTAAGTATGTGCCTGCCTGTATGTGCTCCACAGTGCATCACATCCCCGGGACCCCCACCCACCCCTATATCAGGCCTTGTCTGTGTGTCCCCTGGGGCATCCTGAGTGACAGATGTCTGTTACCCGACGCCAAGTGAATTAGCCCAGTGTGACTCTCAGTGCCAGAGGAGGGGGGGGCGGGATGCAGCCACAGGCCTGCCTGCCTCAGGGTGTAGGGAGGGGGTGGTGGTGGTGTTAGTGGGGTGGGTGGAAGAGCGTACCAGGCCTGCGCTGGGCCACAAAGCCTTACCTGGCATTCCTTAGCAGAGCAGCAGACAGCACAAAGGCGTGATCTATGAGAGGAGATAAGCGCTGCCTCTGGAGTTCTGGCACTGAGAGGTTGCCAGGACTCGTGCACTCCAAGAGAGGAGATGAATGAATGTGCCAGGCAAAGCACAGTGCCAGCATAAGTATCTGCGTGTGTGTCTTCCTGTCTGTCTGCTGTTTGTCTGCCTAGCTCGAGGGGCCTGTAAAGACAGAGGCAATGCACATACTAACCAATGACCACAATGCTGAGATCCATATTTTTATCTGAATGTGATAATCTAGTTTTTCGATTTTTAAAGAGCTCATATCGCAGAATGTCTATCCTTATTGCAGAGGGGACAAAAGACACTTGTGCTAAAAAACACTCAAGTAAAAGTACAATAACTGATTGAAGTACAGGCCCTGATATGTACTCATAGTATACAAGTAATAAGGTTTCCCTCTGAAGGCCATACCTAAAATACAACGGAAAAACAATATACTCAATACAGGGTTAAAGCAAGAAAAGATTTGTGAACATGAAACATATTTCAGTATGAAATGTGTAGAATGTATTGAATGAAGTATTGAGGGGGAATGTTTTGTTTCTCTACTCTGCGTGGAGTCTCCCTCCCTTGTCTGTTCTCTGTATGTTTACATGCGCTGATAGATAAACAACAACAACATCATCTTCTCTGTGATAGTTTAGATCAAGTTCGAAATATGTCTTGATGATGAAAGACGCTCGATGATGCAAAAAAATATATATAATTCCCCTCAAATACATTTAAATTAAAATAAAAAGTTTTGTAGAGAGTAAAACTAATCGGAAAATAATTATTTAAGTAAAATATAGATCAAATCTACTTCAGTACATTAACAAGTATTTGTACTTCGATTACTTGCCACCTCTGCCTGACTGACACAATGTCCAGCAATGCTATGAACACAGCAGCGTAGAGTGGCAGGTGCAGTTACTCATTTCATCATGGGATTTGTCGTTTGTATTATAGCAGCCCTTCTGCACTTTTCCCTCTCTTCACTCGTCATTCTTCCATCTTCTCAGGATATGTGGCTCTTTATCTTTCTCCGGCTGGAACAATGACTTCATCTCGGATGTGTTTTTTTTGTGCAAGATGGAAAATCCTCATCCTTAGTTTACCCCTTTACAATGCCTTCACAATCCGCAGGCTGCTCTCCGCCTGTGAGGCCACTCTCCAAGGTAATTAGTTGAATATTTCTTCAAAGAGAAGCTATATGACCCCCGTGTGTCCAGATAAAAGGCCAGTGTGGCGCTGCAGCCCCCTCTCCCGCTCCGTCACAAGGCTCGAGAGGACTCCAGCAGTCAAACGCAGCGCTCAGAGGATCTCTCGGGCTAATAGGATTTGATATTGAAAAATGACCTCCAGCCACATTGTCAGAAAATACACACACAGATAAGCTCAATGAGTGTTTTTCACATAGATACATCCTCTTGCCGTCTCGCTGTCTTTTTTTCCCCATCGCGCCCTTTGTCTCGCCAGCTCGGTTTTGTCGAGATTTGTGAAATCTGTGTCGTTGCATTGTTTTTCTTTTCTTTGCCAGATTTTCACTGTCACTTAGAATCTGTCAGTTTCTCCTGTCAAGGCGCAAACCAAGGCCTCGTAGACATCGTATCACAGGCCTCTCACAGACAACTCATAATGTATCATCTATTATTTATACGCCTGATGGAAAATGCAGCTGGTCTGGCTTTGTGTGTTCTAAGTATATTGTCTGCAACTTGTCCACACTACACAGCTGCATTTCAATACCACAGGACCACAAAATGTTCAATCTAAACAACCTCAGTTTTTCATCAAACCACCGTTGTTTTTAGTGGTTGATTTGCAACAGAGTGGCCTGGGTGAGAGTCATTTTATACTTCTACTAGTGGAGCTTATCACAGCACGAACAAAGTCTGTGTTTGTGTCACCTGAACCCCCCCACCTCCCTGGATGGCTTTGCTATTTGCTGTCATATACGCCATGATGAGCATCCTTCATACTGTCACTGTGGAATAATGTCTTCATCAGGGCCGGGTCTAGACAGGCATGTATGAGGGGGCAGCCACAAATCTTGAGGGGGCATTGTGCTTTATTATATTATTATTATTATAAATTGGGATTTAGTTTGAGGGGGCACAACATTTATTTGAGGGGGCCAGGCCCCCTCTTGCCCCTGCCTAGACCCGGCCCTGGTCTTCATCCCCGAAACTAGGATTAATTTCTCTCTTCAACAAGCACTTGAGTTTGACGGGCCATCAATCATTCTTTGTGATGGGGGTATTGTTGAGGGTCAAAATTGTCTCTGTGTTTGTGCGCGTGTGTATGTGATTGTGTGTGTGTGCTAGACAGCAAGTTTCTAATAGGTGAGACAATGCGGAAATGACCTTGATTCGGAGACATAGCCTTCCTACTGGACAGAATCAATAGCTTTTGCACACTGCCCTTAGTCCCCCATCCTCTGCTCTGACACACACGTAAACACACACACGCACATACACACGCACATACACACAGATCCCTCTCCAGGCAGCGATCAATAACCATAATCTGTTTCTGCCCATCGCCAGTCATGCGAGCCAGGCTTTTAGGTGATGTGTGTGTGTGTGTGTGTGTGAAGCAGCCAGAAGAGAGGGAGGCTTGATCCTTTCATTGGAACCCAAAAAGCTGCTGAGGTCTTTCATGTGTTCCTCACAGGCTCACGTGAGCCTATCTACTGTCCCCCAGCTCCACAGTAGATGTACATAATGATAATGGATGTATACTGGAACCATAATGGATGAGATATCCTGCCTGCACTCCTTTTGTGTGCTTCCGCTGCACCCTCCAGATGCCAACATAATTATTACAGTCACCGCATTGACAATGACATATTCTCACTCCGCTCGGGAGCAAGTTATTGTCCCGCTCTCGCTGTGTCTTTGTCCGGCGGCAAACACTTTCCTTTGTATACTGTAAGATTCCTCACCTAGCAGAGATGAAAGTGCGTCTGCATGCATGATGGGGTGCCATGAATAGGATCTGCCACGTTAGTGTTGTCTCACATGAATTATTTAGCATGGCTGATAGGTCTAATTTGCCAGCTGTTGTGCCATAACTGTCGGCAGTCTCATGGATAACACTCAGCAGTCTATATCACTCTGAAACACAGGGCTTGACTGGGCACAGTGAGACGCCAAGCTCGTCATTAGACGCTGACCTGAACTGATGCGAGGATGACTGGCCAACTTCCTGTTTATGGAAAACAGGGACGACCAGGTAAATCGTCTCATAAGAATCCCCCCCCTCATATTTTGTAACTTACAGTAAAGTTCTTTAAGGGAGGTTTAGATTTCTCGCACAATGTGTGATAGAACAATCTTGTCGTGTATCACAAACCCATTGGTTGGAGGCAGTTGGCTGCACTGGGATCTGGGTGAAGGACCAGTTCTGAGGGTTTCCTGCCCGGACTTGGCCGGGATGGTTTGGGCACTGGTTTTGACGGAGCGGTTGAGAGTTTACGCAGTATTTGGGAGGCTGCAGAGAGAGGAGGGGTCTCTCTCCCCCACTGAATGTTTTAACCTAATCCCATTATCAGTGTACCGCACTGCCTCCCATCTCTTCCCCCCTCCTTATCCCCCCCCCTCCGCCCATCTCTCCAGCTGACCAGCTGTTCCTGCCGGGACTCACGACAATGTCCAATGTGTTCAGATCACTGAGTACCCCCCCCCCCTTCCAATACACACACAAATATACACACACACACACACACACACACATACACATACATAGAGCATAGTCTGTGCACAACCAAAGCGTTTGCCTATAGCCCATAGCTGGAGCCTCGGAGGGCCAAGAGGGAGGAGGGTGTTAGTTGGAGGAGAAGGGGGGGGGGTAGCTTCGGGGGTGCGGAGGGGGCAAGCACAGGCCTGTCAAACCCGGAGCCCTGACTCAGGAGGCAGCCCTGCTCGGATGGCATATGGTGTCTAGCTTCATACAACATGCAAAAGTATTCCCTCCCTTTGCGCCCCCTCCTATCCAACCCCCCCCTGTCTCCCTCCCCTGCTGCTAATGCAGAATGACTCATAGCATTACTCATTTTTCTTCCCTTTAACCCCCCCCCCCCCCCCATCAGTTCCTCCTCCTCTTGCCACCCAGCCTGTAACAAAAGGTGCTGCGAGGCACCCACACCCTGAAAGCCCCTGGGGGCGTGGCTCAGCCTCCGAGGTCGCAGCTTCACTGCGGCTCCACCCCTTTTTTTTAAACACAGGTAGAGCAGGCATGGAACCAGACGGTCAACAGCAGGGACCCAGAGCCCCGCCTGGGGTAGCGTACACACACACACTGCTGGTGTCAAACTGTTTTGCCTGTTTGTGTGTTTGTGTTTGCACGTGTACAACAGGAAGTGCTTTTATTTTGTAGTGCCTCTGGTGTTGCAGAATGACTGTGCTTTAAGTGCTTTCGGGTGGGTTCTTGTTTGTGTGTGTGCGCGCAGTGCTTCCTATTTGTGTCTCTTTGCAACCTGTCACACAAACAAGGATTGTCTCTGTTTGGTTTCGGATGTTGTTTGTTGCCAAAGTAATTTCACTGCTTACTTTATGGTGTAATTTTTTTTGGCAGAAGGGTAATTTCAGTTTTTTCCACCTTTTTTGATTTATTTTCTTACATTTGATTATTTACATTTAATAATATTCTGTGAGGATGTTTTCAGTCACCACACTAACTCAGTTTTCACACAGAATATGAAATAATATGAAACCCTGGAGTTTTCAGCTCACATTAATATAAACCACATAGCATGGTGTAACCCAAAGAATGTCATGCTCTGTGTATTTTTAAACTTGAACCCCCCCACCACCACCACCCTCAGGCCCCTCCCCTCCTCTCTCTCCGTCTGTTATGCATTCATGTCTGACATCTGTCTGTTTGTGAGCGGCAAAGTGAAAGCCAGCAACACTGCCAGTGTTGTGTTGTGAGATCATCTTAATGCTCCCAATCCCCAAACTCAGACTTAGTGTATCAGGTAAAACGACATAAACAAGACCGACTCTAGTGCATTAATGTTTTTGACAGCTGCTGGACTTAACCCAGAGATTATATTATTAATATCTTTAATATTTTACTATAATTTTATATTATATTATTTAACTCAAAAGAGGAGCATGCCTTTTGAATTCCCCATTTTTATTTCTATACTAGTAAGAGGGCCTAACAGTTTTTTCTGGATTTGTATGTATTTAGATGTTAATACCACTCATCACTTATACTGATTGTTTTTTTACAAAATCAAGATTTAGTTTTATCATTTACATGTAAACCAAAGTATATTCCATCAAGGTAGAGAAAAATTTTAGGTGCTCATTGCCAATTACCAAAGATCAGGGGAAAAAAATTGAAACTGGAATTGAAATTGCAGAACATCAGTGTCAGAAATTACGTTTAAGTTGTTGTGGTTCTGCTAACACACAACATTTTAAAACAAAGTAAAGAAAGCAAGTGCTGCATTAAATAACGTACACCTACAGAATCATATATTTATTTTATCTTCAATATTTTTCCTGAATGAGTATTAATCTAGTTGGTGATCTCTGATTACAAATAAGGTGAGAGTTGTAGAATATATATTTTATTTTATTTGTGTAGCTTTAGTGTAATGCTGCTGCCACTAGTGAAAATTCTCTACATACCAGGCTCATTAGAGATACACACCACTGATTGAGCAGGCTAGGAGGAGAGCATGATTTTCTTATATGGATAATCATATTATGCATACACTTGAACATGTAGGCCTTACAGTGAGTAATGGCCCCAGATTGGCTGCTAATGTGTAAAGGAATGAATGTGTTGGATAGCCATCAAAGTTGTAGCCTCGGAAAGACGGATCCAAAAATAATTCAGTTACCTATTTTGCCATATAGCAACAAAAATGAAATGACTATCACGCTAATAGGTCACAGGTCTCTGTCATTCATCCAAAATACCCCGGCCCGGGTGTCGGTGCTGGACTTGTAGTGACTGCACTGCCGTTGAGAGGACAAGTTCCTGGTGATTGATGTGCAGTGGTGGCGTTGTTTGTAGCTTGGGTGTAAAACCGCTCTGTCTGCTTTAAGTGATTAGAATCCAGCTAGCCATTCCATCTGTTCCCCTAGCCCCTGTTTAATTAATGAACTTTTCTTCCTCCGACCAGTAGCCAGTCAGCACAACACTAAAGCAGAAAGCTGTTAGCCAGGTTATCCAAATGGATGCGTGTTCTTGCCCCCCCCCCCCCCTCCAATGGATGCGTTCTCGTTGATTAGTTATGTTTTGTTTTCCCCTCTTTTGTCTCAGGGTTCTTGAAGGGAGGGTTAATGAGCTTTCCTGGCAAGCTGCAGCGCTTGGAATCCGGGGATAAATGGGAATAATTTTGGTTGTTTTGTGTTGTTTTTTTTGTTTGTTGTCTTGTGATGGACTTGGCAGCGAAGTGAAGCCTCGTGCCACCGTGTGCTTGTCTGCGCATGTGTGTACGACGTGATTGATAATGTGTGTTTGTTTGGATGTGTATGAATGGCTTTGAGGCGGGGGGGTATTGCATTTCATCCCTGCTGGTCCATTATTCCTCTTCAGAAGCAGGGGATCTGGAACACTCTTTAACAGTTGGCTCTGCCCCTATTCATCTTCCAGCCATCTCAGCGAAACTCTTGTCCTGTCCTCCTTTTTGCCACCACGTTCTCTCTCTCTTCCTTTATGCCCCCTCTTCCTTCCGTGTCTCTTGTTACAAGGCAGTGGACAGCCCTTTGTCCGGCTAAAGCTGCCCTCCTTTGTTTGCGCGGCCTTTTTTATCCTTGTGCTAATCGCTATGGTCGTGTGCCTGAGTTGGACCCCATATTTCACGCTCGGCTCTCCTTTGTTTGACACACCGCCCCTGATAAGAATCCCAATTCTAGGGCCTCTCTGATATTGAAATCCAACAGCAGCGTAGAAAGAGCCTTCAATCATCCATTATCTGTGCTCCAGTGATTACCATTCAATCTCGCTGGGTCCAGGCTCCTCATCACCGGCCCCAGAGCTGAGGCCGTCCCCTGAAAGCGCCCGCATCCCTTAACGCCTGTTCACATTCAAGCATATCCATAGATATTTCTGACGCTGTCTTGATACTGGCGCGCACTGAACGCTGCTGGGAAATGTCACTGAAATGTCACTCATCGCTCTCCACTGGAATCTCTCGGTCTCTGATGTGGCCGTGTGTGTTTTTTTGTGGACTCTTGTGAGGACACCTTGTGACATTATTCTTTGTTCCTAAATGTCCATTATATTTGCAATTCTCTTTATTTTTTTGGTTCAAAGACTGCTCTTTTATTTCCTCCTTTTTTTTAATAAGGCTTCGTCTCTTTTAATGTCACAGACTTAATTGGCGGTTTTAAGGAAGGAATTAGTTGATTATTTATAAGTTGCACATTAATGCCTCTGTAAATGGTTCAAAGGCAGTGTCTGCTCCACCGATGTCCTGTGGCCATTGTTCTCTTTTAGAGGATGTCCTTGTGCCTCACAGCATTTGCATTTTTGCACTAAATGGAATTTTCTGCATTAACAGAAAAGGCAAGGCAAACAAAGCAATAACAAACACAAAACATGTAAGTATGTATCGCTGTGCATTGGCGGCCTCTTCTTCCATAAAGCAGCCTTTGATGTGTTAATACTGATAGACTGTGTTTCATTGTCAAGTGGTTGTCTCTGAAAGACGAGCAGGGAGAAATATTGGTGAAATCTTCCTCTGTCTCCGATGCAACATGTTGTAATAATATTGAGTTTATTTTGAAGCAAGAGGAAGTACTGTTGGTTGTAGAAACAGGCACAGCATATTCCATATCCTAGTAGTGTGATCATCTTATCACAGAAACTTGTGCGTCTTTATTATTAGAATGAGCACTCGCACGACACACAATTATCCTTTCTGTGTTTTCATAATTTCAACTGCTTATTCCTATTGTTTTGGTTGAAATGTAAGAAAGGCTTTGTGCTGCAGACATCCACTTATCCAACAGTCTGTGTAGATACACAACAGCTCTCAGCAGCTTTGTTTAATGTAGTGTACACATCTTCATTAGTTATGTATAGCCTCTAATTACTATTGATGAGACTAGCTGATTGGGGTACAAATCTATAGCTTTTGTTATTCTAATGAGCGTTATTTACCCTCAGATCTCCAAGCCAGGGGGCTTTGGAATGGGGCTTTGTGCAGGCAGACATAGCCCGGGCCGCTCTAGCTACACCCACTTGTTTTGTATCTTGTTTTTGTATTTCCCTCCCCCCTGTGCACCATCACCCGTCTGCTTGGATGTATAGCACTTCCCGCTCCTCCATCTGTTTTTGTCCACCCATAAAAAGGTCCATTATAATCTGCAGGATGCACAGTTGACATGTTGCGAGCGCCGCTTGAGCCAATCAAGGCGGTGTACCTAACTTGGGCCACAAATGCAAGAGGCTCTGTCCCCTCCCCCAAGTTCATTTTGATTATGTGGGCTCTCTGTCTGGGATCTTCAGCTGAACAAGTTTTTATAACAACATCGCCTCCATCATCCCCTTTCCCCCCATAAAAGCTTCCAGTTTGAATGGAGCTCAATGCATGCCCACTGGATGATGGCAGGCTCGTGATTAACCCTGGAGTGACTAGCTAATGTCATTGAAGGAGGGCCACCTGGCTGTGAGACTGTACAGTCAGCTGCCACTGAAGGGCCAGAATAGGAGACGACCAGGTGTTGGGCTCCAGCCCCCCTAATTGTTGCCATGTAATAGCCTGCTTGACTGCACAATATAGCCTAGGGGCGAGGATTAGGAAAAAGCTGTTGCCAGCACAGAAGTCCATTTTCTTTTTTGCCCAAGGTTTTGTGTTTGAGTTTCTTTCTGTGTGTGCGCGTATACGTACACACACACAAATGTACAGACTTACTTTGAGCTGAGTGCTCATTATAAGGACGCACTTTCAAAATAAAAGTGCTTTCCAACTAAAAAAAATGTCATAATATCCTCAACAACTACATTATTAAGTCATCATCATTATAGCCGTATGAACAACTTGGCCTCACAGCCCAGTGTCGGCACATGTAGTTTTTTGTTAAGACTTAATCTCTTTGTCATCACAATAGCATTAATTGAAATATGTCAAAAATCCAAATATGATGGCAAATGAGATTCCACTCTTGTCCCCAGCAGCTAACCCTCTCCACTCGCTGCATTCACCACAGCTGTGATCGTATGTAACCCGGCGCTAATCATTATCATTCCCGCAAAATGCCTGGCCTTATGCAAAATGCCAGGCATTTTGCATAAGGCCATGCCGCCTAATTGGCCCGATGAACCTTTCATAGAGGGGGCATGGAGGAACAAGAGGCTTCTTGTGCGGCGCGTCTTGGCAGGGGGAAGCAGACGGAGACAGTGGGCTTTAACGCCTCACAGTTATTCTTTTGCACATGCCACAAGCATCATTAAAATTGCAAAAGCCTCTGTTCATTTTGTTTTAATATTTCATCAGCGCTTGACTGAATAGCGTCGTCATAGGGTAAAGATCAAAGCCCTTTGGCATGACCCGGAGTTGCCACACTTGTCTTGCAATTTAGGTGTCAGACTGGTTTCCTCAACGTATCAAACAGTTTGTAGAACATCAGTGTGCTTTGATTGCTGTTATGCCTTGAGTCGGCTACAGGTGGACAGAAGCTGTGTCATCAGCTTGTTAATATTTATGACACTGTAAACTTCATTGGAGTCTGAAGGGAGAAGAGGTGAAATGCCGTGCAGGTAATCAGATGGATTCCAATCAAAGTCTGGCTCCAGCGTGCCCTTCTCGGTTTCATCATTTGACTTTTTATTAAAAGTTCAAATTGAGATCAGATAGATCCTGTTGTTCACTGTCTCAATTCTGAACTATTCAAATAGCAGGAACTGGAGGGGGGGGAAATATGACGCATATTCACCTCTGATAGCTCATAAGATGCCCACCTTTGTCCTGACCTAATAACGTTTCCAGAAGCCTGCGGCATTCATGTCACTGTGGTCATCATCACAGGACAAAAGGGACCTTCAGAGGGAACTCTTACCCAGCCAGTCAAAGACCTGTATCTGTTAATCTTCATCCCTATCAGCCTTTTGTGGCTCATCTTATTATGACTTTCTGTTAATGCACGGTGGAGGCCTGTGTGACTGTCTGGCTGTAATGGGCCTGTGTTTGATTAATCATGTCCACCCATTGTGTTTCACATCTAAGGCTGCTGTGTTAGGACTCATCAATGGAGACCAGGGTCCTTTTGAAAATGAGATTGGATGCAGGCTCACCTCATCTGAATACATAGACACAGTGGGCTTTGATAGCAGTTAATGTTGTGATGAACAAACCCTGCTACAACAAATTATGATGTCACCAGTGTCTTGTGACTGTCCTGTTTCCTCTGGTGTGTGAGGATGACTTGTTGCTTTATCATTTATATTCTGTGAACCCCTCAACAATCAGTGTGTTCTAACATAGTTTAGGGGTCAACGCTGACTTTGGGGTTAGGTGCTGCTCTTATGATTTGTTGCGGTGCAGAAATCGATTTTTAGTGCCCCCCAGAGAGGTGGTGGGCTGCCAGAGACTTAACAAAATGGGTGACTACTTCCTGCAGTTGGCTCGTAAATAACCTGCTCATGCCAGCCAGTAGACATCAGATTTTGTCTGCGGCTGTGGCAAACCTGTGTGAAATCACTGATGGGCAGTGATGATGTCATAGGTCAGGAGTGATGTCACAGCCATAACTTCCCATCCCGCTGTCTGAAGGCCAGATGGACGGTGGAGAGGTGTGGAGGTTGGAGCTTAGAAAGGCTCTCGCTGTGGGAAGCTCTCCCCTCAGGAGGTGTCATTAACCTGGGCTTACAGGTTGACCCAACTCCTCTGGGGCTCACAACTTCCACTATCCTGGACCTGCTGCTAATTAGGCCACTTGTTAAAACTCTCTGGAACCAGCTATTCCTCCAGAGCCTCTGATGTTGTGTGTGTCGATGCTCGGCAAGAAAATGGACACACAAACACCTCCACTCATCATAATGCATGTGTGACACATTCAGACATTTTCTGTCTGCCTCTGTCTACAGAAAAAAGCTGTTTAATGAGACACCAAGGTTTGAGTAGCTGCCATATAAAGCGGGACATGCACACACACACACACACACACACAAACACACGCAGTCGAAGTCACACTATACCATCACCCTACTGGCTAGTATCTGTCATACCCACTCTCACTTTATCTGTCTGAATCTGTTGTTCCTTCCCACTCTCCCCATTATTCCTGCAGCCAGCTTTATTGCCACATTCACTCTCCCTGTCCCCATCTTTCTCTCTTCCCATGTCTCTCCGTCTAAATGTCTCTGTCTTCCGTCCCGTTTTTCCCATAATCACCTCACACCTCTGAGGGCCTCTGCTGAGACGAGCTTCACACCTCAGCCCTCGCTGTGACAACAGGTACCGCTGGCACTCACGGCCCGGCCTCTCTCTAATCAACACCTGAGCGGCTTTAATCCCTCTTTCTTCCCTTTCTCTTCTCCATTTGCCCCCTCCCTGCCTCTCCACCCATCTTCACCTTCTTTCCCCCATATTTCTATCCCTTGTTTTTGTGTCTCTTCCAATCCTCGTGTGCCTTTTCTTGTGTACACAGCCTCTCTGCCTCTTATCTCCTTTTGCAGAATGAATAACAGTTCATCCATATGTACTCGTTCATTTCTCCATACCAGTGCCTCCTGGAGATGGCACTGTGATCCCCTATTGACTTAAACATATGCCTGTTACACCAGTCTGCTTTCGTTGTCTCCTCTGGTACTCAGTGTAATGGGGAGTGACACCAGCCATGCATATCAATCAAAGGTGTGTGTAGCTTTGCTTTGTCACCTTTCCGCTTAGGTCTGAAAATTATATGATAAATCATTTTCATACATGAACTTTATCTGGAGTTTGCCTCTCACATATGAAAAATGCATCAGGAGATTCTCCGGTCAGACATATTTACAACAACAGAAAAATATTTAGAGCACTCAGGTGAGGGATGGAGTGGCGTGAA
The DNA here is from genome assembly GCF_963576545.1 of Limanda limanda. Lineage (NCBI taxonomy): Eukaryota > Metazoa > Chordata > Actinopteri > Pleuronectiformes > Pleuronectidae > Limanda > Limanda limanda. Next base: position 9,439,320 of record NC_083647.1, on the reverse strand, counting down.
GAAAGCAGGACACAACGTATGAATTCTGCTGCGGAGATAACGTTTTTCACAGCACATCATAGTCAAAGGATTAATTGACATATGCTTAAATATCACATTATTAATGACATTCCTACAACAGAAAGAACAGAATGAAAAAAAAGGAAAACTGACTGACCATTCAGTCTGTCTCACCAAAAGCGCTTGAATCTCCTTTTTTCCCCAAGATGACCTGTCTGTCTTCTGCATGTATGGGACTTATTTTTCATCCTGAGATATTCATATTCTTTTCGGGGGGGATTTCAGTTTCACAACGTCATCAACACGCCCCCTCACTTGCTTTGAATATTCCGGACTATTTCCTGCTGTATTCTCACATGGTTCCCATGGTCTAGCAGGAGAAACTCCGCAGAATGTCCACGGCATCTTACTTGCACATTTGGGTTCTCACGTACAGCCCCTACATTTGATTCCTGGAGATTATTCTGAGTTTAGTTCATGTCTGAAAGCCACTTCGTAACCGTACAGATAGACAGTTACTGTGTGATATCCAGCAATACCGCTTTAAGTCTGCATGCAGCATGAAGAGGTGTGGCACGGTGCCTGTTGCCAAAAAAAATAATGACCACATCTGCTTTTATTTTTTTAATGCTGCTTCCACCGGCACTCTGGTACAACCAAAGCACTCCCCAATCCCTTCCTCTTAACAGGCCAATTATGTGACTGTGGGGAGTCAATGGCACTGTGAGCTACTCCTGAGCTCCTCTCCTCACCAAGGTCAAGCGGACGGGCCCAGGTTAATGGGCAGATGTGGAGCTAAGAGAGGAGGGGGTCAAGCACATAGACACCCTCCACCTCATTTCTAAACTGTCCCTCTTCACTATAAGAGCCCCCTTTTACTACCAGCGCACAAACAGGATTAACCTTGGCTGCTGCTGTAGATGCCCGACAAGTGTAGGAGTTGTTTCTCCCCATGCATGGCAAAGATATATATTTTTACAGGGTTTAGTTTATTTTTAGACGTTCATTAGGTAAAACTCCCAGAATCATTTGGCCTGATGGTCAGCCTGGTGTCATCTCTTCGGGTATTATAAACCTCCAGTATGTCCAGATTGTGCGTTTTTGTTTATATTTACTTAGGCATTATAAAAAATCTGTACCAGTTATTTTCTTTGTTATATTTTTGAGAGAAGGGCTTGTGAACTGTTCTGTGATCCTGATGGCTGCAACAACAAAAAACAAGCTTAAAATCTCAATTGACCTTTAACTTTGCTTTCCACACCTTCTTTCTTTCTTTTTTTTTTACTGTGACAACTCTCAAATTAAGCAAAGAGGGTTGTCAGCTTTTAGCAGTGGGGAATCTTGGACCCAAAAAAAAGATCAGTGTGCAGCCGCTCTCCCTGCACCCGTGATCCGGCTTCTGTGACTGGAAAGTGGATAGAAATAGAGCTTAAATAGTGAAATGTCAGTAGGGGGCATCTAAGACCTCTTCTAATGCTCCTTCCCCTAATCTGGACCTTCACCCCCTGCCCGGCCTTATCAACAGATTAACTGTTAGAGTGAGTCTCTATCTCTGTCTGTCTCAGTTTTTTGTTCATATGTGCAGTCACTGCAAACTGGGAGTTTAGATTGTTTATTGTTTATCCCATCATGCTCTCAGAATCATTGAACTGCCAGATAGGTTGTCTTACAGGGGGTTCTTGGTCATTTCCTGACCCATACTCTTATAACACTAACTGATTTAGGCCACATGGTGACCTCAACACAGAATCTTAATTTGTCCAACCACATTGCATTTTGCTGTGATGGAACGCCCTTGAGTGGTGTTTTTACCCCTGTTGGTTTGTTTGTTCACAAGCAAGAAACTACTGGATGGATTATCATGACACTTGGTGGAAGGATTTGGAATGGGTCAGTGGAGAACCCACTCATATTTGATGTGGAACCCCTAGGATGGGGGGATCCAGGATTATTTTTTATGCTTTTCTCAACATTTTACACCGTTTTCCCAAAGAATAATATTCAGCTTTTTTGAATTTAAGGGGACTGTCGAACCTTGGCAGACGTACTGAGTGTCATTCTAGACATTTCTTAAAATGTTTCATTCATACTTTTTCAGAATCTGTGTCTCAACACAGATCTGGTCTATAATTCTTCTTTGCATTTCATGATTTAGTTTTAACTCTTTTGAACTGTGGGGCCTTTTTCTGAAATTCATTTCCATAGAATCTTATCCAAACATTTGTGAAATCCTTCGCAATGTTGGTTGTAGCCACGTAACGATGATAGGTAAATCAAGTGTTTAATCATATCAGTCGGGTTTTGCGGTTCCCTGTTTGGTTTGCATGTTGTGCCGTGCCTGAACCAACACAAGGATGTTAATGAATAAATCTCAACATTCCTGCTTATGGTTTCATGCCTCTCCATTAGTTTATAGCTAATCGTGATTGTGAATTGAGAATTGAAAACTGTGGATATTAGCTGTTTACATTAAGAGTACCTTTAAGTAATGGAGCACCAGCTGAGGCCGTGGGGCATCAATGTCCCTGCTGGCTGTGTGTGTGTTTAAAAGATGTACTTGTGTGTGTCATGGGCCAGTGATGGCGTGAGGCCTTTTGTCAGCAGGAGGACTGAGAAACACAAAGACGGTCAAGATGCTACTCTCCAGAGAGACACCAGTTCAGAGGTCACCATTGGCTCTTTTGGGCGGTGTGTGTGTGTGTGTGTGTGTGTGTGTGTGTGTGTGTGTGTGTGTGTTGCGCCTGCAAGCCTACTTATGCACAAACGCCTGTGTGTGAGCATGTGTACGTGTCTGCCTGCTACGGGTGGGGCTGCACACTGCACAAAAAGTATCCCAGTGGACCGGCATTTTTTAGGACAGGTCCCTGTGGAGCGAGAATAGAAAAGGAGAGAGAGATGAGGAGGGTCGGTGGTGGTTTGGCCGATGGGGTCCAGCAGGGATGGAGCAGCCTGCTAATGAAGAGCCATCTGAGGCCTCCATTCACCTTGAACATGGGCCACTGCAGCTGCCCTGACCTTGGCTTTGATCCACAAAGATGCTTGACCCCCACCATTCCCCCAGAGCCACCCCCCTGCCATCTGGCCAGCAGGCATGCATATGTATACATACGTGCACACACCCACAGATACATATGTATGTACATGTATGCTGACCCATATGCACATGGACATTATGTGCCGGCACAGGTATAATCTTTTAAGACTGTGTTCAGTTAGGTTTTTTGACCTGTTAAGTGGCATTTTGTGTGTTTGTGCATAATGTGTGTGTGTGTGTGTTTGATACACACATGCTCAAGTACCATTTTTAAGCCGTGTTTGATGGTGATAAAAGAAAGACAGGGTGCAAGCAGAGGACAGAGAAGTCAGTTATCCACCAAAACACATTATCTGGAGTATGTTAATGTTGTCAATAATGGATTGGATTCATTTTTTAATAGCTTCTGCTCCATCCTCAACCTCTAAACTCTCTAACCCCAGCCGACACGTCTCCAGATATCAGTTTCTTAACTGAAGTTGTTTCACATAAACTCAGACCTGCATGGAGGATTTTTTGCCGTTACTTTCCCAATGGTTGCCACGCTCCGTAGACATTACATTGGTCTCCCTAATAGGAATGCAGTCGCTTGGAACATAGGGCTTCCATGGAAATTCCCAAAGTGCTGCAACACACTCCTCCCACACTGTCTTGTCTTGCTTTTCCACCCAGTTCGGTTGAAAATGACAGTTATGTCACGGGTGACTTGAATTGCAGTCCATCTGTGGAAATGTGGACCTGTCTCCATTTTCCTTTTTATATCTCACCCCTGGCTTTATGCAAGTCTTTTATGGCCCAAAATAGAGAGCAGCCATTTCCGAAAACAGTTATCGAGTGCATCATGAAGGCATTTTTATTTAGTATTTTGTAAGTTTGTCACAAACATGAAGCTCTCGCTCATCAATAGCCATTGCTTGTGTTTTTTCTTTTCCCCAAAAGTAGGTCAGTGTTGGCAGGTTAAGTGTCCATGACATGGACATGCGTCACTGTTCTGGACGTGTCCCTTGATTAAGTTACTGCATGGAGGCAGCAGCATCTGTGCATATGCAGGAGAACAAGCTGTGCCCATGGCTTAGCAATTAGAGACGAGCAGAAAGATGAGGGAGCGCAGGGGAGAGAGAGAGAAGGCAAGATTACGCCTCACCGTGCATCGGCTCTGATTTCTGTGCAGCAATTTTTTTTTGCCCACAGATAGCATCGTGCATTTACTTAAATGAGCTGATTACGTCTCTCGCTTTCACTCAATCTCCAAAAGGCCTTTTATTAGTCTCCCTCACCGCCTGTCCCTCTCCCCCACTGCCTGCCATATATTGTCCCCTCATCTCTTGATAATTCCACTCTCTCTTCCTTCATTTTATTCTTTTGAAGTTTTTTTTTCCTCCTCACCCAAGATAATCCATTTGTCTAACTTGGACGGAGGGCAGCGGAAGGAAGTAGTGGAGGAGAGGCGTGTGTCGGAGTCAGAGCGAACGTCTGCTCCAGCTGGAGTCAATATTTGTTTAAAGAATCTCAATAACAGGCCTCCAGTCATCTGCATCCCTGATAATGGACAGCCATATGGCTCTGTTGACCCACGCTGTGCAGAGGGTCTCTTTCTCTCCCTCTGTCCTTCCTTGTCTTTCACTTATCGGCTTCCCTCTTAACTTCTCTCATTTCTTCTCATCAAGTTGCTCCGTTGTCCCATATTTTGTTTTTTCACTCATCACATATCAGCGCACATTTTGTTCTGTTTTTTTTCTTTTTTACAAACATCCTCTCTCTGTCTCTTATCCATAAAACCCTGGATATGACCCACCACACAGAGCTGTGACCCATGTTACCATGGCAGCAGAGCCCGGGATGCTCGCTCTTTGTCCAACACTGTTTCCAGCAAGTGACAGAAAACATTGATGTTGCGTGTCTGGCTATGACTAGAGATGGATATAGAGCTGATAGGGAAATGCTTTTATGTGTTTAAGTCACACTGCTCTATATCTCCAAAATGAAGATGTTGGCCCCGTAAAGAACGGTCAACCAGACACAGAAGAATAGCAGACAGGTGCGCTACTTTTTTCTGTTTGCCTTCCATGTTAAAATGCTGCTTTTCTTGTTTTTAATTATTAATAAAAAAATACTAGACCATCATAAGTAAACATCACTACCATTTACTTGGGTATCCAAACCCACCCTACTGCCTATTTAGACCTCCGCCAAGCAGGATGGGTTTCCCCCCCTGTCTGCTTGTTGGTTGGATGGTTTATAAGTAACAAACGGATGTCCATGAAACTTGGTGGAAGGATGGTGAATGGGTGAGGGAAGAAATCATTCTTTTTGAATAGCATTTTTTTCTCTCTTTTTTTAAACGGGCCCAATAAGGGAACTGTGTGTGTGTGTGTGTGTGTGAGAGAGAGAAATATGGTGAAGCTTGGCTGAATTTAAGGGGAATGTTGGGCCTTGTGGGAGGTATACACTCCAATGAGAGCTATCCCAGTTCTCTATTAGTCTATCTTTTGTGGTATTCTGCCCTCTGTCCATCCCTGTCTGTCCCTGTGAGCAGCTTGGCCATCGCACCCTCTGGTGTGTCCCGGCTCAGGTGCCCGTCACCCCCACTTCGTCACGGTTCCCCTCAAAGCCATTGGTCATGGCTACCTTGGCCCTCGCTGTGGTGGCATGTGCCCACAGCAGGCCCCCTTCCCAGTCACTGTCTCGTCGTATCTATCTAACCCAGACCGGTGCCTCTCAGCCCAGTCCAGCCTATCTCAGCTCAGCCTGGTTCAGCCTTGGCGTCAGCGGCAGCCCAGTGCTACTCCACCCTGGCAGTCGTAATGAGGGGGATGGGGAGAGGAAGAGTCAGTGCTCAGTGACTAGAGCTGTAAGTGTTTGGGAGTGAGAGTGCCTGTTTTTGTCGAGCAATTTGTGAGGCGTCGTCAATCAAGGAAACATGTCTACCACCGACAGCCGTGAGCATAATCAGACTCATTGTCAAACATGTGCAAACACTGTTAAATCTCTGACTGCTTCACGGTCATTACGCCATCACATAGACATTTCCGCCCCAATAGTTACCCGCACCATATTTTATTCAGCACTTGCCTCCATTCCACAGCAGACTAAGCTTGATATATCTATGATAATGATATGATAATGGCCATAAGAATGTTTTCCACCCTCACCCGGCAGCCATGTTGCCGGCTCATTTTATTTATTTCTTTATTTATTTGAGCTTTCCCATTTCAAATCCAACTATCCATCCTGCATGCTGGCTGCCCAGGCTCCAGTCACTGCTTGTCACTCTGAATTTCAAATGGCTCCAATTTTCCCCCTGATGGCACGGAGAAGTGGCAGGCAGCCCATCGGGGAGGGTGGTCCTAGACATGCTGCCTGCAGCAGGGGTTCTATTAGAGAGAAGAGGGGTAGAGGAGAGGTTCCGAGCATCACGCCAGTAGTGATGTATTCTTTCTTTCTTTTTTTATGATTATTTTGGAGACTGCTGTCTCATTTGGGGCTGTGTGGCATGGCTGATTGTTCCATCTCTGCTTCTGGCTGGGTCGCTGATGGCGGAGCCGCCCTGCCCAGCAACGCTGCCGCTCTCTCTCGCAGCTCGCCCTCACAGTGCAGAGTCTACCTGCAGTGCAGCACTGAAATATTCAATTTGCTACCATTGCTCTGATTTTTTTTTATTCGATTTGTTTGTACCGATGATCTGTGCAAAACACATATGGATGTTTTAACTTTATTCTGAGATGGGATTATTTAGGTAGAGCTAGATTAAACTGAATGTTAAGAGAATGTTCCTTCACCTTGTAGCCTTTGTTTTTCATCTTCTCTCCAACATGTCATTATGTTTTGAGCCTTAACCAGAGCTAATCAGCTATGAGGAGCGGGCACTCTACTTGGAGGCCATTGTTCAGAACCACAGAGAGGTCATGACCTTTGAAGACTTTGCCTCGCAGGTCTTCTCCCCCTCTCCTGGCTACCCAATGAGTGGGACAGGTAAGAAATGAACCGACCGCACCTCTCTCATCCTTTATGTTCTTTGCACTCCATCTGTTTCTGTCCCTACATCGCACTACTTCTTCATCATGTCTCTGTCGTGTCCTCTCATGGCTTCTTCACCCCTTCTTCCTCATCTCTTTTCTTGCCTCTTTATCCATATTAATCTTTCCTCCTCCTCCACATCACACCTGTTTTTTCCCTCGCATCCCCCTTCACCCTGCTCATTCTGTCTCCTCTTCTTCCACGCCTACGCTCACTGATGAATATCAAACGGCGGGCCCCGGCTCTCCACGCCATCCAACTGACTTCAAACACTCCCGCTTTCTCCACTTCCTCCAGCCTCACTCTGCGCTACTTTGTTCATCTCTCCTTGTGTCTGCACCTTCTCTGTGCGGTGACTGTCCTATGAATATAAGCAGCCATGTTAAATGACAATTGCAATGTGTGCGTGCATGTGCGCGTGTGAAATGGAGCTCATTCGCCAACACTTCAGAGATTCAGCCGACAAACAGCAGCTCGCGGATGTCAGCACAGCGCTCTTATCAGTCCATGATGAATAGAATGGCAAACGTGTCTTATCTTGTTCTTCCTACTTGTAGCAGCTCTGATCGATCTGCTGCGGCACTGAAATCAATACAGAATAGCACTTTCCCACTCTATTGGATCCCCACACACGTTCTGTTTTCACAAGGAAAGCACTCAACAATACCACACCATAGTGTCTCGTCATTGTCGGACCTGTCAGCGCTTGTGTGTTTTATAGAGATCTTTAAGTTTATGCAACGTTTTTATCCTGTAAGCTGGTTTGTGTGTTTCCTAGAGTCCTAGTTAGTGTGAGTTTGTTTGTGTGTGTGTGTCGGTGTGTGTAGGACTTCAGATTGTCAGATGCCAGGTGCAATAGTCAGGCAGCCAGATGGTGGTCGGCCACATTTCCATACTCTCCTGCAGAGATGTAAAATGTTCCCACAATGACCTCTTGTTACCACCTCTCATCTTCAAGCCAGACACCGAAGGAGAAAGTTAATACTGATACAGATGAAAATAGAAAGAAAACCCTAAAAGGCCCAAATCTTGTTCCGTCTTGTCAGTTCGCTGGTGTTAAGGACCATTTTAACCATTAGCTTCCTTTGTGGCTGGACAGGGAGAGTTGAGAGAGGTTAGCCAGGCTTGGAAATAATTTTTCACAGCATGGGACACATATCGCTGTGGCTAATGTGAGACGCCGTAACATAATGAAGTCTGTGAGGCTGGTGTGTCGCCCCTCACTGCTGCGGAAACTCGTTCTGAATGGTAATTTGTATTTCTCCGGGAATCTGCGCATGTAAATAGATTAATAGATTAATATGAGGGTGTGTGCATGTGCGTGTCTGGCCATTCATATTTTATCCAGAGCTTGTTTGCCTCATAGGATTCTGTAGTGCAGTTACTGGTTTGGTGAGAGGGAACATAATCCACTGTGTTAAAATGCATTGTTATGTTCAGCCAAAGCCAATGTGAGAATTTATTTAGTAGGTGAATCATTCAAGAAACAATTGCAGCAAGCTACTAGAAAAGCATTAATAAGAGTGAGAGCATAAACCTCTGCCATGTCCCATTTAATCATTAATTGATTAATCGATAATTCATTTTGATCGATAGCATTTATAAAGATGGACATCGTGAAAGCTCCCAAATGTGAAGCCCCCAGGCGTCGTGCTGCAATATAAACCCTTCCTCCTCCATGTGTGCGGATGGGACATGGTCCAAAATAAATGTCAGCACACATCACACACATTTTTCGCAAAAGTTTGATTTTAATTAGTTTTTTGATGCCATGAAAAAGGGTGGGAAGCATCGTGACTGACTGATGAGACTGACTCATGACTAGTCAAGTGCCTCCCTATACCGCAGCTCTGGCCTCAGTCATCGGAGCAAGATGGCAGCGTTCGTTTCAGGGATATTTTAGCATAATTTCTGGATAGTAGGAGGAAGTGGAGATTCATCGTCTATCTATAAACACTCTATAGTTTTGATATATTTTTGTTCATTATTTAGTTGTGACCAAGAATAAGCTTTTTTTTCCCAAATCATAAACATGACACGTCTAATGCTTTTTGCTACAGATATATTGCATCTGAATCGATTTTTATCATTGTCTTTCATACCTGATCCTCTGAGTCCCATACAGCTTCATTGAGACAGTGAAGGCTGGCTGACACTGCTCTTCATTCTCACCCTTCTCAATTGTGCTTCTGCCCTCCATGTTTTTGTCCTGCGTGCGTGTGAGTGTGCGTGAGTGTGTGTACGGTCGTATGCAAGTTCACCCATCCACCCTGCTCTGGCTCCCATTGCTGCCACTAACATGTCATCCATGCTCCATGACAGCGTGCAGGCGTTGGCCGGGGATGGTTTGGGACATGGAGTACCCCTGGGCCAAACTGGACTGTAAGACTCTGCCTGCTTCCTCCACTCTATAGGCATGCCGCCCAGCCACAGCCCATCAGCATTAATTCATTCATTTAGGTCACTGTGAATCCCCTTCATCTTCAAAAAACTCTGGGTTTGCACCTCATTTACCTGTTTTGTGAAAGCAAAGCAGGTCTCAGTTTCCTGAATGCATGTTTCCTCCACAAAGATTTAACCTCTGCCCCTTCCTGTCAGTCAACAATACCTCATCAGTGTCCTCCACAGCTTCATCCTCCATGATCCCTGAATGCAACCTCGGGCTACATCCTTACTACTTAGTGTTAGTTGGAAAATACGCCTGGCAGCCACACTACTCCGTCGTTTTAGAGCTGCGTTTAAGTCTGGACGTGCAGAAACAGAGACATTTGGAAACATTGACGTAGACACTCACCAACGCTTGTTGATTCGGTCTTTAACTTAGCCTTCACTGATTCGTCAGGCTCTTATCACATGACCCCCTTCTGGACGAAACAAATGGCATTAGCCTCCGCTTCAGGTGAAACAACATGCATAAACAATTTACAAGCTGTTGTTTTTGCTTGAAGTTAAATTCTGCATTTTACTTTGATTCCACCGCTCCCATGTGATGGAGACAAGCTATCATTCGAGCGATGCCTGTATACTCTGGCCCACACGTTGTTAGTATAGACGTGATTTGAACTGATCCGGAGCCAAAGCCCTCGTGTGGACAGTGATTGTTTGAGTTTCAAATGTTTGGATGTAGCCTCAGTCTACCACAGCTTCCTGCATGAAGTCGTCCTTCGTCTCACATGAACCCCAAGTCTCCATCCTCAGTGTTCTGCCCTGATTGTCACAGCTTTTACTGTTTGTTATTTTCTGTCCATTCTCTCAAAACTAACTGCACATGAGAAAAGTGATGCTTCTGTCTATGGGATAAAACAACACAAAGGTTCTCATGACCCCAGCATCGTGTACTCTCTCCCTAACCCTCTCTACTTGTTAACACTACTGGTGAATGTTCCTCTGACTGTTGTTGCCATGTGATCTGCCCAACCATCTGCGCTCAGGATTTCATTTGAGTTGAAATCTGGGCACTGGGCAGCTTCCTCAGGTACCACCAGACCTCAAGTGTCTCCAGAAACACCTGTTGATCAACTCCTTACATCAAATCGTCTTTTTATTTAACCCTCCAGTGAGAAACTAACCACGACGCCACACACGCTGCCTGATCGGGTCCCTCAGCTCCGGACTTCTTGGCGGTGTTGTGTTGTGTTCAGCTGCCGTGTGGTTTTGGTGTGTGTCCACTGCTCTCTCACATGTTGCTCTACTCTGTTCTTCCCCTTTTAGATTAAAAATATCTTAAAGGTCCAAATGTAAATGGCGAAGGTAAGCCCCCTAGTCGGACCGGAGGCTTGCTTCCGTCCCGCGGCCTCTACCTCCACTCTGCTTGTTCACTCATCCTGGCTGTCTTTCCCCACCCCTTCCTCTTTTTTTAATTCAATACTAACCAAGCTTTATTTACTGAGCGCTCTGACAAATGGAAGAGGACAGAGCAACCAGGCTGTTTATTTGAGGGGGGGGGGTGTCCTACTGTTTAGACCAGGCTGGTAATTGAGAGCGATGCACAGTGGGGACAATTAGCACCTGACTAAGTAGCAGCATGAACAATACGGCTGCACTTCTGGCCCTCGCTTTCTGCATGTGGCACGCCTTTATCTGATCCCCCGGCAAACACTTTTTCTCTTTTCTTTCTTTCCTTTTTTTTTTTTTACCCGCCCCCCCCTCCCCTCCCTCTCAGTCCCTCCTCATTTCCTACTGTTGGAGTGTGCCTGTTTGCCTGGGGCAGACTCTGAGACTAACACCTGCCGCCCTGGAAGACGTCTTTGTCATCCGAAGCCGTGTTTGAACTGCCACAGAGGGGGACCAATGGGATTGCAGGGCCATTTAAACTCATGTGTTTTTTTTTCCTCCTCTTTCCCTGGGTCTCTCCCTTCTTCTTTACACGTCAAATTAACCCCGGCGTACGGCAGTTTGGGCCGAGCAAGGGAGCGGAAATACTGGGTTGTAATGGGCGATAATGACGCCACATTAGCCTCTTCTGGATCTGGGTTACTTTTCTCACTCTTGTAGCGTACTATGATAATTAACAGTTGCATAAGGCTGCACAAAGGAGAACAGCGTTTAGAGAAAGAGGTGCAGCCGTGGTCAGTAAGTGCCACAGTGGCAGCGAGGACTGTTTAGAGCAGTACATTTTAATGGCTGCCAAACTAAAAAAGGGGAAGTCTGCTGAGTGGGTGCTGAACTACAATATTGTATTAGCTTTAATAGGTGGTTGCCTTCCTCCTGTGTAATTTTATTTCACACTAAAGTTTAGGTCTGTGAGACAAAGAGTTGACTGTAGGAATGAGCAGAATACGGGAATGCAGGATTTGTTGTGTCCATAAGGCCGGCCCACATTTTTAGCCAAGCCCGTCCCCTTTTTATATTCATATGCAGATTTGAGAATGCACGCACACACACACACACACACACACACACCTCCCCTCTAGCCCTTCACAATAAACACGCACACCAATGTTTCATCCACAGCCCAGCCCTCCTCCCCCCCAGTGATCAGCGGCCCTGGATGCTGCCCAGTGTCCACAGTGCTGCTGAGTGTCTGTTACTCCAGCCATCTGCCGTCCCTTTTAGCCGCTGCAACTTGAGATGCCTCGGAGAAGAAAAAAAATGGCAGGAAATAAAAGGACAGGAAAGAAAATAGGCAAACAGATGCCCTCTCGACAAAGCAGAAAAGTTGTTTAAACTCGAGGCATGGGGCAGAGGTGGGGGGGCAGGGGGTTGGTCAGGGGGCACAGTGAGAGAGTCAGGGCGGCGGTCACAATACTGGATTGTCCTCTCAAGTATGTCATGCCCACCTCCCAGCTTTTTGCTTTTTGCCATCACGTAATCATAGACGAAAAATGAATGTTGAAAAAGGACAACGATCAACAGTGGGAAGGCTCAACATGTTCACAACAAGAGTCTAATTTTATTTTCATTTAAAGCATTCTGCTGTCACACTGTCAACTGAATACTACGTTTTTTTTTATTATTTACACAGGTCACCTGTTATTTTTTTTTTATATCATATAAGCAGCTCGGAACTGGTTTAGAAGGCATGTGCAAAAGGCATGGGATTCCTCTCTCTCTGTCGTCGCACAAACTCAAATCCTAACCCATGTCTTTTTTATTACAGCTTGTATTGTGAGTTTGTGAATGTTGGTGACAATCCTATGAATTGGATGATCTTGGTTTTGGGGTCAGCAGCCACACGCATGACAAAGCATGCCGGGATGTGCAACAATCACGCAAAAGCCCAATGAACTCTAACCAGCTCTGTCTCTCCATCGTCGTCTTGTTTGGACAGTTTGTACGTTTGTGTGTGAGTCTACAAACTCTGCATCTCTCTCTCTCTCTCTCTCCCAGGTTCCTTCACCGGCAGCACGAGCACCGAGGCCAGTGCTCAAGCAGCAGCGGCAGCGGCCACGGACTCTGTGGACCAGGTCTCTCCCCCCTTGCCCCGTGCCACAAAGAACCGGGTCTCTGGAAAGCTCCGCCGGTCAGCCAGCGCTATAAGCAAATCTTCCAACTGAGCTCTTCTCCTTCCACTGAACCCCCCCCCATCCCCCCTCCCCGAGTGCAGCCTTTAATATTTCTTCTCAAAGAACCTCACACACTGAGCCGTGACTGCAAGAGGTGTCCTGTTGTTTTTGTTTTTTTCTTTGTTTTATTATAACATGTAACTGGAGCATATTGCAATTTTTTTTAATTTTGAGTGGCAATCATTGATTTCACGTATACATTTCCATTCATTGTGGTGTTTGAATGCATTAATTGCAAAGGACGTGCGACTAAGCTATTTATGTTCGTCCCTGGTGGTTTCAGCTTAAGAATCAGCAACATAGGAAGTCTTAAATCAGCCTGTGGTGACAAAGAAAAGTCACTTTTATTCTCATTTTCTAGTGCAGGCCTAACGCACTAGAGAAACGCAAGGTTCTTTACTATAGTAAGGGAATGGGAGACTGCTTTACCCTGTGTCTGTATCTCATCTAGCTCAACTCTTAATGTAACTAAGCACTGAATGACACAGTTGTAAATGGCACCATGCTAAAACTGCACAACAGATTGTAATCCGTTTATAAATGTGTCTGCCTTTCTACTTCTGTGTGCACCTGCCACAACCTTCCTGTGTGGAGGACACCGCTGGAGTCAGTGAACGCATCCTGGACGCACCAGTTTGGATCATGTTTGTGGATCGTCTTCCTACAGCAGAAGAAGGATGAAGGACTGATGCACGGGAGAAACCCTCCCCAGAATAATTGGTACTCACTTCACTGCTACAGACTTCCTGGATGTGCAGTCAGGGGCTTTTTAATTGTTATGAACCCAGAGCGGACAATCAGTGACATCTTTCTAACTTGAGCTGGATTCTTTTCTTTTTTTATCTCTAATTTTCTTTTTTAAATGAATTCCGATGGATTGTGTCACCATTTGATTCATGCGACTCCACTGGAATGAGAAAAGAGTGCGTTTGTAATTGTTTTCTGATGTTGTTAACGTAGGCTCATGTCCTGTAATTGAATAAGTTCCCTGTCTCTTTCCTCTGCGATCAGTTTCCCTCCGTGAGGCTAAGACATCGACATTCCAGCGTTCCCCAAACAACCTTTTTGCACTCGCTGTCATTGATTATGTCGAATGTTTCTCTGTGTTCCTGGATGTACATTGCTTTAAATTTTATTTGCTGATGTGTGTTTGCTAGATGTATATATAGAGAGGAGCATTTGATGAAATTATTTTTGCTGTTGTGTTGTTTTATGTAGTCATTTGCTGTTTAGAGGAAAAATGCACCAGAGCCTCAGGTGAATCTTAACTCCATGCACTGGTGTGCATGAACTGTGTGTGTCCATATGCGTGTGTGAGTGTGTGTGTGTGGGTTTCTTGTCCGGGGGAGCTTCTCACAGTGCCTGTGTAACGTCTGTCCCAAACCACCTCTGCTCACAATAATCAGATTTTAGTTCCTCCTCTTTGTCGTGTGAGACAAACCATGGCTGCCCTGCATCCCGTCTCTGTCCTCACCTCCTCTGTGTCTCTACAGCTCAGTGTCTTGTGCTTCCCACCACAACAAAAACAACAGCAGATGGATTTGGAGTCGTGGGCACCTCTGTTTCTTTCACTCTTTGCGTTGCTCTGTCTTTATCTGTGAATTAAGTGGCACCGGCTCCTCCTTTTTCCCATGATCCTCTCCCCATGTCGCCTCCTAGCTCCATGGGAGGCTGGGTGCATGGGGACGTGAGGTGGTGGGGGGGGGCAGCGGTGTTCGTGTGGCATGCCAGAGCTGAACGCTAACAGCCCTCCTGGCAACAGCCAGGCCGGTTCTCACTCCTGCAAGCTGCCCTGCTCAAGTCGTCATGGTAGCCAGGTGTTTTCCACACACACACACACACACACACACTATACGCTCGCACCCTCTGAGGGCTCCACCCAAGCTGCAACACTATCCCCATCTGTTGCACTACTATGCCTTACTCTCCCCCTGCTTCACCTGTCCTTTCCCTCCCCTCTCCCACGTCTTCCCTTCTTTTGTTTATTTAACTCCCTGAGCAGAACACAGCAGGAGTGTGAAGGTGGAGAGCGTCCATTGTCGTCCCTTTGTTCTTGTTTTGTGAAGAATGTATAAATACATAGGCCTGGATCACATCTATGGTTTTTTTAATTTTTCCCCTAAAGCCATTTGAAGGAACCACCCTGGATGCTGATCTAAAGATTGTAGGTTATAGATGATGTCTGTTGAGTGGGTCTGTGCCCCCCCCCCCCCCCCCCCCATCTCTTTTTGGTGGCTTAGACACTGGAGATGTCAGTTTGGACCAAGATAAGGATTGTGTGTCTTATATATACGTGAAGAAAAAACGAGCTAGTGTTAGTTCCTAGTATGTCGCCTCTTTTCTTCTGGTTTTTCGAAAAATCCTTGTACATTGTGTCAAATTTGAGGGTGTCAGCGTCCTCCGATATAAATATATGAATGCCTGTAATATAATCTTTGTATAAGAGAGAGAGGAGGAAAAAAAGCTTGAAGATTTCATCATTACTTGTCAACATATCAAACTGTTTTTAACGACCGAAGTCCTGCTATCTTTATTAGAAATGTGAAAAATTGAAACATTTCATTAAATCAATTTGATCTGATCTTACTTTGTTGCGTTTTTTTTCCTCTCAACAGCCCAACTTGTGTAACCTCAGATTTTGTGGGTTAGTGTGTGTGCTCTGACATGATAGTGCTGTTACCATGGGCTTCCTGACCCTGGTCTGACTGTGGCAGCAGCAGCAGCAGCAGCAGCGGTGGCGGCAGCAGGGGTAACCTGACCCTCCTTCCATCTGTCTCCCCTGCTGCTCAGCCCGGCTTAGGGGAGGCGAGCATAATGGATCCTCACCAGGAGGTGCAGGTGCAATGGTTGCTGCACCTACGGGTGCCTTTGCCTTGCCTGGACCTTATAAAGAAGCAAGAAAAGCACTTGACTGTAATTGAAGTCCCTAAAACTGTTTGTGTGAAAAATGAGGGTGAGAAGGAGCCTAATGTCCCCTCATTTCCATCCAGCTCTGGGCTTTTTTCCCTCGGTCACTGTGAGTGTAGTGTAGAGAAGAACATGCAGGAGCCGGGTGTCTCAGTGATTATTACCACATACTTCAGTAATATTACATGTGTCACACTGATAGCTGCAGTGTACTTTCACACTTTAAAATAACTCGGTCTTAATGTGTGAGGAGCAGTGACATTTATTTAAAGTAGGTTTTGTGCTTTTGGGACTTGGGCAGGTGCAGAGAGTTAGTGAGCAGCTGAAGAAGAAGAGAATCAGGAGCTGAAGTCAGTTTAAAGGTGACTTTTATTCAGTAATTACTCAATATCACTGAAGTCTTTAAGGTTTTAGCATCAGTGTAGATGCTCCACAGGTGAAGTCCTGGTCAGTGTGTGGCTGTGCACAGCTGAATTACAACCCACTCGGCTGTGGGGGTCAGACATGAAGCCCTGACGTGTCCCAAACCCGCAGAGACCGCACAAACCCCCGAGCTGCGTGAGTCCCGCGGAGCAGACAGATGTTTTACTGCTGCAGAGGTGAGCTCTGATCCACCACCTCCTTGTCCTCCTGTCACGTCCTGACGTGGTATTAGGCAGGGGATTTATGATTAGGCCCTAAGTGCCTCTCTTCTGTGGCAGGGAAACGGGGACTGGTGAGCCGCTGCAGCGATGATTCACTGCGGAGCGAGGCTGATGAACAGGGGGAGTCGAAGGCGAGTGGAGGAGAGAGAGAGAGAGGGCGGCTGAGGTTTGTGCGTCCTGAGGACAAGAGATGCGCACCGGGTTCGTGGTGGAACCAGATGTGAACAGGCTGAACCGGTTAAAAACTTAAGTCGTGTGAAATAAAATTGTCATCAGTTCCTTGTTTTGCCTTATTTGTGGAGGTTTGTGAACCAGCTTTAAAACCTGATCGGCCCTATGAGCTCAATTCAAACTGCATTTAATATAAACAAAAATGTAACTCCATATTTCCAAGAATCCTAAATCCACTCAAAACTTTGAAACAAGTTCCAATGTGTTCTTTTAAATTGTGGTAATTTGTGAAAGAATTCTGAGGTTAGTTTTACGCACAGGATCTAATTGAGTCCCGGGTGAGGCCTTTAAGAAACAACTATATGTGTTAATAAATCAACCCTTCATTTATTCTTTCGTGTGATCATTTAAATTTCGATATTTAAATGATAATATCTTTGTTTTTTATAATGCGTTTGAGAGGAAATTATTATCAGCCACAGGTTTCTCCAAATGCAAAACATTACAGAAACTTTTCCTAAACTCTAACTTTATCAATAAAACAATTTCCTTAATTTTATTCTTTCAATTGAGTTTTAGCCAAAATAGAACTCACACAAGAAATATGAGGGTTACTTGCGTGAAGCAATAAAGTTCAGTTGCTGCTTCTCACGCGTGAAGAAAAGTTAGAGCACCTCGACACCACAGGTCCTTTTGAAAATATTTTTTTTATTTCGATAGACAACAACGATATACACGTACAATCAAAGCGCTATAAAAGCCAACATTTAAGAAAAATAACTTGTCCTTAAAAAAGATTGCATCTAAGGTAAGAGCTTTACGTTTTGTTTTTTTTTACTTTCTGTTTTAGAAGAGCTGTGGAGATTGAAGATTAGAAACCGACCCACGACCCAAAAAAAGCGTCACAACTCATAAAAACTTGATAAAAGAAAGAAAGGAACATTGTTTAAATAAAAAAATAAACAAAACATTTTGGCTATACGACATGTAAACTGCCAGAACGATTCACAGGGAAAAAATCACAACAAACACAACAATAAGTTACATAAAATAATTCCAATAAATAAATAAATAAACATCGTGATGAAAAATATTGCAACAATCTTCGATAATAATTATAAAATATGTGCCAGCATTCAAAATTAAAACAATCTATGTTGACTTTAAGGCAGTTGTACAGCGGGATTTGGATGTAGACTATTTCACACTAGGCTTTTTTACTAAAGGCATTTGTGGTTCTACTTAAACAGGGAATGCTTCAGTCACACTTTTAGGTGTTTCTTCCCACCTGGACAAAAGTTAAGAAGTTTTGTCATTCACAAACAATTAGCGTAAAGCTACGGTGATGGGGGCAATCACTGTCGGTGAATCCAAAAAGGCTGGGGATGGGGGGTGAGAAAAGAGGGACTTGTGGGAATTTAAAGACATTTCTTAGGTCTAGAAGCTATCATTGAGCACATGTGCTGTCCTAGAAAAATACCTCATAACAGTCAAACTAACGCTTTGTATTCTTTTTTTTCTTGATAAACTAATTTGAGAAAAGAAAGTCTCAAAATAGGCCTATTCAAATATAGAGAAGCATTCAACAATCACTGATTGGCATTATGGAGAGAGAGAAAAAAAGACACCTCATGAAACACCACTGAAACATCAAACCAGCCCTGCCTCTCATTGGCCTAAAGTTATGGCAGCGAGCAATCACCAACTCTTTTTTTTTTCAACCTCAAAGCCACTTTTACTTGTTGTTGTTTTTTTTCAATTCACCACATCAAAGGCACATGTAGAGTGTTGTCTCTCGGTTCTCTCTCTCTCTCCTCAGCAGGCTGGGCGCACCGGCATCTGGAGCAGGATCACCTGCCTGTTCTCCGACGGGTGGCACTTGTTTATGTGCCTGGTGAGGCCCGGCGAGCTGTACAGGGTGGCGGGGCAGTACTTGCACGGGTAGATCTGGGAGGAGTGCATGAGGCGCAGGTGCCGCTCCTGGCCCGCCCGGCTGGTGAAGCCCTCCCCGCACACCGGGCACAGCAGGCAGTCCACCGGGCTCAGGTTGAGGGGACTTTGGTTTGAGGCTTCCTCTGAGCAGGAGGAGGAGGATGAAGAGGAGGAGGAGGAGGGTGTTGGTGGTGGTGGTGGAGGTGGAGGTGGAGGTGCAGGAGAGGAGGCAGGTGGCACCGGGACCGGCTCTGCAGGGGCTGGGAACCCGTGCTCCTCCATCGCTTTCTTCTGCAGCGCCTGGTGTCCCACGATGTGTTTCCTGAGGTACGCCTGACGCTTGAACCTCTTCCCGCAGTACTGGCAGTCGTACGAGCCGTCCTCCGAGCCGGACTCGGACAGACCGGGACTCGGGGTGTCTCTGTCACTCATGTCTTTGGCTTCCTCGGTTGCTGCTGACTTGACACCGAGCGCTGGGACTTTGGCCGTTTCACCCTTCGTGCCCACCTGCGCTCCGGTGGTCCGGGGCTTGTGCCAGCGGCGGTGCGACGCGAGGTTGGCCGGGCAGCTGAACATCTTGTCGCACTCGGGACACCGGTACTCGACCCGGACGATGCGGGAGCACTTGTGCTGGGCCAAGGAGAAGGGGTCCGCGTACGCCTCCTTGCACAGCTGGCACACGAACTCCCCCAGAGGATGCTGGGCCCCCCCCAGCGGCGCCCGCGGCTTCCCGTCCACCGGCCCCTCTTTGATCTTGAGCCCCAGGACGGGAGAAGTCGTCATCTCGTCCTCGAAGTTGAGCTTCCGGATGGCTTTGGGTTTCTTTGGGGCGGGTTTGGGTTTGCGCTCCGTGCCCTCCGCGGTCCTCTTGGCCCCGGCCCGGCCGCTCGGTGCCGGCAGGCTGCTGCTGCTGGTGCTGCTGGTGGTGCCGCTGCGGCTGCTGTTGCTGGTGCCGATCTTCAGGTCCACCGGGGCGTACAGGAGGTGGTCCAAGCCGGAGAGGGAGGCGGGGGTCGGGAATGACTCGGCAGAAATAGGCGAGCCCAGATTGAAACTTCGCTCGAAATACCCCCGGCTGTCGTGCTCCTGGCTGACGGGCCGGGTGGGGCTGTACAGGGCTTGGCACGCCGCCTCCGGGTGGCCGAACTGGGCCGGCTTCTCCTGCCGCGGCACCGGCGCCGCAGCGGCCATGAAGAACGGGACGGCGGCGGCGCGGTCCGGACTGGCCGCCGAGCAGAACGCCGGGGAGGGGTTGGTGTGGCTGGGGAAGGCAGCCGGGGTGGGCAGCTCCCGGAGCTCATCCTCGTCCGACCGGCTCCGGTAGGAAACATGTGCAGATTTCCTGTTTCTTTTCACCAGGAATCCTTTGGGCATCTTGGCGACGGGCGGCGGGAAGGCACTTCGGGGAGGAGGCGGCTGGAGGCTCGACGAGGATCCAGGTTGGTTTAAAAAAAAATATGGCAACACCAGCGGCTTGTGGGACTTCCTCTGCCCCGGTCTATTGATCCTTCTGTTGCTGAAATGTTTTCGTCTCCAAGGCATAGCTCCACTCTTTTTATGCCGGAATGATGCTATTGTTCTCGCCCCCCCCTGTTGCAGCATCCCCGACCAATCGGAGGAACCCAGGACCCCGGTGGATTGGATTGTGGGAGGGGCTCAGAGTCTGGGTTCGGTGGATTTCGTTGGAGGATGTGCAGATAGCTCAGCAGATGCACTGGCGGTTTATTACATTAACGTGTGCCCCTCCCCGGCGGAGGCACACGCCGGGACCCTCCTCTTTTTACGGTCTGATGGGCCCTTATACAAATGCACACGTGCCACGGCTTTGTGGCTCTCCTCTGAGGGGGGGGCTCGGAGCCAAGAAGAGGAAATGTCCGTCAATGCCACTATCATCACAGTTTAGAATTAAGACTTGGGGACGAGACGAGCTTTGGTTGAAGTACAAACCAACAGCTCAGTTTGGTCCCTTTTATTTTGCTTTGATGTTTTAAAAGAGAGAGAGAACTGTAAACTCCTGCCTTGTGCATGTTTTCTCCAAATCTCCCCGGCACACGCTTCCCAGCTGTTTATTCCCTCTCTCCGTTCTTCTTTACGCACGACTTTTACGCGCCGGCCGTGCCAGCAAACCATCCAGCCCATGCAGTTTTTTTTATAGACCTATAGTTTTATTATGTCTTAAATAAACACCACGGAGCGAGCGCTTCTTTATTTTTGGGGCACGTGTCTGTCTCGGTAGTTTAACTCGACATATAAATCAGACATCTCGCTGCATACATAAGTAATAAGAAGAAGGCCCTCTGCTCTTTGTGCACAATAGCCACGTCTGCCCGCGCTTGAATATCCCTGTCTTTTTTTTTTTTTTTTTTTTCGTTTGAAAGGCAGATTGACCTCTTCACTGTGAACCGGGACGCGCGGCCAATCTGGCCCCCAGCGAGACGCGTGCTGGGCGGAATCCGAGCAGCAGACAAAGAAGGCCGCAGCCGATGGAAGCTGGTGTTGTGCACAAAAAAAAAGAAGAAGCTGCACAGATATTTAAAAGATAAGAAGAACGGAGCTGCGGCTGGTTCCAATCTGGAATTAATTGTTGAATAAAAGCAGTTTCCACTTAAAACACACAAATGTGCTTCGAGATTCAAGTCTGCATTGTTTTGGGGAAAAAAAGTGAAATAAGTTCATTCTGTGTATTAGTTTCTAAAATTCTTGAAACTTTAATTTCGCTCATTCTGCAGCCGCCTCTGAACACAACAAAGAACTTTACCAGCTCCCCTACAGTTCCTGTGCATGCACTTCACATGGTGTGTGTGTGTGTGTGTGTGTGTGTGTCTCTTTTTTCCTTGTAAAAAGACCAAACGCAGGCTGCAGTGCGCCACTTGGCACAGAGTGCATTCTTCTTTCCTTTCACTCGGCAGACCGGGGAGGAATTAATCTCCATCGTCGTGCATTGTTCCCCTCATTTGCATAAAGCTGCAGTATGACCAAGTCAAATAATTACACAATCGGAGCTGAGGCGCGCGCCCGCGGCTGCTTTTCTTTACAGGCCTGCGTGCCGGACCGGTGGCTTCTCACCTGCCTCTAAACACACAGCGCTGCTTGGGCTGCGAAAGCTTTAATTGACACATTTGATTTAAAAAATAAAAAAATAAAAAAACTGAATAAAAGTTTTTAAATGTGGTTAAGAGAGTTTAACCAAATGGAAACATAATGACTGTTTTAATTACTAATTTCTTGTGGAATTTTCCTCACTTCTAATCTTGTGTGTTTAAACCTTTTCTTTCTCAGGGAAAATTATATATATTTGTTGTGATGAATCTTTATTAAACCTTGTTCCGCTTTGGGACATGTGTTGTGTTTACCTCCAGGTCTCTGTCACTGAACTCGTCCTCTCAGCCTGAGCTTCTATTAGTCGTGGTGTGTTGGGAGAACCATAGAGAACAAGCTTTGATGGCATTTTAACGAGTTCCTCTTTGCCCCGCGATCATTGCGGCGCGGGGCGCGTGCGTGGGCCTCGGCCTGCGGAGATGCGCATGCGCGTGTTTGCTCAGCGGCGCGTGCTGCCCTGCGCGGAGCAGGGAGGCATAGGCGCCTGATTAGCATACAGCTGCAGCCTTAATGCAGAACCCCACCCCCCCCCCTCTCCCCTTAAAAAAAAAACTTATCAGATGCAGATACAGGACTTTAAATGTTG
Source organism: Limanda limanda (assembly GCF_963576545.1). Taxonomy (NCBI): domain Eukaryota; kingdom Metazoa; phylum Chordata; class Actinopteri; order Pleuronectiformes; family Pleuronectidae; genus Limanda; species Limanda limanda. The sequence continues at coordinate 9,416,925 of NC_083647.1, read as the reverse complement.
CTCTCCTTTATTCCCCTCTGCCGCCTGCAGATCCTACTGACAATCTACTGATGTTGATTCAAGATAAAAGTCGAACATATTAGAATAAGTATGTTTATAAAAAAATTGTTGACCGTTTTTCCTTGTTTGTCCACATTTCTAAAAATAACCACTTTATAAATCACACTCAAATAGTTTTTTTATCACCAAAGTGTTGAACCAGAGGTTTGGGTTAAAAAGCCATAACACAGGTTTCCCCCTCTGGCCTCCTGAGCTCAGCTCTGACCTCACTGCACCACCTACAGGAGGAAGGACCTGAAGGTGGAGCCCAGTGCCCTCAGGCCTCTTTGCAGACACCTCACCACAGCGCTTCCATCAAACATTAACCACGTTCACTGATAGCGCTGTGGACCAGTTTGCTTTATTTCACAGTGATTACATTCCCTTTATTCTCACCATACACATATAGGGACAACCCCCCCCCCCCCACCCACCCACCCCTGATGAATGATTGGCTCCGTGTGCTGCGCCAACCCGAGCCAATTTGAAAGTGCAATGGGACATGACTGTAATTGGTGCTCACTACACGGCCACCTCCAATGCATTGTCAATCAGTTAATGTAATTGATTAGCCCAGGTCCTATTCTGGCCAGCTGTAATCTGATAGAGGGGCTCTTTCAGCACCATGGAGAGAGCCAGCGAGGGACCCAGATTTAATCAGGCCGGCCGTGGACACAGCACAGCTCCAGCTTCAGCCTTTGTCCCCCCCGAAAGCTGAGAGCGGGCTGCAGCAACAAGAGAACAATGACACAGGGGAAACAAAAGTGACAGAGTTTCATGAAGTGATTGGTTTTTAAATACAGTTCTGTACAGACTCATTTAAACTGTTTCTATGGGGAAACACCTCTAAACTATTCCATCATGGCTCAGTTATCTTCTGTATGTTATAGCTTTACGCGCACATATTTTGTGTTATAATACTTATATATTATACATATATTTATCCTGTTTTTGAAGAAAAACTTAGTGTTTGGCCCAAGAGCACCTGGGTTTGTTTGCCTTTAATAGAACAAAGCCCTGTCGCTATTTGTGGACCTGCAGTTTCAGGACAAGAATGGTCCTTTAATTCAATTTCTCAAAAAGAAGAAAAGCTTCACTCCACTAAAGCAGGGAAAACAGTGAAGACTGTAGCACAGTGGCTATGAGACCTGTTTCCAAAAGTCAGTATGAACAGATTAAGCTAAGTAACAGTCTTCTGTCAAGGCTTTTTAGATCTAAATTTTCACATAAATTAATGAATTTAGTATTTTTTGACATACATGTCAGATGAGCATTCAGTGAATCCTTGTTCGAGTCTAACCCAAGTGATATTTATGCTGAACATCAACCGACTCTGTCCAAATGATATCTTACATGCAAACACATTCATTTTCAACATTTACACCAAAGGTAACTGTCGATCACACATCCATGAGTCTTGATTCTAATCCTGGAAAAAAACACGTGTGTGTGTTCTCAAGGAAAGTCAACATGTGTGTCACCGCGTGACAGCAGCCAAACTGCGCCGGTAAAGAGCTACAATAGGAAATTGTTTTGCAGCAAGCAAATCTGGAAAAGCAGTGGGACTTATAGTACCAGCAGGATCAATGGGGACATTGACTGTTTGGCCATGAGAGGAACCCAGAGGTCTGTGTCTAGACTTTAAAGTGTACTTTAGAAGGATGCCCACGAGACCAGGTTACTGTAAAGTGGTGCGGCTCGGAGCTTTAGACTAATGGACCTCAGTGTTGATGGAGAACGTCCCTGATGTTCTCTTTACTTTTGACAATGATGATGGTGACTCTGTGAGGACAAGGACAGGGCTTTTTAGGGCTTTCATGATATTATGTTAGATCTATCTATCTGTCTATCTATCTATCTATCTATCTATCTATCTATCTATCTATCTATCTATCTATCTATCTATCTATCTATCTATCTATCTATCTATCTATCTATCTATCTATCTATCTATCTATCTATCTATCTATCTATCTATCTATCTATCTATCTATCTATCTATCTATCTATCTATCTATCTATCTATCTATCTATCTATCTATCTATCTATCTATCTATCTATATCTATATCTATCTATCTATATAAATCTATCTATCTATCTATCTATCTATCTATCTATCTATCTATCTATCTATCTATCTATCTATCTATCTATCTATCTATCTATCTATCTATCTATCTATCTATCTATCTATCTATCTATCTATCTATCTATCTATCTATCTATCTATCTATCTATCTATCTATCTATCTATATAAATCTATCTATCTATCTATCTATCTATCTATCTATCTATCTATCTATGTATCTATCTATCCATCTATCCATCTATCCATCTATCTATCTATCTATCTATCTATCTATCTATCTATCTATCTATCTATCTATCTATCTATCTATCTATCTATCTATCTATCTATCTATCTATCTATCTATCTATCTATCTATCTATCTATCTATCTATCTATCTATCCATCTATCCATCTATCCATCTATCCATCTACCTATCTACCTATCTATCTATCTATCTATCTATCTATCTATCTATCTATCTATCTATCTATCTATCTATCTATCTATCTATCTATCTATCTATCTATCTATCTATCTATCTATCTATCTATCTATCTATCTATCTATCTATCTATCTATCTATCTATCTATCTATCTATCTATCTATCTATCTATCTATCTATCTATCTATCTATCTATCTATCTATCTATCTATCTATCTATCTATCTATCTATCTATCTATCTATCTATCTATCTATCTAGTGGGAAATTACACCCACATAGGATTTTCTTTACTTTGTAAAGAGACTCGTATTAAAAGAGGTCTTCCTGCATATCAGCCATATCAGTAGCTGGAGTCTCAGGGGCATGTTTAGCTCTAATTCACTCATCAAAAGCATCAGAGTGTCTCTCAATGATCTCTGCAGTCCATTGGTTGTTGGGGTGGAGTCCCCCCCATCAGAAAGCATGCCCTGGAATGTTAAACACTAATCCAGCTCTGAGCTGCAGAGGTGGATAAAGCGATTGTTCTATCTGGGCGCTGATTAAAACGGGCTGTGGCCTGTCTTCCCCCTGTGCGTTCACCTCTGACATCCGTCACATTCATTTCTGTATTCATGAGTGGATGAGAAGGCGCAGGCAGAGCGGCCGGCGTATTACAGATAATAAGGCCAGCAGGCACCACACTCACTGCCACAGGTTTCCCCTCCTGCCCCGGCTCATTCAATTACTTCACAAGAGTTCTCGGAGGCACAGCTGCACTATGGGGGTGAAGGGGAGTAAATTGAGGTACATTCATGTGGACTTGCGCGCATATGCACACACCTCGCAGATACAAAGAAGTGGAGGTCACACACACACACACACACAAAAGCACGCACAGCAGCGAGAGCATATAAAGGATCTTACTGACGAGCATTTGGCTCAGTAGTCAGTACATTTCTCACACAAGTAGACAACAAAAAAGGCTCCGTCCTCTTCTCCTCATTGGCTCTTTGAAGATTGTAATGATACTGATAATGACTCCCTATAAGAAAAATGAAATCAGGGCCATTGCTCATAGACTCCATCTATGAGGTCACCATTATCTTGATGAAATTGCAGACAGCAGTTGTATCATCTATGAGCATGAGGGATGGACTCTGGCAAACCTAATGGGCCATATCCTTTATCTATTGACATATGGAGCCACACTCTGGTCATCTTTCTCACAGCCCCCAACTATTAGTGAGCTTATCTCACTTATTCATACAGAAATGCATTAAAATACATGTTAAATATATAACTGTCCTGTTTTATAATTAGGGTTCACAATGTTACATCTGAAGCGATAGATCTGTGTCCACCGAGTGATTTCCCAGCACCCAGTCTCTCCAGAGAAGACTAGTCGCTGTCCATGGTGCTGAACGTCTGCCCTTGTGTTTACAGTGGCAGCTGCTTCAGGCTCTATAAAACACACAGGGCCACTGGGAAATAAGTTAGTGCCTGCTCAGCTTTAAGCTCCTGATATAATGAGAACCTATTTAATGAACATTCACTGTTTTTCTGTGCGTCTTATTCTCAGATGAGTGATAATATGACCCTGAAAATGTTTCTTTTAAGACTACGTTGAATTATTTAGCTATTATTTTACAGTATTGCTAATGCTTTGTATTGTTACAGACAAATAATATCTCATATGTCATTGTATATCAAATCCAAATTATAAAGAATTCCATTTGGGGTTTAAAGATGTCATGAAATAAAACACTTGTTTGAATTTGAGCTTTAAAGGTGCTGATAAGTGAGCGGACTCCTCCAGGTACATATTCACTTATCTGTACAAACAGGTCACGGATGGGAATATGCAGAATAAGCAGATGAGGGTTTCCGAGTTTGACCAATCACGTTTGAGCAGGCTTTAGCTGCCTGCAGGTAAACAAAAGAGGTGGAACACATCTGCTTTTGAATTCATCTGCATTCATATACAGATATAGCTGTTGATAGAAATTAGCCAAAATGCCGTCAGAACCTAAAACGCCTAAAAAAAGCAGGTGGTTGTTTGTGTTTTGTGCGGAGAAACGTTCGACTAGAACAGACTGTCCCTTTAATGTCAAGACTTCCTTTTTATTTCAGACTAATTTCACTCTGTGACTACAACTGTATATTCTATTTCATGGTACATTTCAAGCCATTTTTTCTCCTGCTGTTGTGGCTGTTCTCCATAGAGACTCACAAGCATCTAAGACATGTATAAAGAATTGGAAGCATTTTGGGCTCAACTATGTAAGTACATCCTTAAAACATGAACATTAAAGCAGGAAGTGTTTCTTGACCTTTAAATTTTGGAATGTCACATTTTCCAAACAAAGAATTCCCAGAATTGGCACACTCTTCATTAGGTGGCATGATTAGCATTCTCTTGTAATTGTGCTGCTTCCTTGATTATTAAATGATCACCCTAATTAGGCAGCATAATAGGGTTAATCAGACTCTGCTCGTCTCACTTATTATTATTCCTGCAAAAAAACATGGAAAAAGATACAGTACTTGATTAATGGTATCAGCCTTTTCATCAGCTGGGCTACCATTCCCCCCCTCTGAAATTAATATCATGTTGTAAATGGAAAGAAGGAGCTGGCTGGACATAGACAGATGAAAGATTTCACTCAAATTAATTAAGCAGTAATTATGCAGCGGGAGTTGGGAGCAGTTTGCATAATGAGCTCTATCAAAAGAGATCAGTCATGGAGAAGGGCTGCAGACTTTCTATGAAGCCCTCAGATGATGCGCACACACCACCGCATGGCAGGAAGAGGGCTGTAGCAGGAAAGTGGCAAAAGGGTTAAAGCACTTCGAGGCTGGAGTCGTGAGCCGAGGAGTGCTTTGTTGTCCACACGTGAACCTGCAGCTCCCTCGATCGGCATGTTTTTGTGCCACAAATGTGGATAATTCCCTTCTCACTTAAAGATAGTACATCTGTCCTGAGGCTGTGTGTCTTTTTTTCTTTTTTTCCCCTTTAGCATCAGATAATGAATTCCCTGCTCTGGCAAGAGGCAATAAGAAGAGAATGTAGCTTTAAATTTGAGCTAATCACAAACAACCTGCAGCCTCACTCCAGGGAGCTTTAAGACCCTAATCACCTCCCACTCCAATTCTTGCGGTGTTCGGTTATTGTTGATCAGGGAATATACTGTGGCTATCTATTTAGACAATGGGAAAAGGGATTAAACAGACAGAAACTCTCTATGTCTTAATCGCTTGTTTAATCACAGCCACTGCGTAGAGTATGGAGCCGAGTTACTTGAACTGATTTGCCATAGCAGCAGCAGCAATAGGCTAATCAGGGTGCACAGCCCGCCACTGCCCTTCAAGGTCTCAGAGTGGAATTACAAAGACTGTGATTAGTTAATCAAATGAAGAACCCAATGTCCTTTCTTTATTTGTGTATACACCTTATCTAAATGGAAATTGTATGGCCAGGCCACTTCCAGAAGGACACATCTACATGTGAATGATCCTCCTTGAGCCTTTGGCTTTGAATGCCCAATAAGGTCTTTCTCTCCCAATCATAGTGTTATGGCATTGTGGAGACTTTTACATATCTGAATGATGTTTGTGGTCAGTGCTCATGTGAATGATGCAATCACTCGAGTCCGTTGTGAAGTAAATCAGGATGCACTAGACAGCAAGGCTTGAAATACGCTGATGATGTGTGGCAGAATGTCAACACTGTATTATTTGGAGTGGAGTAAAAGGGACAGCGGTCAGGCTTTGTGGCAGATTTTTGATAACGCATACATTTTAGCTTTTATATCTTCGGATACAACGATCGATCAAACCTTATTTGTATGGCACCTTTCATGCAGGTTAGTGCAGCTGAAAATGCTTCACAATTGACTGATGAGCCTGTTTCCTAAATCTGCCTGAATTTTCTCTTCAAGTTCCCTGATTTATTCTCTGGGAGAAAAGTGAAAATATCACAGAATGTTAGAGAAGGTGAGAAGAGAAAATGTGGATGTGCCCCCTAATTGGGAAAATTGAATGGGTTCTTTTCCTGACCCATAATGCATCGTACCACCAAATTTAGGGCAAAGCCATTCAGTTGTGCTTGTGTGATCTCGCTGCAGACAGGAGAAAATATAACCTCCTTGGTCGAAATCCTGACAGAATGACATGAAATAGATTTCAAAAGTTATAAAGCAGTTAAAAAGGGTCATAAGATGTAATTAATTTATATTTATTCGTCTTTTTATAATTTCATTGATGTATATTTGTAAGTTGTATTATCTCAATACACCTTTAACAACCTTGAGTAAGACAATATATGTAACATTAGTGAAAATTAGGCATGCATGAGCATCCAGCTTTACACGTATAGTAAAGGTTAGCAAGCAACTACATTTAAGTTTCAAATAAAACACAATTTTTAAATATTTAAAGAAATACAACTTGTGAGGCTGTTTCTGCAAGACTATACTTTGAATGCTAAGCCCCTTGAAACTCACCTAGTTTATTTAATTTAACATTAAAAGGAGCAGTTGTGTTGACCATCAATGCTAAGGCTAACTCGCTAGCTTAATGATTCATGCCTGCATTTTACCTTGAAATACTCATGCTAACACAGACCGTAACAGTGCAAGAGATGCACGTGTGCTATCAACATGAGTTAGCTGGAATGTGATTATAGCCCGAGGCCTACAGTCAGCTCTGTAGCTCCTCTTCAGTAGCCAATAAACATTAAACAATTCTGTTTTCTGTACAATTCTTACATTAAACTTTGTTTTAGTAAAGGGTATAAGACACTTATCTACTTGAGATGAGTAGCATCACCAGTTCAGCCTCATATAAATCTTTTCTCCATACCCTTACATGCACTGAATCAAACTTAGATACATTTAGATTTTATTATAAGGTAATTTTTAGCATCAAAGCAAAAACTTTTTTCCTACCATACGTCCTTCTGTCAGACATGCTGTTAGACATTGTGACTGTTGTTCCTGAAGAGAAAGGAATTCCCCTCCACGGCTTTGTGATAACTTCCTTCCAGGGGCGGCAGACTTGACCTGCTCACTCCCCCCAGAATCGCCGCCATTATTCGCCAGTGACAGCAGCTCTTTGGAGGGCAGGCGCCCCCCTGAAAGGTACAGGGTCGTGAATGTCCCAATCCATCTCTGTCTGCCAAGCGATTGATTGTGATTTAGTGCGTGGGGCAGGAGATGGTGGGGTTCCATTTTGATGAGCGATAGGTGGGAACCCTTTGACTCCCAGCACATGGCAAGCTGAGGCAGGGCTATGATGAGGGGTCAGAAGCAGCTGGTGGGGGTAACAGGGGTGGGTCTGGGGGATGGACGGAGGCGATAGGGGGGCTGTGTGGATCACAAGATAGAAGGTGTCACAGATCCAGGACAAAGCCTCCCAAACCAACTGCCTGAGTCTATCACTCAGCCCATCCATCACCCGTCAAGCTCTTTTGGTCTGCCTAAAGGTTGCTAGCTAATTGTTTCGTCATCAGGGGCATATCGGAGATGACAGCGAATAGAGCGCAGAAGTCAGGCCTCACTAGGAGAAGCCTGGTGAGTGGACTTTATTACAGCTGAATTAAAGAAGGGTGTATTTCCCTCTCTGGACCTCAAAGCTCTAGCTGACGTTAAAGTAAATGTTTCCACATGATGTACCGGTAGAATGCTTAGGAATGATCGGCCTCCTCAATATTTAATTCTGAATGAAGCCTCCATGAATCCAAAGGGAGAACTTGAGAGGAGTTATTAGCCTAATCAGTAAGAGTAAGAATGGATATGCTTGAAGTCCTAGCAGCAGTTCTCTTCAAAATAACAGTCCCAGACCCCACAGACACACATGCTACACAGTATCCCTCCTGGAAATTAGAGGGAAATACTTAAAAAGTACTATCATCTTTAACTCTCAGTAGAAATGATTGTTTGCACTTTTCACTGAGCTTTGTCTCCCAGTTCAGGGATGATGTTCCATAGAAGATGTCCACGGCCGGATGTTAACTTCCGCCTTAGCCTCGCTTCACTGGGCCATGCTGGCGGCTTAACTCTGTAATCAACCTTAGAGGCCTAGTTATGATACATTTTTGAAAGCAGAGCATCAGGCAGATATTGTGGAAACATGACGTGTTATGTCATTATGAATAGTTACAGCTCTGTTTTTTAATTGCATATCATATTGATCTTAAAGTTCCTTCACACATAATTTATATATATATACACTACCGTTCAAAAGTTTGTGGTCACCCAGACAATTTCGTGTTTTCCCGTGAAAACTCGCACTTTTATTTATCAAATGATTTGCAAAATGAATAGAAAATATAGTCAAGACATTGACAAGGTTAGAAATAATGATTTTTATTTGAAATATTAATTTTGTTCTTCAAACTTTGCTTTCGTCAAAGCATTCCAGCTGTTAATTTGCTAAGGTAATCTGTAGAAATTTCACCCCACGCATATTTCATTAAAAACCAGACGTTTCAACCTAGAATAGTCATTTATCAAATTAACAATGTATAGATTTCTGATTAATTTAATTTTATCTTCATTGAAAAAAAACGTGCTTTTCTTTGAAAAATAAGGACATTTCGAAATGACCCCAAACTTTTGAACGGTAGTGTATATACCCGTTATTTTACAAAAACTTGTCTGTTTTTGCTTTGTTATAAAAGTAGGAGTTTTCAGGTAAATTCAGCCTTAATATTTCAAGTCAGCAGTGAAGAAGAGCTGATGGATTGTCAGTCACAGGACGCTGTGTGAGCCAGGTGGACGTGCTGTAACCCGATCTGCTGTTGACAGAGCAGGGACAGGTGCTCTGGCCAAACTAATCCATACATGCACACTAGACACAGGTCATCCAGCGAGGCAGATGGATTCAGAGCTTTAAAAGACTACTCATCAACCATCCCAGACCCGGCCGTACCTTTTTTCTGTTGCCATGATACCAAATTGCAGTAATTCAAGATGGCCTGCATTGGAAATGGAAAGGAATGTTCTCTGTTTGCCCAGCTTAGGCTGAAAGCATTTTGTCACACAGGAGGGGGGGGGTGGCATTAAATGGTTCGGTGATTTGTTGTCTGAAATATTAGATACACAAAACACTACTTGAGCTTTATTTAAAAAATATATTCAGTATATATCAATATGGCCGCATTTCATGACCATCTCACATATTAATCACATGTATAAAAAAAACATATAAACCAGAATTCACTTTGATTCTTAATATCAAACCCACCTCCATCCGACGCCAAATGCCACGTAAAGGTTTACAGGCAGAGGCCAGACATCTGCTGCTCTCTGATTGGCTGACAAGCCAGCAGCGGTCTCACCTGTTATCCACATCCCAGTGCATGGTAAACACCCTCAGTCAGACCTGCGTGGAGATGGAGCCCATCTGGTCAGCAGCATTAACAGCCAGCTCTTTAACAATGGCTTCCAGGAGAAGGAGAAGGGCACAACAGGCCAGAGCAGCCAATAAAAACAGGCTATGCATGACATTTAGCTCCTGACGAGAGGCTTAGTGGTATACAGGTTGCCTACTGTCCTCTCCAGCCCTTGGCAATAAAACAAAAGGCAATCTGAAAGAGCTGGTGGGGGGGTGCGGTGTGTGAAACCCATCTCTCAGTTGTGTGTTGGGAAGCAGACGGAGTGCAAAGTTAAAAGGCATGGAGGGAATCATTTTCACATAAACGTCAAGCCGGTGGACAGGCAGCACCTTTCGATATGCAAACGCTCTTAATCTCCATCTTTCATAGTGTGGAAGGTGTGACTGGGCAATAAGAGCTTCATTCCCTTCGGGGAGAACGGCTTGTTTTTTAAAGGGATCTAAAAGTGAAAAAAATCAACAGATGAGAGCAGACAGTGATGTTAGAGGATCATCAAACTGTAAAAGCACAGTCAGTGAAGTGGAGAAGGAGGTGGTCATTTGACTAAACAGTGCCATCTTGTGTTCAGATCTGAGAACCGAGAAACTGCAGATGGGGTGAAGACAAGATTCTTGCAATTTACAGCTAAACGAAAAGTTTGTCTTATTGTCTTATATCAGAAGAGGTATCAGGAATGTACAATTTATTATATTATGTATTGTTATATTCCTGTTTCCTTATTTTGCACACTGGCCTGTCCTCAACACATCTTGAAAAGGCCTCAACAGGTCAGAAAACAGGGGTAAGTCTGGCTTATTAGATATTTGATGGCCTCTATTTTTTTAATTTTTTATAATTGCCTTCCCCTAACATGCAAAGGATGGAGCCGAGGTCTAAATGAGTTGTAGAGGAAACAAAAGGGATGTGAAGACTGAAGGGTTTGGGGTGGAGTTAGAACAGAGAGCAATGGGCTCTCTACAGCTGCTGGCTCTAATGAGGATAATTATCCCAGTAATAACATTAGCCTATCTGAGGGAATGGAGAGGAAGGACAAGTGGTTGTGTTTGTGTGTGTGTGTGGGTGGTTATGAGAGAGTGCGTGGCCGCTGCATGTGTGTGTGCGTGCACTGCAGTGCGCGTGCCCTCCCCTTCTATCTCACTCGCAGCCTCTCCCTCATTCCCCGAATCTCAATATCTCTTTGTTAGCCCACAATAATTGTATTTGGGCCTCATATCCGCCATATCAGATTCAAGTTTGTACAAGGTAATTAGCAGAGGAAGGGAAGCCTCCACACCAGGAGGACAAATGCCCCCATGACATCATTCTGGCTCCACTCAGGAGGGAGCCCTCCCCTCCTTCTTCTTCCTCCTATTCATCTCTCTTGTCATTCGGCCGTCAAAAAAAAAAGAGCACTGAATAGGGCCAGCGGTGTCGTGGCAAGTGAAAGTTGATGACATTGACAAGGAGGACAGTTGGGATTAGGTAGATAAAGAAATAGAGGAGAAAGAGCAGAGAGAAAGAGGTGGAAATTGATTTGATGATGGGATGGAGGGGTCTGTGTTTTCACCACAGGCCTGTAATCTCCAATCAGCTTTGACTAACAGACAGCGGGGGGAAGTTCCTCGGCCCTAATGCAGCTCGCCATTCAGAAGGAGCAGCCAGCTGGGAGTCGGGGGGGATGAGGGGAGGATTAACTGGCACTCAGGTGGAGAGAGATGAAGAGACCCTGCGGATGGTCACACCCTCTCTCGCTCTCGCTCTCTCTCCTTCCATCACTCTCTTTTCCCCTCAGTGAATGAATATAATGTACCTGTGTTTGCTGGGTGGATGGGACTCTAGGGGGGGGGGGGGGGGGTGGCCTTGTATTCACCTTAGCGACAGTTTCTCATCATCAAATTGAATGTGATGAAGACGAGTCAGCTGTTTGTATCGTGGTTGAACTTATGGCACCCACTGGTTTTGGAATTTGAAACAACCTTCATATCTTTTTTAACACTTTGAAATGGGCAGATAAACATTTCAATACTAACTCCTTCATTTGATTATGATCATGTTAAAGGATGTTCATAAGCAGACATGAGGCTTAGAAAGTGAAGTGACTGACAAACAAACATCACACTTATATATTATAGCAGCTGATCTGGGGTCTTTGTCCAGAGACTATCCCCCCAGAGGACGACTTGTACTCTGCTTTTATAAACCGACTAAATTTAAAACCAGTTAATCTCCAGCTTAAACTGTTAAACTGTCCACCACCACTGCCTCCCTCCAGATCGTCCATGTATCCCTCCTCTGCCTCCACATGGCCCTGCGCCACCTTCGCCACTGCAGAGTAGATTCAAAACAAATCAACTAAGTGTAAACAGTCCAAATAATGAGATGGTGCAATATCCGTTGAAATAAAGAGCAAAGTCAAAGCCGGTCTTTCTGATATTTAATTCAGCATCTGCAGCTGGACTCACAATGACTTACAAGATGTGAAAATCAGCAAAAGAAAGAAGGAGCATCAGTGATTTATACCCTTTAGATGGGTCAATCATGATCTAACACTGAATCGTGCATTGATTGCCAAAACTCTATGTACAAAAACTACATTTTGTTGGTGGAGAGCAGGTCAGGTCATCTCATCTTGGCGTGTGAAGGGCTGGCGCTGACATGAGTGACCATTGACTGTTTAAGATAAGGAATTAAAAAGAAAGAAGGAAGCTCAGACAAGTTAAGAGTCATGACACTGAGTGACTCACCCCGTCTCAACACGGAGAGCTGTGCCGAGGCAGACCTTTCTCCCAAGGCATTGTGGGAGACGCATGAATAGACCCCTGCATCAGCGAGGTGGAGGTCCTGTATCTGCAGCCAGGTGGAGCCGCTGTAGCGCTGGGGGCCTCCTAGTGCCTGGAACGGAACAGGGTTACATCTGATATGAGACTTTTTCACATGAGAGTTATGTGTTAGACTTCACTCAGCAGCATGGGTGGAACGACAGAGCAATACAGTGATATGAATCATGGCTCTATGACAAGCATTAGTATTATTGTTAATAGTCAAAACCTTTTAGCCCAGTGTAGATGTGTTTACAAGTGAAGGGTGACACACAACACATTATTTATGTGTGGGTAACAAAATGTTACCACTGTTTCACCTCAGTTCTTCTCCTCTCACTTGTTATAATAAATTATTTATAATTAATAAATAATTGGTCTTCTGAGTGGGTTTTTTGTTGCAGGGAGTCTCACAAGGAAGACTGAAAACTGTATAGTCAAGATTTAAAATGTCAGAAAGCGGTATATTTTTACTTCAAGTTTGGGTCCAGTTCTAAAAACCCTGGATCAGGTGCAGTGATTTAAATGACATTAAACGTTTTTTTTTTTATATAAGGGAACAACTGTTTTCACCGAGTAGCTCCTTGTGACAAAAATACTTTATGCACCAAAGACTTGGAACAAACTCTTAATTTCCTAATACTTCAACCTCTTTTTCACTTCCAGCAAGGAGATTATGTTTTCCTCCTGTTCCTACCTGTCTGTCTGTCTGTCTGTCTGTCTGTCTGTCTGTCTGTCTGTCTGTCTGTCTGTCTGTCTGTCTGTCTGTCTGTCTGTCTGTCTGTCTGTCTGTCTGTCTGTCTGTCTGTCTGTCTGTCTGTCTGTCTGTCTGTCTGTCTGTCTGTCTGTCTGTCTGTCTGTCTGTCTGTCTGTCTGTCTGTCTGTCTGTCTGTCTGTCTGTCTGTCTGTCTGTCTGTCTGTCTGTCTGTCTGTCTGTCTGTCTGTCTGTCTGTCTGTCTGTCTGTCTGTCTGTCTGTCTGTCTGTCTGTCTGTCTGTCTGTCTGTCTGTCTGTCTGTCTGTCTGTCTGTCTGTCTGTCTGTCTGTCTGTCTGTCTGTCTGTCTGTCTGTCTGTCTGTCTGTCTGTCTGTCTGTCTGTCTGTCTGTCTGTCTGTCTGTCTGTCTGTCTGTCTGTCTGTCTGTCTGTCTGTCTGTCTGTCTGTCTGTCTGTCTGTCTGTCTGTCTGTCTGTCTGTCTGTCTGTCTGTCTGTCTGTCTGTCTGTCTGTCTGTCTGTCTGTCTGTCTGTCTGTCTGTCTGTCTGTCTGTCTGTCTGTCTGTCTGTCTGTCTGTCTGTCTGTCTGTCTGTCTGTCTGTCTGTCTGTCTGTCTGTCTGTCTGTCTGTCTGTCTGTCTGTCTGTCTGTCTGTCTGTCTGTCTGTCTGTCTGTCTGTCTGTCTGTCTGTCTGTCTGTCTGTCTGTCTGTCTGTCTGTCTGTCTGTCTGTCTGTCTGTCTGTCTGTCTGTCTGTCTGTCTGTCTGTCTGTCTGTCTGTCTGTCTGTCTGTCTGTCTGTCTGTCTGTCTGTCTGTCTGTCTGTCTGTCTGTCTGTCTGTCTGTCTGTCTGTCTGTCTGTCTGTCTGTCTGTCTGTCTGTCTGTCTGTCTGTCTGTCTGTCTGTCTGTCTGTCTGTCTGTCTGTCTGTCTGTCTGTCTGTCTGTCTGTCTGTCTGTCTGTCTGTCTGTCTGTCTGTCTGTCTGTCTGTCTGTCTGTCTGTCTGTCTGTCTGTCTGTCTGTCTGTCTGTCTGTCTGTCTGTCTGTCTGTCTGTCTGTCTGTCTGTCTGTCTGTCTGTCTGTCTGTCTGTCTGTCTGTCTGTCTGTCTGTCTGTCTGTCTGTCTGTCTGTCTGTCTGTCTGTCTGTCTGTCTGTCTGTCTGTCTGTCTGTCTGTCTGTCTGTCTGTCTGTCTGTCTGTCTGTCTGTCTGTCTGTCTGTCTGTCTGTCTGTCTGTCTGTCTGTCTGTCTGTCTGTCTGTCTGTCTGTCTGTCTGTCTGTCTGTCTGTCTGTCTGTCTGTCTGTCTGTCTGTCTGTCTGTCTGTCTGTCTGTCTGTCTGTCTGTCTGTCTGTCTGTCTGTCTGTCTGTCTGTCTGTCTGTCTGTCTGTCTGTCTGTCTGTCTGTCTGTCTGTCTGTCTGTCTGTCTGTCTGTCTGTCTGTCTGTCTGTCTGTCTGTCTGTCTGTCTGTCTGTCTGTCTGTCTGTCTGTCTGTCTGTCTGTCTGTCTGTCTGTCTGTCTGTCTGTCTGTCTGTCTGTCTGTCTGTCTGTCTGTCTGTCTGTCTGTCTGTCTGTCTGTCTGTCTGTCTGTCTGTCTGTCTGTCTGTCTGTCTGTCTGTCTGTCTGTCTGTCTGTCTGTCTGTCTGTCTGTCTGTCTGTCTGTCTGTCTGTCTGTCTGTCTGTCTGTCTGTCTGTCTGTCTGTCTGTCTGTCTGTCTGTCTGTCTGTCTGTCTGTCTGTCTGTCTGTCTGTCTGTCTGTCTGTCTGTCTGTCTGTCTGTCTGTCTGTCTGTCTGTCTGTCTGTCTGTCTGTCTGTCTGTCTGTCTGTCTGTCTGTCTGTCTGTCTGTCTGTCTGTCTGTCTGTCTGTCTGTCTGTCTGTCTGTCTGTCTGTCTGTCTGTCTGTCTGTCTGTCTGTCTGTCTGTCTGTCTGTCTGTCTGTCTGTCTGTCTGTCTGTCTGTCTGTCTGTCTGTCTGTCTGTCTGTCTGTCTGTCTGTCTGTCTGTCTGTCTGTCTGTCTGTCTGTCTGTCTGTCTGTCTGTCTGTCTGTCTGTCTGTCTGTCTGTCTGTCTGTCTGTCTGTCTGTCTGTCTGTCTGTCTGTCTGTCTGTCTGTCTGTCTGTCTGTCTGTCTGTCTGTCTGTCTGTCTGTCTGTCTGTCTGTCTGTCTGTCTGTCTGTCTGTCTGTCTGTCTGTCTGTCTGTCTGTCTGTCTGTCTGTCTGTCTGTCTGTCTGTCTGTCTGTCTGTCTGTCTGTCTGTCTGTCTGTCTGTCTGTCTGTCTGTCTGTCTGTCTGTCTGTCTGTCTGTCTGTCTGTCTGTCTGTCTGTCTGTCTGTCTGTCTGTCTGTCTGTCTGTCTGTCTGTCTGTCTGTCTGTCTGTCTGTCTGTCTGTCTGTCTGTCTGTCTGTCTGTCTGTCTGTCTGTCTGTCTGTCTGTCTGTCTGTCTGTCTGTCTGTCTGTCTGTCTGTCTGTCTGTCTGTCTGTCTGTCTGTCTGTCTGTCTGTCTGTCTGTCTGTCTGTCTGTCTGTCTGTCTGTCTGTCTGTCTGTCTGTCTGTCTGTCTGTCTGTCTGTCTGTCTGTCTGTCTGTCTGTCTGTCTGTCTGTCTGTCTGTCTGTCTGTCTGTCTGTCTGTCTGTCTGTCTGTCTGTCTGTCTGTCTGTCTGTCTGTCTGTCTGTCTGTCTGTCTGTCTGTCTGTCTGTCTGTCTGTCTGTCTGTCTGTCTGTCTGTCTGTCTGTCTGTCTGTCTGTCTGTCTGTCTGTCTGTCTGTCTGTCTGTCTGTCTGTCTGTCTGTCTGTCTGTCTGTCTGTCTGTCTGTCTGTCTGTCTGTCTGTCTGTCTGTCTGTCTGTCTGTCTGTCTGTCTGTCTGTCTGTCTGTCTGTCTGTCTGTCTGTCTGTCTGTCTGTCTGTCTGTCTGTCTGTCTGTCTGTCTGTCTGTCTGTCTGTCTGTCTGTCTGTCTGTCTGTCTGTCTGTCTGTCTGTCTGTCTGTCTGTCTGTCTGTCTGTCTGTCTGTCTGTCTGTCTGTCTGTCTGTCTGTCTGTCTGTCTGTCTGTCTGTCTGTCTGTCTGTCTGTCTGTCTGTCTGTCTGTCTGTCTGTCTGTCTGTCTGTCTGTCTGTCTGTCTGTCTGTCTGTCTGTCTGTCTGTCTGTCTGTCTGTCTGTCTGTCTGTCTGTCTGTCTGTCTGTCTGTCTGTCTGTCTGTCTGTCTGTCTGTCTGTCTGTCTGTCTGTCTGTCTGTCTGTCTGTCTGTCTGTCTGTCTGTCTGTCTGTCTGTCTGTCTGTCTGTCTGTCTGTCTGTCTGTCTGTCTGTCTGTCTGTCTGTCTGTCTGTCTGTCTGTCTGTCTGTCTGTCTGTCTGTCTGTCTGTCTGTCTGTCTGTCTGTCTGTCTGTCTGTCTGTCTGTCTGTCTGTCTGTCTGTCTGTCTGTCTGTCTGTCTGTCTGTCTGTCTGTCTGTCTGTCTGTCTGTCTGTCTGTCTGTCTGTCTGTCTGTCTGTCTGTCTGTCTGTCTGTCTGTCTGTCTGTCTGTCTGTCTGTCTGTCTGTCTGTCTGTCTGTCTGTCTGTCTGTCTGTCTGTCTGTCTGTCTGTCTGTCTGTCTGTCTGTCTGTCTGTCTGTCTGTCTGTCTGTCTGTCTGTCTGTCTGTCTGTCTGTCTGTCTGTCTGTCTGTCTGTCTGTCTGTCTGTCTGTCTGTCTGTCTGTCTGTCTGTCTGTCTGTCTGTCTGTCTGTCTGTCTGTCTGTCTGTCTGTCTGTCTGTCTGTCTGTCTGTCTGTCTGTCTGTCTGTCTGTCTGTCTGTCTGTCTGTCTGTCTGTCTGTCTGTCTGTCTGTCTGTCTGTCTGTCTGTCTGTCTGTCTGTCTGTCTGTCTGTCTGTCTGTCTGTCTGTCTGTCTGTCTGTCTGTCTGTCTGTCTGTCTGTCTGTCTGTCTGTCTGTCTGTCTGTCTGTCTGTCTGTCTGTCTGTCTGTCTGTCTGTCTGTCTGTCTGTCTGTCTGTCTGTCTGTCTGTCTGTCTGTCTGTCTGTCTGTCTGTCTGTCTGTCTGTCTGTCTGTCTGTCTGTCTGTCTGTCTGTCTGTCTGTCTGTCTGTCTGTCTGTCTGTCTGTCTGTCTGTCTGTCTGTCTGTCTGTCTGTCTGTCTGTCTGTCTGTCTGTCTGTCTGTCTGTCTGTCTGTCTGTCTGTCTGTCTGTCTGTCTGTCTGTCTGTCTGTCTGTCTGTCTGTCTGTCTGTCTGTCTGTCTGTCTGTCTGTCTGTCTGTCTGTCTGTCTGTCTGTCTGTCTGTCTGTCTGTCTGTCTGTCTGTCTGTCTGTCTGTCTGTCTGTCTGTCTGTCTGTCTGTCTGTCTGTCTGTCTGTCTGTCTGTCTGTCTGTCTGTCTGTCTGTCTGTCTGTCTGTCTGTCTGTCTGTCTGTCTGTCTGTCTGTCTGTCTGTCTGTCTGTCTGTCTGTCTGTCTGTCTGTCTGTCTGTCTGTCTGTCTGTCTGTCTGTCTGTCTGTCTGTCTGTCTGTCTGTCTGTCTGTCTGTCTGTCTGTCTGTCTGTCTGTCTGTCTGTCTGTCTGTCTGTCTGTCTGTCTGTCTGTCTGTCTGTCTGTCTGTCTGTCTGTCTGTCTGTCTGTCTGTCTGTCTGTCTGTCTGTCTGTCTGTCTGTCTGTCTGTCTGTCTGTCTGTCTGTCTGTCTGTCTGTCTGTCTGTCTGTCTGTCTGTCTGTCTGTCTGTCTGTCTGTCTGTCTGTCTGTCTGTCTGTCTGTCTGTCTGTCTGTCTGTCTGTCTGTCTGTCTGTCTGTCTGTCTGTCTGTCTGTCTGTCTGTCTGTCTGTCTGTCTGTCTGTCTGTCTGTCTGTCTGTCTGTCTGTCTGTCTGTCTGTCTGTCTGTCTGTCTGTCTGTCTGTCTGTCTGTCTGTCTGTCTGTCTGTCTGTCTGTCTGTCTGTCTGTCTGTCTTTGGAAAAACTACTGAGCAGATTATCACAAAACATGGTGGAAGGATGTAGAACAGGTCAGGGAACAGCCCTTTAAATATCTGTGTGGATCAAGGATTTTTATCATCACTTTCTTTAACATTGTGAGATTGGGATTTTTTTTAACTTTCCACTGATATCTGTAAATTTGTAGAAATTATTGCAGCTTGATTGGATTTAAGGAGACTGTTGGGCTTTGGCGGAGGCATGTGCT
This sequence comes from Limanda limanda, assembly GCF_963576545.1. Classification (NCBI taxonomy): domain Eukaryota; kingdom Metazoa; phylum Chordata; class Actinopteri; order Pleuronectiformes; family Pleuronectidae; genus Limanda; species Limanda limanda. The sequence goes on along the minus strand of NC_083647.1, from coordinate 9,398,339 downwards.
CTACTGAGCTGCATTGTATGCTGTGAAACGTGCTATAAAAAAGTTTATTATCATAAGTGGTCATATAAATTAGTTAAAGGGCATCTTCGTCCATCGAACAAGTTAGTGAAAACTCAAGAGCAAACAGGACACATATCAATCACAGCACATGTGCTTAATGAAAAGCTCAGTGACGCCCAGCCACCCAAGTTATTTTCAAACCTGGACCGAGATTTGAGGATCATCTCCTGGCAGGAAGTTGTCGCTTCCCATCTTCTTCCAGCTCAGGTTTGGAAGAGGGAAGGCTGAGACCTCACAGCCCAACACAACGTCCCTCCCCATAGGCAGACAGGTTTCTGGGGCCTTCGAGCTTATAAGGAGCTGGAGGCAAAAGGAAGGACTTACCCCAAGGCAGCAGAAAAGACTATACACATACTTTGAACATTTTTAAATACTATGTTTCCTGGACTGACAACATATGTAAGAAGAGATTGTGGCAACCAGCAAAACAGGGTCCTCTCCCAGTGAGCTTCAGGATTGAGTTTTGGCGACTGGCAGCTTCTCTCATCTGGCAAATATTTGGATAGGTCCACCCATCTGAGCCACACACAGATCCCTTATCCCGGCACACACATGTCGGCTCTGGCTCAGCCCTGCGTTCCCTTTTTGGTGTTTTCCTCTGGCAGATGAGGCCCTCTCCACAGCGGCCATAGAACTTCTGAGCCTCGTCCGGGTCACACTGCTGCCCCTCTGCGTTGGCACACTGCTCACAGCACCCACAGCCACGGCCAGCCAAGGTGCTGGGGTGGCAGTCCCAGGGAAGGGCCAAGTAGAGCACATACACACACACACACACACACAGGGAGAGCTGTGCCATGCTGCTGACGTGCATCAGAAGTCCGAGGCAGTGAAGTAACAGCCTGATGGGACACAGCTGACTCCAAATGAACCGTACAATGGTTTCAGATTCATAACGAGAGATGGCGTCCTGCTGTTCTCTACCAAAGAGTTACATGTTTTGCCTCCTCTGAGTTTTAAATGTTTCCTTCTGTCCCCTTTCTCCTCTGTCCTCTCCTGAATGCCTGGATTGTTTTTCCTTATTATGACCGAGCACCCCTCGGCGGATTATTTTGCCCTGTTTTTTTTCCTCCTTGAGATTTCTTCGTCAGCTCCAAGTCCTTTCTAACAAAGAGGCAGCATTTGCAGTGAATGGAGCGAGCACATTTCCTCTCTCAGGTAACTGACTCTGTCTCATCTTTCCTTCCTCCCAGTTCTGCCTCTGTTCCTGTGCCAGTGTCTGTGGGGGAGGGGGAGCAGGACTGGCACTAGGACCCTAGAAATGGCACGGGATATAAAAGAATCCTGCTCAATCTGCACTTCATACAAATTTAACACTAAACTCAATGTGAACACAGTGAGCCCTACAAATGTTCAGCACACATTAGCAAGCATACAACGATCTGAAGTTAGTAGAAAATGCTGATGTAGTTCCACGTCTGTCTGGAGGAGCCGTGGGAAATACCTGCAGGTTTGGAAACATTTTCTGTTGATTTATGATGATGATGATTTATGATGATGCTCTTAGTGTTGGGGAGGTTGAGTATTTGGGTCTGTGTGTGGGTGGGTGTTTGTGTGTGTGTGTGTGTGTGTGTGTGTGTGTGTGTGTGTGTGTGTGTGTGTGTGTGTGTGTTTGTGTGTGTGTGTGTGTGTGGGTGTGTGTGTGTGTGTGTGTGTGAGTGTGTGTGTGTCTGTGTGTGGGTTTCCATCACACAATGTAACCATTCTCATCATACATGTCATCATACATCAGTCATCACATTGACACTTTTGCACAATTACTGTCATAATTTTAATGGATTTTCATATTAGAGCCTTCTAGTAGGTTAAGGTTTAGGTTAAGGATAATGTTAGGTAGGGGTTAGGCTAATATTAACTATAGTTAAGGTTAGAGTTAATCTCCAGGACATCAACAGGTCAATGTTATGTTTTGTGAAGTCATGGAGCCAAGACGGTGTGTGTGTGTGTGGTCCATTTTTACAGTCACACTGTGGAGACTTCTCTTTCTTATGGGAACAAAAACCATAAGTTTAAATTAAGTTTAGGTTTAGGTTGAGTTTAAAGTTAGGTCTAGGTAAAGTTTAGGTTTAGGTCTGGATTAAGGCTAGGTTAGGTTAACTTTCAGGTTTAGGTTTAGTTTCAGGTTAGATTACTGTATTACTAGAACTATCAATTACATGATTTTGTAAGTATAGAAGGGTAAAGGCCGGAGCATGCTTCTGCGTTTTCACGGCCCGGAAGCGCAAGAGCCCTCCCGGGCCTCTTACGTGCTTACGTGCGTCGGCCAATTTTTCTAACTAGACGGCAAACCCCCGCAAGCGTCACCCGCCCGCAAGGGCTGTGATTGGTCTGCTAACTACGTCATTTCCGGGGTCGCATTTCCGATTCATGCCCGGAAACCACGGAAGATTTAGAAGAACGAATATGGACCAAATAGAAGAGCACTTGGCAGAAGAGATCCGAAACTATGACCACTAGTATAATCCGTCACTGACCGGCGGATTTTTCCGCCAGAAAAAGGCTCTGAGGAGCCGCCGTGGCGATGTATATAAATCGCTCCTCTTCGTGCCACACACGAAGAAGAGCCGACTTCGACAAAAAACATTACTCCGCCTAGTGTTCTGGCGGGGCATTTCTCGTCCATGTCTTTTTACAGCAACGTGGCACGTTTCCCTACCAGCCTGTGCGTCTCAGGTGAAACACGCACACACGCACGCACGCACTCACGGAGGAGGGTGCTGTACAATCTCCTCTCTGTGTAGGGGGGGGGGGGGGAGGGCGCGGCTTCACCACAGCGCCGCCTGACGTCGTGGCACGTGAAGCAATCCTGTAGCACGTCACAGACTTTACAGCACCATGAAACTAGGGCTTATCCGAATCCGTTTCAAACATCAAAATAAAACGGAAGAGTTAAAGCATACCAACATCAACACAAGTTTTTTGACTATTTTGGATACCTAGCATTGTGTCCTACATCTAACTGATCATTTTACTTTCTCATAATAATTACCATTCGGAATTTGATGTTGCTTTGTAGGAATTTAGCGACCTGGAGACTTACTTTGAAAGAGCTCTTACAGGAAGTGGTGCGTTTAATGATTAACTTGAACAGGAAGCAGAGAAATGTCGGAGGCAGAGAGGAGAAACTTCATGAGCTGGCACACACACACATACACACCTACACACCTTCATCCTCCTCACTGGGTTTAACTGGACACTGTTCCGGAAAACTACCATTTACACTCTGTAAGTATTTCTTGATCTCAAGCTGATGACAGAAGTCACGTCTGTTCTTCCGGAGTGAGAGTCCAGGGTCAGGCTGGTTTGGCTTCTTGTAGAAACGACAAGGATGCAGTGTGTGTACATTGTCACAGTAATGTTCGAAACAGCTTTAATTTGTCATTCGGCCACAGGTCGTCTGAAAAGCACAGAGTAGAACAGAGCGATAGGATATGTCAGTAAAGTGTTATGTCTGTCACATGAACCACAGCCAGGCTCCTGAGGGTTTCCTCCAGTCAGGAGAGCTGTGCTGTATTTCTGCCACAAGTTTGAATGGGATAAGAAAATACAATTTATTTGATGCTTTTCACAAGTTGATGCTTATGTGGAGTCTGGAAATATCACAGTGTGGGCTCCCTTTTAAGATAATAATTATAATTATAATAATAATGATAATAATTAAACACAGTTACAAGCTGTGTTACAAGTTAAAAGAAAAAGATTGAAGGCGGATAATATGAAACAATTAAAAACCAAGATAAGCAAAACAAAAACAATCATTTTATGATGTTTCATTTGAGTTTGCTTTTGTTTTGCTTATATTGCTTTTTTTCTTGGTTCATATTATCTGCCGTCAAGACATGACGTCAGAACGAGAGGGCACACCTAAAAGAATTTCTTTAGGCTATTTGTTTTATGTAGTAAGAGTTGCTGACGTGCAACAGCAATGGGTGGGTCACATATTCCTGTGTGGGGACCGGGACTCAGACAAAAGGAAAATACAGAGCAGGTTTATGAGTTTGCCCTCAACTGCTCCTGCGTCTTCATGAGTTAACAGCCACAGCATGTGGGCACAGCAGAGTCCTATGTGGAGGAATGGGTTGGTGTATTGTTTATTGTGTATGTTGGCTGCTGAAGCTTAACATAGATTTCTTCTCCTTTCAAAATAGTCAAGCCACTTTGGACGACAACACTGTTACACAAGTGATGTTATGCCAAATCATCCCCATTGTGGGGACAAAAAGTTAACTTTCTATACTAAACAAATGCATAAGAAACGCCAAAATCTCCCATGTCAGACAAGTTCATGTACATACGTCCGACCTATTCTAGCTCCTTGATCGAGTTTTCATTTATGTTGTTAATTCTTTTTTTTACTGACCCTCTATTTTATTTCATTACTTGTTATAATTTGTTGTATTCTTTCCTTTCAATTCCTCATCTGAAAATACTTTCCAGATGATGAGTAATGTTCAGCATTGCAAAGATGATATCTGTTAGATCCGTAGTTTTTTTCCTAACAAAATATTTGTTTTGAATTGCATCAAGTGAAGAATGTCTTTGTATATATTTGTTTTAACAACTCAAACTTTAAGCTGATTAAAAAAGCAGTAAGTGTTGACGCTTTCTTCTTGTCCTGCAGGTGTAAGTTTGTGCTAAATGTCTCAGTCAATGAAAGAAATGATTTGTATTCCTGCAGAGGATGGCAGAGAAGGTGCTGGTCACGGGGGGAGCGGGCTACATAGGCAGTCACTGTGTGTTGGAGCTGATTCACGCTGGCTTCCAGCCGGTCGTAGTGGACAACTTCAGTAACGCAGTCAGAGGTAAGCGTCCGGCGTTCGATGTCATAAACTTGATAAGTGATCCAAGTGTGTTTGTTGAGTGCAGTGATACTCATATTTGCCGTGTGTGTGTGTGTGTGTTCTACATCCTGTTCTGAATGGAGGAGAAGGGGGTGTGCCAGAGAGCATACACCGGATACAGAAGCTTCTGGGCACCATCATTGAGTTTCAGGAACTCGACCTTCTGGATCGTCCCGGTTTGGAACAACTATTCAAAAAGGTGAGAATGTCCACAAAGCTGAAAAATGTATTTTATTAGAGCTTAAGCAATAACTACATGCATTACTAATAGTTGTTTGACTCTACACATTTTTGCAAGTTTGGAATTTTGATCAGATTAACTTGGCCTCTGGGAAAATTAATCTATCTTTCACTAACTTTTGACATTTAAAAAAACAGATTAATCAAGCAAATATTTGCCACATGAATGGATAGTTAAACTTAAGGACTCACTAAGTTGAGCAGAGAAAATGCACTTTATATATCAAAGTAACTATTTAGGTTTTAATTGCCACAGGTTAACTTTTACTTAATTTGAAATGTGTACTCCTGTTACTACACAGCGTTATGTGTTTTCCTGATTTTATTATTGATAAAGTTATTGCCCTAATTTACTGTATTGTATTCCTTTTTGAGTGCCGTACACCAGTGAAAGATTAATTTCAGCAATGCCTTCATTTTTTTACAATAAAGTTTTGAATCTTGAAATCAATTGGAAAATACTTACATTTTATTAAAGTTAAATCCTTTAACCTCTAATAAGATACAATTTATTTGATATCAGCTCTTAAATTAATGTTATTGAATGAATGCAGCTGATGGGACAATGAAATGATTGTACTTCGCTCCATACCTTTTATACACTGCAGTTAGATACTTAATTAGTTACTGATGGATGTCCCTGATGGCCACCGTACTTTCTCAAATAGCCTTTAAAATAGGACCCATGACATTTTCTTATTTGCAGATGACCCATAGAGTCGCTCCACATTCCTCACATGTTTGTTTGTTTCAGCATACTTTCAGTGCCGTGATGCACTTTGCTGGCCTGAAGGCCGTCGGGGAGTCAGTGGCACAGCCGCTGCGTTACTACAGAGTCAACCTCACCGCCTCCATCAACCTGCTGGAGGTCAGTTCTGTTGCCTTGTCGAGGCAATTTCTACAATCCCACCTTAGCAACGAGGAAACGGGACACAATTATCTTACACTATTGTCACACTTTAATGCTCAGAGCATGGTGCATACGACAAAGTTTAGTTTGTAATATTCACCCAGATTGGAAGCAGTTCTTTGTCTTTATACATTTGGCTAACCCCTCCCTCTCTGGTTAGGGTTTGTTAAACAGTCAAAGGTTGAGATCTTCTGATCACATGAATACAACAATGCCTAGTTAAAGCACTCAGGCCAATATATATTCAGTAGTATTGGAAACAGCATGATCAAGGTTACATTGTAAGAGATTCAATCATGATCAATAAAAGGGGAAATAAACATGATTATATTATGGTCAACTGTTATATTTCCCGTACAGCCTCCATGGCCATCCTCACTCTGAGATGATCATTCATTGCACTGATCATTGTCCTTGAATGCCTGACATTGCATGACTGTGTGTGTGTGTGTGTGTGTGTGTGTGTGTGTGTGTGTGTGTGTGTGTGTGTGTGTGTGTGTGTGTGTGTGTGTGTGTGTGTGTGTGTGTGTGTGTGTGTGTGTGTGTGTGTGTGTGTGTGTGTGTGTGTGTGTGTGTGTGTGTTCATCTCTCTGTGTGGATCTCCTGAGTTGAATGTGCATATTACACTTATCACCTGCTGACTGTACGTGTGTGCTGTGTTCGTGTGCATCTGCATGTGACCCAGGTGATGCAGGCTCACGGGGTCCGCAATCTGGTCTTCAGCAGCTCGGCCACGGTGTACGGGGACCCCCAGCGCCTGCCCATCGACGAGCAGCACCCTGTGGGCGGCTGCACCAACCCCTACGGCCAGACCAAGTTCTTCATCGAGGAGATGATCAAGGACCACTGTAAGGCGGAGAAGGTACAGATCCGGGAAGTGGAAATGTATTCACGGAAATACACACACATATACACACACACACGCACACACACAAACACACACACATGCGAGCTGTCTCATTGTTGCCTCTGTGTGTGCAGGACTGGAATGCAGTGCTGCTGCGTTATTTCAACCCAATTGGAGCTCATCCCTCCGGCGTGATAGGAGAGGACCCTCAGGGTATCCCCAACAACCTGCTGCCATATGTTGCTCAGGTAGATGAAATACACGGCTACATCTGAGGGACCTCTATTCTGCACCATGTGTCCTGTGGTTTGACCGGTTAGAATTACCTTTATTCTCCTCCTCAAAGGTTGCCGTTGGGAGAAGGAAGTGCCTCAACGTATTTGGGAACGACTATGACACAGTCGACGGGACAGGTGATGAAAAAGATTGGGCAAAGATTCAATTGTGCATGGAAATATTATTTTGGGCAGAGGGCACCTAAAGATAGGGTGGGTTAGATGTTTCTGAAACACTATTTGACCGTTTTTCTTAACTCTTGATAGCCAGCAATAAATAAAGAAACGCCTGGGGAAAGAAATTGAAATAACGGTGCCTGTGGACCTCGTAGGACTGTTGTGAACATGACAGCCTATCAGATTCAAGAAGCTGGGCATTAGCTGTGACGAGAGGGCAGAGGGGAGGGGGTGGGGTCTATCGGTTGCATTTTTGTATCCTGCTCTTGCTAGCTTCTTCAGGAATACCAACCCTATCTTTAATAACCAAGAAAACCATCATTGCATTTGTTTCACTAACGTTCCGAATCATTTAAAGAAGTTTATCCCGCTCTGTAGGTGTGAGAGATTACATCCACGTCGTAGATCTGGCAAAGGGACACATGGCAGCTTTGAAGAAGCTGAAGGAGGACTGCGGCTGCCAGGTAGTAAGAAACACACACTTTCTGCCTGTGTGTACACCCTTGAGGTATTTATTGACTCATTTGTGCATCATTGTGTGTGTGTCTGTAGGTTTACAACCTCGGAACAGGAAGGGGCTACTCTGTGCTCCAGATGGTGAAAGCCATGGAGAAAGCCTCAGGGAGAGAGGTGAGTGATTTGACTGTGAGGTTGGCCTCTTATCCATTGATGTTTCCTTCTATTTAGGCTAAACCCCTCTGTTTTAAATTAATTTGTCATTGTCCAATATGTCCTCTCTGTAGATCTCATACGAGATCGGCCCTCGTAGAGAGGGAGACATCGCATCCTGCTATGCCGACTCGAGTCTGGCGGAGAAGGAGCTCGGCTGGAAGGCCGAATTTGACCTGGAACGAATGTGTAAATTAACTTTTTTAATTTCATCTGATCCTCCTCCTCCTCTGAAAATTACGTGTTGTTATTGGTTTATCTTGTTAAAGAAAATCCCACATTTTCCTGTGATGTGTCCCTACAGGTGAGGATCTGTGGCGCTGGCAGTCCATGAACCCCACAGGATTTTCCAAAGGCCCAGCGTCTTGATACGACTGAGCAGACTGTCCTTAAATGTTATTTCCTCTCTGCTCTTAATTAACCGTAACATTTTCAAATGATTGTTTACAAACTACAGTTTTCTCTGTGTCGTTTTCATCGGATCAACGATGGATATTTCCTCTGTAAATGTAATGATCATGAAGCCATAACAATGAAAGAATAAATGTAATTTTTATTGAAATCACAGAAGCCTATCATTCCACTCCATAATGAAACTGATGCAAATCACTGTGAAGTGAGTTTTACTTCATTTTGATTGACAGCGTTTTACCACATTGAGATTAAACCACGATGACTCAGTGAGACACAACCAAACCATGAGAATGTTCTGGTATAAGAGGCTCTCTCACCTTCACATAGCATATAACAGCAGGTACGGTGGCCCTGAAGTGCAAATCACAATCACAAATCAAATATCTGCTACCCACGAGGCTCATCGCTGAGCGGACGGACACAAAGTGATTTCTCATCTTATGTTGTGTTTTGTTATTTGGTGTTATGTTTTTTTAATACTTGCCACTGGGATTAATTATTTGCAGTTGTTTTTGATTATTTACAGTCATGTTTCATTCCTTGCCGTTGAGTTTTCTTATACTTGCAGTTGTGTGTTTTTAATACTTGCCACTGCCTTGAGTTATAGTTGCCGTCTGGAATAATTATTTGCAGATGTTTTTTATTATTGACTGTTATGTACTCTTTGCCGTTGGTTTTTCTTATCCTTGCAGTTGCATTTTATCATTTGCCATTGTTGTTTGCTGATTTGTTTTTATGTTTTTTTGTTTAATTTGATTTTGTCCCATTCTCTTATACTTATGCTGTTGCATCTTCTACTTGTGCTGTTTCCTTTTTCCTATTTGCTGTTGCATTTTATTCACCTCAGTGTTTGGTGATTTGCACTTCAGGGCCACCATAACACAACCTTTAGGAAAGTCACATGACAATGAATACATCTACCAGAATGATTAGATTCGTTGTACTTCAGTATCACTTAAAAAAACATGCCTGCAGGACTGTTGTATTAGAATAATCCTTATATTCTAAGAGTGGATTATTCAGCATTACCACAGTGTACATACAGTGGTCTGCATATAAACGGGGCACTGGGGCTTTAAATGGCTCCTTGAACCCTCGGGCACCCAGTTAATAAACACCCACGTCAGCACAGAGCTCCATTCGCTCTAACCGGGTTTCGGTCTTTAGGGCTGAGCAGGAAGTGGCAGACTGGACCCTGGACGAGGGGAAAAAGAGGCGCAGGGAATACATTGGATAAAAAACCATGGATATGGTGGCAGACTTGGGGGCGAGTAGACTCTATCGGGCGCCGGGTGAATCGAGTCACCAGTGAGTATCGATGGATTTTGTCTGGAGGGAGGGTGGGTTACCACGGCGTGGGGCGTCAGCGGGTCCTGCCGACACCTCACGCCTGGGACGGAGCCTCCGGGTCGGGGTGAGTCCTCCCCGCTGCTCGCTGCCTCCCGACCGGACCTCCGGCGGAGCAGTGCGGGGCGGCGGTGCTCGAAACCGGGCGTGTTAGCGCGTCTCCTCCCGCCCCTGTCCGCGCTGCACACACACAGTTTGTTATCAGCTCGCAGCATGAGCATTTGCTGGAGGTTTGTGTGTTATTCTTTATTTCAATTTTTGTGTCCCTATTGTGTGCGGTGGCTGGAGCCTGAAGTGGGCGTCGCTCCAGGACAGACTGGGCTGCCCGCTTTCCTCTCTCTGCAGCACTGGGGCTTTTGTAGGTCGACGTGTGTGTTTGCGTGTGTTTGCGTGTGTGTGTGTGCGTGTGTAGCGGAGGATTTCTCAGGAAAGGTATGACACATGTCTGGTCCGTGTGACAGGGGCAGCAGCGGGGACGATCCCCGGCGGCCGGGCGTCGCATCGCGGGTTGTAAACCGGGCGCTGCTGCTGCTGCGGAGGCTCGTCGGCGAAAAGCGCATAATTACAAATGAAAGCGTTGTAGTTCAGGAGGACGGATGAGGAGAATAATATTGAAGGAGAAGAAGTATTCTGCAAAAATGAGATTGTGATGTATTTATCATTATGGTGTGTTATTGATCGGTGATTGGTTTCCGCTGCTCGCCGGTGGGATGCGCTGCAGACAGCGGGGGTCTCAAACCACCCCCCCACCCTCAGGTGTGGTTGTTGGGTTTGTCACCCGATGCTCCCTGACTGGAGTCGGGTGTAGCCCTATGGTGTAGCCCCATTAGAGGAGGTTTTTTGTATGAAGGCTCCTCCAGCCAATCACAGCGCAGAATCTCCTGTGGGCGGGAGCTGGGGCTGAGCCAGTTCAGGGACAAAGGCACATGATAATTGATAGATTCTTCCAGGGGTCTTCTAAGTAGGATCCGGGCCCCCCCAAGGGCCCTATAGGGGTGGCAGGGGAATCATTTATTTTCTCCATATTTCCATCCATTTGCAACACACTGACAGAATGTTTAAACTTGGTCCTGAATTGCATGCATTTCCTGTAATATAACATCAAAAAGCAAAACATTTATTAAAAGGAGGTTTGCGGTAATGTTTGTGTCGGTTAAAAGATCCTTGAAGTGCAAAAGTTTAAGAGCCACTAGACAAATCAATGGGGTGTTTGTTAAATTTTGTTTAATGTAAAATGCAAATTATACAAATTATATTCTTGGAAGTTCAGAATCAAGATGGAAGTGTCTCAGTCTAAATAATGAGGCACACCAGGTTTATTATTTCCGAACAGACCAGCTCAGGTCCTGATGCACGCAGCCAGTGAGAGTGCTGTCATGTTGTCTCCTGCAGGCAGCCTCAGAGGTGGTTCAACACCGCCGACATCACAGTGGCTCACCAGAGCAACCTGCTGAAGCAGCTCAACCAGCAGCGGCGGCAGGAGCTGTTCTGTGACTGCAGCGTGCTGGTGGAGGGCCAGCTCTTCAGAGCCCACCGCAACGTCCTGTTCGCCAGCAGCGGCTACTTCCGCATGTTGCTGTCCCAGGGGCCCGAGGGGCTGTCGGACCCCGTCATCAGCGCCACCTTCGACGTCTTCAGCCCCGAGATCTTCACTGTAATCCTGGATTTCATCTACTCCGGCCAGCTGGATCTCTCTGGTCACAACGTGATCGAGGTGATGTCCGCAGCCAGCTACTTGCAGATGAACAATGTCATCAGCTACTGCAAGAACTTCATCAAGTCGTCCCTGGACATCAGCATGAAAGATGAAGACAGTGACCGCTGCCTCAGCTTGTCTGAGACCTGCAGCTTTACCAGTGGGGCCGGAGAGGAGACCACCGAGCAGCAGCAGCAGGGCCCCTGCTCCGTCAGTCCACCACCTGCACTTTGGACCAGGGACAATTCCAGATCCCAGTCCAGCTTCATTGGGAAGGATCCAGACCTGGACTCTTCAGTCTCAGCTATAAAGACAGACCCAAGCAGCCCTGCTAATGAGCTCAGTGTAGAGCCTGAAGACCTGCAGGACCCTCAAGACCCTCTGTACACACTGCCCAGACCAGAGCGCCGGAGAGGTAAAGGAGGAACCAAGAGGAGGTTGCCCAACAATAACCGCTCTCATCAACCCGAAGAGTTGGACCTTGAGGAGGCGAGGACAAAAAAGGCGGAAAAGGCCGAGGAGCTGTACGCAACTCTACCACAGATTGTCGGTGTTATGGGACACTTCAATAGAGGTGAGTTGTGCATCGGTCAATAAAATGGAGAATCAGTCACGTGTTCACCTTTTCCAGAATTACATCATTAGCAGAAATGCACGAGTGTGACCCTGAAACAAAACCACTGCTGTAGACTGTGATTCATAGGGAACAAGTAACAGTCGTGTGAACAGCTTCACTTCCTCTTTGCAGACTCCAACCACATCATGCGCTTCAAATGCCCCTTCTGCACCCACACTGTGAAGAGGAAGGCCGACCTGAAGCGCCACTTGCGCTGTCACACTGGGGAGAGGCCGTACCCCTGCCAGGCCTGCAATAAACGCTTCACCCGCCTGGAGCACCTCCGCAGCCACTTCGAGACGGTGGGTGCAAGTACAACCAGGAAGTGAAGCCACTGCACAGAGCTACAGTAACACAAGCTGTAATATAACACATCTGCATTAAACACATTCCTCTCCACAGATCCATCAAGCCAGGAAGCTGGTGTGCAGGAAGTGCAAGTGTCAGGTCACGGAGGAGACGGGACACGTGGTGTGCGAGGGCTCGCGGCGCTACCGCATGTGCACCGCGTGCATCGAGGAAGTGGGCTGCGACAACATCCCCATGGACGGCCTGGAGGAGGCCGACGACGAGCCGGCCCTGCTGCTGGGCGTGGACGGGGAGGAGGAGGGGGACAGCAAGCGGAGCTGGATGGTAACCGACGACGAGGACGACCTGGCTGAGGACTCGGGGGCCGACCTCATCATCCAGCAAGTGGACGACAGTGATGAGGAGCTGCAGTGAAATGGGACCAAAGTATGTGTGTGTGTGTGTTCGTGTGTATGTGTGTGTGTGGGTGTGTGGGTGTGTGAAATCCATGCAATAGAATTTATGCATAAAAGAACTGATCCACTGATGTAAATACACACATTTATGATGTATTATTTGTCTATTGGTTGAATACATAGACGGTATCTAAAGATGGATGAGACGAGGCCAAAAGTGAAGCCAAAGTGTTTTGATTGCCTCCTGGTGGCTGGCTGCAGAATAGGTCATGAATCCTGCTGTTAATGGAGCGGATGTGGGCAAAACAAAAGTAAAAAAATTTTTTCTCAAAGACAGTTTCTGACATTTTAGTTAGTTATTATAAGAATGATAAGATTGGTTTTACTTAGTCATATTATTATATAAAACCAGGATGTAATGTTATGATTGACAGCTAAGACTGACTTAGCGCATGTTTGGATCCATCCCTCGGTTGGGAAGATGGCAGCGCATGTACCCAGAATATTTTGGCTTTGATTCTGGATAGACCGAGGAAGTGTAGACATGTCCTACATCTTTATTTACAGCCTATGGTTGAATGCAACTGGTTAATCTTTACTTTGAATGGGATTGTGGATCTTTGGGAACAAATGGAATGCTTTTTGTGAAGCTTCATCAAAAATATGCACTATCCAAAGCATGCATATTGAGTGTGTCCTGTGCGTCAGTTATATATTTGTAGACCTCTTTCAAAGACAAGTTTTTTGTCAAATGCATGGAAGAACAAACACCTTTGTACTTTTCTGGGACTAAACTTTGATATCTGGTGTTGAAGCGAAACAAAGTGACTGAACAGTGACTCTATTATTTCTCTACTGCCTGAGGGGAAAGTTGCATTTTTTCTTTTCCATATCTCACGATTGCAGTGCTTTTTATGAATATGTTTGATTATTATATTCACTATGATATAACGCCAATTATTATTTATTTATTTTTTGTTTGTTTTTTACTTTTTGACACATTAAAGATATTTTTATACATTTTTGCATCTGGTTTGTTCATCTTCATGAGTAAGAGAAATGCTGCCAGGTCAATAAGCTGTTGGTTTGTTTTTACATATGTCATTAATAGTAAGATAAATATTAAAATTAATGTATAGAATATGATTACATGGCACAAAGGTAAATAATATCAGAGATATCAACACTTGAGTTAAATTTTGTACTGTTTTTAATAAATACAGTACAAACTGATAGTGTTGTTATTCTCATTTAATTGGTGATAAAAGCAGCTGTAATGTTACTTTGGACACTGCTGTCGTTTCTTTGAGGCTGACCCTTTACAGCTCCTTATTTCTGGATCTTTTCTATGGTGCAATAGATAAGATTACACAAAATGTATACATTTTGAGATTATACCTTTGGAATCATTGTTGGAATTATCTTCAAAACCGGTTTCCTCTACCTTCCACCTCCTAAACGTTCACTCTATGCCAGTTTTAGCTCAGTCCTGTAAAGGTTATAAATGTTACCTCTTCATTTACATCCCATCCTGTCTGGCTTTAAAAGTGCTGGGGTTTAGAAACCACTCCTTTAAGGAACCACACCTTGATGCAGCATATCTTTATAAATAGGGCCCGAGCACTGACATCAAAGGTCAGGTGAGGCCCTATTGAAATTGTAAGGATTATTATTATTTAGGGCCCGAGCACTGACTGAAAGGTGAGGCCCTATTGAAATTGTAAGGAAATAAATTGGCTTTTTGAGGGCTTTACCATGCTCAAATTCTTACCAAAATTTGCAGAAAGTTAGAAAGTGGTGAAAATGTACGTATTCTGGAGGAATTTTTAATGGGCGTCGCAAAATGGCTCAAAGGTGCCCCCGAGACCCCCGGAACGTGTTCACATTGACCGATCTTCACAAAAATCGATACACAGGTGTATCATGACCAGGCAAACAAAAAAGTCTTTGGGTGAAATTGGAAAAACGCAACAGGAAGCCTGCTATTTTGCATTTAGTGGCCATTTTGGCCATATTCAACATTTTTACTTTGATGTACTTGTACCAGGGCTTTCATCGGATCAACTTCAAATTGAGATGAGTGTCATCACAACAAGACCGAGATTAAAAGTTATCCAAAGATCGATTTTTCGTCACACGGTGTGACCGTGGCGTGGCGTCAAAGTTTGATTACACGCCATTAAACACGATGTTCTGTAACGCGGACATACATGGACCATGAATCCTTTGATGCTGAGCCGTAAACAAACAACTCCACTCCTGCAGTGACAGTGGACATAATTCAAAGGAATCTTTATGTCTTGCAAAGGTGACGTCTCTCTCTCTCAGAATTGGGACATTTCCTCAAACTGTCTAAACATTGAGGTACGGCGAAGGTTCATCCTTCGCCAAAGGACATGATGTTGTCATAACTCCACTGTGCATTGTCCTATCACCACCAAACTTCTGTCTCATGATCAGAGTCCAAGCCTGAACAGCTCATATGTTACGTATGTATCTGCTCCCAGGTGAATGTAGTCACGTGGCAGCTGTGACCTTTTTCACAGCAGACATTTAAATATGTCCCCATAAGACAAGATGGATGAAAAAATTAACATAGTCTGATTTGCATTTGGCTGCTTCACTTTCAGGGTCCTGGGATCGTACATGCTAGCTCACTGTCAGTCATTTCTTACTGGGAGTAATTGATAAATACTGACTTATTACAAAATTAAATTTAAATATATTTCTGAGGTCTGAATGCTTTTACATAAGTTGTAAACACTACCAAAATACCTCCATCGATGAGGTTATATTTTCGTCTATGTGTGTTAGTTTGCAGGCTTACGCAAAAATTACTGAACTGATTTCTGTTAAAAAATTGTGCGGAGTGGTACAACCCAAGGAAGAATCCATTCAATTTCAATATGGAACTGGATCAAGGGACAGATCCAGGATATATTATTCTCTTTCTTTAACATTGTGAGATCGGGCATCTTTCCACATAAGAGAATAATTAACGGAGCTCGATTAAGAAAAATCTTAAAATATTTATGAGTGTGTGTATTAAATAAAGACAAAAATCTGTTGGATTTGATTGTGGTTTCATAAGGACACAGTAGAGCAATGTATTCTAGCGGGTGTCACTCCAGTTCAAAAAGCAGTTTTCATGCCCGGCCAGTAGATGTCGCCCTTGTGTGAGCTGTGAGGACTGGGAGGCTCCGGCTCCGCTGAGGAAGAGGTGACGTCCTCTGGAGGCTGGACCAACATGGCGACCGTCCTGAGACTCATCAACAGAGGCAGGATTGGGTCCGCGATGGGACAACAGTACCTGACGTTCAGCTCGGCAGCGAAGGTCAGAGAGTCCCGCAGTGTTTTACTTTACCTGCAGCTGCTGGTGTGTCTGTGCATCCTGCTAATGCTAGAGACAACTGCGGTTCACTTAGCTAACACGGGCTGGTGCTAACCGGCTAATATACCATATACATATATATATATATATAACATGTCTTTGTGTTTGTGTTTGTGTGTGTGTGTTTGTAGGCTAGTGTTAAAGCGTGTCAAGTTCTCCCAGAGAAGGTGAAAATAGTGGAGGTGGGACCCAGGGACGGTCTTCAGAATGAGAAGGTAACATTCTAAACATCATTATTTACATTATTACTTCCTGTTGTGCTGAGGTGAACCAGTTGCACAGGTCACGTGTTGCGCAACTATAACAATTCCAGGCATGCTGTGGTGTCGCTGTGTTTTATAAAGTGTTCCTCATTGTTGTTGTTCCCACTCTCTCAGACCATCGTGCCCACAGAGACCAAAATCCACCTGATTGACCTGCTGTCAGAGTCCGGGCTTCCGGTCATCGAGGCCACCAGCTTCGTGTCCCCGAAGTGGGTCCCACAGGTGAGACTGGTGTCCCAGAGCGATCCACATGCAAAGTGCCGTGCCCCACCCACACAGGGCAGGGCAGGAACTCCAGCTTTGGGCACTGGATGAGGCGTGTGCTCTCTGTGCTGATTGGTTTCTGTGTGTTTAATGTCAGATGGCCGATCAGGTGGAGGTGATGAAGGGGATCGTTAGGAAACCCGGGGTGTCGTATCCAGTCCTGACCCCCAACCTCAAGGGCTTCCATGCTGCTGTGAGTGTCGACTGAAACATCCCAACACACTTCACTGATATGCTTCTTTTACACCAAAATTCCTTTTTTTTAAAAAGGCGATTGTCTTTTTCAGTTTGAATCATTTCCACAACACACTATCAAATCACTATGGAATCTGTAAAAGACTTAAAACTCTCTTTAGTTCCTTATATGGTCAACGATGGCTTTGAATCCATTTTAACCTCAGCAAAGGAGGTTATGTTTTCCCCCCCTGTCCATTTGTTTGTTAGTACGTTTGTAAATAAAGTTACTCAAAACTACAAAGGACAGATTTCCATTAAACTTAGTGGAAGGTGTCAGTGGAAAACCCCATACAATTCTCTTGCGGATCCAGGAACTTATTAACATTGTGAGATAAGGCTTTTTCAACATCTTTTTATTTTTCTCGAGGATAATTCATGGATCTTGATGGGAAAAAAATCAGGCACATTTAGAAAACATCGGTCTCTATCATATACACTGACAATGTGTAGATTAAATTATGTTTTTTCCCTCAGTGAGTCATGTTTGATGACCCGAATGTGCCAGAAACCGAGAGTTTTAATATTATAAAAGAGATCACCGGTATATGCCAATGAAACAAAGCATCCTGACGCAACACTGACGGCAATGGCAGGGAGGGTGAATACCTCAGCCAGGTGTGTCCTGCAACTTTTTCACACAGGCCAATGGCACGTTCTTTACTGGTTTGTTCTGATAGAGGGTGAAACGAACCGGATCCTGTGTGTTGATCAGTGATGTTGTTTATTGTTAAAGTGAGCGCAGGTCAGAGGGGGGCTGATGAGGAAGCTCCAACATGAGACTCTGACACAGGACGACTGGACCTTTAATGAGCGTCTGTCCTGAAACAGCGTTGTTATAATTATTCAGCGGTGGAAACCAGCTGAAAGTATGAGTGTAGCTGTAAACATGATCATGTTCAGTCACTGCATCGATGCAGAGTCCAAACATTAACCTATATATTTTGTCTGGACAATACTATGCTTTTTTTACATTGGCTTTCAAAACATGGGCGGGATGAGTTCTATCAAAGTTAAATTGACGTGTCTTAAATTTCTATCGAGGACAAGTTCCATCGCGATAATTATCGATATCGTATTATCGGCCAGCCCTACCTGGAGCCAAACCCGGTTTACCTAAAACACGTTTGAACAACGTTATTATCATACCTCAGTTTGTTTGGAGTAAATACTACTATAGCTTAAATCTTCAATGTCGATATTTATTTTTTCTATGCGTCATTAGGATGTTTCTGTGGAAAGTTTGGCTCCTTACATACAAATGGTCTTTTTTTCCCTCAGTGAGTCATGATGTCCCGAACATGTTGTTCCCAAGATGTGACAAACAATATTTTCATGGGTGTATTTGCGCCAACTCCTGGAAGTTCAATGCACCTCATTACTTCATGCATAAAAGGTGCAGTATCAGCATCTAACTAAAGAAGAAGAACATAACACGGTCACTCAGGTGTCACGTTTCTATCACGTCACGTGGGATTGAACGCTGATTGTATCCCTTCCCATTGCAGACTATACCCAGGTGTTGGTGGGTGTTAGGGACTAAAGTTACAGAGGCATAGATTATATCCTGTTTCTTATACCGTTGGGAAAAAATCTGAAAGCTCACAACTGAGGTCAACTTTCCCTCAAACTTCCCTTTTCCTTGCTCTCACATACCACAGGTGAAGGCAGGAGCTTCAGAGGTCGCCATATTTGGCGCGGCATCCGAGCTTTTCAGCAAGAAGAACATAAACTGCACCGTGGAGGAGAGTTTACAGCGCTTTGACGAGGTTATGAAGGCAGCTAAAGAGGCTGGTGTGCCAGTTCGAGGGTAGGCGCGCGGACTTGCGCTTACTTGTTAACAACCCATTAAATCATTGTGATCTCAGTTTAATTCTCACACAAGTCCCATCCACGTTTTCCTTGTCTTCACAGATACGTGTCGTGTGTTCTCGGATGCCCGTATGAGGGCAAAGTGGCACCTGAAAAAGTTGCACATGTGAGTTTGCACTTAATATACGTTCACATTGCGTCAAATCTCTGTTTTTTAACCCTTTGACAAGAACACAAATATAATAACCACATAACTCAAGCTTCTCCGTCTTGCAGGTAGCGAAGCGTCTGTATGCCATGGGCTGCTATGAGATTTCCCTGGGCGACACCATTGGAGTGGGGACTCCAGGAAGCATGACTCAGATGTTAACAGCAGTGACCAAAGAGGTGCCAGTCAGCGCCCTGGCAGTCCACTGCCACGACACCTACGGCCAGGCCCTGGCTAACATCCTGGTTGCCCTACAGGTCAGAAGCGTTTCTGATAATTCACACCAGAAGATTTTATGAATGAAGTTGATGTCTAATTTGAAGGTGAATTATTAGTTATTAGATCGAGTAAATATTCTCCCTGTTTTGCAGATGGGAATCAGTGTGGTGGACTCATCAGTAGCTGGACTGGGTGGCTGTCCCTATGCCCAGGGGGCTTCTGGGAATGTTGCTACTGAAGATGTCATCTATATGCTGCATGGACTTGGGATTCAAACAGTAAAACACCACTTTTTGTTTTCCCTTTGACCCTGTTCAGATCTGTCCTGAGCGGTCAGTGTGAAGTACAGGTTTTGAACGCACCCAAATGAGATCTGATCACTCAGAGCATATTTGGAGATGGTCTGGGACCCATATGGTTCCATTCTTTAAACTGCGCCAACACAAACACAGTGACAACAGACACATTAGTTAACTCAAACTGGATAACAATGACAGAATTTAGTCTTTAATTTGAAGATTCCCAAAAAATTATTTATTTGTATATAGAGCGAAGCAAGATCCGATCACAGGACATCTTTTAATTCAAGGTGTAAACTGACGAACTTTGAGCTGTTCATTTGTAATCAGATTTCTCTGGAAGGATGTTAATACCAGTTGTGAACGTGACCTTTAGCTTCCACTGTCCTTTTGTTCCTGTGTAGTGGAGATTACAGATGTAACAGCGGCTCTTGTCTGGGTTTTTTTCCTCATAATTTAGTTAGCATGTATATTTATTGTGTTCAACATGAGCTGAAACCTCCATAAATGCTTGAATCTTGATCGTCTGACTTTCTGTCCTCACCTCAGGGCGTGGACCTCTCCAAGGTGATATCGGCCGGAGCTTTCATCTGTCGAAGCCTCAACAGGAAGACCAGCTCCAAAGTGGCACAGGCCACGTGCAAACTGTAGACGACAACCCGACCACGCGCTCTTACACAAGCTGCACACACCTCTGACCATGCAACCTGGAGCCGTCGTCCTCTATACGTTCCCTTCTATCCTCTTTAAGTTTGGTTTGTGTGAAGATATTCTTTCGATGTTTGAATGTACCTGCCCCCACTCTCCGTTTCAAAATGAAATATTTGATTAGATAATCGCTACATGAAAGCATCTCTGGAACAGTGCCTTATGTAAAGTCTAATCCTACACAAGATACCTTTCAAAATCCAAGCCTTTTTTTCTTTATGTTATTAGATAGTTTGCTTAGATCACTGGAGCAGTGGGTAAGATAAAGTTAAATAAGGATAATAATATAACAAATAGGAAATGTGTCCCATTAGTGGATAAACTCACTTTTGGCGTCAGAAAAGACAGAAGTGTGGTTTTGATTTTTGATCATTCTGTATTTGCTGTGACCATCATCAGAGTAATGATCGATCTCAGGAGAATCTGTGGAAACATCTGTCCCAATGAATCTGGGCATTGTGTTGATTTGTGAAACAACGGGACTGTGCTCTACTCCAGTGTTTTTTTTTGTTTTACATATGCAGGATCACTGGTTTTACTTTAATGTGTTTAAGTATTTATTTTGAAAAGCCTGTACATATGCAACTAGATTGTGAGTTTTAAAAATAAACCTATTTCATTAACTTAATCTGTCAATGATGTATTATTTTCAACATTTTTCAATTTACACATTGTGTATATGATAAAAATCGATGTTTGATACCTTTGCCAGTGCCTGAAATCAGTTTCCTAAATGTGGCTGAGTTTTTTCCCATCAAGATCCATGGATTATCCTCGAGAAAAATACGAAGATTATGAAAAAGCCTTATCTCACAATGTTAATAAGTTCCTGGATCCGCAAGAGAATTGTATGGGTTTTTCCCCTGACACCTTCCACTAAGTTTAATGGAAATCTGTCCTTTGTATTTCCGAGTAACCTTATTTACAAAAAAACTAAAAAAAACAAATGGACGGGGGGAAAACATAACCTCCTTCGCTGAGGTTAAAACGGATTCAAAGCCATCGTTGACCATATAAGGAACTAAAGAGAGTCTTAAGTCTTTTACAGATTCCATAGTGATTTGATAGTGTGTTGTGGAAATGATTCTAAACAAAACTTTTCTTTACCGCACCTCAGAGCAACCTGACTGACAGGTCTGACAGGCGGAGTGAAGTTCTTCCTCCTGGCCTCTGAACACGGAGGAGAGACGGAGAAGTAACTTCTCACGATGAGTCACAGCAATTTGAAATGATTAAAGGCTAATTGGTGTGGCAAGGAATTTAGCAAGAGTCAAAAGCAATGGAAACATTCAGCTCCTTAGTCCTGATCTGATAGTATCAGGGGAGTAAGAGTTAATTTGTGTTATGTATAAGTATTAAGATATAAAGTTCTCTAGAAATCTAGCTGTTGTACTAAATATGTCATTAATATTTTTCTGATGTGTTTATAAATCTGAAACAATTTTTCCTAAAGAAAATATTCTGAACCTACAAATCCATAAGAGCACCACTGTTGTAACTCAAAACAGAAAGACACATTTATTACATTTAAACTTAATTTATTCAATTTTATAAAACAAACAACATTGGTAACAAGTGCATAAAGTACATTTCCAGCATTTTGATGACTGTTGACTCACAAAATGGTGTCATAGTTCAGTGAGCGGAGCTGCCTCCTACCTCTGCCACTGTGTTCCAGCTCCAGCAACAGAGTTAAACAGCAGCATTCCTTTCACCTCATTTAAATCAACAGTGGTCTCATGAGGCCAGGTTGTGTACAAGGATATCAGCAGCCTCTGCAACGTGTGGCTGTCGCTGCATAAACCTGAGAGCTGTGAGCTTATGTCTGCATAGGATGTAAAGACAAAGATAATGATATTTAGATTTGGTTGCTGTCATTAATCTGGTCTGAGAGATTAAATGCATCATTTTGGGCCAGTTTGCAAATCTTCAAGTATTACTCAGCCATAACTGTAGGACTCCACACTTGAGATCATCACGATACGGAACCTGTCATATGAAGCCATGATCTGAGTTTTAATAAAATAAGAGAGATAACCGGAATATGCCAGTGACAACAGAGCACCCTGACACACCACTGTCGACAATGGCGGGTGAATACCTCAGCCAGGTGTGTCCTTCAGCTGTTGGCACAGGCCGATGGCTTCTTTCCTTCCTGTGTCAAAACTCCTATCCCAAGGCAAACTGAGTGAAATGAGTTCTGATAGAGGGTGAAACAGTGAAGCTGGAAAGGTCCTTTATTGTATTCAAAAAGTAACCTCACGTGTCGTGAACACATACATTTGGCTCTAAATGACCTGTAAATATTGTGGATGTTGGCTTGGAAACCAAAGTTCATGCTCTTAAAGAGTCTCTAGATGTGGACACAGGGGCCCACAGGATGAATCCAGTTGTGATGACTCAGCTTCCAGAGTCTAACTCGTACTGTAGTTTTTGCTCGTAGCTCTGAGTCTTTTCATTTTTTTGGGAGGATTTTTTCATTAGGTTCTCGCCCCAAACAACACCTAGCTTCTCCTGATTCAGGGTTAAGAAGCGATGGACAGGTCGGGAGCAGACGCCCGCATCTTATCTTCAAGTTTTAACATGTTAGGTATGTGCGAAGACCTGATCGCAGTCTTGAAGGACGGAGGGTTGTCCTTCTTGTCCGCCCTCGACATCGGCTGGCTGCAGTTGTTGAAGGGGTCGTCGTTGAAGTCCTCATGTGGCACGGGTATGCTGCGGCTGCGTCTCTTGATCTTCTTCGTGCACGAAGCGATGCGCTTGCAAATGAGGTAGACCATCTCGCAGATGTTCAGGACGATACAGAGGGCCGAGGCGCCGACCATGAAGTAGGTAAAGACCTTCTTCTCCGTGGGGTGGCCGATGTAGCAGTCCACCTGGTTGGGGCAGGGCCAGACCTCGCACTTGACTAGCCTTGGCAGGTAGAAGCTGTCGTAGATCCAGTGGAGGATGTAGAGGAAGGCGACCTCGATGGCCGTTTTCACAACTAGGCTAACAAGGTAAGTCCACCACAAGCCACCGTGTTTTTTACCCGGGTTGGAGTACTTCTTGACGTTATCGTGGTACTTGGCCTGGTGCTTGCGATCGCGGTCTTCGCGGTAGGCCACATGCATGACCACCATGAAGGAGGGGCACGTGACGAAGATGAGCTGCAGGGCCCACAGGCGGATGTGGGAGATGGGGAAGAAGTGGTCGTAGCAGGTGTTGGAGCAGCCGGGCTGCTTGGTGTTGCAGTCAAAGTCTTTCTGCTCGTCGCCCCACACTCGCTCCGCCGCCACCACATATACCATCACCCTGAACACGAACACCACAGACAGCCATATTCTCCCGAAAGCTGTGGAGTATTTGTTCACCCCACTGAGGAGGGCTTGGAAGTTCTTCCAGTCCATGTCCTCGGATGAAAGTCAAATCGTTCTTCTCTGGAACTCTTCTCTAGAAGTAGTTTATCTTCAAACCTGGAAATGGCAGAATGAAAAATGAGTCACCATGTTCTCACTGTCTGCTTCATTTCTACTCAGTGAACAGCAGTGTTAGTGCTGCCTCACTCCTCTTTAATAACACAGAACTTTTTATTCTGACTTTTTCAAATCATTAACTTGTCTTCCGAATTAGATTTAACTTGAAAACATCCCTCAAAGAACTGATTTCTCAGCTCCACCTTAAATGAAGTCACCACAATAACACACGTAGGAGGCCTGGAGCCAAACCCGTCGTAAAGAAAACACGTTTGAACAACGTTACGACTCAGTTTGTTTGGAGAAAATACAACTGTAAATCTTCTCTGTCAATATTTATTTCCTATGAGTCATTAGGATTGTCCCGTGGAAAGTTTGGCTCATTATGTACAAATGATCTCTAAACATCACACACTTAAATCACAGATGCTGCTTACGTGGCCGCTTAGTTAAAGACATCGAATCACCACAATCTGAAAACTCTCATTTCCAACTAACTGAGACGCGACATGAGAAAACCCCACGAAGCGCCTCTCATCTCAGACACATCAAAAAGCTCGTCATGAGGAGTTGTTTCCACTTACTGACAGATGTTTCACTCCATCCTGAGTCCGAAGACGCGTGATTTCATGTATTTCCAATGATTTGTTCCTGTTTGAAAGTCCTTTTACTCCCTTAACGCGCAGATGCGAGTCCCCTGCGCCAGGTAGCGAGCGCCAGTGTAGAGAAATGCGCCCGTAGGTGGGTGGGGTTAAAGAAGAGAGACTGGAGCTGCTTCAGAAGATCGCCCTTTTTTTCCTTCTCTACTCCCCTCCCTCTCCTTCTCTGCCTCTGTCTCGCTCTCTCTTCATTCCTCACACGCCAGAGTTCAGTGACTATTCCAATATGAATAGGCACATGTGTTCAAATTAAAGTGCGCACAAAAGCATCTCCAGGTACTTGGACCAGGAGTTGGAGAGGAGGTCTATAAGTGGAGGATAATGTTTCAGGTCCAGAGAACCAATCACAGCCGTTGTGGTTTCGAGACCACACATGGTTCAGAACTGTGGTGGGTACTATGAGAACCACCAGGGGATCCAGTGCAGTGCCCTGAGGAACATTTTAGTTTTAATTCAAAGTATAATATATATTTCAAAGGGACATGTATTCATCATCTCCATACATATGTTTCAGATGAATAGAATTCTATACCAAGTTTCATCTATTAGCATATATGTCTCTTTATAATTGGTTAAATTAAGCATTTAACATCAATGTGACTGTCTAATGTGACTGGAAAACATGTTTTAATGATGACATGGCACCATTGTATTCCTGCGCCATGTTTCCAGAAACACAACCCATTGTCATTGTCTCAACTTGTTTGGCAGTATGTACCATACGTAAGAGGCCGACACACCCTGAACTTGATACATTTTTATGTTGCGCATGTTTTCCAAAGTATGAGGAGTGCTAAGCAAAACTTGTTTCCTGATTTGTTGTGAGGGAGTAAACGAGGAGAAGTTTGTTTTGATTTACCCAGATTAATTTCCTCCATTCCTCTTTTGTTAATTTCCTGCACTTTTTATGATCTACTGTTCCACCTCTACGCCCTCAGAGGAGCCCAAAAGCTTTATTGTTTTTCCTTTATTCTTTATAAGACAAGGCTCTACTCAAATAACACCATTCATGAACTCACAGTTCGCCCAGCTTTTGTCTCTATTCAACTTAAACCGATTTTTCTTACAGTTAACATTTATGAAGCTCACTGCACTACCATGTGTCTGTCTTGTAGGATGAGCAGCCTATTATCAGGAGTCACTGTAGACGTTTGTAAGCCCCCAGATGTTGTGAGGGTTATCAAATATCACCTCACTGTGCCTCTACCTGCGTGTTCCTGCAGAGCGGTGTCTTCATTCAGATCTATTGAATCCCGTGTTTACACAATGGTGAAAAGGTAAAGACGTGTTCACATATCACGGGCCTCAAGTCCAGTCAAGTGTATTTGTACTTCTCAGAGCAGTGACATCTCAATGGGAGTCTTTTATGCTCACGGCCGAGCCCTAAAGTTCCAGCTTTCCACAAACACGTGATATAAGAGTAGGTGCCACATGCATTATATTGCAGAGTAACCTGATGATCAAGATGACTTCGGATTTGACGTTGACGTTTAACCCTAACCCTTACCCTATAGATGAAAGTTCAAGATGTTTCTTTGTCTCACTTTATGTAACACAAACGAGTTAGACAAAGTTTGTAGTTCAGTCTGTGAGCAGACAAATCTCAGCTGCCAAGTCTTTTAAGGAAGCGCCTGTGGAGCGAGGACAAGCAACTTTAGTAAGTAGTCAATAAAACAGAAGCAATAAAGAACGACAATAGTAATAATAAGATAAATACAGTGATAACAGAATCAAACAAAAAATGTATTCACAAAAAATAAAATACAATATAAGAACAAGATAATAAACCAATCAATTGAACTTTATTTGTATGGCCCATACTCAGAAATCACAGTTTAACTTTAAGGTGCAACATCCTCTGCCCTTAACCCTCGACTAGAGTGAGTAAAACTTAAAAACACCTCACCACAGAAGTGTAACAGAGCACATCAACAAAATAACAAATTCAAAAGGCAGTGTCTAACATAAATGGAGAGGAGCATCAATGTTTGCAGTATTTATACAGAAGAAAAACTCTGACATAGATGAAGGCAGCAGCAATGCCAATTGTAATGACACAGGTATGGCCAGCAATACTTATTTATGTGAGGAGGCACATTGTATATCTGAGCGAACTAGTGGTATCAAAATCCACGATCATCTTCTACAAGGAACAATAAAGCTCAAGGACTCTGGGGAAGGAAGTTACATGTACATGAGAAACTAATGTGATGAAGAGGGAGAAAAGAAGAATTCTGGATGGATAAAATGGAGCAAATTTATTTCGTCAGACTGAAAAATTATGCATTTATTTCCATCTGTGTATGAATATAAAAGTCAGAATGGATGTGATTCAAACTGTGTAAAATACCTCTAATAAACAGACTGCTGGCACCTTGTCTCTAACTCCGGCAGATATGAGCTACAACCTCTCAGAACAACGTTAGAAATATCAGCCGCCGGTTGTTTTCTCTCATCTGAACACAACATCTGTACGTGTAACATTTAGAGCCGCCTCGAAGACGAGAGGAGGACTCGAATGGGACAAGGGGGAAGGGGGAGGGGGAGAGTTTTTTTGGCTGTAGATGAGCAACTGGTCCAGGCAGTCTGCCGGGACACACCTGAAGGAATGCACCCCATGACTCAACCGCTATCGGGCGACATGTCTTAACAGGAAGGAGAAGCAACGGACGAAATAAACACCTCACTTTTGGACTGGTGCTGCTGCTGCTGCTGTGAAAAGAAAGAAACGCACCAGCAGCAGAGAAAGCTTTGGCCAGGAGGACAGACAATACTCAGGAAGGGATGGGAGTGGTCGCATAATGAGAGTGATAAACAAGAGCTGCACATGTTGGGGCCTCTTTATATTACATAATTTATTTTTGTTTAATTTAACTCTTCATGTCCAAGGCCAAGAGGCCGACTTTATTTCCTGTAGTAGTGCAGAGGGCAGAGTGGAAAAAATGTGACACACACACACACAGAAACACACACACACAGATTTTTGTTCTCATCTACACCTTGTGGTATCTCGTCTTTCCAGTTTTCTTGGTTTCATAGAGGCTGAGAAGTTTCAGCTGCCACTGCAAAACACTGTAGGTAAACAAGTTGATTTCTGTAACAACTAGTTACTGTAATAATACACAGGCCTAATTTTTTCACAGGTTTCATTGGTAGTACTGAACTGAAACAGATGTTAGCGGTGCCAGTGAGAAATGTTGTGCCGTCCAATGATACCATTGTTAGTGGAAAGACTTTATCCAGATAGAGTTTCTAAACGTTGATATTTATAGACATCAAGTAAAAAATGTATTCACTTTCACTACGCTGATGTTCTAGTCGAGATTTCAGGAGAAGAAATCTCAAAACCCTCTGTGGATACAATTGAAAACATCCACTGTAAGTACACAAGCCATCTTTTTACTCTCCCCTGGCATGTTGCAGTGTAAATACTGGAATCATCCATCCAGAGGCCGCTCGGGCGGTCAAATTCCTGGGCTGGGTGGTTCCACACGTCAGGGCAGATGAATCAGAGGAGTGGGAGACTCCTCCTCCGCCCTCCTCTTAGTACCAATCAAGCAAAACAATGAGGGCGCCGCTCATGGCAACAGGGCGATCCGGTGCGGGCAGTGGGGAGGGAGGGAGGGAGGGATTTCTTTTTTATGAAACACATGGAAAAAGTGGAGGCAGAAAGAAAGTGTGAGACATAAGTCCCACCATACAGCTGCAGAGTCAACATGCTCTTCTCCAGGAAGGCAGCCGCTTCACGTTGGTCTGTGCCAAGATTCTTCTGTGTTTTAGTAACAACTTGTTCTGAATTAAACTCTGCCTCCACTACTGTGTAGGGACCACATGAAGAAAACAACACATTTTCCAAAACACAAAAATCTTTAATGAAAAGTATGTGAACAACTCTGTAGCCATGAAGTCTGAAGAATATTAAAAAAAAAACTGATATCAACAACAGCCAAAGCTGAATTTCGACTTCATTGTTCTCTACACAACAACACAATCTCTCATGACTTTTGATAAATTACATAAAGTACAATATTTACAACAAGACTTCAACACGCAAGAGAAGGGGTAAGACACAGTACATTGAAGGCTCTGAGGCTGGGCACAAGCAGAGGGAAAATCTTACACAGAGAACCACATGTGTACTCTCCAAACCACAGGGTGACTCATAGGCTGGATAAAACAAATTAGCTTTTTTTTCTTTTCAGGGACTGTAGTGTAGAACTCGAATGTGTTTAAAAAATCAAATCAAATTAAAACAGCAGAGATCACATTCCGGATCAGTGACACATTGGGCTTGTGGTCTCCTCTGACCCTGGACCCAGGAAACAGTCAGGAACTAACTCCATCGTAGTTCAGTCTGTGAGCAGACAAACGTCAGCTGCCAAGTCTTTTAAGGAAGCGCCTGTGGAGCGAGGACAAGCAACTTTCCTTTCTTGTGTCTCTCCTCAGTATCTCAAGATATGGCCACTCTGTATGAGGGGGCCGGGGTTACTGGGGTCTTGTCCTTTCCCAATTGTAGAGTGCTCGGGTCCATCAAGGTGCTACCGCTGGACATGTTGTCGGCCGTGACATGGCGAGAGTGATGGATCTTGGTGACACATTCACGTAAGCGTTTGCCGATCAGGTAGACGATTTCAATAATGGAGAGCACGATGCAGACCAGGCTGCTGACCACCATGAAGAGGGTGAAGATCTTCTTCTCTGTGGGCCGGGAGATGAAGCAGTCCACCACGTTGGGACACGGCTTCTGCTGGCACTTGATCAGCAATGGGAAGTCGTAGCCCTCGTAGATGTGATAGACGAGGTAGACGAAGGTGAGGTCCACGCCGATTTTGAAGACTAAGGTGAGGACGTAGGTCCACCACAGGCCACCACGCTTCTTGCCGGTGTTCATGTAGAGGCGTCGGCAGTTCTCGCCGTACCGGAGCTTGTTCTTGCGTTCCCTGTCCTCCCTGTAGGCGACGTGCATCACCACCAGCATCGAGGGGCAGGTGACGAAGATGAGCTGCAGCGCCCACAGCCGGACGTGGGAGACGGGGAAGAAGTGGTCGTAGCAGACGTTGTGGCAGCCGGGCTGGAGCGTGTTGCACTTGAAGTCCTTCTGCTCGTCGCCCCACACCTTCTCCGCCGCCACCACGAACACCATGACCCGGAAAATGAAGACGATGGAGAGCCAGACTCGCCCGAAGGCGGTGGAGTACTTGTTCACTCCACTGAGGAGGCTATGGAGGAATGCCCAGTTCATGACGAGGTCTGTTCACGGTCTGTCCTCTCTTCCTGCTGATGGAAGACAGGAGACAGTTCAGAAATGTACCCGCCTGGAACAAAGAGAGAGAACGGACATGTTGTTGAGGAAAAAAAACAAGAGAAGAAGGGAAACTGGTTCATTAACACAGGAACTCATGTGTTAACATCTGTCTTTAGGAAAAAAAAAAAAAAAACGGAAAGGAGAAAAAAAAGTAAGTGAGTAAAATGATCATAAAAGAGATTTAGGTGTTTTGAACAAACTTAATAACTTCCGTTTAAGTGAGCAAGACGGTCTTAGCTCGTCGCTGTACCGAGACAATTACACAACTCTCTCTCAAATCACACATCCTCACTGCCGCTCTCACGTTTCTACCATGGTGCGCAATTACGCGTATCCAAAAAGCCCACGTTCACAAACGAGTGAATCCAAACGTGTTCACGTTACTTTTATACTGAGTTAATAAGAATAGTAAGTGAATACTCACAGTTTTACCTTCTGGTCGCGGACGAAGCGGAGGAACGGGATCAGGATGAAGCTCTGCGCTCAGACATCCAGCAGATTTCTCAAGAGGACGGCGGAGAGTGAGTGGGTGAGTGAGAGAGGCGGGGGGTGGAGCTGTTCTGCTGCTGTGTCGTCTCCCCTGCTCAGGTGTGGCTGTTCCAACTCTCCCTCCCTCCTCCAGGTACATGAAGAGAACCCCCAAGGTTTCATACTGTTTTTTGAAATACAGTTGACGTCCTGCAGCCAGATCTGAATAATTTCTATTTCGACTATTATTTGATTTAGAAAATGTTTATTTCAAATTATGTATTAATATCGTTTTTTTATGTATTATAAGAGATTATCCATTCAATAATACTAATATAATAATTATAAATGTTGTAAATTCGGAATAGCTGTTCATAAATAAGAAATACTGACTATAAAATTATTAAATTTTGACACTTGAAAATATGTTTTAAAGACAAAAGCACTAAATACAAATTAGTGAAAGAACAAAATAATTAGTAACTATTTAAATGAAATAATAAATATAAGTGTGTTTTTTTTATACCATCATTAAGTAAAAACCTATTACTAAGTTTATTTGCTTAATTTGTTGGCATGAAACCAGTACAACGTAAAAATAAGCAGTTTTAACTGGTAAAATACTGACTGAACTAAAAAAACACTTTATGTACATTGTTGCTCGAAAAAAACAACATACTTTGCATTAAACCAGTAAAATGAACAGGCAGGCAGTTCAACACCTTTCTTTGTAATAGCTCTCCATACCCCAAAAAGATACCAAGTGAACTAGACAACAAATTGTGTTTAATAAATATATTTAGAGCTATATAACAATGAAGGAGTAAACCAACAAGTCTTTATCAAAATGCAACTTTTAATAAGTAAAAATCTGACAGTCAAGCTGTAGAAAACGGTGTTCATTGAAATATTTACATGACAGAAGATGTGGCTTCAGAGACCATGAACACACACATGATCTCACACTTTCACTGCCTCTACATACACATACAAAAAACATCAAGCGTGTGCCTCTGATGCGTTCACACTAGTTCTCCACAGTCCGAGATGATCACTTTCTGCTTCGGCTTCCCATCTTTGTTCCCCTGAGCCTGAAAAGAAAAGAGCAATTCAAATGGCTTTAAAGTATGAAATCTATAAATCTTTATCACAATATAACAGACTTTGGTCACTGTAACACAAGTGTTTATAGCTATGAACATGTTAAAACCTTTTTAATACCTTTTGAAATTAAATTTAACACCAAACGAGTGATGCAAATAAATACCAAACATATATTTGTTCCAATTTAAAATATTTATGCTCTTTTGACACTGTGCAGTTTGCTTCATAAGTACTTCCAGGCTCTGGGTTCATCCACCACAAGTGCTCAACATTCTCAGGGCACATTTTGTTCAACTTGCATTCCCTCATGTTGATAATCTAGCTACTAGCCTGACTGCAGAGGCATTGGTTTACTCACAAACTCAAACAGAGACTAAGCAGCACATAGGGGAATCTGTATTCCTGCCTCTTTGGTCTGGCCAAGCAGAGACATTTTGAAGATGAGCTTAGATGGTGTCGTATCAAAAAGATGAAGACCCATCCAATGCGAATTTAAGAAAGTTTCATTCTTTTAAGGTCTTCTATTTGTAAAATGTAATTTAAGACATTGTTAGACTTCTTAAAGACCTGCGGCCTGACAGTGTACTGCAGTTATGGGCACTAACTCACTTATATGTTCCAAACAGTGTCTCATTGTTTAACACTTTATCTTTATCAATTTATCTACTACACTAAGTAAAGAAATAGACTGAACCAACATTTACAGCATTTTATTAATTAAAAACAAGCTGGGAATGAGAATATTTACCTCATACCTTATGTTTTCATCTGCATTGTTTGTTTGTTATTTAGCATAATGATACAAAAACTACACAACTAATCAATCCTGGGTAGATCCAGGATTCTTTCACTTTTGTAAACGTTGTGAGACACGTTTCTTTTAAACATTTTTGTTGATTTCATGGATCTTGACGGAGGTATATGTTTTACTGAGTGACCTAGCCTGATGCTTCTCATATAGCCCTTTATTCGTTTTGGTAAAGTTAAGCCCTTTATGTTTTACCTCCATCGCACGGAGCACGTCCATCCCCTCCACCAGCTCGCCGAACACCACGTGTTTGTCATCCAGCCAGTCGGTCTTGTCAGTGGTGATGAAGAACTGAGAGCCGTTGGTGTTGGTGCCCGAGTTGGCCATGGAGAGCTGCCCTGTGAGCACAAGAGACATGGATTTAAACCAGTCACCCACAGGATCTACTGGTAAACACAAACCACACGCCTCCCTCACAGACGTCCCCACACACTAAGCACTGCATACAAAACCACTCACCTGGTTCAGTGTGTTTCAGGATAAAGTTTTCGTCGTCAAACTTGCGGCCGTAGATGGACTTGCCACCGGTGCCGTTGTGGTTGGTGAAGTCGCCTCCTTGGCACATGAACTGAGGGATGATGCGGTGGAAGCTGCTGCCCTTGAAGCCAAAGCCTTTGTCATGTGTGCACAGGCAGCGGAAGTTATCTACACAAGATGTGAGAAGAGATATTTGTGTTATTGTTTGTTTTTAAGTTGGACTTCATTTTTTACATACGAAAGTTTCATTAAGGCAACTGTGATTTATTTTTTTAGGAGGTGCACAGACTAATGAACTTCTTTATGCAAAAAACCAAAGCATGTGTAGTTTCAGTATGTATTTTTTAAGATGGGATGTGTCTAATATTCACACATATAGGAAGTGTTATCACAGGCAGTGGCCAATCATATTACGTGTAAACAAATACTAAAGTGCAAACACTGGCCAATCAAATCAATTGCATGCAAATACAAGTCCTGCCTGACAGAAAACTTCCAAATAATCCTGGAGAGATGAGGCAGAGTCAGTGTGTGAACCTGGTGTGTGTTCATCCGGTTGTGGAGTTTGTTGCACGGCACTGTGCTTGTGTGAATGTCACGTTAACACCAAAAGGCAGCTATATTGTTTCTCCTGGACTGGAAACTGATTGGTTGCAATTGCACCAGCACCAAGCATCAGGCACATCCCCCATTGAACCCCTAGACTAATAGTACATGTGACTGCTGAGTTAGAGCCACTCAGGACACGGCATACACACCTGCTGTCATGGGAACGATGTCCGCCCTCAGGAGGAAGCGTAGTCTCCCTGCCATCTTGTTGCCGATTTTGATGTCCATAAAGACCTGAGGATTAACTCTGCCCTTTTTAGCAGGAGGCTCAGCCTACAAAAAAAAATATCTTCATTTACCATCTTTACTAGGTTAGAGTCAGTAGCACCAGCACCAGGTAGATTGAACTGTCACCTCCTGTGTCGCCGTGGTGGTTGTTTCTCCACCCGCTGCCTCAGCATCAGCCTCCTCCGCGGTCTTTCCCGAGAACTTCTTCAGCCAGTCGTCGTCCGACCACACTGAGGGAGAGCACAGTTAAAATCAAACCTGTGGATTTAAAAATCACAGCAGAGGGGAATTCATAAGTCAATAGGTTTCCAATAATCACCTGGTCGAGAGGAACCTTCTTTGATTCTCATGGGTTTGGCGATGTTGACTCGGACAGTGCGACCGAAAAGCTCAGACTCGTTCTGTTGAATTAAACAAAAACATTCATATCAACAGAGGGTGATTTTGATTGAATCTCTGGGGTGCGTTTAAGTGGTGACCCAATTCAATGGCAGCGAAGGAAACTCTTTTACTGTTCAGGAAGTACAACATGTGCTCCCGCAGATGCAGGTGGTTGAATATGACCTCAAATTAAAACTAGTCTATCGTCAATTTTCACATGTTTTTGTATTTGTACATGCTGAAGAAACAATACATTCTTAACATTAGTTGTCATTTAAAATGCTGCTTTTCATCTAGTTTTAGTCGTATGTATTTTATTGATCATTGGCATGTGTATGCAGGAATGTGATCCACTTACCATGTTATCAATCGCTGCGGCTGCATCCTACAGAAGAGAAAGATAAAAAGGTTTTACCCTGAAAGATCTTCCCGGGGCATTAGCTAACTATGTTTACAATGCATTCACCTGTCAGTCTACCATTAACCTTCTTCAGAATAAGACAGCATGATTCTTCAACAATGCTGATCAATTTACTCCATGCATTACACACTTTAACATCGCCACAGTAATAACTGAAGATTGCCCATTACTGACAATACTTTCAACAGTCTCCTGAGTGAACCTCAGTCCCAATCGTTCTCTTATAGAAATCATGTTTTATACACTGGGTGCTCTTATGGATCGAGCAAAAAAACTGGATCCAGGACATTTATATGTAATTTAAAGTATAATTATAAGTATTCAGGTATGTTCTCATTGACCATACAAATTAATAAGTTGATATCAGAATACTGCAGCTAGGTCTGGGCGTTATGACCAGAAAACTAAATCAAGATAAAACTATCTAGATAAGACTATCAGTCGTTATAGTTAATTATCAAGATAAATGTCACTTTATTATTTCTGTTATCTTTAAAGGCTGATATTTGATCCTGATGGAAGGTTGAGGTTTCTACAATCTTATTTAACAAACACTTGTTAAACAGCAAAACCTTTGACAGATCTGAAATGGATGAATCATGTGTTATACCTCCTCACTGTGCCTACACAAAGTATGAATGTTAGATCAATATGTATTTGACTTTTCATTGTATTGCTATTGATGATATATCATGCTATTTTGGTGATTGTTGACATTGTTTAATTGCAGCCAGTTTACTTTAGCACTAGAAATCCTACATACCTCAGCCATTTCAAACTCAATGAAGGCAAATCCTCGGTGCTTCTCTGAAAACAGAATATAAAACAGATTAATGCAGCTTCACATCAGGAATCATTTAAATCCCGGAAGCAGTACAGTTCCAGCTCTCACCTGTTTCATAGTCTAACGGAATCTGGATGTCTGTGATGTCTCCGAACGGGATGAACGCTGCGTGTAAAACCTTCTCGTCCACCTCCTCCGCCAGACCACCTGAACACAAACACACAACTGAGATCGCAACAGGCAACAAATCCGCCTATTCATGGAAGTGTATTTACGCACAGATTAACGAGAGGAAAACGAGGCAGGTTTACGTGTTGTATTCAAGATACTGGAGCTTTTACGTTATGTATAGAGTTGTATCATTTCATTGTTGAACCACATTGTACCGGCTGCTTCTCTCCGTGCAGTTGTTCACGTCATATCCACTTTATACATGTTTGTGTTTTACATCGTCGAAGCAACAACACAACTGAATTCACTGCGCAAACAGTAGAAACGTTACTTCAGCGAGTTTGAATGAGAAATAAGAAGAACTCACCGACATACAGCACTCGTTTGGTAGACGCCATGTTGGATCTGACCCTTCAACCCTAACCCCGGGAGTTTGTGATTGGTGGAGGGACACTAAAGCCCGCCCCCTCTGGTCTGGTGAGCTGTACCGCCCCCTGTCACAGGAAACCTGAACTTCAACTCAAAATGTGTGAAACAGTTCTGTATTTATCAAACTAAAGAGTTATGTTAATATAAAGATAATAACTTATATGCTACTATATATTTGATCTCAGTTTTATGAAGCTAAATTATGCACTTTATGTAGTGTGGTGCTCTATTATCTCTGCTGCTGATGAATATTAGATAACTGGACAGAATGCCATCTAGCTTTTTATGATAATAATTGCAATGATAATAATGATAATAATTTTAATAAAATGTGTAATTAAATCAAATTATCAAAGTATCAAAGGACTGTTGTTTGTAGTATGTCACCTGGACTGAAACATCAAAGCACAAACTGTTTTAAGTGGATTGATCTGAATTTGAACTGAAAAATATAAAAAAATAACATCACCCAGAATGGCTCCTAATATGAAATCACTTCAAGACTTTTACACAATATTAAACTATAGAATATTATTTCTCTATATATATGTAGGGGCTCTGATGAGAAGTGAGTAATTTTGTGTCAATTGGACAGTTACAACAACTTTATTTTCACACTGATCAGTAGGTGGCGCTATGACCCTGAGGAAATATTGACACAGAGCTGTTCAGGCTTGGACTCTAATCATGAGACAGAAGTTTGGTGGTGATAGGAAAATGCATATCGTCTCCTTTGGAGAAGGATGAACCTTTGCCGTACCTCAATGTTTACACTGTTTGAGGAAATTAGGCTATTAAGGCTCTTAAGTTTATTGTGTCCAATAAGCAGTTTGACCTCTGACCTTTCCGTAAAACATGTGGAGAATATGGATAAAAACTGACTTTTTTTTAGATATTTCTACTGTAGACATGAAAACCAGAGAAAAAGGAATAAAAAAAACCTAGCAACCACATTTTTTCCCCCTAATAAATACTTGTAACGGAAGTATACAAATTCTTGTTTGACCAGCTTCATTAACAGTTTAAAAAATATGCCTCATATGAAAGTGGCATCATGCTTTGTTCGCTAAAGATTAAGCAGGATAATAGTCCCTTTATTTGGCGCTAAAGGTAAAAGTGTTCAACTCTATATTATCGCACAAGACATGTCATTACCGTCAACCAGCTCTACATCATCATCATTATCAATGAGCTTCTTCCCTCTGATCCTTTCAATGTGACAGAGGAGACTCTTTCCAGGAATCTGTAAAATTTTCAGAAAAATTCTACCTCCACTTCTCTGCAGGTTTTCCTTCCTTCCAACACTGATTCCATCTTTCTCGGCTCCCTGCTGCGATAACTGCTATATATCCCCACTGACCACTTGTCCTTCTGTCTGGCTGTCAGAAAATAACTATATACTGAATACACATGACATTATGAGCAAAAATGTTTCCACTCTGATTTGTCTACTTTATCCAAATGATGGAAAAATCTTATTTCTTACAAAAATTTCATACTCATGTTACCACACTGCAACACTTTTAGTTGAATGTAATTTGACCGAGGAACAATAAGGAATGACGAGATCTCTAATTTTTAAGTTAATAGATATTTATCCATGACAACATCGAGACTTAAATAATGAATTAGAAGCAATTCGAGATTACGAATTTAAGAGCCTAATATATAAAAATGCAAAAGTCAGACCTTTAAATCATGGTTATGATTATTACCTTGATGTTTCTAATTTAAGGATCAGTGACAATTTTTTTTTTTTACTTATCTTTCTGTCTTGAATGCGAAATACCTCTTTAAGAGGAAAACTTAAATACTATCTTTTCCACTTTAATGTCACTTTTATCAACCATCAGTCCAAAGGACTCCTGCTCAGCCAAAATAAAAATACAGTATGATATTTAATATTATATAACTTATGGCCTGACTATTCTGCCCATTACCCTGTAACACTAATGACTGTTTATCAGATAAACACACTTTCTTGAAACTGAACACAACAGGTTACATTCAAGGATTAAAATAACACAAGAGTGGTGACCTTGATGTATCATCCCTTTATTGAGAATACCCCAGACCAATGAAAACATGAGTCCTTCATTTCAAATCAAGTATCAAATGTCAAGCAAAGAAAAATAATTTTTCTTGGTTTTTAATTTTTGCATTATACTTCAGAAGGCTCTGGTGTTTGGAGTCAGCGTAGTGTTTCTCTTCCCATTGGCTTTTTCTTGGCCCTGAAACAAAGCAAACATTTTTCATTAGTGCCACGAAAACTCAAATATGCATGATCATGAATTGGTTTTCTGCTTGTGTATGATCATACCACTCCAATACAGCACACAGTCTTCAGGATGTGGCAGCAGCAGCAGTAGTAGCCATGGTGCCCACTTTTTGAGTGGCGTCTTTCTTTGCCTGATGGGCCTGAAGCACGGCGACAGCTTCGTCCACCTGCACAAAGAAATTGTAAAGTATCAAGTCACATTGGCAGTGTGCTAAACAGAGGACAGACCCTTCAGTGTGAGGTAGCCACGTACCTTTGAGCGCAGAGATTCATGAGACTCCAGCATATGCAGCAGTTCAGAGTTGTCGATCTCCAGCAGCATGCCAGTGATCTTACCCGCCAGGTTGGCATGCATTGACTGAATCAGAGGGAAAAGACGCTCCCCTATTTGGAAAATAAAAAGAAGGAGAATAAATCAGCTTATTGAAAAATGTCAACTAATATAAATAAATTCATTGTGAAATAGACGTCTTACCCAGCATCTGTTTCTGCTCCTGAGGGGGCGCTGCAGCCAGCATGGAGGATGTGAGGGGCTCCTGGCCCTGAACGTGCACAGCTGGCTGAGCCTGAATGAACACATAAAGAGGATGATAAAGACAAAAAAATTCAAATAATTTTCTGAAAGAGAGGATGTTTTGACTGATCTTTTGCACACACCTGCTGTAAGGCGTTCGGTTGCACCACTTGAGGGTTGGGGTTGCGGACGCCAGTGGCGTATTTGTAAGGAGGCATGGCTCTGGGGCCTGGGGCGCCCATAGAGGGACGAGGAGCCATGGACTGGCCAGCACCTAGTGGCGAGGAGAAGAAATGGGGCAAGATTTACACAGATTCTTGACAACTTTTACAGTATGGTGGTGTATGGTGATCTGTCTGCCTGCTTGCTATTGGTGAACACACCTCGTGGTCCCTGTGTGTTGTTATTAGGAGTCATGTGTCTCAGGTTGGCCCGAGGTCCTGGCTGACGCAGTGAGTTGGGGATCCCCTGGAAACCACCTGAGTGACAGAAGCATTAATGGACTCCATGTATAACTGTGCAGAAGTTTTGAAATGAATGATGAAGTTTGAGGAAACTAAGTTAGTGATAGGACCTAGTCAGACCTGGTATAGACATCCATCCTGAAAGATCCCATCACAAGTTGACAGTTCTAAGTTTGTCTGTTCACACCAATTGTGATCAGATCCCACTTTCCTGCTCTCCATGCAAATTAACACACAGGCATTTGTGTTCCTGAGGCCAAAGGATGTTTTTACCCAGTCTGAGTTTACAGGTGTGACGGATGACAAAATGTGAGTGTGTCTGTGTGAGCCAGTGAGCGAAAGAGAGCGGTAGGGAGAGAGAGGAGTCAGGAAGGCCCGAAGGAATCAACTGAGCTACGTGCAGCTTTGCTATGAAGAAAGATTTTACCCTTTAAATAAAAAGTATAAGTCCTTCTGTGGTGATCGGTGTCTTTTCAGACAACTAATATAATGTGGAGATCTGAGTGATGAGATTTCAGGAGGCATTGCAGATGCTTTGAGTGCGTTCAAACTTTATGGTTTGATCACATGGGACAGATTTTAATACCAAGTCTGAACGTGGTGATAGATGCATTGTCAATGAAAGCCAAACACTCACCTTGACCTCTACCACCTTGTTGCTGCCACCTGGGGTTGGGCCGCATTTGGGCCAGCTGATTTGGTGCATAATATGTAGTCCTATTCTGTGCCTGCTGGAGACAAGAAAGAACAGTGTCATCTAACAGCGTTAAACCACTGACATGACTACAGCATTTTACTGGAATAAAATAGAAACTGTGTTGAGGTATGATAACAGTTCAGAAGTTGGCCTGGTGACCTCAGGGACAAGCAATACAAAAACTTTATTTGGATAAGTTTGGGTGGAATTCTGAATTTAAATAAAGTATGTCAGCATATTTTGAATCCATTGTATCTAAGACTATCTCCCTGTCGAATCCAAAACCACAGCGATTAGTAATATAAATAAAACATTTTATTTGACATTATCTTTCTAGAAACCAAATGACACCCGACAATATATCATAAATAATTCCATATGGGATTTATGTTATGTATGGGAGACTGATCTAATCCGATGTGTCTTGAGTTGAGATTTAAGCAGTTTGATAGAGTCCAGTTGGCAGATGTGTGGTGGGAGAGACTTCCAGAGTCCTAGTCCAGAGCAACTGAAGGCTCTGGCTCCCACAGTAGTGATATTGAATGTGGAGACAGCAGCCTAGTCCCATAACCATTTAATGATTTTATGTAGCTACGATTCTGGTCAACTTGGTCACACCTGTGGCACTGCTGGCATGAAGTATCCGCTGGTGGGCTGGAACTGATTGATGATGGCATTAGCGGGCATGGCTCTCATGCCTGCGATACGCTGCATGTACTGATTGGTGAGGTGGGCCTTGCGCTCCTCTTTGCGCTGAGCCAGAGCCACGTAGAGAGGTTTGGAGCCAACGATCCGGCCGTTCATCTCGGTCACGGCCTTGGTGGCTTCTTCAGGGGAGGAGAAGCAGACGAAGCCGAAGCCTTTGGAGCGGCCCTCCTCCAGCATCACCTGAAATAAAGAGGGAGTGTGTCTGGGTAGATTCAAACACACACATTGTCTCATGCTGACCACTGCCCTCTCGCCTCCCGCTGCCAACATAGTTAAAGACACATCCCATCCTGGACATCAACTTTTAAAGTTGGGAAAAGGCTTCAGGTCTTAAAAACTGAAGCCTTAAAACCGAAGCCTTAAAAAAGTTTCAACCTCATGGCCATATGTATCCCAAACACTTCAATGACTTCACTGATATGATGTCTGGTGCAATATATGTTACATCTATGCCTTTTTTTATAAGAATATCCCTTTTTCTTTCAGTGAATTTCTCTCTTCTACTTTTTAATCTTTTTCCATTCATCCATCAATCCACTCACCCATCTATCTTCTCATCTACCCATCAATCTACCCATTTTGTATTGTATAAGTGTTTTATTTTGTAGCGGTGATGCATTGCATGGTTATACTGATTTTATTTACCTTGGCACTTGTGATGGATCCGAAAGGAGAGAACTCCTTACGCAGTTTCTCGTCATCTATGGTGTCGTCCAGGTTCTTAATGTACAGATTTACACCCTGAAAGGGAACAATCAACCATTAAGTTTCGTTGAAAAAAACATATCATCGAAGAAAAATATATAATAGTGACTGTATCCAACGTTTATGTTCCTGCTGACCTGATAACGACTGATCCTTTCTTGTTTCAGCATCTCAAACTTCCTCTTCAGCTCGTTCTGCCGCTCCATCTTCTTCTGCGCCCGCCCCACAAACACGGTCTTGCCATTGAGGTCAGTGCCGTTCATTTCCTCTACTGCCTTAAGATGAAGACAGAGTTATCAGAGGAACTTGCTAAGACATGAAAATACACTTTTCACATTTCCATGGGCCCAAAGTACCTGGTTAGCATCCTCGTGTTTCTCGTAACTAACAAATCCAAAGCCTCTGGATTTGCCAGTGGGGTCTGTCATCACTTTTACGCTGAGGGTTTTACCTGCACAGGCCAAAAAACGTGGACGAAAAACAAGAAGAAGTCTAGATTAGGGTTTTTAGGTAACAAGTGC
This sequence comes from Limanda limanda, assembly GCF_963576545.1. Classification (NCBI taxonomy): domain Eukaryota; kingdom Metazoa; phylum Chordata; class Actinopteri; order Pleuronectiformes; family Pleuronectidae; genus Limanda; species Limanda limanda. The sequence continues at coordinate 9,356,962 of NC_083647.1, read as the reverse complement.
AAACAGTTCTACAATGTACTGTCACCTTTTATTGTTTGTGAAAACTTTTTGTTCATCCTACCTGGTTTATCTATTTCGTTAGTCAATGCTTTTCATAAGATAAAACTGAATTTGATTCATCCGTGTATATATTTGAAGGATTGACTGAGTTGAGTGTTATTTTTTCATACATCGCATGTCGACTATATCTGTTAAACAATCGACACACTCTTCAGTCCCAAGTTCACAAGCTTTGTAGTTCATCATTATAAAGCATTTCAGGAACAAACCCAACACGTGCTTTTACTTTATAGACAACTTGCTAACGAGTTCTTTGAAGGTTTTCGCCATGACGGACATCAATACCCATGGACCAGTGAATATCTGTGTCAGATATGGATAAAAATCAATTTACCGTATTTCTCAAAAAACACCTTCAGCCGCTCATCGTCCATATCGTCCCCAAAGTTCTTGATGTAGACATTGGTAAACTCTTTGGCTCTGGCACCGAGTTCAGCCTCCCGTTCTTTGCGCGATTTGAAACGACCAACGAACCTGAAAATGGAGGGAGAGCAGCAAAACACACTCTCGTAAAACAGTCCTGAGAAACTTGAAAAGCAAACCAGGCTCCATCTCTTGTTCCGATCGAAAAAAACACTGGTCATCCGGGTGTCCAGCTTAAGAAGGCTCCGCACAGACCTGACCACGCAAGCACTATAGGTAAAGGTTCCTTTGACAATAAACATGGACGACATTTACAACGTCACAGCTACATTTCATCATCATTCCTGTAGTAAACATTGAAAAACAACCACATCAAACTTCTGTTAACATCACCAGAGGCAGGCAGATATGTTGGCATGCTACACAGTGACTACCATCAGAACTCTTGGTCCAAACTGGATGAGGAGGTGGATGGAGAAGGATGGAGAGACAGAGTCTCACAGTACAAAGGAAAGCTGAGGACGACCAAATGATCTTATATACCTTGCTACGACGACCTCTCCCCTTCTGCCATCCAGTATTGCATTCCTGCATTCGATCCATCACTAAAACACACAAGCGTGGTCATACACACACACACACAAACACTCCAAGACGGGTGACCAGCAGGTGGACAAATGGAAGTAACAAAAAAATGCATCTGGTAGGAAAGATTAGTAAAAGGTTGTAGAATTTTTAAAATTAAAAAAAAAAAATTCTTTATCAGTTTAGAGGTTATCTTCCTACTGGCAGTAGTGAGAAATGAGTTTATTAGTCAAATTATTCTCACACAAACTCTCCAACAGAAAAAAGACACGACAAGTCAGTTCACTCAACACAAGTGCAGGAACACACACGTCAGATTTATAAATGAGTAACAAAACGTATCGGAGGTTTATATCAGTCTGATCCACATAAGCTGTCGCCATCGCCTAATATTAATTAGGCATTAACATGTGCTCCTAGATGATCGGACACTCACACCTTGCGGTCATTCAGAAGCATCCCGTTCATCTTCTCAATGGCACGGTCAGCAGCGTCCTGGGTCTCGAAATGGACGAAGGCATAGCCCTTGGAACCATTTTCATCACACACAACCTGGAGAGTGGAAAGACACACTGTATAGGTGAATATGCCAACATGCAGGTAGTTCCTGAACCTTAAAAGATTTATAATGAGACATTTTGTGAAATGTGTTTGATCACTTTCTTGCAGAGATTTAGATGAGAAGATTAATACCACACTCACTTCTGTGCGCTAAAATAGGAAGCTACAGTCAGCAGGCGGATAGCTTAGCTTAGCATAAAGACAAAGGTAACAAACTGGGGAAATCTATTTCCCCAGCGGCCGGAAATTCCAAAATTAAAAATAAAGAAAAAATCAAATAACATAGAGAGATAAATGCAGGAATATAAATGTCTTTCTTATGTATTTTTTTTAATTTATTTTTGCCTTTATTTTATTTATATATATTATCAAGTCATTCAATGGGGCCAGCTGTGTATGTAGTATGTATAAATAAATAAATAAATAAGTGACCTTTTCACCATTAAAAAGTTTTTGTTATTATTTACTTATTTATCTATTATATTTTATACATTTAATTATGTATTTTTGGATGTATTTTGTATATTATTGAGTCATTTAGTTATTTCTTAGTTTGTAATTATGGCAGTTTTGGTCTTCAATAGAAAACCACTTGCAGAAAACAGAACCCATAGGAATGTCTAATTATGTTTTGGTTGTTTTGAGTCCATACTGAAATGTAGCAAATAATGTGAATTAAAGAAAGATGTCTGAGAGAGTGGGAATTAAACAACAACCATAACCCCATTAAAACAACATTATGGATGGAGTCAGGTTACCCTTGTTCTCCTGTTTCCGGTCTTTATGCTAAGCTAACAGATAGCTTTTGAGCAGGATAGGAAAGTGGGATCATTCCCCTCATTTAAAGTCCCCCGCTGACGCTTAGGGGAAACTTCTACCTTGCAGGAGAGGATGTTGCCGAAGGCGGAGAAGGTGTCGTACAGGGCCTTGTTGTCAATGGTCTTGTCGAGGTTCTTGATGAACACGTTGCCCACTCCAGACTTCCTGAGGGAGGGGTCTCTCTGGGACCACATGATTCTGATGGGCTTCCCTTTAACCACGTCAAAGTTCATGGTGTCCAGGGCTCTCTCAGCTGGGGGAGGAGGGTCAGAGGGGCGGAGGGAAAGGTCATGGGGGACTGTTTACACAGAGACAAGAGTCTGAAAACATATCAGTTACTGATATGATGCAACATATCATGCTTTCATCGTTCGTAGTAAAAACAAATTTCTATTCTGACCGTCCCATTGTGCAACAGTGACTAGAATGCAGCCATGTGCTTTACACTAATAACAACAGCCCCAAAATAATAAAATTCCTGGACATGTAACATGAGGCAACTATTAAAATAGTTTGTCCTCCTGGGCTGTGTGTGCCACAATGGAGGATCCCTGCCAGCCCGTTTACAGAGTACGCACAGATACTGCAGTCGACTATGAGGCTGACAAGTTCTCTGTGAGCAGCTGGGACATGTGGTATGGGGCAGCTGCAGTCAGCAAGCACATGGCCCCTGTACTGTGACTCAACACATGCTGCTAGGCAGCATCCCACCTATGGGCCAGTTACAGTGGAAGAACCTTAGACAACAGCATCAGAAATAGTGTGTTTCAGGTTTGTCTTTATAGCTTTTCACTGTCTATTGCTTTAATTATCACACAGGCTCTTAATGTCCACGTTGGCACAAATACCAAACACCCTTTTGTTCAGTCACTCCACAGTAACACACACACACAAACGCAGGCCGGGCTATCCAGCTAAAAGTGTCTGGTAAACAAAACGGAGCTGCCTTGCGTCTGCTGGCATCAGCAGTTTGGCTCACAATTGTACTTTACAACCCATGTGCTCAGAGAAGTTGTGTGTGTGTCTGTTCGAGTGCGTGTGTGCATCACTGTCAAACATGGAAAGTTCCTCTATGGAATACAAGATGAGTGTTTTTGGATTACATGATCCCATTTAGAAAGATGTACGCTGAAATAGTCAGTGTTGTTAAATGTTTCTTTCTGTCATTTAATAGGTAAAGTATTATGGGCAGGCAGATTTCCGGTTGCTCAGATAGAAGCTCTATATTTAGAGAGGGGTCCTGAGAGGTATGTGCTGGTGAGGAGTGTGAGAGGAGCACTCTGTACCATCGATCGCAAAGAGACATATTCAACAGGAATTCTTAGATGTGTAACACCAAGTCTCTGGAGTGTTCACATGTATGATATGTAAAATAAAGACAATTGGCTGCATGAAGTCATCTGTAGTGACCAGTCACCGCTCTTGGTTCACAAACCATCTCATCATTATTTGTGTTTTAACGCCTATAGACCCACAGACACGTGCATGGTTTGGACACCATCTAAATACCCAGAAGCCCCCTTCCCCCACTTCACATCTAAACCTCCCAAGAACAAATGGTGTCTTCTCACTCAAGGCCTTTCACAGCGAGTGAGACCATCTCACTGGGAGTGAGCTGGTTGTAAACCATCATTAATCCAGCTGTTGGGAGCCGACGTGAGCACAGAGAAGTTGTCACAGGTGTTGATACGCGACCACAGAAGAAAAAAAAAGGGTCCAGACAAAGTCAACATTATCACCAGGCCACTGACGGCAACACAACCACCTGCTACAACTGCTCAATGTTCAATACCACTGGTTGTACATGGACAACCCTCCGAATAAAGGCACTTCGTACATGTGGCATCAGGTCCTAATAGATCAAGAATTAGCCTGGATTAAGATTCAACTAATCACCAACCAGTTAGAAAATGAACCTGGGAGTAAATCAAACTGGTTTATCAATCAGACCATACAGTAGGTTATTATTCAGCTGTGCTCGTCCCGTTTTCTCACACTCAGTGGAAATATGGCAGCGGCGTGCAGTGGGAATTAGTTTCACTCTGCCTTAAAATAGGAGCAGAAATGGGTCAGTTTGGGCAGAACGCGAAAGATCAACCAGGATAAACGTCTGTATTTCAGCTTTTCTGTTGACTTTAAAGCATAAGTCAAACACTACATTGGTTCGGGGCTGGGACAACCGCAGTGACATATATTTCCAGCAGTACACAAGAAGTGGGACAACCAGGCACATGAACTGCAAGTGACTGAGCTAATTTTCCAAAACTCCAGCAGATTAACTATCGTTTTCGGTTGTTGATTCACTGAAGATGAAGAGAATTTGTTGAAGAATAGAGTCAAAGACAAAAATGGACACATGATAATTAGGTCGATATATAAATCTTGTGATATTGGGTTATGCAATTGTGTTACAGCAGTAAGGTAATGTGCGATCATGGGTAAGTTTAGCCTATTTATTTGGACTGTAGTAGGCTATACATTTGGATGAGGTAAATGTGCAATTCAGACTATACAGTATTTTTGATGGATCTATCCAGTTATTATTGTGTGTGCAAACATGTTTTGACAGATAAATCTAATCTATCATTATTGTTGCATGCTGTTATGTTGACAGTTTGAGGCTTGACATTGAAAGCATATGGTGACATTGTCAACATTGGAGGGGTTCATGCTTCTCTGCCTTTTCTATACAGGTGTGTACAGCAGACACACACACACGGGGACAGGACATGTCCTCTTACCGTCTGCAGGCTGGGAGAAGTTGACATACGCGTACCCCAGGGATCGCCGGGTGATCATGTCTCGACAGACCCGGATAGAGAGCACCGGTCCGGCAGGGCTGAACTTCTCGTACAGCATCGCCTCGGTGATGTCCGGGTGCAGGTCGCCCACGTAGAGAGAAGCCATCGGATAACTCCCGGTGGCTGTGTTCATTCCTCGGACGTGACTCAGTTAAAATGAAGCTTCTCTCGAACAGAAAATGATCATTCAAAAAAAGCCGATATGAAGGAGTCCGGAGTGCGGTTTTCTCGTCAGAATAAAGACTGGGAGGTCTGTGGCTGTCTGATCCAGCCCGGTGACGAAAACTTTAAATAAAAGAAAAAAGAAAAATCTGAATTGAAAAAGAAAATAAAAAATAAATCCCGAACTATTCCGATTCCTCCTTGTTTTTTTTTTGTTTGTTTTTTTAAAGACGCCAACGTCGGGATAAGCCCGAGGCCTCTTGTTTACGATATTTTTTTAAATTACAATTTTTTACGATTTTTTTAAAGCGTTTGTTTCAAGTATTTCTTGTTCTTGTTTTTATTTAGATTTTGTAGTTATTTTGTATTTTGTATTTTTTTTATATTTTAAAGTTTTTTTGTCTAGCACGGTGAGTTAGACACTCACGGTTGTTTTGTGGTCGTTGAAAGAGACTGCGGGAGGGAAGCGTGGGCACTTTATACAGAGAGAGAGGTGCGGAGGAAACAGGGGCCGGGGTCTCACACACACACACACACACACACACACACACACACACGCACAGTGTAAAAGAGAGAGAGCACACTCCACCGTCCCAACTACTCAGCCCTGCTCCCCACAGCGACATCTAAGAGGAAATGCACCCTGAAAACTGCTTATTCATGCTAAACAGGACGACTGAACAGTGGAAGAACAGTTAAATAATGAAATTAATACTGTCAAAAAAAGACGTTAAGCTAGTGTACATTTTTTATGAGTGGAAATCTAATTTGCTTCTTAAAACCATATACATTCGACCTTATACAAAAATGTGCAATGTGTTTTACATGAGAATGTGGTTTAGAAAATAAGCCTCATTATCATATCATTCCTTTAAGCTTTACAATATTTAGCTTTATGTCCATTTTATCTTTACAATTGTACCTGATGTACAGTTGAATATTATTCAATAAAATAAAGATTGATTAAGTGAAAACTTTAAGTGAAGTCAAAGCATCTTGTTCACTGCCTGATGGCTGGCTGCAGTTTAGTCCATACATAGACCTGCTCCTTCATGTAATAGGATGGGAATGGACCAGAATAAAAAGTCAAAGTTCTCAGAGACGACCTCTGTCATTTTGGGTATAGTGTGTATCATGCTAATGTTGCGTATCATGCTAAAGACATTTTTCTCTAGCGTGTTTGGTTTTAATTACCTATGCTGAGGGGGTTATGTTTATCAGTTGGGGTTACTTAAACAAAAAAAACCCGACAGGATTGATAACCACAGAACTTGGAAGGATGCAGTGCGGGTCCGTAAGTAACCCATTGAGTTCTGGTGCAGATTTTAACATTGCAATAATAGCCGTTTTGGGGGAATTTATTGATTTCCCATGGAATTATTCATGGAGGTGGGTGAAAAAGGAAACATGTATTTGTACAGGACAGATATTTATTAATGGGGGAATGGTTTGTGCAGATTGAATTTAAGGGGACTGTTGGGCCCTGGTGGAGGTATAAGCTGCACTGAGTGCCATTCTTAGTTAATGTTTTAAAAACATCACGGCACACAGCTGAAAGTGACTCGAGCTGTGTATTGACCGGACCTCAATACTGCAACTCTACCCCCCCCCCCCCCCCCAAATGTTGCAGACTCGGGCTGATATGTGCAAGATGGCAACGTTTGTAATTGGGATTTCCAAGTTTAATTCATGAGTAGTGGGAGGAAAAGGAGCTGCATCAGCCATCTTCATATCCAATCTGTTCAAAACCAAAAGTTTGGAATGACACTTAATAAAGAAAGTCCAGAATATTGCTCAACAGTTTATTACATTAAACTACAATTATAAAAATAGATGTAATTATTCTGCTTTGTCCATCCTCCTGAGGAGAAGAGAATATAAATTAGTAGCTTCTACAATGACATTACAAAAATATACAATATTTCCATGTTTCCATACCTCAGCAGATCTAGGAAGGCGGAGCGCAGCCCCTTCTGTCCGGGCTCCTGTTTTCTTTTAGACCCATCCATCCCACATCCTCTAGTTCCACCTTTTCCCTCTTCAGGCTCCACCGCCTCTTCCTCATAACTCAGTGTCTGTGTCCCATCTGTGCCTTTGGAGAACTCAAGTTTTGAGCGAATTATTGGTTTGACATAATTTGTTGGTTTTTCGGGCGTCACGGCTGCGTCTGCCTGCATTTGAGCCGGCTCATCTTCCAATTGGTCAAAATGAACCCGGTCAAGGTCATTTACAGTCGCCTCAGCCAGCAGAATGATGTCGACTTGTGGAACGTCTGGGCCAAACACTGTAGAGCTTCCAGGCCATGTTTGTCTTGGAGAATCCTCTGCGAAAGCTGGAATCAACCATCCGTCATCCATTACAGGAAGCTTCAGATTCAGTAATGAAGAGTCAATTTTTTGTCCATTGAGATTTTGACCTTCGATCTGGTTTATGGGGAGATTTGAAGGTTGTGGCGCATGAAGGTCATTTGAAAATGTGTCTCTTGCCTTGAACCGATTTGTCAAACCGTCTTCAGTCTGCTGCAGTTGTCCAGGCAGCCAAAGGGTCAGTCTGGCTGCAGGGTCCTGACTCACCATGACTACACCCTGTGGAGGTGACGAGACCTTGCTTCTTGATCGAGAAGCACCAGGAATGATTGAATCTCCTGTGACTGCAGCGTCAGACTGCATGGAGTTGATAACGGGGGCAGAGGGCTTTTTTTGTGGTTCAGGGACCTCGTGTTCTGAGCTCATCTCAATATCCTTGTCCACAATGACCAATGGACCAATGCTGAGTGTAGCCCTGATCTGATCTGAAATGACATGAGGCCCCAAGTTAAGAAATACCCCCAAATATTAATTATTGCATGTTAAAAATAGCACTGACCTGCAGGATGGGGCCTCACTGACAGGGCTTTACACTTTGAGCTGCAGCACTCGCATACCTCAACGTCTCCACCGAGGTCTTCCCACCTGACATGAGAACATTTTAGAAGTCATGGTAAAGCAACAGAATACAACTGTGTTTATATTTTTGTTAGTGGATGAGTATTGTACCTAGACTGGAGTAAGTTGTAGTTGCAGGATTTAGAGTCATGAGTGACACCCTGTTGTGAGAGGATCACGCTGCAGTGAACATAGAGCTTCAAGGAGGGGGAAAAGATAAATAAAGAGTTAATAAGGTCACTCAGTTGAACAGCAGAAACCTGAGGCCTGTCAGGGAAATCATATAACTAGAATGGCACTTAATATAATTTATACCTCGACCAAGGCCCAAGTGTTCCCTTAAATTAAAAGCCATTGAGCTATAGGTCCACACCACATGTCTAACCTACACAATGGTGTAGCCTCTATACAGCCTTCACTCATAAATCCATATTTGAATCGCACACCCTCATTGATAGCAACCCCCTAAATGTTTGAAGTTGAAAAAAAACTTTTTTTTTAAAAAACACCTGCCAGTTGAAGGCAAGAATTTTTTTTTAATATATATATATATATATTCCTTGATCCTCACCCCTATCCGCAATAAGATTTAATGCATTTTCCACTGACATATCCTTCACCACGTTTCATTGTCATCCATCTAGTAGTTTTTATATAATCCTGTTAGACAAAACGGCCTCCTTAGTGGATGTAAGAGTATCACTTAATATTGTTGTCAAAGCTGTAGGTTATATCTGAACTATAGATCGGAAGAAATGCCTTGAAATATGCATTTGGGGCATCCGATAAGTCACCTTTTTATGCTTAGGGGCATGACTTTCTGGTCAATTTAAGTTTTAGATTTTCTCTTTAGGTGGATTATTTAAAGAAATAGTTCAGAAAATGTTTGACTATCACACAGGTAAAAACAAAAAAAAGGACTCACCTCAGAAATGAGATATGATGTGTTCAGAGCTAAATTGACCACATCCCTTCTGCTGGAGGCCACAAACTGTGCGACAGGATGAGGAGAACCCAGTGGGGCTGTGCACCTGCCACAGATATTGAAAATTTAGACACACAGTGGAGTGCTGATGACCTGACAAGCTGGATGCTCACCCTTTGTTCATTATGACTGCATGCCGGGGTTTACTCCGAGGCTCCGGGGTCGCAGAGACGAAGCAGGACTGGATGAAAAGCTGCTGATCAGGTGTAGTTTGGGCAGACACCTGCAGGTTGATAACTTGGCCTCTTTCATAGACATTTGACTCCGTGACACTGGTCCAGGAAGCTACAGGAAACAGTAAAAACTCAGTGTTTGCAAATGAAATCCCCAATGTAACAGCATCACAACAGGTTATGTTTTCGTCTGCCTGTTTGTGTTGTTTTATTAGCAGGATAACACTAAATCTACTGACCTCATGATTTTTATACAAAAAAGTTGTGGAGGGGTGGAGCATTACACAAGGAAGACGCATTAAAATTTGGTGCGGATCAACATCAGAGGGCACCCCCATTTTCTTTAACATTGTGAGAGGGTGTTTAACATGTTCCCTGATTCACCAGGGATTAATCCGTGGATATTGATTAAGGAAGATCAAAAATGTTGTGCAATTTGGTGCAGAACTAATACATTTTGAATTAAAATGTAATTTCATAAGGGGACGAGTCATTACTCACATGTCACAACTTTGATATTGAATCGCCTGCTGTTCTCAGAAGGTGCCACTGAGTCTGACGAGCTTGGAGGAACATACGACCTGTAAAGACATGCAGTTTATCTTTAGTATGCGTATTTTAGCAATCACCATCAGATGGCTCTGGTTGCTCACCTCTTTGGGATGCAGGAGACGTGTACCGTGGAAGGAGTTTGCCACCAGGGGGCAAGTGGTTTTTTGAGATTAATATGGATGGTGTTGGCAAACATCACCAAACCATTATGCATCTGCAAGACAAGAGGGAGGGTTCGGAGAAAGCCTCACAAAGAATTGCTGAAAGTAAGAGGAGAATCTGGTCAACTCACTGCAAGTGTGGTTCCGCACTCGTCCACGCTGTAAGTGAAGACAAATTGGTTTGGTCGCTCTCTGTTGCTATAGCAGCCATCACCCAACTGAATCTCCTCTGCGGTCAACATGGCACCGTTGGACCTCTTATCCACCAGCACAGTGAGCTGAGACTGATCACAGAACACCTGCACTCTGGGAACGTTCAGGATGGGAGGAAGGTCAGCGAGCAGGTGGAAGTCAGGGCCGCGGGTTCGCCAGGAGCTGAAGATGGTGTCGTACGGAAAGAAATCCAAGTTTCTCTCAAATGACAAAGGCTCGAGATCATCAGGTAATCCTGGATAATCCCGGGAGAGCGTGGCATCATGCCTATTTATGATCACTGAGTGAACAGAGACAAGATGTCCAACAAAAATGCTAACAAAGGTCCCAAACAGCCCCATTTCAGAGCTCAGAGTGGACCAAGCTGAGTGACTCTACAGCCACATGTGGGACCTAAATGAGAGCAGAAACAGAACGAAAAGCTGCTGGCAATCACCCTGATGAGGCTGATGTGCTGCATTCATGTGAATCTGAAATCTCCACACCAGTGTAACCTGCAATGCTTCATCATTTTTCTGTATATTATTATCATACAAAAGTAATTCACAAATTTTAAAATAAAATGACAAAAAACAATACCAAGGACAAGGCTTTTTCATGTCATTCCTGACTGCAAATATATTAAATACTCTGCTACAAAGTAGAAGGAACCAGGGAGATAGCTGTTAAATTGTGAATGCCTATATGCCTCTCAGAGGCAATCAAAATTGCTATGTAAACTAGTTGTATGTGTCTACTTTAAAATTGTGTCGCTGTTAATTTTACAACCCAAACAGAAAATTCACAGTTAAGTCCTGAAACACCAGAATTAAAATGTTCCAGATCGCCCTATAGTCTGGGTTAGTTTTACCTGGGGTCAAATGTAACATTAGGATATACAAATAACACATAATATATTGATTAGTCTAAGATAAATAATGTAAATTCATATCTTAACAGTGTCAACAAATGATCAAGTCACAAATAAATCGGACTTTGCAACCTGCTGAATAACTTAAATAACTTGACTTTGCAACATGCCATTTATCATTATTTTAAAAAAGATCATAAATATATCTATAAATAAATAAAATTATGTATCTAATAGGCTACTTGAGAAAACATATTTTTATTTATATGGTTCACAATTACATTTCCCATGTTTTAAATCTTTTTCTCTGGAATAAGAAGAAGAAGAGTCAACTCAAGAAGCTCAAGCTTTGTGCAGATATCCATCAGACTCATGAAAGGCTGATCTATTGTTTTAACACTATGCATGTTGATTACTCTTTGGATGTTCGAAAATTGTATATTGTGTTTTGTATGTTGCATGTGGTATTCTGTATGTTGTACTGTATGTGGTATATTGTATGTTTTATGTGGTATGCAGTATATTGTATGAGGTTGTACTATATCAGGACGATATGCACTGATGCTTTTACACAAATGAAATGGATAAATAAAGGTAATTGAATCAAACTGAATTGATGAACTTCAGAAATAGTAATGAATAAATGTGTAATTTAAAGAAAAGGGAAAACAAATCCTTCCTGAATCCTTAATACCTTAGATTTAATCTCCTTGAAAAGAAGAGGGACCACAGTGGGGCACATGTGGTGAGGATAAACCAGCTGAACAGACTGTGCCAAGATGATGTCCCAACACTTGAGTGAAGCAACCCACAGTCTATAACCTGGTGGGGGGTTATACATATGTAAACCATAAGGTATAGACTGATTTAACACTTTAATAAGTTGTTAGTATGAGTAACTGTAAAGACATGAAACATTAAAAACGGATCTTTTCATCTGAAACAAATAAGAGACAAAGTAGTAAACATAAAACCGGTTTCGTTACTAAAGGTAAAGGGGCGGAGCTTGTGTACAGGTAGGTGGTAGGAGCATGCGCACACTTGACTGTGTGCGTGCGTGTGTGCGTGCAGGTGAGCGTCAGTCGAGGAAGACAGGGACACACCAACAGCTGCACACAGTCAAAAAGCTGCCGGAGATGACTTAATACAACTTTTACACTGATGTGAGCGGAGAGGACGTAAAGCCATCATGGTTTATTTAGGTAAGTTCACTTCGAATGGGTTAGTTTCACTGAAATGCGACATGTTGTGTGTGTGCGTGTTGTGTGGTGAGTGTGAGTCCTGTGTGCCAGAAGTTTTAGGCGTGGTCTGTTCAGTTGTAAACGGAGCTCAGAGAAGAGACATAGTTGTCCTACATGTTCCCTCTATGTGTGTGTGTGTGTGTGTGTGTGTGTGCGTGCGTGTGTGTGTACTATTTTATTCCAAGTTTCCCCTAAATAAAAGTGAAACCTTTGGGTATCTGTTGCACAGGATTATTGATTATGGGCTATTGATGGGTCAGGTCCATAATACAGCAGTGGCATTCGTGCTGTATTTCCTGTATTTACAAAACAAACGAAATAAGGTCAAAAGTATCAAAGATCTCCAAACAGAAGGAAAGAAAAACGCTGACCAACTGTAACTATCAGAAAATATAACATAACAAAGAAGAGGTACTACGTTTTATGAATACACATTCAGGATATGAATAATAACAACTATTCATAGAAAATGTTTAAACACAACAACTGTTTAAAATACAGAAGTGAGTACATGAAAAATAATTATAATTCTGATTCTAAAGAATAATGTTAATAATAAGAGTATAATAAACAGATGAAAGAGCAATAATAACCCGGCATAACAATTATATTCTGGAATATTCCTTCAAAATAAACGTTTTTAGCTGAGACTTAAAGAAGCCACTACCCCAGACAGACAGTCTTATTTCCTCAGACCATTCATTCCAAAGAGTTAGGACCCTGATGCTCTGCCCCCCATAGTTTTCAGCCTATAATTCAGGAAGTGGCAGCAGAACCTTACCTGAAGATCACAAACTCCACAGAGGTGAATAGGATATTAAAAGATTTGGGACAAGGCCATAAAGAGCCTTAAAAGTAATCAAGGAATTTTTTTTAATCAATTAATCCCAACCTTAAACTGGGAGCCAATTTAAAAACAAAACAGCAGACGTGATCATATTTCTTCAGTCCAGCTAAAAGCCTAGCTGCTGAATTTCTGTAGAGACTGTAAATAATATATATCATATTATAGGGTTCCTGATTTTTTTCAGTATGTGATATTTTGCACTTAAATGGTCGCAAACATCACACATACAATATTATGACCAAAAACACAGCTGGTGTTTCCATAGCACCCACCTGTAGGAATAAATGAAACCGAGCTGGAATCCAGTGTATGTCTCCACCTGACCTCCCCCCCCCCAGGCCAGCTGACTGTGGCAGTTAATGTTTCAACACCCCGCCCAAACCATTGTCCTGTTTGGTTGAGGGAGGAGGGGACATGAAGTGGACTTTAAGGGTGGGTAGGGGGCTCACATGTTCCCCCTCAGAGGTAATGGATCTTAATAGTGGAGCAACACAATCCCCCGAGACCCTACCCTCCCCTCTCTGAATTGTCACCATAGCTTCAGCAGCTATATGGTGGATGACATCATCAGATGTCTCTGCAGGGGTGCGGGATACATACTTATATACTCAAGTGTTGCTATGGTTTGCTTAACCGCTGGTTAGCTTCCTGTTCGCTCTGCTGCGACCACAACGTCAAGTCAGCTCCCAAGTTGTCGGTGCAGTTACAGCTTGTTCTGTATAATAGATGATGTTTAATAAACTTATGGTCATGCTCTTATTTCACCTTGTTTACTCAGTCGGCTCCTGTCAAGTGTTTACATTAGAGCCTCATGCTTCACTCTGACTATACAGGCTGCTGAACACAACCTACAATGCAATCACTATTTAGTCGTTTGAACGTTATATTTTATAACAGAGTTGAGTTTATGAGGTCTAAATGACATATTTCTTCTTCCTGTAGGAGTATGCTGTGCCAGCCTCAAGGACAACAAAGCCCTGATGAAGATGGGGCTGGGGCTGGTGCTGGTGGGCCACGTCAACTTCCTTCTGGGAGCACTGGTGCACGGCGCTGTGCTCAGGCACATTACCGGTAACCATCAGGCTCGCACCATGGTCTACGCCATCTCTAACGTTTTGGCCATTGTGGCAGGCCTCATGGTAAGTGGTAGCACAAAGGAACTTAGAAGTTATTTGGTATTACTTTTAAGGTTTAAGGCTTAGCCAAAGACTTTACATAAAGATGGACTATGAGTTACAACCTCCTCCCACTGTCCAGAAATACAGTGGTAATATCCTGGATACAAACGCCGCCATCTTGGTTATAAGAAGCCAGAAGCTGTGTCTCAATTCAGGTGCTGCAGCCTTCGGAAGTCTCATTCTAACTTGCCAACGGAGATCGCCTCCTTCCTGGCCCATGTAGGCTAAGAGATCTGAACCCAAATGAGACTTGTGTGGTCTACAGAGGATTTACATTATCTGTGTCATCAGCTCATCCCATCCGTATTGCTGTTACCTAGCAACAGAGCTGAAGTTGGACATGCTAAGAAAATTTGAATGCCCCTTGTTAGGTGTTGGGCCTCTCATTGCTTGCCGGTGGCATTACCACTTTGAAAAAAACAGTTGATCAATGAATCCTGGGATTGGTTGGGCGGAGGATGACATAACTCACTAAAACTAAACTGAATGGAAAATAAACATTGAACAGACATCGGTGTGATAAGACCTACCTAAAGTGATCTTTTGAAAATGTATTTGACATGTACTTTGACTTTTTATATGGTCCATATCCCGTCCACTAACATGGAGGTGGACGGGATAAGGCCTATACAGCAGCCAACCACCAGATGGCGAACAAGATGCTTTAGCTTCACTTTTTGGCAGCTGTCATGTTGTCCATCTTTATATGCAGACTATGGTTTTGAGCAATAGAAGATATTAGTGGATAATGTATTAAAATAGTTGTACATACTTGTTTAAGATAGTATAAGCAGGTTATACTCTATGTATTATATCTTTTTTAATCTATAACTTGAACCATTGTGAGTGGTATTATTGCATCATGTATAATTTATCATGTAATGTATGATCTGTCTGTGATTACTGAACCTGTGACATCTTGTGTCTCTCAGGGAATCATAGGAGGGATAACCGCCATTGTGTTGTCCAAAAACAAGAGGAACAGGATCCTGGTAAACAACTGTTCCCCTCTGTGACACAGCTCTCCCTCCTCCATCTGTCATTTACCGGCTCTTGTCGGGACTTGCCCTTTGTGTTGCACTGAACGCATGGTGTGCTTTATTTAAATGAATGGAAGGAATTTGCATACATGTTGTATCAGCTTCACGCTCCTACTTCCCTTTTACACGTTGGTTGATCTTGGATTTTTCTAAATCCGGAGCCATGATGGGGCCACAATTTACACAGAGGGGACAATTATATATTATATATGTTTTATTTTATACACTCAAAAAGATATTGTCATGTTATTTGTGTTCACAGATGTGGGTCCTGTTGGTCTTCGCCCTCCTGGCCGGCCTCCTGGCGGTTGCCTCCAGCCTGGCCTTATCTGTTTCTATTGTAAAAGCCATAATTAACAACGGCAAGGAGCTTTTAACTCACTGCAAGTTTTCTGTTAAAGACGTTGACTCTTCCAGCATCACTTACGAATGCCCCTTTGACCCCACTCGTGTATATGTAAGTTTACCACAAATATTGACCAATTGATTATTTTTACAATAACTTGAATTGCTGTAAAAACCTGGACATTTTTTGTGTGTTCATTCCATCAGACGACAACAATCATTCTGTGGGTGCCTCTGATCTTTATGTCGGTGGTGGAGACGGTGTTCTCCTTCCGCTGCTTCGCTGCCTGCACTTCATTCCTCTACCTGTGTCCGTGCAGGAAGGAGCCAGTCCAGGCGAGAAGGGTAAGTCACCGGCAGAGCACCGACTCTGTCCACAGTGTTAGGGTTAGATAGACCTGCTGCATGTGTGTTTGTGGTGTGTGAGAGCATAGAGTGTGTTATGTTTCCTGTGCCACATTATAGTGGGCTGCTCAGGAGGAAGAGTGGGTCGTTCACTTACCAGAAGGTTGGTGGTTCGAGACTTGGCTTCACCAGCCCCAACGCTGAAGGGTGTTTTGGAAAGGCACTGAGCCCTAAACTGCCTGAGACACAGACAAAGACGTCAAAATATTTGGTGTGGCTTCACCCCTCACCTGAATCGTTCAGATAATTGCCTCTGGATCTAGATCTTTTGTGTGGATCTGCACCAAACTTCAAAAACTCATAAATAGCTGCACCAATCAGCTGGGTTCCTCTCTGACTCATATAGAACATCTTTAAACCAAGTTTCATGGCGATCTTTTTGCAATATCTTGCTGACAAACAGACAAATCAAAGGACAGCTGAATTACAATCTACTCACTAAAGACGAGGTTTGTATTTTTTACAAATAAAATCAGCAGTTGCCCATCCAATACTCAGACTGTCTACAAATATCAATGTGACATTGACTTCAATACAGACAGTGGTTTAGATCTGCTGATGAGACAAACCTGAGGAGGACAGTGTGGTAACTGGGTCCCTCATCTCATGTTGTCTCATCATCACATGGTTGGATATTCAAGCACCAGCATCATGAACAGTGGCTGCATTTATTCAACATCATTGTTCCTTTTAATCCCAGTCCTCACAAATATATGGTAAATACGACCAAACATACTATTTAAAACCTTTTCAGTCTAGGAAACCATTTACACTTTTATCTGGAGTGATATAATGTCCGTAAATGTTGTGCCTGGTTTTTAAGGAATTGAAAGTGTTTTAAAAGTTTTTCTCCAACTTGTCATTTTTCCCCGAGACTGAAAATGTGAACAGCAATCTTGAATTAAATCTTAACTTTAATACATTTATTCTTGTACCCATGTTAGGTTAGGGATATTGTACAAACATAGTACATTAGCTAAGCTGAGGTCATGAACTTAATTGGCTTCTCTGTGACATCACATTTCGTCGTCTGATTCAGGTGCGAATCCAAAGGAGAATCGAAACCCCGACGCCGGCACCAGACCCAGAGAGAGACCTTGAAGCTGACGCTGAGACTGATGCTGAAGCGGAGCCAGTGGAGCAGGACGAGCTGCTGGACGGCAGCACTGGAGTCGTGCAGAGCCAGTGGCTCTGAACAGGATTAACCTAATGACATAGGTTGTAAACTGCTGGGTTCCTCTGTGAAGATTTTGTATTTTACGTCTGTTACACACTCAATGTCTGAAAAGGACATTTGTCAGACATCGATATTGTATTTCCCTCTACATCAGTTTGTTTATCTGATCAAATACTGTTGAAATATGTGACTTTGTTTGTATTGATATAAAAATAAATTTCGTCTGTATTTTGACTTTAAATGTTTTTTTTTATTAAAATGCAGACAGCAAATGAGACATCACATTTTAATACGTAATAAAAAAATAACACTTACATATTTGTAGGGCAGTTTTTTATTGTTTAAAAAAAACACACACCAGAGTCAGTCACATTTAAATGACATTAGAGATCTCATGTGGAACACTTTTGCTTATGTTTATCAGAATATAAATATATACAACAAATGAATGAATTCTGGCATGTGTGTCATATTGTACACTGGGTACTAAACAGTACTGCTGGATGGTAAAATATACTGTATAGTACTACACAGTATATTGGACATTCAAGTCCTCAGCATAATACTGAACACAAAACATTATTAATATTCTGGGTCATAAATTTAACAAAGAAAAAGTGAATGTGTCAGAGGATACGTCCTATCATAACCTAAAATATAAGAATGTAAATGACATGTAAGAGGTATATAGGTTTAGATGACCCTCTTAACCATTCTTGGTGACCTTAACAGGCAAGACCAGTGACACAAATGTAATGCAGAAAAAGATCTATTGTACAAACATGCTTAAACTACATAATCAAAAAGGCACAGGGCTAAAGTGGGGGTTGAAAGACATAGTAAAACAGAATAGCCAAAAATACCTATGATTTAAATAAATTAAATCAGTCAGATATATAAAAGCGCACATGTAACTAAGCAATTTTTTACAGAGTTGCTTCACAAAAGGAGGAGGAAGTGTCACCGCTTCAAAAGATTGACAACAAAAATGAGAAAGCATACAAAAAACAAAACAAGACTCAAAACCGCCAGTCCATAAACAGCAAAGTTGAAAAGTTGTCCTAGAAAAACATGATAAGAGCCTCCTCCTATTCAAGGAGAAGGATGTTTCAATACAAAGGTTTAGTCCTTCACTGATTTCCATAGCCGCAGCCTGGGATGATGTTTGATCTGAAAAAAACGTGGGATCCGTTCTGATCAGCTGCACTGGCATCTCTCGGGCTGAGCACCTCAGGGGGTCTTGGATTCCTCTTTTGGCCTAAAGAACCAAACAGGAAAATTATTTGCTGTTCCCATCAGCAACTCCCTGGAAACCAAGGTCAATAGATGTATGCAGATTTTTTAAAACTTACTTTGATGTATCCATTTTCTCCTCCTCCGGCACTTTCTCCTCTGTTTTCACTTCTATGAAATAAAAGAATCAAAGATTTTTAAACAGGATCGAAAAAGTACTGAGTGAATGTGATCTCATATTAAAAAAATGGGTGATATGAAAATAAAAATGAATCGATACCTTTCGTTTCCTCTTCAGCTTTCTTCTCCTTTTCTTCTCCCTCCTTCTCCCCCTCTGTCTTGGCTCGCTTGGCTTTCTTGAAGCTGGCTGCGTTTCTGCGGCCTCCTTCGCCTTCATCCTCAGAGTCAGAGAACTCCTCCTCACATGCTATCCTCTTGTCGTGAGCACGGACTGTGGGTTATCAGAGGACAGAGTTCAATCAGGACATGACGCGAGGACTGCATGATAGTGGAGGAAATGATGAGGGCAAGCGGTGCTTACTGGAGATGCGTTTGTTGGGGTCTTCTTCTTCCTCGTTTTCACTGTCCTCATGTACGGCGTCCTCTGGGATGGCCTGCATCTGGACTCCTGGGGCGTGAGGCAGCATTCGCAAGTTCTCAAACAAGCGCTGCCTGGAAGATAGAGTGTTTTAACCTTTACTAATCATGCGTCAATCACAATTAACCATGGAAGCTGTAACTGGTGAGGACTTAATCAGATTATGCTGTGAAATAGGCATTACGCATGAACAGTTTGAATGGCACCATCATGGACTCACTTGATCTTCTCCAGGTAGTCGGTGGTGTTCTGGTTGGTCATGTTGGAGGGGCTGATGTGCAGCTTGAAGTCCGGCCCAAAGTACTCAAAGTAGTCGTTGTATGGGAGCTCTGTGGAGTGGAGAGTAGGTGTTTTCAAATCTGTTATTACCTCTACTTAGAAGGTTCTGCTTTCATTTACATAATGTTAATGTTCATAAGAGGCTGTTAAAAACTATTTTTATGCATCTGACAAAAAAACAACAACTGTCAATGGTTTGATAACAGAGCTGCAAGATATTCTTATTCCTTGTCTAGATATGACCCCCTATAAAATGTCAACAAAGAAATGTTATGACATCACAGTGACAGAGACGTCTGAAAATAGATGTTATAGTATTTTTTTAAAGTTCTTTGAGAAATAATCCAAGAGGTGAAACCAATCACCTCATTTTAAATGCCGTTTCAACATAATGTGTCTTTTTGTTTGGCTGATTAGTGAGTTTGTCATACTTTTGTCATTATATACAAATCATATCATATTTAACCATGAATTATGCATATGACAGCACTACATACAACACAGCCTTTAATGAACAATTGCCACCACAGAAGAATCGGACAAACTCACCATTGGGGATGGAGGAATCAAGGGCTACAGCAGTTTCATACGTCCAGCAGCGGGCCACGTTACGGATGGTGTAGCCCCCCCCACCCAACATCAACAGGGGCAGGTTGAAGCTTTTCATGTACTCCACACACTTAGCATGGCCTGAACACACAACATGGAATGAAGACAATTTAAAATTTTAGAAAACACTTCCGTTTCTCAGTTGAACTTTAACCATGACAACTACAGACTTCTGTTGCATGAGGAGACATTTTCAGTGAACTCACCTTTGATGGTGAGGTTGAAGCAGCCGAGTCGGTCTCCTGACAAGGAATCGGCTCCACACTGCAGAACCACAGCACTGGGCTGGTACATCTCCATCACCTTGGCCATGATCTACACAAACAACATCATCCACTTTCAAATGTGCATGACCCTTCATAGATACATAAACTTCCAAAATATTTTATAAAAAAAAAAAAAAATCTGTATTTCCTTACAGGTCTGAATATGGCTTCATATGACTCATCGTCAATCCCGTCCCTCAGTGGGTAATTCACAGCGTAGTATTTACCCTTCCCGGCACCGATGTCCTGCAGAAAAACATCAACTTTAGTATAACTGGGACAATATGGCTTGTATGTGCAAAACAAAAAAAGAATTCATGGCTTATATGTGCAAAACAAAAAAAGAATTCAAGGCTTACCCTCAGATCTCCTGTGCCAGGGAAGTACTCGCCATACTTATGGAAGGAAACGGTCATTACACGGTCTGTGGTGTAGAAGGCCTCCTCCACGCCGTCGCCATGATGGATGTCAATGTCTATGTACAGAACTCTCTGGTGGTACCTGGGAGGAAAAAAGAGAGGAAATATTACCTATGTTCTTCTGCTTTTGACCCATGAGGATTTCCTTTAGGACAACCATGTCAAGTACTATCTACTCATGGGAAACATGTACTCAAGTTATAGGGCTTTTGCTCTTACTTCAGTAATTCCAAAATAGCCAGGACGATGTCGTTGACATAGCAAAACCCAGAAGCCTCAGACTTCTTGGCGTGATGCAGGCCCCCGGCCCAGTTGATGGCGATGTCCGTCTGCTGCTTGTTCAACTTTACAGCCCCGGCTGCAGCAGAGCGAGAAGGCAAGAATTAACAGGGTGATTCAAATACCAAACTTAACAGATTAGTAGGGCAGTGACGGCACAGCATGTGTGTCTGAGCAGAATAAACCTACCGACAGAGCCCCCCCCTGAGAGCTGGCAGAACTCAAATAAACCGTCGAACACCGGACAGTCCTCCCCAACATTAACTGTAAAGGAATCGCACAAAATTAAGCATTAAGAATATTTCCATTCATGTAAAGTTACAAATTGTGATTAACTTTATCTACATCGTTAGCAAACTTACATCTCTGCATTTGTTTGCTGTACTCAGACATGTTGTCAGGTCGGATTGAACGCAGGAATTTAATGTAGTCGTCACTGTGGTACTTGGTCATCTCCTCTCCGCTGGCTTTGTGCGGACGCTGAAACACAAGAGGACAAAATGAAGGTCCAGGGAAAACACATGGGAAAAGCAGGTCCAGTGATTTCCTCCCCCAAGGAGGTTATGTTTTTTTACACTTGTATGTTTGTTGGTTAGTTTGTTTGTGAGCAAGATTACGCTTTAAACTACTGGACAGACCACAATACCTGGTGGAGGAATGTGACAAGGGTCAGGAAAGAGGCCATTAAATTTAGGTGCGGCTCCATAAGGCATTTTTTCACACTTTCACCAATAGTTCATGGACCTTGATGAAAAAAAATGAGGCATGTTAAGGGGACTATATCTTTAAGTGTGTGCAGCTTGATTGGATTTAAGCTGGATATTGGTCATTAGCGGAGGTATGAGTGCTTTGGCTGTGCAAAATGTTTGTGTTATTTAACCTACGTATATCTCCATCTTTCTGTAGAGGCCATAGTTGAGCAACAGGTTGTGTGTCATGCGGATGCGGTGGGGCTTCATGGGATGGCCCTGGCCATAGTAATAGTTTCCAACATCGCCTGAAATGAGAAAAGAAAGAAAACACACGATATTGGATTATTTTTGCCTCCAAAAAAAACAAAACAGATGCAAGTAAACAAGAGTCGCGTTTCCACATGCATCACATGATGCACTGGAAATATAAGTGGAGGTGTTAATCAATATTCTAATATCGCTATGATCAGACCGATCAGATAAAATAGTGAAATCAAATCTCTATGAAACTCCGCGCACTGCACACGCACACACTCACGCTTCATCACCGTGCACAGACAGATGAGAACAAGCGGCTGGAACAAGCTGCTGTGGAGGCAGCGACACGGGCCATTTTAATGTTAGCTTAGTGTTAATTGCGGCGACAATGAAGTACTCGCGTCCCCATTGTTAGCACGCCAGCTAGCGACGATAACTAACCCGGGTTAAGTGATGCGGTCTGGTAGATACACGTCTAAATAACACACCGGGGATTAAACAGAGCATTTGGGGAAACAGGGTAGATGTAATTAGCTCGTTAACGGTGTGTGTGCTCTCTGGTTCGGACTGATGAGAGCCGCCCGATGCTGAAGCTAACCGTGCTAGCTAGCGTGCCCGGTTAGCATGAGGTGAAGTCGAGCTGCGACCTTCTGTCGGCGCCAAGCGGCGGATCCACCGACCCGAGCCCCGGCGGAGCCACGGCAGAACAGCACAGACACTCACCGTCGTAATAGTAGCAAACTTTTTTCTTTGTTCCCTGGGAAGTGAGCGCCATCTTGGTCTTTTAGGCTGCGTCTCGCCTCTCGCTCGCTCACACACTCACACACCGGGAGACAACACAGCGACGAGAGGCGGACACTTTGTATGGGTCTTATGAACCGGGTGTCGTCTGCTGTCGACAGGGGGCGACAGAGTCACTCTGCCGACTCAGTCCGTGGCCCCAAGCTACGGAGGGCACAACTTTTAGCCAATTATATCCATATCATTTATGTAATTTTGGTCCTCTATACCAACATATCCATCTATCTATCTATCTATCTATCTGTCTATCTATCTATCTATCTATCTATCTATCTATCTATCTATCTATCTATCTATCTATCTATCTATCTATCTATCTATCTATCTATCTATCTATCTATCTATCTATCTATCTCTCTCTCTCTCTCTCTCTCTCTCTCTCTATATATATATATATCCATCTATCTATCTATCTATCTATCTATCTATCTATCTATCTATCTATCTATCTATCTATCTATCTATCTATCTATCTATCTATCTATCTATCTATCTATCTATCTATCTATCTATCTATCTATCTATCTATCTCTATTTCTATCTATCTATCTATCCATCTATCCATCTATCCATCTATCTATCTATCTATCTATCTATCTATCTATCTATCTATCTATCTATCTATCTATCTATCTATCTATCTATCTATCTATCTATCTATCTATCTATCTATCTATCCCTCTATCCGTTTATCTATCTATCTATCTATCTATCTATCTATCTATCTATCTATCTATCTATCTATCTATCTATCTATCTATCTATCTATCTATCTATCTATCTATCTATCTATCTATCTATCTATCTATCTATCTATCTATCTATCTATCTATCCATCCATATGTCTATCTGTCTGTTTGTCTATCTGTCCATGTAACAGTTTCTTGGCAGCAGTTCAATTTATGAATCATTACTTTTTGTTTCATCCTCTTTGCAGGTGACAGAAGCTAAGTCAGCCCCTCCGATAGACTGTGCTGCGTTTTAAATTGTGTGAATTCTTCTGATTCTAATCAAACAATAAACAGCATCCATGCAAAGGTGAATTTTAAAACATTTATTAAACAGAAAATGTAAAACACAGCTCCAGCCGTTGGACAGTATATACATGTTGATATATAAAAGGAGCACCAGGAGAGCATCAGCCAGTCCTCACTTTCTTCATGGTGATCACTCCTCCCCTCCTCAGTCGGGCACTTCAGATAATTTTGATGCAGAAATAAAGTACCTTTATTCATTAGATCTCAGTTCGTATTCTATCATATTAAAGGTATATATCAAACTCCAGCATCACCCTCAAGACTGCAGTGGCCTTTATGTCTTTCTGCTCATGCAGGGATCTTCCTGGTACTGCCTCTCTGTGGCAGTGAGGAAATCCTCCAGAACGCTCCTCAGGTACTCGAAGGTGGGCCTGTCGTCGGGGGTCTCCCTCCAGCACATGCCCATGATGTTATAAAGCCCGTCCGGACAGTGCTCTGGCTTTGGCATCCTGTAGGCCCGCTCCAGGTTCTGGATCACCTCTGGGTTGGACATACCTGCACAACGGGTAAGCATTTGATATAATGTTAATCGAAATTATAATCTAGAGACTAGCTAGACTAGAGTTAAAATTATTTTGTGACGGACTAGACAGAATACAGTAAATGTGTTTACCAGGGTAAGGTATACGTCCATATGTCACTATTTCAGTGAGGAGGATCCCAAAGGACCACACATCTGATTTTATGGAGAAGGTCCCGTAGTTAATAGCTTCTGGGGCAGTCCACTTGATGGGAAACTTTGCACCTATGAACACAGGAGAAGAGACATTAGGTGGAGCCACTGCATAGATATCTAACGTATCCTTATTTTAACCTTTCAAAAAAAGAACAATAATTTACAGCTTGGACAAAGGTTCCAGGGGTAATAGTGTGATTTAAGTGATCTTTTGTCCTGTGTGTTATTGTTACCTTCTCTAGCTGTGTACTCATTGTCCTCAATGAGTCTTGCGAGTCCAAAGTCTGCAATCTTACAGATGTGTTCATGGGACACGAGGATGTTGGCAGCTCTCAGGTCTCGATGGATGTAATTTTCCTGCTCAATAAAGGCCATTCCATCTGCCACCTGCAGGGGACAGCACATCATCAGACAAGCCATCAATGTGTGTGTGTCTATGTGTGTTAAAGCTTGAAAAACCTGGCTGTTAGGTACCTTTGTGTTTTAGCGGTGTTTAATGTTGGACAGATGAACTGAAATATTTCCAATCCTGGGAGTCTACCATTTCCTCAGGTCACTTTCATTTACCCTTTCTACCTCCGTGCTCTGCCTACACACTCCACCCAGGTACACAGCTGTGCCTTCGCCACTTCCTGATACTAAAACCTGTCACCCTCTGTGTTTTAATGTCATCCTGTCTCTACCTCACCACAGACTCATTTAAATCTGCACAAGTCATTTTCACAGAGGCTGACCTCACAGGGTGTCTATTGAATGAGTAAACTTGTCTGTCTGGTGTCTAAACCAACCACACCTATCTGGGGTTTTATATCCGGGTTTCATGGTCCAAATATGAAAGTCTTGGTGTGTATAAAGTTCAGGTCACAAGAATCTATCACATAGGTGTGATTGGTCCTGAGGGTCTTGTCAGAAAGCTGAGATCTACATGTGTTTCTGCGCGGTATTTGACAAACTCCCACAGTCGTTATGACTCAGACACCTTGACAAATCTTTACTACCAGTTCCATTCATTTGATTGTGACCGGAATCTGTGCAGACACACTTTCCAATACTGCAGCAGAAGAACGGTTATTAATCACATGAATTTTTATGGTTATAGTTGCTTGCTTGCTTCGAGCTTTCACCACATATGTCTACAGTGCAGGTTGGGTGGCTTGGATGCATCTTTCTATCACCACAAACATCTACAGGAACTCTACCTCTCCGCTCCAAGCTCTGAGGCTTCACTGAATTTGTCTACTCCGAATGAAGAAGCCTTTGACTTGCTAGACTCTGTAACTTCAGTCTATCTTCCTGTGGTTGTGTTTTCCGTTCCCACACCTTAAGTCACAGTTCCTTTACCGACATGTAACATTTGAAGGTAAACGTTAGTGTGGAACATGATTCTTGATGAACCGTCATAGGCCGTAGACATTAAAGATAGACCTGTTTTTGCTCATTTGCTTTGTTGCAAAAGTAAGATAAGTAAATTGAAACCACACTTGTGTCTGTATGCTAAAAATGACCCAAGGACCCAGCAGTTGGTACGTAAACTTAGCATTAAGACTGAAAACACTGGGAATAAGCTAGTTTGAAAAGTCCACCAACAACTGTAAATACACCAAACTGTGGTTTTACCAGAGTTAAATGGCCAAGAGCGACTTTGTGGAGCCTGGCTGTGTAACAGATAGTCATCAGTATTACTTTAACCTGCAATCTGCGTCCATCTCAAAACATTTGATATAACCGACAACATTTTATTTTTTCAGAACGTAAATGCATAACACTAACTCTCACTAGGAAGAGATTCTCAATAGTTGTCACTCTTGGCAGAGTTATCACAGGGCACCCTATTACTCCACCAAGGAGATTCTAGTTTAGTCTGCCTTTGTGAGTTAGTTAGCAGGATTATGCAGAAATACTAAATCAATTCCATCAAATTTTGTGAAGGGGTTTAGCAAAATGTAACCCTTTAAATGTTCCTGTGGATCCAGGATATGTTTATTTCAACTTTCTTTAACATAGATCGTTCTTTTTTAATCTAGGAACAATTCAGGGATAATTCATGGATCTTGATAAAAAAAAACAAAAAAACCCGATATCTATGAATGTGTGCAATTTGCTGCTGATCCAAAATCAAAAGCTGGATGCACTAAATTTAAATGAGGACTATTAATGGGACTGTTTGGCCTTGGTGGAGGACAACTCTCTACTGAGTTGTTTTAGGTAGAGCGGTTGAAAGCATCTTATTGTATCATGATGAAAGAAAACAAGACAAATTCTGAAAAACTGATTGAAAAATCCGCATCACACAAACGCTGGAACCTAAGTGAATAACTTAAAAATATAGTGTTGTCTAAGACATTGGTGAATTTGTCCTTTATTAGGACTGTTTGGCAATAGCACAGTTTCATTTCTGCCACAGTGTCCAGACTGACATAATTCATAATACACACATGTGCACACACAGCTGTGTTGCTGTCACAAGATTCGTGTTGAGTGTAAGCTTCAGCAAAGCAGAGGCCAGTTTCCTGTCTGGGAGGTTCATGCTGGGAGAATGGAAAGTGAAGAATAACTGAAAGTCTATCTGGTAAATGCAGTGTAGCGAATATAGAACTTTGATAGTAAGATGAGAAATGTCTTGCCTGAGATGCCATGTCTATCAGAGTGTTCATGGGCAAACTGCTTCCCTCCGTTGTTTTCAGGAAATCCACGAGGCTCCCTGTAAGACATCATATACAAGCTTTATCTCCTCAGGAGTCATTTAGTACTTCCTGAAAATAACAAATGCAGGAGCAAGTAGATTAAGAAACAATCAAGGGTTCAGTTTTATCAACTGGAAAACAAAAGTGAAGTCTTGCTTTGTTCGGAAGACTAAAGACATGTCCCCATGTCAAAAACATCATGATTCCCCACAGACATATATAGACAGACCAGAATAGAAGCTCAAATCAGGGAACATAACACCGTGAGGAAGTACGCAAAGCATCATTAAAGGCTGATGCATCATCTGTGACAGTGAGGTCTGTGTTGAGCTTGATAAGGACAGGACAATACCTTTGCATACCGGCTTACCAAAGGCCAACCAAAGGAAATACTTTTAGAGGAATGACTGTGCCAGGAAAGAGGAGGCATAAGTCCGGAAGACTGCTTTTTGAAGTCTGAGAGCAAGAGGAGCACTCTTTGTCAAGGTCACAAAGGGAAGCTGGGACGACACGCCTGTTCTTTTTCCATCTTTGTTGTCTCTGATAAAAAAAGAAACCGAAAAGATGGGAACTCCGAGCAATCCATTCTCCTGACAACAGAGGCCACGACTGTGTCCCATCCACACGTGGATGCCAGACAAAGAGGCAGCCTCATGTAGAACCACTGCTGGTGGTTTACAGGCTGCTCATACAAGACCATACAAAGGAACGCCATTCTCTGCAGCTGTGGGGCTGGTGTTGTGCTTGTGACAACGTTTCTCTATGCGTTTCATCATTGTTTCTCCCAGAGAAGAAGAATTAAAAAGACTAATCAGGTTAAAAGGAAATAGATGTGTTTTATACTTACACTGGAAAAAGAAAATTGTTATCGGTAACAGACAAATGAATAAAGACTGTTTAACTTAAAGTTAACAAGTTTAAGCGAAACAATTGTTTGTTTATGTATTTTTTATGTTGGTCATACATTTTCTTTTTTCAGCGACGATATGACAGCAGCATTGTGGCATCATGCATCGAGCAGTAATATGGAAAGTCGTCTTCAGTCCCTGTTTTTGTACAATTATATTTCTGATTTTGTGTAATTCTACGTAGCCTAAGAAGAAAGAGAAAAAGAGGAGGATCCAGTGGCAAGATACTGATCAAACTGCCATTGTCATTGTTTAGAATGCTTCATAGTGTTCCAACACTTGTGTTCATGTGTCTGTGC
This sequence comes from Limanda limanda, assembly GCF_963576545.1. Taxonomy (NCBI): domain Eukaryota; kingdom Metazoa; phylum Chordata; class Actinopteri; order Pleuronectiformes; family Pleuronectidae; genus Limanda; species Limanda limanda. The sequence continues at coordinate 9,328,482 of NC_083647.1, read as the reverse complement.
ATGTGCCTTAATACAGACTCTGGACGGCGGCCAGTTCTCATCAGGGGTCTCGGTGAACAATAACATGGTGAATCACCCTCTCCTTTTTTAACACCCCTAATCTCAGACTGGCCAGGAGAGACTTCCCCTTGGTGAGTAAACACCAGTGAACAGTTTGGAAGGGTCCGGAAAAGAAGTGAGAGTTCATGTTTGCGTTTGAACATTTTAGCACAGAGTAGCGAATACGGGAGGGTCATGAGGAGAAGCTGAAAATAGCCTATCAGAAGCCGGGCCACTTCAGCAGAGCAGCACGCTTTGCTGCTCCCTTATTTAGGTTTGCAACTGCAGCTGCATTCATGTCCAATCATGGGAGATAATTATACTGTGTAGTTGCAGTAATGTGCATCTTATCTCACATCGTATATATCAAACTCAGATAAATTGCAAGGCAGCTGTGGTTGTGTGATCAAAAGACATTCAGCTCATTCAACATGAGTCACTGGACTGAAGAATAGGTGAAGAACGAAATGGGGCAGCCCAGTTTTTGTTCAAACATGTTCTCCCAGCCAGCGTCCGATAACAGATCAACATGTTTGATCCTGAGAGTATAACACTCACTATTTGTCTTCACTGCAGGCACAGAACTCACCCTGACGACACTCTCTCGTGTTCGAGAAAAAAGGGGTTGGATGTTAAGGAAATTGTTTTTCCAGGCAGGCTTAGACATATTTTCCTTGCCTAAACTGAATTGGCAGTAAGCTGGGATGATTACAGAGGGATTTCTTTTTAATTTACCTTCAAATGAGGAATCACTTCTTGGAAATACCCTGGTGCCAGGTTGCCCATTGCTTTTGAGGCTTTCAGTGATCTGGAATCCTCTTTTTACATTTGGTATTATCAATTAAGTGTAACATTCCCGGTGACAACAGATATTGTATATACTGGTGCACTGTATAAACATATTGGACGTACCATTCTCCATGAACTCCGTCACAATAAGAATCGGCTCCTGGGTAACCACGGCAAAGAGGCGGACGAGGCGAGGATGTTGCAAGTTCTTCATCATGTTGGCCTCAGCCAAGAAGGCCTCCACCGACATCGTGCCAATCTTCAGCTTTTTAATTGCCACTTCCCTGTCATTATTGTATTCTCCTGTAAGCACACATTCAATTTAAACAGCAGTCAGTCTCTGAAGTACACTGTTTAAAACAAGACTACACTTACACCCATTATAGCAGCTCTTCAGGTCCTTGACAAAGGATGTTTACTGAACATTACTGACAACACTCTATCACTGCATCACTGTAAACACCATGTTTACACTGAACATCTTATCATTACATGTAGCAATACCGGGAATAAAATCATATTCCATTGTGCTCCATCATTTTGTATCGGCAGTGGAAACTATAAAGGATGGTTATCACATATCTTCAAGTCAACTGCCCTCCCATTATGTCCACTACACTCCCATTATTCAAATATGTCCACAGACCAATGTTTGGCTGAGAACAGTGAAACAAATACAGTGCCATGCAAGACGATCCTGTAAATAGAAAGTGGCTGTGACGAGTTCCATGGCTGACAATGTTTAGCTCCAACACAGTGGTTTGTTTGAGACGTTGACCAGAAAATACCCCTGCAAATGACTAATAAGGGGGTTGACGCAATACTCCGTAATAACAATATGCATTTGAGCAAGTATTGTTCAAGAGACAATTCCTCCCAAAAGGGTCACGGAGAAGGTAGATGATTGTAGTTTGAGTGATGTCACGTCATTCCCCTGCTAACCAGTAAGGACTTGTAACTGTGTTACAAAAAACCTTTCTGGCCCAAAATTGATCAAGCAAACAGGCTTCGCACATTAGCTGAATCTGTGCAAAATGATTGTCAATGCTTGGAAAAATACACAATAATACCTACATATTCTATCCCTCAACCCACCACCAGCTCTTTAGTCTCCCTCCGTCATCTTTCATCATCTCTGACACTCACCCATCCACACTTCTCCAAACTGTCCTGCTCCGAGCCTGCGCACCAGCTTCAGGGACTCTCTGGGAATCTCCCACTCATCCTGCCACCAAGGCTTCTGCGGTGCCCTCGACTGACACGGCTTCCCCAGCTTTGTGCACAGTCCATCTGTCTCGCCTGGATGCCAGAGAGAGAAAACTGGGTTAAAACGAATTCAGATGGGGACCCTGTACAGTGATCTGTAATCGAGTGAGTCATTCCTCAAGAGGCTGTACGCACGCGTGTGATGTTGGACAAGCTCCCTCAGCGAGCTAAAGGAGATCTTGGCTGTGATGTAGAAGCCACCGTTGTCCATGTTGCGGATCCTGTAGTGCTTGACTCCTTCACCTGTGTTGTGGTCCAAGTCCCGGATGGATAAGGAGTAAGATCCTAGGGCACAGAAGAGGCACAATCTTATGTGAACGGGTGTGCATATTTCACTGATAGATGAAACCGGAACTATATTATCGTGCAACATGAAAAAAGGTTGATGGATTTTTTATTATAATTCTTGGTCCCAACTTGATTTGGACGATAATCATGATCTAAGTTTTGGAGTTTTACGTAATTCTTTGGGTGAGTAGATGTAAACAGGAAGTCTTGCAAAAGAGTCAGTTTACTGTGGGCCACCACATTACATGTTGTAAGCATTTTTGCTTTACATTTTGGCAAATTAACATTATTTCTATTACGCTAAACCAGCAATGAGCAGCTCCTGTTTGCAGTGTACCAATGGATGTGGTAAGAGCTACAAGAGCGAAAGAAAATCTAAAAAACGGGTTCTTTAAAAATGTATGGAGAATAGATTGCGTTGCTTTTTCTGCAACTTCAAAGAGATAATGATTTGAAGATTTTTATGGCGACATGATGGTTCCCAAGGATTGATGGAATTGGCTCCTGACCCCCAAAACCACAAGTTTAATATTTACCATTTCACTGTCTAAGATAAGCGTGGTAGAGTCCTAAGAGATGAGTAAGGACAGACAATTCATAGTGGTCTTTTATGGCACATAGAGGGAGAGGTCATCATTCCTCTGTTCATGCCGCATTTCTTAAATATATGGTGGGATGACATGAATGTAGATGAATGTTCCTACGTTGTCTTTTCTCACAGTCAAACAGATAAATTAAGTCTGGAGACAGGAAGGAGTTGTGGGAAATCATTCCGCCCATTTTTGAAACCCTGCCAGTGAAAACAAGACGAGACTTTTCGAGGAGCATGATCTCACTGGTGCTTACACCATCATTGATTGTTTTGTGTTGCTACTTTTAGCACCTTTCAGCAAATGTCACAATGGAAAAACATATTCACATTTCCGGCAGTGAAACCATCTTGCAAAATGGAAAATTTGATTTTGTATCGACAACATGTGAGTCAACGCTCTGATGACAAAAACCATCAGCTCACCTTGGCTTGTTTCACTCTCTCGTATCAGGAAGGAGCCTTGCGTATTCCCAGGAGCGAGGAGGAGCCTCATGGCTTCGTTTCGAGAAATGCTCTTGAAGAACCACCTGCAGCACAAGCACACAGAATATGTGTGAAGCTTTTTTTTTTAACTAACCACTTCCCTTTCTCCAGGGACACAGCATGCACTATACGAGATGAGAACAGAATCATTATGTTTCCTGTGTGACGTACGGTTGAGTCTCCACTGTGGTCATAGCAATAAAGTTGTGTGGGATGAAGCCCTGCTGGCCTGTTGTGAGTGACTCCGCCAGATACCACTCCGGGTCTTCCCTGGATGTCAGAGGAGACAGTAATGATACCATGAGTAAGTTGCAGGTCTGTGATGCCTCACAGCAGTCTAGACCTTATGGGGGATGAAAAGCTACAAAACCAGAAAGCAGCTTCAAAGTGGTTCTCACAGGCGTAGAGCGTTTTATGCTACTTAAATGATCACTGCCTGAAATGAACCATGTTACACTTTGTTGGCAGGTAAATGCCTGTCCTTACATATCAGCACAAGGGACAGAGGAAATCCACTGAGAAATGAGAAACCTTCAATAGATACTTTTAATCTTTAACCACGTTAAACCTTTGGAGTCTGTCAGTAGACTGGTTGAAATAGTTAATAATATAAATAGTTTTTTTTATAACTACCTCTGTCAGGATTTTGGAAACACAGGTCCTAGTTCTCCTCAGGAAACCCCACCCAGCTATGAAACTGTTGACAAGCCAACTCTACATAATCAGTACACAAATTCTAATTAATCTTTTACTGTATCTGCTCAATCGTATTTGTGTAAACCTGGCCCCAGGTTATATATTTTATATATTAAAAAAATTGTTTTGTTTACACTTAATAACAGACGCTGAATGGATGCAGGCCGGATCCCCTAATAAAGGCAAATAAACTTTTTTCATATACATAAAGTCATCTTTTAATTTCTCCAAAAAATGTAGAGCACTACAGGTCTGTAAGCCTGACATTTACACCTATCTTCTTTGATTGTAGGTTTCCTGTCCTTAAGACGTTTCCTTTTCAACTCATGATGTAATCATGTGGTTTATTTTATCTTTTTCCATTTGAGTTTTTTTTGTGTCAGTATAGAGAGAAAAGAAACTTTGGGTGAAGATGAGCTCGATTGAAATGCAGCTAAGTCTCCTGTCAGAAAACAAACCAGGGGCCTTGTGAATACACTCTGTGCACCTCAAACCAGGCCTCTTTGAGGACCCAGGTGGTCTCTGGTCAGGATGCACATGGCTTATCATGCTGCATACACGCTGTGACACATTTAGAAAGATTGTTGAAGGTGAACAGTTATCTGGAGCTGAAACCTGGTTTCCTGCAGCTTTTCTATATTTGATATATCCGCAGCTTACTTGCTGATGATCTTGAGTTTGTCTCCCTTCTCAAAGCCCAGGTCGCCATCGTGGTTGGGTTCATAGCTGTATATGGCCTCCACAAGGTTGTCTGCAAAAGCGATGTTGGGTATTAGTTAAGGTGAAATACACTGGGGACTGTTTTAATCAGGAAAGTTTCGGTTAGCAATCAAAATCAGTTATAGTTTTATGTTGTGTTTAAATTCCTATGATATTGACAAATGGCCACTGTTCTTGCTTCATCCCATGTGAAGGGTTAAATGTGTGATGATTGCCTTATATTGACAATTTGGCGTATCTACAGAATCTTAACTCAATAATACATTTTCCACCAAGTCAAATTTTTGCAGTTATCTTATTAAAGATTTTTCCTGATGAAGGCGTTCAGACATTTATTTTGTTGTTGAGCAGTGAATTGTTTCCTTGAACAGTGGAGTCCTATTATCTTGTTTCCGAACGAATTTTGACTCACAGTGATTTGCTTTTTATACTACGTAGCAGAAAAAGAATACTGCAAGTACAGGAAGATGATATGCGGAAGGGGGGGGGGTAGATACGCTAGTTAACCCTTACACAATTTAAATTGAAAATAAAGTTCAATGCATTCCCAAAGGAAATGTGGGTCCTGGTTTTGACCCTGCAGAAATCAAATGACCTCGCGAACAAATAATCCAAACCTAGGATATTGTACTTGAGCCTATCATATACCACCTTAGCATTTTAAACCCACCCATCTTATGTTCATGTAAGTAACGGGGGGAAGGGGGAAACGCTGAAATCATAAAAAATTTGTAAACAAATGATGAACTACAGGGAGATTTAACATCTGCTGGAAGGCTACTGAGGAAATACGAATTATAAGGAGCTGAGTAGATGTGAAATGAATTTAAACTTGAATTTACATGAAAGTAAAGGAACATTTTCTTTTTTAAATAATCTTTAGTCATTGTATGAACTGTATTATCTCATTGTGCATTAAATTCATCTTCAAATAATACATTACACTGAAACAGCTGAAGATATTACACTCAGTATGTATTTGAAGTCTGTGCTTTATTAATGTTTCTCTGTATGTAGGACAGCTAATGTCCAACCAGGTAAAGCGATTCATTGTCTGTCGCTCATCCATTTCTGTTAACCCCTATTAAAGGGTTTTACTGTGAAGTTTCCCTGATACCAATAATAAGTGTTGTATGTTGTTCACATATTGTAAAGTACATCTGTGATTTCTGATCATAGACTTTATAATAAATATTGATTTAGTTTGTTTTTTTTCATCATATTACATATTAGTAACAATATCGACAAATGCACCAGACTCAGAGACAGACACAGAAAAATGCACTGTATGTTATTACCTGGTAACGGTGATGTGGGGGGTGAATGTTGTGAATGGCAAGGAATCAGCTGATCTGTGTACTGGCAAAAGGAAAACAAGATCAAACTTGTAGCTTTACAAAGAGCAATAAAATATTTAGGTGATAACAACAGATATAATAGAATGTTCACATTTGCAATAAAAAAAAACTAACGCCATAAATTATTAGCGGTTATGTTTTTTTCTTCCAGACAAAATGTCTCTGCACTGTGGCACATGCAGGTGGTTTTCTCCTTTATTCCTCATCTAATGAAACATCTAACTCGCAGCGAGGAAACAAACAACAATAGGGGAGTAATTTCGTTGCCATTTAATTATACAGGCAGGAGACCATTTCCGTCACAGTATGTAAGTTATAACAACTTATCTGGGCCGTGACATACAATAGCAGGTTGTATTTCATAACTATCTTGGTTATTTGACATGAATACTTTCTCCTGTGTGGTTATTCACAGTTATCATTTATAGTTATCGACCCAAATAACCCAAACCAACTCATGTAGAGCTTGCACATGCACTCAGTTTGCAATGTGTGCAAACATAAATACATGTGCATACAAATAAAAATAAAAATAACATGATAGGTACACAAACAACAGTTGACTTACTGGATTGCCTGACTGGGGAGGTATGGGACAGTTGCAGTGTTCACAGATTTCATCCAAGTTCTCAATCCAGTCAGTGTCTGAATAATCCGAACTGCAGTTACATCCCATCTTTTCTGCAATTTAGAAGTTCAAGTATTGATGTAATAATATATATCATTACAAATGAAAAAAAATCTCCAAAATATCTCCAATATTCTAGGTTAACATCATATATGAATAACAATGAACAATGTTTCACTTTAATTGTTACTCTGTGATATTTGTAAGTGGGGAAAATTAAGAGAGTTTCCCTAAACTGCTCTTATTGGCTGTGACTGAGGGCATCGCCTCAAAATGGAGGCTCAGTGGTAAATAATGATCTAATCTAAGAAACAACGACTCTAAGTTTTCATTTTAGATACTATTTTGACTCCGTATGTACATGCACACCACACCCCACAAATAAATGTGACCACTTGCTTTGCTGCAAATCACCTGCCTTTACATGCTCTAATTCTGATTCAGACCTGAATAATAGGCTCTATAAAACTGTACAAATGCTAATCTTGTGTAATCCAATGTCTTCACGTGCTCTGCTCTGTGTTGCGCTGCACAAAATGGCTTTCTCAAGCTCACTTGGCTCCCATTGGAGCCCTCGTGGAACAGGGTCAGTGGGCTAATCGCAGCGGCCTTCTGTCCCAAAAGGCTCCGAGCCGTGAGAAAAATCGGAGGAGGCCTGACCCGGGAATAACCACCCACCAACTGTACTGAGAGCTAAAGACATGAACCACAGAGTTATGAGGAAGTCTTTCTTTATTATTATTGCTATTATTATTATTATCGGCACTCCTACGCCCGCTGGCCTACACTCAGGGAGTCACGCAAACAAAGTCAGCATTTTCCACTGAGGGGCTACACGACCTGCAGCTGATGACCTCAAAATATGCTGCCTGTTATTGTTTGTGAAGTATCATAACAATGAAGATAGTAAGTGAGGTCCATAAGACTGATCATTGTCGACCTCAGTATGTATGAATATATGTATATGTGTGCATTTAGTTTTGATTTCTATATATATGTTTATATATCTTTAAAGCTGACTTCTCCTGCAGTGATTGTAACTGCTAGTTGACTTGGCCATAGTATTTTATACCGAAAAATTTGTTTTATACCCTGTATTACTGTATATATATATGCATATTTATTTCATTCTTATTTATTCAATGTATTAACTCTTCAATGTATCAACTCCTTATTGTACCCTCGGCACCATTGTAAATGAGGGTCTTATTCCTCAATGTGTTTCCGAGGCTTAAATAAATATTCAATCAAAATATCTTTACATAGATCTTCTATATTGATGGCACCAGGAAGAGACAGGGAGAAACTAAAATGTCGTATTTCATGCATAGATAACTTGTTGTCTGTTATCAGTGAAGCTTGTGGACTGATAAATTGATTTATTATGTGATTTTTTTTTATAGAAAAAAGACATTTCATCTTAGGTTTCTTGATGTCGCATCAACATCACACAAACAGTTTTGTACTTAACGTTCAAATTCGCATTTGTTCTTTACACCTAATTGACTTTACCCATATTATCTAGCATTAATACACTGTATGTATGAATTTACAAACCTGTATGTCCATGAAATCTCTCATCTGTTTGAATTATGAACTTAAACGTTAAATTGGACTAGTAAGATACAGGCTTTCATTTATTACAATGAGAAAGCAAAATATTTGTATCATGTGGTCCTGTCGTTTTTGTAATATTGAGTTTTATCAGCAGAGACAATAACATGCCCAGTATGTGAATATGTGTTGCTTTTAACTTTTTTTGTTAAACCATCATCAGAAATATAAGAAAAGAATGTCTCCAAGTAACATGTGGCCATTATTTCTGGATGTGGATGTTATTCCTCTCTACACGACGTTTTTTAAAATACAATGTGTTTCGTACAAAAGTCAAAAGATCAAAACAATCTTTCTGATTAACAAAAATATTTGCTCTAAAACATATAATGACAAGGAAATACATTTTTGGCCATCTATTTATCGATCTCTAACCTGCTGTAACAGAATCAGAAGTTTGATACTCACCTCTCGAAATATGAGCTGTTTCTTCAAACGTCCAATAAAGTCAGATTTGCTGCCATAGAGATCTTCTTTATTTAATAGTTGTTCATTTGAAGGAGCTTTTTAGCATCGAGTGTATTCCTCACCACAGGAGCCTGGGGTGTGAGGATGTCATCACCAGCTTCTCTTATTCTAACTAACTCACAGCCAGGCACACTGATGTGGTGTCTGTGCACACACACACTCAAGAGATGTGTGTTTCCTGTCGTTGGAGGGTTGAGGGTTGCTCTGCAGTCTCCTGACAGGTGCTTACCTTGCAGCTGTGTGAGCAGAGAAGGAACGTTAGAGGCTCCATGGTGAAAAGGGGGTCAGGACAGCACCTTTACTAAAGTGGGAGCCACAACGTAAATGTTCCAATACAGTTAAGAAAGGAGGCTATGATAGGCTCTACGTTTTTGTGTTTGCTCCTCTCTAGAACATTTGTGAGTCAGTGACCTTCAAGGTGTGGAACACCATCGACGTGGGCCTGAGGTCGTGGGTCCACGATGGGGTTCCACAGATCTCATGGTACGGTGGCCATGAGAGGTCAATACACTGTAACTTACCTTACACGTGGAGTCTATTTGCACATGTTTTCATGTGTTAAACTCTCAGGGCCTCTGTATCATTGTGCGTGATTTAAGTATGTGATAAGACTGATAAGACAGAGGAGTTCAAATAACACCAAACTAATCTTAACAGTATTCTAATCACATATAATTTAGGAATAGTTCATATTCTTGTCTCAAGCTTCCGGTTCATAATCAAAACAATAAAGCTACAGAGGCTATTTCAATCTCTCAGACTTGTGGTTTGTATCATCTGTGTGGTCAGCGAAGCATTCAAAAATAGATTTTGGCCTGTTTTCTCTAAGCAAAAGTAAAAAAAAAAAAATCAGTCGTAAAAACCATTGACCAAATGTCAATGAGTGGATGACTTTACATATCGTTGTTTTGACCAAAGCTTCCTGTCTAATGGAGGACAAACTGTGGCCACATTGGACCCTGAGAGGAGATATAAAATAATATCTGAGCTTTTGCCTTTTCTACCTCTGAGACGACGCTAAGCTGTTGACCGCATCTCTTCTCTTGTGGTGAGTGGCTGCTGCTGCTGCTGCTGCTACGGAGCGTGCACCGACAGGAAGTCAGTCCCAACAGTACAGGAAGCGCACAGAAATGTGTGCTCAGACGACGACCATAAAAATTCTCACTTGCAATGAAACCACCTCAGTTCACACGGTATAAACACATGAGGACAGGTGAAGTTGTTTCACTTTTTGACATCGACTTGAAGTTCTGTTACTGATCTTTTTATTGAGCTGAGCGACAGAAAACAAGACGCAAAGCTGACACACCGAGTTGCATGATGAAATTAAGGTGCGCCACATACCTACACCATCTATGGAGCTCAGTTTGTAAGAGACTCTTTCAGCCTTTCAGGGTATTCCTACTTTCCTTTTCAAGCACAGGCGTCACAACTTTCAAATGTGGCTGGAAATCACGTTCTGTTACGTAATCAAAATAAGATACGATCGATATGCAGTAAGTTTTCCAGCCCTCCCACCTCCTGCTTCACGATGCAGGTGCTGGCCTCTTTTATGTGAGCGAGTGTGCTGCTGATGCTTATACACTTAAAACACAAACTTTTCCAACTTCAAACAGTTTCCCAATAATCAGATAGATAAATGTGCTTTATTTGCACTCTGTTATCAGTTTCTGCTCATATAATGGAATGTGTTATTTGATGGGAAAGGGTCGAGGGAAACTATCTGCAGGGCAGAGATGAGTGGCACAAGAAACATTAGTCCACACTGTTTATTGTAACAGCATTCACTAAGGATAAAGCCTTAAGGTGTCATACCTCTGCCTCTATGCGTTCTCCATATTATACTCATTCCCACTATCACGGTCTAACGTCACACATGAGGTCACCCGTGTCCTGAAGTATGCCTTATTATGATCATATCAACAGTCCCACTCGTGCTCTCATTACGCACAAAGACCACACTCTTGCCAAGGCATATTTGGTTTCTCCTTTGACTAATTATCACTTAACAATGTCTGTGGCTCTGCACATCCCTCCAGGGCCCCATTCATATGTATGGATATTACACCAGGTCATGAAAGTCTCGTGGATGGAAAGAAGAGTCTATTGTGCATGGGGAGCTCCGGGACCCAGGTTGGATGACATGAGGAGGACCTGATGGAGCATCTGGTGACATTTGGCCAAGATAAGAATCATAGTAGAATGTACTCAGTCAGATGCACAGAATTGGTCCAAACTGGTACTTTTCAACCATGTAATGACGTATATTTTAAAGCAAGATGATACAGCCTTTTACTATAACAGATTTCATATTAGTTTGATGGCTTTTTTACTTGGAATATTGACAATGGTGGAGCTTTCACCCTGAATGCCTGTTGTTGATCCATGTAACTTTGGTGAGCAGAGACTGATAAACACAGAACTGACTGATAGTCACAGGTTAAATTGCCAAAATCAGGTCCAGCAAGTTCAAGAATATTGCCGATCTGTAGATCAGTTAAAAAGACTGTCCAAGCCTGTGTCAACAGATTGAAACGCTTTGTTTTTTACATACAGGTTAATCCCTGAATCATATACGATATCTAACTTTGACCTCAAGGGGTCTCTCAATCAAAACAACAATAAAAAAACCTAGTGGGATGATGTCATGAAGCAGCGTAGAATCATGGGAATGTTGTCACCACCATTTCTTGTCCCATAATCTTTTTGGTTCGCTTGTGCTTTTGCACTTTACTGGGAGATGACGAGAGAATGTGGAACAAATAACTGTGATTCTATAAAGCTGCTTTCAGACTCTGATCCAGTGTATGGATTTATCCCCCTGTCCTCCCCCTAAAGCCCGTAAAAATCCAGGAGTAGTCAATGTGTGAGCAAAGCAGGGGATCCCCCCATCGAATTCACCACATAGAAGTGGGGGGTTGATGATGCTTATAACGTGCGACAGACGCAAAAATGAAAAAAAGAAAAGAAATGTCACCTGATGAAAAAGCGGTGACACACGCAGAAGTCACAGACGAAGATGGCAAGATAGTTTGTGGTGATAACAGCTGATGATGGTGACAGGCAAAGCAACGGGTTGGGTGGCAATGCACCTTGAAGTTGGTTGCCACCCGCCAATAAACCAAGAAGAAGAAGAAGAAAAAGAAGAAGTAGAAGATGTAGAAAAAGTAGAAGAAGAAGAAGAAAGCAATGGGTTAAGAATATATGATATAAATGAAATGTCCTGGTACCTTAAATAAAAATTGTGATTTCTTTGAGTTTGAATATTGTTGGAAACATTTTGGGTAATGTAAGTACATATTTTAATGAAGAATTGTTGCATCGGACATGGAGCTTAACAGAAATCGTCACCACGTGTGGCTGCAGGGGGCGCTGTTCTTAAGTTAATGTTACATTGTGCTGCTTTAAACTTCAGTGTATGGGTATGCCAATATAATACAATTGCACGGATACAACAGACAGATATAGTAAAGTGTGTTTAATATTGTAGTGCATTTGCAAGAGAATGACAGTTTACATTTTAAGGCATTTTTCTTTTATTCCAATTTGTCTCATATATACATTCATTTTACAGTAGCATGATTTCACAACATCAATAAGAAAACTTTAGTATGTTTTTCTACATTCAAAACAACTGTAAACAAGTAAAATATCCCTCAAGAATAACAATTTTATTCTTCTTACTTGTTAACTGCATAACTCAATGCAGACTATATTTGGTCAGTGTCCAGCCATTCGTAGCTTACAGTCTGTGCTCTGCAGCTTCTGGCCGTTGTAATGGAAAACAAAATGCATCACATGTGACCTCCTGGGTTGTGTCACTGCAGTGGTGAGCGTATAGGGGATATTTTTAGTGTGTGTGAAGAATGGGTGTAAAAATGCTGGAGTGTGACCTCCCACCTCCTCTGAGAATACTGGTAAATGGACAGTGCACTGACGGATCAGCAGCTGGAATATGTTGCTTAGAGTGAAAGCTGTTACTGGAGAGCTTTTTTTGAACTGTGCCAAGACCAGATTCGAGCAGAAAGGCCACCTTCATGCCTTTTATTTCAGTCAAAAATATCACTAGTGATCTAAACTGTATCACAGTATGGCTTGTTTTTTGCAACCTTTACACTTCATACGTTTCATTTCTCTACTTTGGTTCATGTGGCATTGTGCAAACAACAGTCAATAGAGCAGCTCAGGCTCCATCCAGCAGGAAGGTGTGTCAGTATTAAAGAACTTTGCCCCTGCAGGTCTGTACACACAGGCTTACCCATGCACATCAAGCCATTGTGCACATCAAATGAGTCCTTTTCATTTCCACCCTGCAGTAGCTGGCAGCCTCTCTCCACTCTGGCACCAGAACACCTCCAGAGGAGTAAACAGCCAGAATAATAATAACAATGAGAATAATGTGTCTACACAAGCTCAGAGGAGTCAGAGGAGTGGACTGGAAGATTCTCAGCAACATTAATGAAGCTTTCAACACAGTGAGAACCGCCTGGAGTTGATGTTCATCTTGGTGAGGCCCAGGTGCTTCAGCGGGGTGGACAGGGCGAAGGCGGCCTTCATGGGGATGTCACACAGCAGGTCCGACTCCTCTTCGCACTCCTCCAGCTCGTACGTGGCGTTGTCCAGCATCTCCTTGTGGCGGTCGCACTGCTGCTCCACCTTCAGCCGGTGGATCTCCCCACGCAGGCGGATGAGCTGGCGGGCCAAGCGGTTGTCCTGGACTTGCATCTCTCTCTGAGGAGGAGGAGGAGGAGGTGGAGGAGGAGGAAGAGGGATCAGGGGTGAATGAATGAATGAAGGAGGGAAGAGGTTGGAGATTATGGGAATGGGCGGGGATTTGAGGAGAAATTAAAGACCAGCAAGAGTTGGGAAATTTTGATTATTTATACTTTAATCTCATTTTATCTTCTTATGCAAGCGTGTTAATCACTGGTGTGTGCCTTATGGGGGTAGCTGCCTGGGGCCTTGGGAGAACAGACATCCAATTCTCTCAAAACTATTTGTTTAGTCTAGGAGGACTACATGAAGTCACTCATACTTTGAATAAAGGTCTGGCATCCATGGAGAGGATATCACTATATAGCTATTTCACAGATATAGGAAAGATATCATTTTGTTTTGTTGGTGTTAAACAATTTGAATTTAACAAAAGTGAAAAATAAAAGCATCAGGTTCAGTGATCACTCACCAGCTCTTTTCTCAGAAACTCCAAAGCATCATCAATAGTCTCAAAGCCACAGATGTTGCGCACGACCAGTTCTGAGTTCTCATTGCGTAAAAGCACAGGCACCGAGACGGCCTGCCCCCCCGCAGAGTCCGGACTCCCAGTGTCCTTGTCCACTGGGACGCTGTCCTCCCACGGCCGGCTCTCGACGCGCTCCTGCCACTCCACATAGGACGGTCTGCGCGTCTGGAGCTTCAGCTTCTCCGTCAGCGCCTTCACGCTGTCCAGGTCCTCCGCGCGTCCCTCGCACGACTCCTCTCCAAACGCTTTAAAATCCATCGTGTCAGACAGTGACAAGATCACAAGTCCCGGGAATCCACGTCGAGTTCAGGCTGAGTTCACTCTCTGGTGTCTCAGCTCGGTGATAAGAGCGCAACAGGTCCTCCTCACCTCCTTTATAGGGAGCGACCGCCCATCCCGCAGGACGCGCATGCAGGCTGCATCATTTTATAAGCTTCTCCTGGAAGGAAGCCAGATCCCTTTGACCTGGCAGCATAGACTGCGTGTGTTTTTGTCACATATTTACTGAAAATGCTCAACGAATTCATATATTCAAGCAAATAATATCATTTTGGGATGTTTGAGTCAACATGTTCATAAAAACTGTCGAAATCCCTGATTCCACAACATCTGTTGATGACGAATTGAGTGTTGGAAATTATCTTAGTACACAATATTTTTCAGTAGCATTTTAAAGTAAGTGTTATGTCACTTTATACCTTATACCTTATAGTCCTTTTGTTTCCCCAAAAATATTTATATTGTTTTCTATTGTTTTTACACAAGTCGTAACTGTTAACCTGTAAAGTTCCTTAACTGTGTTTAAACGGTGCTATATAGATAAAGTGTATTAGGCTATTATTATTATTTTATTATTAGTAGTAGTAGTAGTAGTAGAAGTAGAGGTAGTAGTACTAGTAGTGGTAGAAGTAGTAGTAGTAGTAGCAGCATTCAGTGGTGAGGGACATAATCCGATAATTTCCCTAGTAGCATTACAAAAGTGTAGAAAAGGTCCATTACAAGTAAAACACAAGTACTATAAATAATACTTTTGCTAGAATATAAAAGTATCATTCGTAAAACGACTGAAAAGTAAAGAAAGTACTGTGAGTCCAACATTATTGCTGCGTCGATGTGAGTTGCACTTTATAATTATTTGTTTCTGTTATGTATATATTATGCATATTTAATTTAATTTTTGAAAGCAAATAACTATAATATGGAGGCCCAACTATTTCCACAGTTGAGTTTGCACATTCCCGTTAACCAGTGTAATAACTGTCTTGATCAGGTTGTATGTATTTCTCATGAATATGCATCATTTTTGTATTTCTTCTTATATCTTTTGTATATATCTATATATTACCTTTTGAATCCATTCTATTTTTATAGGCATTTATATTTAGATATTATTAACCAGGCAGAAACATTGTGGGGTTAAGAATTCATTCATGCATATGACACTGAAGTCTTTGAATATTTGATTCTGCAACAACTGTCAAATAAAAGTAGTGGCATTAAAAGTACGTTTACAAAAGTATGTATTGACTTAAAGGCTGAGTGTGTAGAATTTAGTGACATCTAGTGTTGATTTGTTTGTTGCGAATGGAATACCCCTCACCTCACCCTCCCCTTCCAAACATGACAGCAGAACTGTGGTAGCCTTCAGTCGTCATCAAAACTCAAAAGGTGTTAAATTTAACTGTAAAACATGGTGGCCTCCGTACAGAGAACCCGCTCCTCGTGTGTATATAAAGTGTTTAAATAGAAAGGGAAAAGAAAACCATTCTTACAATTTAGATGAAACACACATAGTAAAAACATAACTAGCATTATTTTATATTCCGTTCTTGCCAATAGATCCCATCCACCTAAATCGTACCATCCAGTCTTACTGGACCTTTAAACAATTTAGATTAACTTCTGAATGCAGAACTCTTCATTTTTAAGCTTTTACAAGGTTTTTTTGTGTTGTTTCTAGTTCTACTTCCGTGATTTAAGGTTTTAAACCAGCTTTCTATATGTGCGTCTGCTGCCATCTAGTGGTCGTTCACCATAATGCAAGCCGATCAGTGCTGCTCCCCTCCCTCGCTGCTCCCCCCACAGTGTTCACAACTTTTTACCAGCTTGCATGTGTGTGTGTGTGTATGTGTGTGTGTGTGTGTGTGTGTGTGTGTGTGTGAGTGTGTGTGAGTGTGTGTGTGTGTGTGTGTGTGTGTGTGTGTGTGTGTGTGTGTGTGTGTGTGTGTGTGTGTGTGTGTGTGTGTGTGTGTGTGTGTGTGTGTGTGTGTGTGTGTGTGTGTGTGACACATCATTGCTGCTGCTGCCTCTCAGGAAACGTGCACTTCCGTTTTTACTCAACCCAAGCAACTCTTTAGTTTCTCTCCCCCTACATCACCAGATCAGTGTCGAGCTCAGCAGCCACCTGAGTTTGAAAAGGTGCAGATAGATTATGTGGCCGAGTATGTACAAGTAAACATGAATCTATTAATAGCCTCCTTATCGCCAAACAAACAGTGCAGGAGCTGCAGTGTTCCCCAGCCAGCGTTGCGCACAGAGGAGGAGGATGCTTTTGCTTTCATTCTCTCAGAACCTTAGAGGCGAGGAGGGCATTTGAAGTTGGAGGGCTCCACCCGCAGTGAGAGATTTGGCTCTTTGGGTTTATCTCGTTTTTTGGGGGGAGCTGATGGAGTTTTCTGAGCACATCAAGACCGCCAATGTGGAGGATGTAGTGCTTCGGCAGCCCCTGCACCCGCCGAGCCGAGGCACCCTGTGCATCACCGGTCACCACCTGCTCTTCTCGGTCAGAGAGGAGGAGGGAGGCTCATCGCGACAGGTTCTCCTGCTCCTCAGGAACATCGATGCCACGGAGAAAAGGTGAGATCACTGCATCTGATCAAGTATGAGGATGTAAAAACAGTAGAGGGGAGAGAAGATGGTCATTTGGTTCCACGTGGGAAACATGCTCTTGTTATAAGCAGAATTAATTTATCGAGTCTCTTAGTAAGTGCTTTGTGGATGTTTTAGGACTAATTTATTCTGAGGATTTTTACAAACTTGTCCATGGTCACATTCAACAATAACTAACTTCAGGATTTGAACATTGGACTTGATTGTGTTACCTGAAAACTTTTCCAAAAAGTGTCCAAATCTGAAGAAGCCTTTTTGATGAGATGTGAAACACAATCAAGTTTATTTGTACAAACTCCCTGATACCATGACCTGTATGACTGACAATCTTCACAGATAAATAACAACAATAACTAACCAACAACAAGTTTTTGTGCCGGTGAATCATCCAACATCTAATTCATGTTATCCCTCAAATCTTTTTTTTAACCAGTGTGGAAAATCTTTTTGGCTATTCCGGCCTCTTCTCTAATGCAGGCCGCAGTGAAAGGTTGGACATTTGTGTTGCAGTGTGTCTTCCCTGTTGCTGCTCTTACTGCTCACAAGTGCTGCAGAAGGAAATGTGCCAACAACATTACAGCAGCTCTCTTGTCAGACACACACTCACACTGTGGGTTGCTTGCTTTTAACATTCTGTTGACGTTAACCCTCATGAAAGCCCATAGCTGTTACTGCTTGCAATGTTCTTTGGTCAGTAACAGAGTACAAAGGGTTGTGAAGTCATTTGTCAGCAGGCTAAAGCTCTCCTTCCACACACAGGTTTGCCTTCCTGTCCTGCTGCAATAAAGACTTTCTGCACTGCTGTTGAGTGTTGAGTGTGGACATTTTTGTTTCCAGGGCTCATAAGTGTGTATTTGTGTTTGTAGGATAGCTGGATCCTCAGGGACGATAACCATCAAGTGCAAAGATGTGCGAGTGCTCCAGCTTGACATCCCAGGCATGGAGCAGTGTCTCAACATTGCACGCTCTATCGAGGTGTCACAACTCATCAAATAATCCGAAAGAAACCTCAAACATTTCCTCTTTGCACTTTTTGCTTTGATTCATATCATCTATTTTGACGTCCTACAATGATCTGTTTCTCTCCAACTCTCTGTAGACCCTGTCCTGTCTGGACTGTGTGTCGGACATGTATCCTTTCTTCTACAGACCTCCTGATTCCAGCCTGCAGGACCAGTGGGGTCTCTCATCCCCTGAAAAGCACTACAGTCAAATTAAGGAGCTGGTAACCAACATAATAGAACTACTCTTACTTATACAAATGCTGCTGCTGTGTAAATGTAATACCACATGCATAAAATACATAATCACCCTACAGAGTCTCACAGGCAACCTTTCCCAACAATAGTCCTACACTCACATGACAGGAAAATGCCAGGGAAATGGAATGAATGAAAGTAGGAGGTCAACATTCAGGATATCCTTGTCGCTTAGTTTTCATTTGTTTTCCCCTAACTCCAGAATGTGTTGAACAGAGAGACATCTTCCTCTGGGAATAGCACGTTGCGATGGTGAAGGGAGTGGACCATGAGGGCAAGCATTGTTGATGTATTTTATAGCCACACTGTTCCCAGAACATGGGAGATATTCACGCTTGCATGTCTTTGTCGTTTCTGCCACTTCCACGGGAGTTGGGCGATTTTGTTGAGTTTGCAACTGTAATTTGTGAACTGTGACACATGGTTATTCTTAAAGACAATATAATATACTGTTACGATTTGTCAAATGGAGTTTTAAATGGATAGTTTGACTTTGTTTGAAAAAATTGGTTCTACTGAAGTCCCAAAAGATGTTTTTTTTATTCCTTTTGTTCATCTATCATCTTTTGGGACTTCTGTTTTAGCAGTTTTTTTGAGCAGAAGATCATTATCTAGTGGAAGAAAAATAGTTATCTTGTATCTTGCTTTTTTAAGTTGGGTTTATATACATTTTTTGATTTGTTCATTTTATTTCTGACTGTGGTGTTCTAATGTGTAAGATGTGTGGTGCTTACGTCTAAAAAGGTTTAAAGCACACCTTGAAAAGTCTTTTTATTAATATCTGTATTTTGTAATGGAAAATCTATCAGCTTTACATACAAAGTCACCATGATGTATTTATTGTAATTTTAGCCAAAGATTTCAGATCAGGTTTAGAGGTGTGCACCTTCTATATATTGTAAGTTTCAGGTCAAATGTCAGAAGTGAAACCCTCTCTCTTGAACACGTCAGCAGTTAGCATGTGCAGAGGGCCGTGATATATAATGAGTTTTTACAACCCACATACAACTAGCCACAGATATTTATCTGTGTTCTGTAATTGGTGTTCGTCAACCTTCTCTCTCCTCTGTTCGCAGCATGATAGGTGGAGACTGAGCACTGTGAACAGGGGATACTCAGTGTGTCCCACCTACCCCCCCGCTGTCATCGTTCCTAAAGAGATAAATGATGACGTGCTGCTAAAAGTGGCCAAATTCAGACAGGGAGGACGCTTCCCTGTGCTCTGCTACCACCACAGGAAGAACGGCATGGTGAGACGTTTGTGGGTTTCTCCTCTGGTCTGAACATTCAAACACATTGTGTCAAATAATTCCAACCGAAACTAAAACTTCTCAGGTAATCATGCGCAGCAGTCAGCCGCTGACAGGAGCCAATAGGAAGCGCTGCAGGGAAGACGAGCTCCTCCTCCAGGTTGTGATTGACAACTCCGACAAAGGTTACATTATTGACACCCGCTCTAGTCAGCAGGCTCAGCAGGCCCGGATGATGGGCGGGGGGTTTGAGTCCAAATCATGCTACAGCGGCTGGAAGAGACTGCACAAGCAGATGGAAAGGTCTGTGTGTGTGTGTGTGTGTGTGTGTGTGTGTGTGTGTGTGTGTGTTTGTGTGCACTCTAGAAGCTTTTCACCATGTTATGATTTTGATCTGTCCCATCAAATGAACCTCTCTCCCTTTCAAACAGGGGTAAAGCCCTCCAGGAGAGTCTCATCAAGCTGGTGGAGGCCTGTGGTGACGGGTCCCACAATATGGACCGCTGGCTGAGTAAGCTGGAGAATTCAAAGTGGCTGTCACATGTCCAGACTGCTCTGTCAACGGCTGGTCTGCTGGCAGAGTGTGTGGAGAGGTATGATCTTAGACCTCTGCTGTGTTTACACTGGGATTAATGTGTATTTGCTTATCCTGTTTGCAGACCTGTTTGTACACTGGGAATAATGTGTATATTCATATCATGTTTCCAGACCTGTAAATGTGTTTCCATTCAGGACTTTTTTCTCTTGAATCAAACTTTGCAGGGGGGGTTGTACAATAGATATTATTATGTAGAAAATAAGATATTCATGTAGAGTTTCTGGACTGTGGTGTGTCTGTTGGTTTTGTCCAGGGATGGTCATTCAGTTCTGGTTCATGGCTCTGAAGGGACAGATTCCACTTTGCTCATCAGCACTCTGGCTCAGCTCATCATGGACCCAAGCTGCCGCACTCTGGAGGGCTTCCTGACTCTGTTGGAGAGGGAGTGGGTGCAGGTGTGTGTCTCTCTGTGTTTGTGTGTGCGTGTGCGTGTGCGTGTGCGTGTGTGTGTGTGTGTGTGTGTGTGTGTGTGTGTGTGTGTGTGTGTGTGTGTGTGTGAGACATCTAAGTGGCGCCTGACATATTTGTTGGTTGTTATTGGCCTTATGGAGATGGAACGAAGAAGCTGCAATTAAGGATGAAAAACAACATTTACTGTGTTGTTCAGTGTAAAAACCTCCTTTTTTAGTTGCAGATCATATTCACCTAAGAGCTAAGGCAGTGAAAGGCAGTTAAGCACAGGAAGCGGGGGTGTAACATTACTGTGGAAAACAGAGGAACTAGAGTCATCATAGTATCAAGATTCAAGACACAGGAGTCATATGGAGAGGGGACACAGTTCATGATTATTGGTTATTGTAGTTGCAGTGTTGAAATACATCAATGCACGTGTAAAAGTTGACCTGTAAGGTAAGTGATCCAAATGAAATTATTTCTATTCTGTGCCCCAAGGTAAGTATGAGGCCCTGGCTAAAGGGTAAAAGGGTGACTCTTGCACTAACTACTCAAATGAGGTCATAAACAATCAATTTGGAACATAGGACAAGATGGAGAATATCCCTTGTATGTATGTTGAAAAAGGCAGAAAATGTATAAATAGAAAAATGACACGTGAAACTGCAATAAGTAGTGTGTTTGTATGTACCCTGTATGTACTGTGTGTGTTTCCTGTCTCAGGCAGGACACCCGTTCCAGCAGCGATGTGCCCACTCGGCCTTCTCCCACGCCCGTCTCCAGCTGGAGTCCCCGGGTTTCCTGCTGCTGCTGGACAGTGTTTGGCAGCTGTGGCATCAGTTTCCTCTGGCGCTGGGCTTCTCAGAGGCGCTGCTCCTCAGGCTGGCGACCGAGGCCTACGCCTCCAACTACGGCACCTTCCTGTGTAACAGCGATCAGGAGAGGTCAGCAGTACATCTCCACATATTCTGACACAAAACCTGCTGTGTCATAGTAACCGCTATCTTCACAAGCTTCATGTTACCTGATTCTGATGTCTCCTTTCCACAGGTGTTCTATAGAGGTGAAGGAGAAGACTCACTGTTTGTTCCAGGCCGTGCTGAGTCCAAAGGAGAGAGAGCCTTACTCTAACCCCCTGTACGAGCCCACTGAGCTGGCAATCTGGCCCTCGGTCCACCCTCAGTCCCTGCAGCTCTGGAGAGGTGAGCTTTGATTGACAGACATAATAAATCCTATCTTTATTAAAGGGTGTGGACTTTCAGTTTGAGAGCAGGACTTGTTAGACTAGATTTCTTCTGCTTGTGCTCAGACTGCTTTTGGGTCTCCTGTGTCTGCTTTCGGATTTCTCCTCTCTGCTTGTATTATTACCTCTTATCTTTACTTCTGTCTATAGATTCACTTCTTTAAGAGTCTCGTATGGGTGGTCCATGCGCTGCTGCCCTCCATGGCATTATATACACGCTCAGCTAACACGCGCAAAACAATGGCAGGACAATTTAATTTGTCAACACAACACGTGACCTTCTATTGGAAGCTGAAGCGCAGGAAAAATCTGTCCAAGCAACAAAATATCTCAGTGCAAGCGTGCGATTTTCCTGCTCTAAAACTTAAAGACCCTTGAGGGCCCTTGAAAGATTTGAAACAATCCCCATAGAGCTCATAATTCTTTTGAACTGTGTGTTAGCTTGATCAGTAACATTCATTCAATATTGTAGCATCTAATTTAATCACATTGAGTTCCCTGGTGTTGATTCTGACTCAAGCTCACGTCTGATCCTTAGGCTTTTTCCTGAGGTGGACCCCACAGACTCAGCACCTGGAAGAGGCTCAGGAGGAAATAAGAAACATGGTCAATGAGTGGGGGAAGCTGGTGCTCAGCTGATAAACCCCCTGAATAAGCCTGACTGTTACAATGTGCAATGCCTTCTGACTGTGAAAATATTTTTCAGAATTCTTAACAACCATTTTATTGTGATTGTTTTGGTAGTTTGTTTACTTTTTCATAAAACAGTTTTAGAAAAAAAATATTGTTGGTGTTTAATGCTTTACAAACCTCAAATTTAGAATATGTTATGCATCATTCCAGTGAGGTACTTCTATATATATTTCTGACATATATTCACCAATAAATAATATCAATAGTGGGGGGCTACGTAACGGACACACCCCCCAGTCCTGTTAAGCTCAGCTAAACACTCTTCACAATACAAATCCCTGTGCACAGCAAGTCAGCATGTTTGCACTCTCGGAGCTTTGCAGGCTGGAGACTGTAGTCCCGTTCAGTCAAGAGCCACCAGCCCGGGTGATTACACAAATGTGGACAAGAACCACATAGCCCAGCATGACTCTCCACACCTGCTTATGTATCCAGTGGTCACTGGGCGAACTGAAACGGTGACCAATCGGATGGGCTGGTGATCTCTTCACTCTAACATTTATGCCTCCGAAGCTCTTTATCAGCATTTATCTTGTGATTTAGTTTAGTGGAATAGTTTTGGATTGACTGCAACTGCTGGTGTTGGATCAAGAATCATCTGTGTGGGATTTCTGATTTTCTCAGCACACAGGTAATGTATTTTTTACATATAATCCATATATAATACTATTAAAAATTATCTTGTCTATAATTTTTTCTTAAGATATTTATCTTTAATAAATATGGTCTCATGAGGTTCTGTTTATCTTTTCTAAAGAGCTGCTGCTGGACATGCATCCGGGCGTGAGGGTCCATGTGCCCACTCTGGCCCTGCTGGGCATGTTTTGCCGAGGTTGCCTGAGCAGAGCGCAGAGTTTGCCCCGTCGCAGCTTCAGCACTTTGCACAAGCGAATGAGCAGGTGGAACAGTGTGGAGACCAGCAGCCCGCTACCTTCTCAGGAACACCCTCGTGTCCTCATCACAGGTTAAACAAATCCACATTTGTCTGTTTATAGCACATAATGGCTGCTGCTTTCTGACACTCAGGGAAGTGTGGACTTTACCTGCCCAAAAGCTGGACCCTGGAGGCTGCCATTGTTTTCTACCACTTTCACTGTGCAACCAATGTTTGGCTTCTGTTGGCAGTAGAGCTGTTACAGTTTGGGGCAGGATGCCTTGCTCAGAGTCATCTCTGTGGAGCCGAGAACAGCATAAAACACAACCAGGCACATACTAAGTTTCAAACAACAGGTTACGTAGAAGTTCTGGAGTGAAGGTTTCATATGATTCAGTGACATGAGTGGAATACTACGGACACATGCTGTCCATTCTGTCTGTTCGAGTTGTTTTCACTCTGCACCAGCACCAGGACCCCATTTTGACTCATCACAATAGAGTGCATGCACACAGTGCTAGTCACATAAAAGAGCCAATGAGTGGCACTGGGTGAGAATAATAGCCTCTGCCACTTTTTGTCCCATGATAAAGCTTTGGAACAAATGAATGCGTCTCCAGCTTAAGCATGGTGCGCCAAAAACGTTGATATCACGTTCATACTGAACTCCGGGCATGTTTTGTTTTTTTGCAAAGATGATATATTCAATGTGTCTCTGTGTACAGGTGGCCTCGGGCAGTTAGGTGTGGGGCTTGCACAATCACTGAGGTGAGTTATTCATAAATTCCTGAGATATGGCAGTTTGTGAAAGTTTGAAATTTGACATCTCCTTATAAATGTCTAGAAAACTGTATGGACAAGAGAACGTCATCCTGTCAGACATCAAGAAGCCTCCGCCTCATGTTTTCACCAGTGGTATGCAAAATATAAATACGTTTTTATGGCTTTTTGTGTCCTGTTTTTCCCTTTGTTAAAACTTTTAAATGCTCTTCCCTCTCTTTTCCCAACAGGTCCATTCGTATACGCTGATGTGTTGGACTACAAGAACCTTAGAGAGATTATTGTAAATAATCGAATCACTTGGCTCATCCACTACAGTGCTTTGCTCAGTGCTGTTGGCGAGGCTAATGTGGCTTTGGCTCGCAAGATCAACATCACAGGTCCACTGGATTGCATACGATATTTACAGGTAACACATTTTCAGAAAGATTGTCGTGTTTTGACTCTATTCTCTATGTTCTAGGCCTTCATAACGTGCTGGACTTGGCCTTGGAGAACTGCCTGCGCCTCTTTGTCCCCAGCACCATCGGAGCGTTTGGCCCCTCCTCTCCACGTGACCCGGCCCCAGACCTCTGTATCCAAAGACCTCGAACCATTTATGGCGTGTCCAAAGTGCATGGGGAGCTGATGGGAGAGGTGAAATTATTTCTAGTACACATACAAACACACTTATGATGCCATGATTGAATTTATAGATTTTCAGATCTCATATTCATGTTAATCATTCTTCAGTATCTCCATCATAAATATGGCCTGGACTTCCGCTGCCTACGTTACCCAGGTGTGATATCGGTCAACAGTTCTCCTGGAGGAGGAACCACAGGTATTGCTCAACTTAACATCTGCATATACCACACTCTGAGAACCTATATATGTGTACAGCAAAACCAGCCCAGACCTCTTTCTTCACAGACTACGCAGTTCAAATCTTCCACGATGCTCTCAGCACGGGTCACCACGAGTGCTACTTGCGACCTGACACTCGTCTACCCATGATGCACATCTCTGACTGCCACCGTGCCACAGTGGAGTTCATGCAGGCTCCGGAGTGCCAAATGTCCCTGCGTACCTACAACATAGCTGCCATGAGTTTCACTCCGGAAGAGGTGGCCCAAGAAATACGCAAGCATCTCCCCCATCTCAAGGTCACCTACAACCCAGATCCTGTCCGCCAGACCATTGGTACGACTTAACGCGTGTGGTACACACACTTTAACACAAAACCTGGATGGGATGATAAAGTTATGCAGCATATATATAGACTGGGGTAGTATCAAACTGGAATGAAACCAGTTCAGCTGCATGTAAATCTATTAAGGGATGTTAATAAGTGACATGTCCTGTTTCGGTAAAATGTTACATGTACTTTGGTATTGAAGAATCACAAGGGCATGTTTGTAATTAAAAGTTAAAACTTTTAACTTTCATGATAAAAACAGCAACATTACTGGTAAGAAAAGATTATTGTTAGTTGTGTACGTGAAAAAAAAATGTTTAAGTGATAAAAGAAATTGAAAAAAAAAAAAAACTATTGACAGTACAGTGGCATTTTAGGTACCAATCAGGTTTCAGCTTGGGCCAGTGCCCCCCTGGCCCCGCCCCTAGATCCATGGGCTCCCTGTCTTTTACGTTTTTTATCCTGTTTTGTTTTTGAATTAATTGTGCAGTTCATATCCTCATCTTCATGTGAACTACTACGAATGGTCTTAATGTGATCATGTTTGTTATTTTGCAGCAGACAGCTGGCCGGTCAGGTTTGATGACACCAACGCTCGCAGAGACTGGGGCTGGGCACCAGACTTCGGGCTTGAAGACCTGGTGTCCGACATGTTGCACTTCATTCGAAACAAGAGGACCAGTAAGGGTTTGCCAGTCAGCTAGCAAACCCTGCTCCACAGAGACTGACCAATGCCCTACCCCTACACGAACAATACACTATCTCTCACTTCACTTTTCAGAAAGTTGTCAGCCACCTATCCTGTGTTTCTCTGGAACATTACAGCAATGAGCCACGGCCTGTTTGTAAGGTGGGGATTCAGTCAGAAGCCCTCAGAATACAGTGGCCATGATGGGATTTCACAAGCATGCACACAGTGACACACACCTCAGTCTTTTTCAGGGAATAATATGCTGTCAAATCTTCTCTCCATCTTTGTTGTTTGTAATTGTGATCGTGGTACCAGCATCACTCATTTGCAAAAGAAATTGTTTTGTTAGCTTCAGTGATTTCCAAAAATATCATACAAATCACGTGCGTGGACTCACCAGTCTGTTAAATGTCTGTTACAATGTCCAATACAATATGGACCAGTCGCACATTGAAAGTATCAAAGCTGTTGGACACTTTGGTTCCATGATCATCTGGAACGGCTGGCCCAGTTAGCTCTGGACTGAAAATACACATCATGTTTTCTGGCTGTTTCATAATATCAAGTGAAAATCACACACTGGACAATAACCCACTCCCCTTGCTGTGGCATCGAACAGGAAGCCTTTAGTTTACTTTCTTCTGGCCAGCAGTGTGATTTTGATTATGAATATGCACCAATAACAAGCCTTATTGACTGTAGATTACTTTTGGAAAACTGTCTAAAATGCAGTGTTGTTTGAATCAGACTTTGAATAATAAAAAATGTAATTTACTTACATAGCAGTGATCATTATATATTGTTCAAGGTCATGTATTCAAGAGAATGTAGAATATACAAAAATATATATTATGATGGTTTCTGTGTGCAATGACTATTGTATGAGTATTTACATTTTAATGTATTGGATACTTGACTAGAACTTGATTACATTTCCGACAATAATATTTTTACTGCAGTACATTCAAAACACAACTATAAATACTATATATTATTAAATATTGCTTAGCCTCCGTATTCTATATTGATTAGGGTGGTTACCGGATGTAATTTTGAGATACTGATAAAGCATATTTAGCTATTTGATACTTCTATACCACTATATTTGAGACAATAATCATACTTTTTGCACCACTACATTTATTACACTACCATTAATACCAAATATGTTTAAATACAGAACTATTATATTTTTGAGGTGCTAGTACTTTAAAAGGTTTACTTTGAGCTATTGGGTACTTCCACTCTACAACATTTTAGGCAATCATCATGCTTTTTACACCGCCACATTTATTACACTACTCTAAATACTATATATCATAAGATATTGCTCAACTTAAGGTCTAGAATTTGCAAAAATATTGATTATAGTCTTGACTTCATGCAATTGTGAGTAGTGGTACATTTTTCACTATTTTATACTCGACTACATTTCAGACAACCCTCATAATTTGTACACTACTACATTTATTACACTACTATAAATATTATATATGTTAACATCATACTATCATTGTTTAAATTTGCAGATTCTATATGTAAAAGGTACAAAAGATTGATTATAATGGTAACTGGGTGCAATTTTGAGGAGCTGGGAATTGAGTATTTAAATTAACTACTGTTGGGTACTTCTATTCTTGCACATCTCAGACAATTTTCATACTTTTTTCAAAACTACATTTATTACTAAAGTGGTAGATTTATTATAATACCATAAATATTATATATCATTACATGTTGCTGAATTTCATGCGTAGTATGTGCACAATGTACAAATGTATAGATTATGTTTGTAACTGGGTGTATTTTTGAGGTACAGGTATTTGAGTATTTCCATGTTGAGATATTCTAGACTTCTCTTCAACATTACAGACAATTATCATACTTATCAGACCATTACATTTGTTATTGATACCACGTAAATCATGATAAATAATACATGATCAAAAGCTAAAAGATGATGCACTGTCATGGATTGAACTACAAAGCAATTTATGAAGTATAGTTACAATTGACCAGTTAAAATTGAAATAGTGCTCACCATTTAAAGCATCAAAGCATAAAAGACATTATGATATGTGATTAAAATTAACAGGAGTCATTCTGCAATATGAAGGCTTTTACATTTCAAATGTTGTACTTTCACGAAACTACAAACAGACATGTTGTCAGTAGTAGTAGTAGTAGTTGTTAGAAATATAATTTATTTAATTTGATGTGTTAACAGGTGATGGACCC
The DNA here is from genome assembly GCF_963576545.1 of Limanda limanda. Taxonomy (NCBI): domain Eukaryota; kingdom Metazoa; phylum Chordata; class Actinopteri; order Pleuronectiformes; family Pleuronectidae; genus Limanda; species Limanda limanda. The sequence continues at coordinate 9,300,214 of NC_083647.1, read as the reverse complement.
TCCTCCTCCTCTGCTGCCATTACAGTACATGTAGTGCCTGTTGCTACCTCCAGGGGTGCCATCTTCATCCGGCTCGCCACACACACGTCTTTCCCAGCGGCGCTTGTTATTCATTTTCTCCGATAATGGACGCGGGATTCTTCCGCGTAAGATCTTTAACTGTACTCCTTTGCTTTCGGTGTCTTGTGTGTTAAGCTGCTTTGCCTTGTGTTGCTTGTTTAGTCCAACGATGTGCCACATGTGTTCAGGTGCAGAGCCGTACAGTCAGAAACGCTACGGTCAAGGCTTCGTCTATCAACTGGTTTCGGTCTTGGCTTTCGCCAATTGTCGCAGTTTAGCTGGGAAACTCCCAAGAGAAAATGCGCGTCTCAACAACAGTTAATGTTTATCATGATTCGTCCTTCTGCAGCGTTGCTCTGCTTACACGCCTTCAATTTACCAGGTTAATGCGCAGTAGGTCACATTTGCAGGAAATAGACGAGCCAACCTTTGCTAGCTAGCTACTTTGGCTGCTTGGTTAAAGATGGCGCCCGGGCGGTACATCGTTTCTGTCTCCATGGGCTCGTCACGACCACTGCTTCCCTTGTATTATAAAGTATACATGGGCTAAAATGTATATAACACAATACCGATGTGGTTTTCAATATAATCTCCTTGTGTTTGGTTAAAGTAGCCGCTAGACTTTGGCTAACGTTAGCCTGTCTGTGGCTAATGCTAGCCTGGATTTGAGGATTAAGTAGGCTAACTGCTAGTTTAGCTAACATTAGCTTACTGGTGTAAAGCTCATCTGACATGAGCTTCATCACCTGCACCAACATTGGCTGATAGTTTAATTATCGATATGAAATAATGTATCGGCACAAGCATTTCAGTGTTTGATAGCCTATATTGAACCATGTGCTGTTTTTGTTTTTCCAGTTTAGCCTGTTTGATAGATTGTGGTTGCATGTCTGAAGCATGCGGTGAAATATGCGTAGATATGATATTCTTGAACAAGTTAAATTAAGATGTGTTGTTTGTTCCTCAGGGCACAAGTGCGGAGCAAGACAACCGTTTCAGCAACAAGCACAAGAAGCTGCTGAAGCAGCTGAAATTTGCAGAATGTCTGGACAAGAAGGTACAAGATCATCCATGTGTTATGTTCAATGCTTTTACAAATGTATTTGTTCCTCCAGATGAGAACTTGATTTCATACGATGTGTGATTTGCCAGTCAACCTTGCCTTTAGACATGTGTTTTAGATTGAGTGAAACTACGAAGCACTGGGCTCCCAGAAGACCTCATTGATTATCTTCACTAACTTTATTAGGGCCCGAGCACAGATAGTGCCAGTGGTAATAGATTACTTTGATTCCTTTGATATCTTGTTTGTCTTAGATGTTGTAAAGGTGAAAGATTTATATGATCTGAAGAGAAACGAGTGTTTGACCTGAACAGATCTATTAGTCTATATGTAGCGATGGGACCAACTACTGGCAAAATGAAAGTAAGCCTTAAATTCGATTTACGTTAAATGTTCTTCATGTGGTCTGCACTTGATGGTGTGGACCGTAGTGAGTAGTGGTGGGGGAAAAAATCGATTCTGTTCATCATCGCGATATTTTGCGCCCGCGATACTATCGATACTGTAGCACAAAGTATTGCAATATATATATATATATATTTTTTTTTTTACAATTATATATGTAACAGCCCCTGGCTGGCAAAGCATGACGAGGAGAGTTTCAGAGTTTAAAAGATACCTAGTGTGTATGCGGAAAAGATGTTCTCCACTGCAGGAGATATAGTAACGGCCCAGAGGAGCACTTTAACATCTGAGCTTGTTGACCAACTCCTTTTTCTGAAAAAAAATGCCAATATTCCCAAATGAAATTAACATTTTGTGTCATGAACTTGCAGCCGACTGGACTCTAGTAGTACACATTTGTTTATTTTTCTCAATTTGATTGAAGCTCTAGGTTACTCTTATTTTTATGATTATTCTCAGGTTTATGTTACTCTATTATGTCTGCTTTATGTTACTGTATTGTATTTAAATAATTGTAAGTTATGTGCTGGGAGCTCAGCGTTCATGTGAGAGGTCTCCTATTCAGAAAATAATTACAAAGGTCCTGTGTCCTGAATGTTCAAGGACAAAGTTTTTGCACTACCCTTTCTTAGTTTTTGCACTTCAGTTAATGTGTAGAAGACAATGTTGTTCACAGAATTAAATGTGACATTTGAAGTGAGGTGAGTAGTCTTATTTTCCAAATTTTTTGTAATGCCTTTGAATAATATGGGGGATATGAATCGCAACATATCGCATAATCGAATCGCAATACTTGCAGTATCGCAATACTATTGAATCGTAGCCCAAATATCGCAATACTATTGAATCATCACATTTTTGCCAATTCCCACCCCTAGTAAAGAGTGATTAGTGGGCAGGGTTTGGCATTGCGTGATGGACACAGGAAGTGAATTGTTATCCTTCCCGTGGTGCGCCGTGAGCCGTTTCGCCCGATCCCCGACCTCCCTCCCCACAGCCACATAGGTCTCGTGTTCGCAAGTGCTCGGGCCCGTTTAGTGCTGCTTCGTTGCCCTAGTTCATTTTGTTTTATTGTGTCGGTCTTAGGTGGACATGACCAAAGTGAACCTGGAGGTCATCAAACCCTGGATTACACAACGAGTGACAGAGATTCTTGGGTTCGAGGATGACGTCGTCATAGAGTTCATATTTAACCAGCTTGATGAAAAGGTAATATCTACAATTGTGTGTGTGTGTATTTGTTCGTTTCAAAACTGTGATAGCTTTGAGGGCATTGTTTAGTCTATAAGATGGGATATACTCAAATGATTGCCATCCTAGTCAAATTGAAAGTGAATGGGTACAGTAACAATTGGTTTCAAACTCATATTTGATGACATAACTATGTTTTGATTTCATGTGACAAGTTCCTTTATTTAGCAGTCTTCTAATGATGATGTGATTTATGATTTAAAAGGCCTGAACCAATATGGATGTAATACCTTGCACCAACACCTAATTAGCTCTCTCCTGAGCCCAAAGTCACTGAGCCCAACTCTCCCTTCATGATGCAGTGTGTGGTTTGAGGTGAGTTATATGCAGGGGTCAGCTATATCATGTCAGTGAAAGACATACCTGAACAATGCCATGATCATATTATCCGTAGTTATTTGTAATGCATCATTTAACTTACCAGATAAGTGTAAACGTCACAGGAATTGTAAACTGGAATCAGGAATGGTTTAACAATGTGCCATATCCAATTGTTAAGCGTAATGGATCAACTTTATATTCTTACAGAATAACTTAAACATATCTTAACACCAAGCTGAAATGCATTGTTGCAAGTGAACATTTCACATTTTTGGCACCTCTGTTGGAGATGGTGTGAAGTGTCCTGTTGCATTTTTAACCACACAAGTGATGTGAAGATGTCATGAACATATATCTCTGCATCACTGTATCCAGCTGAGAACGTACGACTGGACGTCAGCAAAAACAAGATATTCAGTAGATTAAGATATTCTTTTAAAAAGACAATCAAACCCTCTTATAATAGGCAACATCTCATTTGCATTTGATCAAATGTGTAACAGACTTAAAATCTTCAGCTATAACAAGCAGTACTTTCCATCTTGGTGTTAAGCTACATTCACTTTTTTGACCTTGTAAAAATCCTTTTGTCAGTCGAGCTGTATTGCTGAGGCTCACTGATGTTATGTATTTCTTTTTGAAGTAAGTATGTTCTTAATCCAATAGTCATATTGCTACTTAACTTAATAGAGATACATTATGTCAAATAGTTAATCATACTGCCCCACTAAGTGATTTACACATATTATCCTCAATTGATTGATATTATCAGGCTTGGGTCTCATAATATATTTGTGAATAACTGAAATTCTCTTGAGATGCTAAAACATTTGTACAAAAATATGATTAACAATAATTATGCCTTTTGCTTGCTATGAATTTTTTGGGTTGGGTGAACTGTTGAAGCTAAGTTTAAAGGGTACTCTTGCATAGTCATACAAATTTGATAATTGAATTTGATATAAGCGTATATGGCAGTTATTCTTCATAGTCAGTTGTTGAAATAAAACTTCGTTTTGTGTGACTGTGTACTCATTATTGCTTGTTCGTCTCTTGCAATTTAGATAAATGATATAACATTAAGCTCAAGGTGGTTGAGTCTCAAGCAGTAGGGAGGCGGAAGCAAGCCAAGGGAGCTCCGTGCCCACTGATCCCACGGGACTCACTGAAGACACCGGAACTGTACTTGCAGTGTTGGGTTTTAATGCACTCTGTATTGTGGCTATTTGTTTAACTCCTAAAGGGAAGACTGGAATATAGTGGGTGGGTAGGGACACAAGAATGTAAAGTAGTGGGCATAGCACTGAGGAAACCCAATATCTAAGTATTTTTTATAAAAGGCATTTTGTTATTATATTTAATGTATCTGGGGAACAAAATCAGAACTATGCATAACAGCAGTCTTGCATGCAATTGTTATATCATTAGATACGTCTCTCCTCAGCTAGCTCACATTCTCAGTTTGAGTTTGTGAGTATGATTTTAAATCAGTTTTATTTTGATAGTCCAGTATTGGATCCAGGGACATTACATATCTAGTCATTACCATAACATGTGTTGAGTATGTTAAACTGTATAGTAACAGGTTTACTTTAGTGAGGACTAGAAGGTAGGAAGCCCCATATGGTGGGTCCTACCTCCCCCTGATTGGCACCTTCTATCATTTCAATGCCTATATGGCTTCTTTCCCCCCTTCGTGTGTGTGTTGCAGCACCCAGATAGTAAGATGATGCAGATCAACCTGACAGGCTTCCTGAATGGGAAGAACGCCCGGGAGTTCATGAGGGACCTGTGGCCCCTGCTGTTGAGTGCCCAGGACAACATCGCTGGCATACCCTCTGCTTTCCTGGAACAGAAGAAAGAGGAAATTAAACAGAGACAGGTAAGCTTCTCCTTGAGATAACCTGCCAAAATATAGCTGTACGATGTAGAAAGGTCTAGTAACCCAGACAGGTAAAGAAGGTGGTGTAAATGAGTCTGACTTTGGAGAAATGTTTTTGAAAAATATAGAATAATATGTCTTAAACGGAGACAATAAAACTGAACATAGTGTTGGACACCACAGGTGATTATGTTTGAATACTGCTGAATGTTGTTTCTGAAAGTGATGACGTGTACGATCCCTTTTACTTCTGTTTTTGATAGATTGAACAGGAGAAGTTGGCTTCTCTTAAGAAGGTGGATGATGAGAAGAAGGAAAAGGAGAAAGAAAACCGAGAGAGGGCTCAGTCAAAGAGTCCAAGAAGGTTAGAAAAACGTTTATTTATATTGGGATTGGTGTATAGAAGTTGGATTTGTGTATTTATGACAGAAATGGAAATCTTTTCCTGGTTTGCCTCCTTTCTATCCAGGCGGAAGACAAGGTCACCATCACCACGCCGAAGATCGCCAGTGAAGCGCGACAGAAAACCTAGCCCCTCACGCTCCCCACGTCGCAAATCCAGCCCAGTTGGTGGCTCTTCACCCCCTCCACCCCTGATGCAGCTGCCCACAAAACCTGTAGAGCAGCTTGTGGAGCCAGATACATCAGGAAGGTCAATGCCAGAACCAGTGGTCCAAGAAGCTTCATCCACCTGGTTTGTACATTATTCCCTTTGCTTCAAATATCAAGTCTCGTCTTAATGTTGGTCTTTTTTCCATTTTTGTTTAATTAGTTGCTTAAGTCACGATTGAGTCAGGTTTCTAGGTACTGTAGTTGTTTGTACAGAGCAGATTTGTTTTTGGGTAACAGTAATGATGTAACAGGGGAAATTTGGAATGTAAACTTTTGTCTCTGTTGTGTAGTGACACAGTTTTGGAGGTGGTGAAAGCAGACTCAGTAATGGAAGTCAAAGAACCCACCCCTGAGAAAGTTCTGAAAAAAGAGGAAAGACCGCGGTCACGGGAAAGGGACAAGGAAACCAGACGGGAAAGGCCTCATCACCGCTCCCGCTCTCATTCACGCTCTCGCAGACGACGCTCCCGTTCCAGGTAATTACAGAAATGTATGGTAAACCATATGATGTGTTATAGTCTTGTCTCTGAATGAGAACTTCAGAGTTCGAAAACATTTTGAATTTGCGCTCTTTAACCTTTCAGATCTTTTTCCCCTCGCCGAAGGCCCAGTCCTAGGAGGAGAATGTCTCCTCGTCGAAGGAGTCCTCCCCGACGTGGCCCCCCCAACTCCAGAAACAGACACAGGCGCTCCCCAGTCCGTAGGTCAGTGTGAAAGCCTTTGTGCCGGTTTGAACCCTTACTCTTTTTATTTTAGTAGCATATATTGCTACAAGGTGCTATTGTGTTTATCATATCTTGACCATGCAAAAAGACTTTGGACCTTAGCAACACATTGGAGAGAAAAATGTTTTTGTGTCCTGCAGGAGGCGCTCTCGCTCTGCTTCATCCTCCCGCAGCAGCTCTGCACACTCTGGCTCTCCTAAAAAAGTGATGAAAAGAATATCTAACACACCACCTCGAAAACAGCTGCAACATCGGGACACATCCATTAGCCCTGCAGGGAAGGAAAGACGGTCACCATCTCCCAGAGGGAGAAGAGGACTGGGTTCAGCTTCTCCACCCAGATCATCTGGTAAATATTCATAATCCTCGTTTTCCATATTGGTTCTTAGAAATTTTATATAATTTAAGTCTTGATAAATTCTTTGTACTGTTCTTTTAAAATGGAAGGAGTTAGAACAAGCTCATTATTTGAAATGCTTCATAATTATAATAAAAAGTATTATTATATACCAAATTTCTTGGTGCCTTGTTTTTAAGGTTTAAAGCGAAAACCAGGAGGAAGGGGTGATTCTCCGCCTGATAACGCCAAGGCCAGACATTCTGATGGTTCTGACTCCGGTAAGAGATACTTTATTTTGAAAAACGAGTTAAATTACTATTAAACTCTTATTATTAAAACTAATAAAGGCCTTTCACCTCATCGTTCCCAAACTGAGGTGACTAATCATAATGGAGACCCCAGCAAATTTGGTTTGTCAATAATGGTCACTTTTTTTCTTTCTTGGCTTATAATCAGGAGGGGTTTAATATGGATGTTTACCTGTTAAAGTGTCATTGCAACTTCAATGTGATAAGTGATTAAATTGTTGGTTTGTATACTTTCCATACTTTGTGTATTCAGTCTTATTACAAAATACACACTTTAAATCTTAATGCCAATAACATGGAAATGATTGCAACAAGAGCACTAAGTTTGTTCTCTGTGCAGAAAACACAAGTTGACATTTCCACAGGCTTGAGTCTCATGTAAACGTTACGAACTTCTTTCCAACAAATTTCATTCGACGGCCTTAAAAAGTAGTTTAATAACCTCATTACTGTGCTTCCATTTAACATGCTCAGATAGTTCTGTGTGATAATGATGTATTGATCCAGATATTTAGTCACTACAAACTGATCAAACAATATACACCAACACAGGGGACACAAGTAGCATAAATACATGGTCACTTTGCACTATGCAATGTTGTAACCTTAAGAAAATAAATTTAAATAAATAAAAACAACTTTTTTTCTTTTATCATTTGTATCCATGGTAGTCTGTAACACTGGTTTTGTAAAAACTGATGGGACACTCAATGCTCTACATTTCAGAAGAGGGTAAAAATGAAAAAGGGGCAACAGCAGATCCGGTGCAGCAGCAGCGACGTCAGTATCGCAGGCAGAATCGACAGTCGTCTTCAGGTTAAAAGCGTTTTTATCCCTGTACTTTCCTTTCCTATACCCAACCCCTCTCTCTCTAACCAAGTCTTTGTCTGTCATCTTGTTACTTATTGTCTCATGGACTTTTGCAGCTGTGTCCTAACACCCCCAACCTTGGTGTCTTCTCCTCACAGCTTACAGTTGAGGCTACATTTGAACCGTTGCTGATGCTCTTCATCTCTGTGTTTTCAGATACCGGGTCTTCCTCCTCAGCAGATGAAGGGCCAAAAAGGCCAACAGCAGGGCCAGCTGCCAGAAACGGTGAAGTCAGGAGGAGACGTACACCTTCTCCGAGGAGGCGACACAGGGATCCATCTCCAAGGTCAGATACTAAGCAGAGAGTTTGCACTGAATGGTTAAACTTCTAAAATCCAAATTGGTAGTATCTGCATATGTTCTTATAAAGTATTTTTGTTTTCCTTGCAGGAAAAGACGTTCTCCATCTCCTCCACGGAGACGTCGCTCCCCTTCTCCCCCACGACGCAGAAGATCTCCCTCTCCTCCTAGACGCAGGTATAAGCATAAGCATGTGCTGTCATTTTGATATTAATAATTGACCATTCAGTTTTTTTTTGATAATTAAAATGTTGTGCTTCTTAGGTCTCCTTCTCCACCACCTCGCCGCCGATCTCCATCCCCTCGGCGTTATTCTCCCCCTATCCAGCGCCGCTACAGCCCCTCACCTTTGCCTCCACAGAAGAGGAAGATGTCCAGCTCTCCTGCAAAGCGCTCTTCCCCAGGAGGCAAGCGACGTCCCTCCAGGTCTCCCAAGCGCAGAAGTTCTCCTGGTCCAAGGAGACGCACACCTCCACCCTCCTCATCACCACCCAGACACAGGAGGAGCCCTATGTTGCCTTCTGGCTGGCAAAGCAGAGATGCGCGATCCCCTCCTGCAGCAGCAAACCGCCTGTCCCCATCCCCAGTGAAGCGCGGTCGCGTTGTCAGAGATTCCACTAGCCCCCAGGCATGCTTCAAAACCTCCAGCTCATCTCCATCTAACCAGCGGAGACAACAGTCCCCTTCACACAGCGGCAAGCCCATCCGCAGAGTGTCCCGCACCCCAGAGCCACGCACCAATCAGAGGTAAACAAGGAGCAGGCATTTGTCAAAAGTCAGAATTGTTTTATATTTTTGTTTATGCAACATTACTCTTTAAATGTCTTCTAATGTCAACCATTTCCAGCCCCCAGCCTATGAGGAGAGCATCTTCCAGATCAAGATCTGGTTCCCCTCAACCAGCAGCTCAGAAACGTCCAGCCCCAGCATCTGGCTCCCCCTCACCGTCACGCTCAGCCAGTGGCTCCCCCCCACCAGCCAAAAAGGCCAGCAGCGGATCTGGCAGTCAGTCCCCAAGCAAGGTTCAGTATTATATCATATTGACCTTTGGTTGTCTTAGAAGTATTAACCTCTTCATGTTTATAATTAAATCTTTGATATTATCTGTATTTCTGAAAAACCTTGATTTAAAAAAAAAAATATATATAAATTGCCTAATTTATCAAAACAATGATTTGTTAGTTACATCCACTAAAAGTTTCGTTCAGCATCCTAAAAGGTGGTAGTTTTAAACTGACCTTTATTTAAGATGATTATTTATGAAGGCAGATAATTATGCAGCGAAACATTTTTTTACAGGATGATTATCTTGGCCATCTAGGTATCCAATGTCAACTCGGTCCTTTCTTCATTGTGTTAAATACTCCTCTAATTATGAAATATGCTAAATCATCCCATCTCCTAAACAGTTATGACCTTTAATGCATCTTGAGACATAAAAACAAATTTACTTAATTGATGAACATTTCCTAGAGCTGTTGAGTGAGAGCCCTGCTGTGGCATAATCCCCCTTTGGCATAGGAACGCTGATAGTTCATTCTTGTTATGCTGGTTTTAAAAATCATTTTGCTGAGTCCTCAACGATGTTCACTTTATTGCAGAACTCTGACATTGATGGCAGCTTAAAGAAAAAGAAGAAGAAGAAGGAGAAAAAACACAAAAAGGAGAAGAAACACAAGAAGCACAAGAAGCATAAGAAGGAGAAGAGCGGTGCCCCTGGTGCTGGAGAAGGACAGGAAAACCAGGGTGTGGAGGATGGAGATTCAAGGAAGGTACAAATTAGTTTCAGTGATTTTTAGAAACCGAGGGCCTCATATTCCTGTTCAGAAAGTGTGAAAAATAATCTGACTATTTTGTTTGCAGGGCACCTTCATTGTTATCTGAGCTGCAAGTTGAGTGATGTATTTCATGATTGTGCATTTAGGAATCGGAGAGTGAAGTAGACGACAGCCTTGACGACCTGGAGAAGCACCTAAGAGAGAAGGCCTTGCGCTCCATGAGGGAGAAGGGGAAGACCCAGATATCTCCATCACAAATGTCCTGAAACCAAGGAGCTTCATCACTTTTGAATTTTCCTCTTTCTCTTGATGTTCGTCATCAACCTGGTTCAGCTTTAGAATGTACAAATTGATAATTCTCGAGTCTTTTTTTTTTCTTCTTTTTACTGGTTTGGTACATTCTGAAGAGTGTGTTGCATAAAGAGCTTGATTTGTCAGTTGGTGTATTATCTAACGTGTAAAGAAGCTTGTGTTGTCCTTTTTAAATTGTCGAGCAGGGAAATGGACGAATCTCAGAGGTTAGAGTTGGGCAGGTTTCAAATATTTTCCACAGCCTACTACACAAGAGTTCATTGAGAAATGATTGCATGTGCAGTGATTGTCTCTGATGTGCATGAACCACTTGCATTACTGAGTGTGAGGAACCATCGTACAGTAACCTCCTGTTACTACTGCCTTTCAGTAGTGGAACCAGTGGCATAGCTGTTAGAGGCTCTAACAGAATGTCACGTCCCACATTGTAACTTAATGTTTGGCATTGTCTAACCTGCTGTTTATTTCTCACTTTGAAATTTTGTTGTTTTAAAACTCAACCAGTCTGAAATTAAACTGAGTCTGCTTTAATTTCCCAAATTAATAGATATGCAATTTTACGTTGTCACTCTTGCACCAAGCTAATCTCTGTGGGACTGCTCTTTGATTTGTATTTAGTAACCCTGGCTCTTGTCATCTGGTCATCCTTTCGAAATTAAAACCTTTTTATAGGATATTTGTAGTTTCATTAATTTGTGATCTTCTCTGTCTATTGTTTATCATAATATATAGATTGAGTTTAATAAGGGGAAAAACATGAAAGGCATACATGGACTTAACTAGATTTTCATTCACTTCTCAGTAACACATTCAAATGAGGTATGTGTGTGCTAAACCAAAACATCCAATGGCACAACAACATTCAACATGTCAGAAAAATATGTCCTACAAAAAAACTGCTAGTTTCTTCATCACTGTAATAATATATAGGAGTGAAAATTACAGTTAACAATGCTCACCCCCCCATCACTTGAAGTTAACCCCTGACTGATTTCTCTAACTGAATTGTTTTATTAATTACAATTGGCAAATAATCCAAAGTAAAATAGGCAAAGGGCTAAATTGATTAAGAGGACAAATTTACAAATGCAACTAACTAAATATAACGTGTTTTCTTAAAGAGGACTATACCGCCTAAAGAAACTGGTGGATTGGGATGGTCAGGAAATGACAACATTTTAAATAAATGCAGAAATAAAAGATATATACTTAATATGATTTTATTTGTATAAAACTACAATTTATGTATTTTTGTCCTCTGGGAAATTAAGGCAAAGTTAAAGGCAAACCCTTTGTATCAGTCAATATCAATATGTGTTGCGTCATTATTTATTTTAGTCTCAAAGAATGCTGGAGGTTGTGTTTTGAAACTAAGAGCAGAGACACACTCACCAAACAAAAGATTAAAAGAGATTAAGATACATTTATTTGTCCCAAACACATGCACAGACATGCACAAGCACACTCATGCAAGAAGGGAAATTTAACCTCTGCTTTGGTGCAGGACACACAGAGCAGTGGGAAGCCATGTACGGCGCAGATGTTGGGGGAGTAAGGTGCCTTGCTCAGGGGCACAAGACAGGGTAGGGAGAATCCTCTTCGAATTTTGGACAGATCAATCCAGGTTCGTCTTTTTGTTGTTTCTCCGTGGAGTCGAGAACCAGACACGAACCAGAGACCTTTTCTGCCACTAGTCCACCGCCTCTCCCTTAGATATTACAAACCTGATGCAGATCAAATGTCTTATACCTCACTGTGCTTGCACAATCCATCAGCAATATATCAATATATATTGAATTGATATTGATGAAAATTATATAGCGATTATATGATATTGTTTATTGATCAGTTCTAATCAGCCAAAATCAATAATTATAACATTATTTCCAGGGCCGGCCCTGGCAATGTTGGCGCCCTAGGCGAGATTTCAAATTGGCGCCCCCCAACATACACACGCAAACTGTCATGCATCCACAATAACTTTTGGACTGTATACAGATGCACACACAGGCAGACAAAATTGTAAGCTATAAAAAACAATAAAAATAAATAACAAAAAATATAAAGAGTCCAAAATCAGCTGTACTGATATCATGTCATGTCGACACAAATAAACATTAATGATGTCCACAATCGGGGTGATTCTTACCTCTAAATTGTTCCTTCTTCTCCTCTACTTTGCGGTGCTTTCTGAATTATGCACCTGATAATTTAATCTTTTTTTGATTCATCTTTGACTCTAACGGCAGTCTGTCACCGCAGCGTGTCTGTTCACACAGGGAGCCCATCCAGGAGGATGTTTTAGATGCTGGCTTGCCTGTCCACGGAGCCACGGATGGTGACATCAGCAAATGTCCCTACTATGCTGCCAAAATGAGTAGTTATTATACTTATCATTGTATGCATCATGCTGCTATGAGGAACTGTTGTGAGGTTGTTGTTGTCAAGGTTTGTTTTTCTCTATTTGTGCATCCAGCGGCGTCGAGTGGAACGGCATATGCCAGTCAACTCGCCATGGCCGACCTCTGACACCCAACGGGACAGGTTCTGTTTGCGACTTGTATTGCTGCTCTGGCTGGATTCGCTGCATGGTATCTGATGTGATCCCGCCTCCAGCCTGTCATTTTGCTGCTGAGAGAGGGAGAGGGAGGAGAAACATTGAAGGAAGCCGAATAAGGAGATTGAGACCATTTCATAGTTTAATACAAACATTCTTTAGGGGTCCAAGCTAATTCAATATTGCACTTAAAAACTGTAACTGGCTATACAGCTGACAATGATGCACCTATATACATCTACATATACACAAGTACAGTTCTTTTTTTGTGTCTGGAGTCGCTCCGTTGGCGAGAAATTATCTCCAAACAGAAGTTGTTCGGACCAATCAAAATGTCAGGGCGGGCTTTATACGATGATGGACAGATTATCAACAGTTACGTCATCAAAGACTGCTTGGGTTGACTTTGTTTTCCAAAAACATGCCTGCCTGGAGAGCTGAGATGTGTAGATGCTGCCATTGAGTCTCTGTAAGTTCTCCGTGTATCCTTAAATTATTTTTACAACACCGGCAAAAATCGTTCTTCATCTTCTTCTTTTACTTCTTCCAGCGTGCGTGCAGTTGAGTTCTGTTGACAACAACTATGCGTCGCTTTAAAATCCATTCTCATATTTCGTAATTCATACTTGGCCTCCAGAAAGTTGTGCACAAGTGATAGGAATCTGAAGCTGTTTTTCAAGACATAGCAGACCTACACTTTGACAAGTGCATGTTTTATTAAAACTATTTCAGATAATTGAATGTCTACTGATGCATGTTGAAATGATTCAATTATTTGCTTTGGGTTTTTAAGCTATATTATGATTAAGGTGTAAACAGATAAGTTTGAGATGGAAATATTCTTCTTCTAATATTAATGGTTTATCTAAATTCTTCTAATAGACCTGTAGTTTATCTACTTGATGGTTACTTATGTTCGAGGTAGGTCTTTTAACATCTCATTTGTTTTGAATACACAAGTATCCACCATCGCTACAACTGGGTACCCATCGTCCATATGACTTTGACGTAAGTTTTCTCCTGTTAGTACAAAATTATAATACAAAATTAATTACACTGCATGTGTGATTTATTTTAATTTTCACCCTGACACAGTATGCTTGTTGCACATAGAGTACCAAAGGAGATGTGTTGATAGTAACATTTAAACCAGGATGCTGTGCTCTCAACGCATACTGCATGTGACTATGCAATATTCTTTCATTAGCAAAGCTCATTCAGGACAACAGCTGGAGTGCAGCTGTTTGGTCACAGCCATGGAAACCTAAGGAATGATACTGATGTGTTATGCATTCTCGTTTCTCAGGTTCCTGCTGCATAAAGATGGCAATATAGTATGATGGGCATGGACTGCCTGATATAACCCTGTAGTGTCCATGTTAATTCATTTTCATGCCAGTGTTTTTTTTTTAAATGCTAAAAGTGTTTTTGGAAATACAGAAGGGACACATACTTGAATTTCAGGGACGCAGGTTGAGCAAAGTGTTACGTGGGGAGGACTAATTTGTGTTGGTTTTGAATTCTCTTGCATTTTCATTAACCCCAGTTCTTAAATCCCTTTGTGTGTCTAACTGAACAGAACTTTATTAGTAACTGAAGAGATAGAGTAACCTTCATGGTATGAGAGGGAAAATCCAGTAGTATATCCTGCTGCTAACGGTGAAATGAAACTCCCTTCTTTTTTTTCTGTTCATGCTGAAATAAAGTGGATTCACTTGGTCTGACGTTTTCGATCACATCTTTATAAAACACCTCATTAGCTTCACACTACAAACCCTGTGGGGGGGGGGGGGGTGTTTTTTGAGACAGGATTACAGATTCATTCACTAGACTGGCACTCAGTAGAGCTCAACAGAGCCGTACAGGTTCCTTCTACCAAGTTTTGTGGTTTTTGGTCCAGTAGTTTATTACATGTTGACTGACAAATCAGAGGTGAAAACATAACCTCCTTAGCAGAGGTAATAAAACCTCCACACATTTATCAACGAAATGTCACCAACAATATTAATAATTAGAAACACAACAGGAAATTAAAAGTAGAATGAAATGTTTCTAGAATATCTAAATAGTTGACGGGTAATTTTCTGTTGGTCGACTTATCAATTAATTTGTTAAAAGCTAATTTTCGCCTGCTACTTAGTCTATAGGGTTTTTATACTGTGTTTTATTTACATTGTATATATTGGCTTATTTTTGTCGTGCACTGGTTGCTGGTTGTACATCAAATTGCCCTTGAAGGATAATAAAGATTTTCTTTTATGGACAGCTTTAGTTAATCACAAGCTGCACAAACCAAGCAAGAGCAGCAGAGGAACCCAGCAGCCAGCAGAGGGCAGCCTCAGGACATCGCATTGAAACCAGCAGCAGCAGACTGTGATTCTTGTAAGGCGTCAGAAGACAAGTTTTGAAACTACTGGGTTATTCTCTTACAATAGGTTTTTAAAGCATGTTAAATCCTCCAGTATCTAAAATCCAAAAATATAAAAGTAACTTCTAAGTAAGGTATTAAGGTAGAAAATATTTTTTCTGAAGTGTGTATAAAAAGCAGCATAGAATGACACGAACACACACACACGATAATTTGTCCATCTTCCTAGGGTGCTTAGTTCCACTTGGGAGTCAGCAGGCGGTTTGGCCTAGTGGGTAGAGTGGTCGTTCTTCAACACGAAGGTCGCAGATTCGATCCCCAATCTTTCTTGTCTTCGTGCCGGCAATATACTGAACTCTTAAAATTGGCAGGATTTCAATCACTTATTTTTAGCAAAATATATTACACTATGTAAATTTAAATTAATTAAATATAAAAAAGAAAAATCAAATTAAATTAAATGAATGAAAAAACAACAAAAAAAAACTGCGCGCGCAATTCCTGCACAATGGGCTTCTGCGCAGGATGTGCATTTTTAAAAAAAAAATTAAATTTAATTAATTTTTTTTTTATTTTTTATATTTTATTTGAAATGGTTATGGTTCATTTTTGTTTTTAAATTGACATATTATTAGATATTGTGCAATGAATAGGTGGTTGAAGTCCTGCCAACTAGCCTGAGTGCCAGACGAATTTAGCCCCGCCCACAACATTTTTTGGTCGGGAAGGTCGGTCTGGAGTCGCTCCGTTGGCGAGAAATTATCTCCAAACAGAAGTTGTTCGGACCAATCAAAATGTCAGGGCGGGCTTTATACGATGATGGACAGATTATCAACAGTTACGTCATCAAAGACCGCTTGGGTTGACTTTGTTTTCCAAAAACATGCCTGCCTGGAGAGCTGAGATGTGTAGATGCTGCCATTGAGTCTCTGTAAGTTCTCCGTGTATCCTTAAATTATTTTTACAACACCGGCAAAAATCGTTCTTCATCTTCTTCTTTTACTTCTTCCAGCGTGCGTGCAGTTGAGTTCTGTTGACAACAACTATGCGTCGCTCAACATACGTCACATACTACGTTGGTCTGATTGGTTGTAGGTCTATCCAATTGAGCTAAGAGGCATTTTTTTCCTGGTTCGGTTGAAACACGCCCCATAATCACAGCCCAATGGAGCGGTCTCAGACTCATATTCTGACTAGAATCATGAGTATGACAACGTCAGGCTACCTGCCAACACACAGCCTGCCAAACTGACCCATGAGGTCGGACCCAGCTCCTGTGTCCACTGGTGTCCTGGTTCCACCCATGGCAGCGTAGTGGCGTGGGGCTGGCTCATCCCTGCGGCCCAGGCAGCGCATTTCTCCGCGCTGGGTCAGGGCTAAATGATGCTGGTCTTCACAGGTGACTGACCTACGCAAGCCTGTAGCCGCCCCCCACAGGAGATTATGTGCTTGTGTGTGTGTGTGTGGCCGCGGCGCTTCTCGGTTCTTCGCGGCATTAAGCTGCCAGTGCGAACATGGGCAAGGAGATAAGACGGACCGCTTTTCGCGGCGCTTCTACCTCCGGTGCGTCCCGGGGTTAGAGGATGATGGTGTGACGTTAATATATTGTTTTACATTGCATGTGTCACGTCATGATAATTCAGTCTCTTGTGCCGCGCCCTTGGCATTTTTCAACCCAGGCAAACGCCAGGTCGCCTGTACCAGGAGCCGCCCCGAATTTTGCTCCTGAGGGAAGGTTGAGGTTTTAAACACTGATAAACAAAAAAACATTTTACAAATCAGAGGAAGATTCCCTTATGTATTGTGTTGCTATTAGTGAACATTATATTTAGAGAATTATGAATACATAATTTGATTTGTCAAACATCTGAACAAACGTGTCCCAGGACTTCCAGAGGAGACACCCGGAGCACTGCTTCAGTGCAGCCGCTGAGTGGCTCCCTGGCCCGGCGTCCTCCTCCTCCTCCTCCTCACCCTCCTCCCAGCAGCCAGTCCCCCACCCCTCCTCACACCCTCCCACATTCTTCTGTGTTTGCGCTGCGGATGACATCACGGCTTTAAATATTCCCGTTGCTTCTTTTTCCAGGCACAGTTCCTCTCAGTCAGCCCAGGCACACACAGCCTCCTCCCCGGCCCACACCAGCGCTGTAACGGACCCACGCTGCCTCCGCATCCCGCTCTGCTAACGACACTCCCGGGCTCCGGCTCCTCCCCGAGGGAAGAGAACAGGCGCCTCAGAGAGAGAGAGAGAGAGAGAGAGAGAGAGAGAGGAGGAGGGGAGCTGGAGAAGAAGTGGACCGAGCTGAGTCGGGCGTGGTAGCGAAGGAAAAGCTCTTTAAGTTTGAGAAGCAGCAGCATCCACCATGTCTCTGTCGGTGCCGCAGAACGGAGTGAAGCCGGACAACGAGCCCGTCATCGAGCTCTTCGTGAAGGTAAGAGAAGCAGGAGAAGTTTGTCTTTCTCCCCAAACCTCGTTAAACTTTGAATTTAACAGCTTTATTTCTGCTTCGGGAAAAACGGGGATACGCGCTTGTTCTATTCTCCCTGCAAACAAGGGGTTCGTTTGGCTGGAAGCTACTTGAGCTAGCCGGGGGCACTAGCTCTCCACTCACCCCGCGGAGGGGGTTTGGTATTTCAATGGAATCGCTGTGAGCAGATGTTCTGTGATGTGAGTGAGAAAAGCAGGCTGTAGTTTGTGGAACCCTCTCTGCCATCGTGGCCATGTGGAGCCTGCAGTGTCACCCGCAGCCTCCTCCTCCTCCTCCTCCGTCTCCCCTCCCTCCTTCAGGCGAGAAGCTGGCCGCTAACTGGTTAACAAAAGCCCGGTAGTGGTCCTCAGCAGCCCCATACAGCCATATGACACCAGATCCTCTGCTGCACATGTGTTGTTATGGCTCTTAGTGGACTGGTGCAGTATGGATTTCGGTGGGGGTGCAAACGGCCATTCATTACTGGTCATTGGAGTGCATGTTGGGTGTTTGGGTCATTAGTCAGTGTGGCAGCAAAGATCTGTGAAGGATGGACTGGTGTGGGGATGACCTTGATGGAGACAGATTACCTTGAAGACAAAGACTTGGGCCCTATTGTCTGTGCACGTTGCATGCAGATGTCAATAGGGATTCCTTACATTGGCTGATATTTAATGCAGAATTGTGCTATTTCTGGGTTATTCAGCCCATTGATATTTGTAGACACACCAGGGATCATCATCACTCTATTAACACCTCTGGTTTACCTACATCTATACTCGTGCATCAGATTGTCTCTGCCCCAGTGGTGACAGCCATGAGGATGATGATGGTTTGTGGTGGTGGTGGTGGTGGTGGTGGTGGTGGTGGTGGTGGTGAAGGAGGCTTGTGAATTTCTTTTCTTCAGCCTGATGCCTTGCAGGGCGGGAAAATGGCAGAGGAGAGAAAAGGGGGAGAATGGGGGGCTGGCAGGGGGAGGGGTGTGAGGCTCTGCATGGCTGAGGGGGGGCGTGTGGGTGGTGCTGCTGCAGTGGGGTCTCACCGACCTGAGACACTTACAAGTGATGGTGGCTGCTAGCACCCAGAGAGACGTTTTATGTAAATGCAGTCCGAAGCAATTCAAAATCTCAGATCTAGTGAAGGGACTTAGGGAGGTGGGGGGGTGTGCCCTCTGCTGAGAGCCATTCCAGTGTGACTTGAATCTGATCATGCATTTGTATCCTGGCCACCGTTATATTTCTTCTTAGGATGCGTCTTTGGACTTTCAGATTTGTAGTCTTCAACTTCTGTAGTTTGAATTCTGGTGACTTCAAACAGAGATCCCGCACTTTTCCAAATGCTCCCACTTTACTTGTACTGTTCCTTTTTGACTCTGTTGAAGAGATTCTTTGTTTTGTGAGGGCGATGGGAACAAACTTCTCAGCCTAACTTCTGGAAGTGCATCTCACAGCCTTCAGGAGAGGTTACATCATCCCCAGGCCTGGACATATGTGGGCAACACCCCCCCTCAGACCCTCCCTCTTTGGACTGCACAGCTCGCTGGGTACAGCAGTTTCTTCCATTGTGTGTTTTCTCGATGTGTCTGCGTTGGTGCCACGCTGGCCTGGTCGCTTTTATCCCTCCAGCACGTCTCTGTGTTAAGCACCGTCGTCTGACATGTCCACATCTATTATTGATGCCGTTGTTCTCACTGTGCAGTGTAGAACACGGCCATGGGAGACAATGGCAGGCCTGCAGGTTGCTATGGGCACGCTGCAGTGAGCCGGGCTTCTGGGAACAGCTGATAAGGAGCTGTGTGTGTGCTCTCCTGGCTCAGCAGTGTCAGATCTGTTAGGGCACCGCCACATATCAAGTTGACTAATTACACTCTTGAGTGCATGAGCTGCCTCACTGTCCGTCTGTATTGATTGGGCAGCGACGACATTGTTTACCCACCAACAGAAGCTGACCAACGCAGTTTAGAGACACTCTGATGATCTTTTCTATCGGCTGTGTTTACAGCAACAGTTGTCGCGCTGCTATGGGAACACTTTACATAGTTCGTCTGTGTGGGCGGGGAGGTGAAGCGCGGAATGGCCACTGTTTATTGCGCCTCGTTGCAAATGAGCACAATATAATGAGTGTTTAATGGAGGGCCGACCCTTGACCACATCACACGACAGCAGATTAGATATTGTTTTACACACGAGCAGCGATCAGTGTTGGAGAGCTGGTGAAACTCTCATCCAAGCACCCCCTCTGTTTTACTTGGAACCTCCAAACATCATATTGTTAATTTGGCAATATGAAACCATAACTCAGATTTTACTGTGATAATTGTGAGAGATACAACTCTGACATGAAACATAAAAAGGATGTTTCTTATTTTGTTGAAACATCATAATGTAAGATGCACGTGGAAATCTCTTCTAAACCAAGGTCCCTCCGTTTCACTGCATTGATCATAGCACAACCTGATTTATGTGATTTTTTTCTTGAAAGCTGCTCTGACACAACTTAGCTTGTTGTCTTGTGTTAAGTGTGAAATGTTTATAATTCTTGTCAGTATAGGACCTTGTCTGCGCCACTGATAGATGTTTGAACGTATATTCTCCCCACCTGACCTTTAAAAAAAAACAAAAATTGTTTTAAAAAAGATCTCCATCATCCAGAAATGAACACAAAAACGACTACAAACGCAAAAACAAGCATTGAGGGCCAATGGGTGTAATCAGACCTAGCATCAATAACCAAAGAAGAAAAAAGGTATATAGCTGCCATTGTTGTTGTTTTTGGCACCTTCTCATTACACAAAGAAGTGGGCATGTGCAAAGAAAGCTGTAATTTTATTGTTTCCTAAGCACTATACTTTAACATGAACACGGTAGCCAGAGCTTTTAGAATCTGCACCTTGGAAGGTGCCATAGAATGTCGAAACCTAGAGGGAAAAGTTTGTTTTGCAGAAAATATCCATATTAGTGTGAACAGGGTGTAAAACTAAAAGTTTTGATTACGTTTCTCTGATTCTGTTTTTCACATCTTACAAAGTTGCTCTGAATTAATTCAGGGCAGACAAGTCACTTGCCACCATCATCTGACTGTATGGCAGTGAACTGAATATACATGAGTTAACAGAAACAGCCGGGCTTTATCTGTTTGTGAATGCGTCTCTTGGCTGCCACTGTGCTCGGGTCATGCTGTGGCCTGCAAAGCCTTTTGTTGCTTCCGAACCTCTATGTTTTTGCTAGCAGTGATTGCACAGCCAGTGAACGTTTTGGAGAAGTGCTTTTAAGTCTGGCTGGCATAAGAGCCCATCTGCGTTTGTCCCTCAGGACAGACCCATAGGATCAGTAGGGTCGGTCTTACCAAAGCAGCACTTCTGTCACAAGGATGATCAGAATGAATAATGTGAGCACCCTCCGTGGAAGCAATTAATAGTCCACACACACTGCACTGTTAACTCAGATTAACCTTATTTTTCCATTCACATTAGAAGCCACAATGGCACTGAGTAGAGGGCATATCTCTGCCAAAGCCCAACAGTCCCCTTAAATTCTGTCAAGTTGCACCATATTGCGCACACACATGGATATCAGTCTCCTAAATATGAGTTTTTTTTTCATCAAAATTCGTTAACTACTCCCATGTAAATGAATGAAAAAAGTAAAACAATATGCTATCCCACAATATTTGAGAAGTAAATAAAATCCTGGATCCGCCCACTGATCCGGATCCGCATCAAAAGTCTTTTCTTGGCCCATCAATTGCTGACAAACAAATGAACCAATCAATAAATAAAGTAACAGACAAGGGCTGAAACATGAAATCTTTGGCAGAGGTTATGAAATGGTTAATGAAAAAAACACATCAGCCACGAGGAGTCTGTTCTGCTTAGGTTTACTGAAAAGGCCCAGTTAGGAGCTGCTCATGTCTAATTGTTCTGTCAGTTTCACCATGTGACAATCAGAGTTACTCCTCGTGATCTGCTGTTTTTATGGAAACACAATGAGCTTTTTCAGCAGTAACTTTGCTAAATGCAGTTGCATAAAATTGCATGCAAGGCCAAGTGTTACATTTTTTTTTACTAGTGCACAGTAAACTATAGGCAACCTTTGGTTGATGATGGTAATAATACTGAGTATACTCAAACCGGCTTGAATTTCAGAGACAATATTTGTACTGTTTGCACGGTCCTTTTCAGCTATAACTAGAAGGGCAATCAGAGAGTCTATACCTCAAAGGACAAATGGCCACTTGCATACATGTATTGAGATCATATACATCTGGATTCTCACCAAATTGCTTCTGTTTATAGATATTAGCACTCTGTACATGCTTCAGTTTTTCTTAAAGATCTCTTATTTTTTGAGAAATTCAGAAATGTTTTTCAAGAAAGCCATAGTTTTCAAGATTAAAGATTGAAAATGTTTTGAATCTGATCCAAAAGTGAATGAGTTCTTCCTCGACCACCCTTCCACCAAGTTTTGCTAAAATTTATTTCAATTGTGTCTACACAAACCTGCACAAAGACAAAACTGCAATGGAAACATAACCTCCTTGTCATATAGGTAACAAACCCTTTCTCTCTCCCTTGTTTCTATTCCTGGCAACTGAAATGAGTGCTGCTTCTTTTTTCATAGTAAAATCAATAGAACAGTTTATTTTTCCCGTGTACAGCAGTGTGCAGTCAGCATCATGAGTTAGGGGACAAAGATTAATTGCCTGCTGCTGTTGTAGAGTGCTGTGCTGTTACTGTGTTTTTGCTTTTTGCAGCCCCCTGCCTGTCACCTTTTCTTCTTTGTCACGATGAGATTGACGGACTCCCTGGAAACCGGCCTAATCGGTCTGGCAGTGTGTTATTACACCAATTCCAGGAGGGGCTGTGCAATTACTCTTTGCCTTTTTATGGAAGATAATTTATGTTCATGTCTAAAAAATTATAGGCTGGATCATCGCTGCACTTGTGGACATGAACCTAGTTGTGCCTGATTTACTGTCTCCTCTATTATATCATGTTGTGCCGATGCATCCAGAGGAAACGCTTAATTCAGTCTATTTGTGCTAGAGCTTGTCTCATCTGTGCTGCCTGACCAGGAAGCCTATGACTTATTTCTCCTACAAGCTCAAAGACAGGAAGTGAGGTCAACCCAGAAGAACACAGATCTGAGACATTGAGGATTGAATTCAAATTGGTGTGTTTCACTTGTTAGCTAATACGATAGCACAGGTCACTGCAGCAGTCTTAACTTGCAGGGTCAGGGGAGGAAAAACAATCCTCTGACCCTACGTCTGCCTCCTTATTACATCATCTTCACTGTAAGAAGAGGTGTGTGTGTGTGTGAGGCCCCTGTAAATAAGAGAAATCCGTCCTGCTCACTACACATGTAACTCAATCAGTCTTAACATCATCCAGACTGCTTGTGTTTCACGTGCAGCGTCCTTCATGGCAGAGCCCACTGACATACATGTACAACAAAGTGCAGTACCTCATCCTGGAGGGTAGGGTGACAGGGGGAGGATTATTGTCCCTCCCTCCATCAAGGCACAGTGACAGGTAGCCCAAATCAAATTTGTCATTGAACCCTGAGAGGATACGACTTATGGAGCTCTTTTAATAATTAATGTTACAATTCCAGTCAGCACTACTACACAAACAGCTAATATTGATGATTTTACTCTATGATTTTTGCTGAAATGACTTCCAGCTTTACACGTGAGCTGTTCCTCAACTGCTTTGCTTGTTTGATTTTCACAATGTGAAAAACAGACTGTTACTGAAAGAAAACTCAGTTGTGGGTAGGAGTGAAAGTGAGACAAGAAAAACCGTCAGCTCAGCATGATGAGGACAGTGCTGGTGGCTGTGGTGCAGGCTTTGCTGGCATGTGTGATAATGGCATGCTGGCGCTGTGTTTGTGCCCAAGGGAGGTTCACAGCTGCCATTCAAGACATTTGTCCGGAGGGAAAGTCTACAGGATTTATTTGGGCTTAAATCAAAATTTTGCAGAGACATTAACTTTTAAAAGTCTTATTTTGACTATTTCATAGTCAGAGCACACAATTGTGAGCACGATTGCGTTGTAGTCTGGATTGGTAGAAGCAGAGAATTTTAAAAGATGACGCAGACACCCACGTGTGTCTCTTACTGTAACAGTCCCACTTGTCATCGGTAAATGCAAATATATCCCTGTCTTCCTTATCGCCTTATCACTCATTTGTTGTATTTTCGGCAACCAAATGCAAATTGACAATCTGCCCCTTGTTAACACTGGCATGTACATGACCATGTGAATGTGTGTTAATGTGGAGAGACATTATTTTGGAATTGGAGCTAAAAAACTGGTCTGAACAGAAGTTGTTTTAAAAAATGTAAACGATTAGGTGAACGTAGCTAGAGACAAAAGTGGTTTTTATGTATGTGAGATTGTATAACCTAGTCTTCAGTCTGTGGTCTACGATGAGTTAGGGCTGACTTCAGTCTGCTGCTTGTTGCTTGTGTGAAACACTTGAAACAACAAGGCAAGGATGACTGATGTTTCAAGCTGATCTCCTACAAGTCTGTTTGTTTTTCCATCATGTCGGATCCCTTTTACTCATCACCAGACACTCATCCTGTGTCTAACTCAGTTTGTCTTTTTACAGGGAGGTTAAATACAGTGGTTCTATCATCACTGGCTTGACTAACATCGTTGCCATAGCAGGGATATGCAGTAAACCTTTTTTTAGACTTCAGATTCCCTTTTTCCACATAACCGATGGCTCTTAAGACGGCCCTCATGTGCTTGGGCCTCATGCACAGTAGCCCTGTGTCTGACCGGCCCTGAGGTTTCCACTGAGTGATGTCAGCCTGAGTCAGAGCCACACCAAGGAAGTGATGGTGTTTCCATGTTCCTGCAGAGTCTGACTCCTCTGTACACTCATCTCTCTCAGGACTCGGCTCTCATCACCCACCCTCTCCAGCCCTAGTCATACAAACATGAGGGCAAACTTCAACAAAATCGGCCTGTACCACTTGTTTAAACTGTTTAAACCGGAGTTTCCATCGATGAGTTGATGAACTTAAAGGTCTCACACCCTTTTTTTCAGTTGATCCATTGAAAAACAGAGTAAGGCTGCAAGTAGAGGATTGGTTGCATTTTTTGCTTTGATCGATCATCAACGTTTCCAATTATTTATTTTATGAATGGATTAGTCAAGTTTTGTTTCAGTGCTATACTCCAACTTCTGTAGCCTGGTGGATTTTCTAAAGCCTGATATCATGAATACTTGTTTCTTAAGGCATCTAAATACTTGACTTTAAATACTCAATCTAGTACTTAACTTAAACCTAGCACTAAAAGATATTGGCCTGATTTTTCCAGTCGCAGACAAGTTTTGGAAGTCGCAGTTTTAAGCCCTAGATCAGAGCCAAATCTTCATTCAGCAGTCTGCAGTGCCGTGTGCAAACTTTTAAAAAATGTGGCTTTGAACAGTCTGTACTTCATGCTGATGACCTGTGTTTTTAACCTCTGTATTTGCAAGTACCTACCCCGCTGACATCCCTTAATCACTGCTGCTGTTCTGCTGCTGGCCCTGACCTCTGACCCCCCCTTTGGAATTGGATGTATGACACAGCGTGTAGATGTCAGGAACCTAATTTACTTTATTCCCCCAACCTGGCTCATTTTAGCAAGATAATGCTGTCTCAGACAAATAGATTTGAGTCAACCTCCTCAGTGTAGTCACAGCTCTAACCTCAGTCCAGCGTTTTTTTCTCGTCCAGCTAACAGGGCGAGGCGTTGCCATGACGTTGCTAGGGCTGCCCACTCTCAAACAGACATTCCTGCTGTGTGTGTGTCGGAGCAGGAGGAGGAACGCTTGTTGCATCGTCAGTCAATTCCTTATTCGGTCAAAGTGTGGCTCGAAATTGCTGAGCAGCCCACCTAATTTAGAATATGAAGTGTGCCGGGGAGGGGAAGGCACAGCCCGTCCATGTTACTAAAATTAAGCCATGAGCAGAGACTGGGAGGACCGTTCCTTGGCTGAACAGCATCCATTGTCCCTGACGGCCGTGACTGTGATCTCACATCAAATGAGTAGAAGTGTCAGAAGGAGAAGTGGAAGAATAAAAGAGGAAGAGTAGTTGAGTTTAACCGCTCTTTAGTTATGGGACTTTTTCAAAGTGCACATACCTTAAATTGCATACGTGGCCATACTAGTTATGGCCTTGCATCATCCTTATTACTCTTAAGTCAGAGGAAGTGATAAGAGGAGTGATCTCACCATTACGGAACATTCTGTGTGTTTCAAAGAGACGACTGTCCCCCGGTCTGACTGAGGCTCATTGTGTCGCTGTGGGGCCATGCTGTCCTCTGCACTGCCTCCTAGATAACATCCGACTTGAGCCCGATAAACAGCCGCCGCTGGGCAGCTGTTTGTTTGGTATTAAATAAGCAAGCGTCTGTTGACTCAAACCCCATCCATTGAGCCTAAATAAAACATACGAGTCTGTTAGCAGTTGTCAGCTTGGGCCAGACGTTGTTGTAGCAGTTCAATATCGGGGAAAATTTCATTGCAGCTGCTTTGTAGACTTCTCTGTACCTTCTCTGGAGTTTTTCCTGCCAGCCTCCTAGTAAAAACTTTGGATTATGACAGCGTGAACCCATGAGAGAATACAGCAAGAGATAATCTGGAGGATTCACTATGAGTCTGGGCATATTGATGACATCTCGCAACAGATGCAAAACTGAGAAAAAAACCTAATATCTCAGGATGAAAAAAATAGATGGCATACACGTAAACTTTGACCACAAAGATGTCAGCTTGGAAAGGCAATGAGATTCAAGAGCTTTTGTTGATGAGGGCTGATGTCAATGTGCTGCAAAACAAAAACAAGTGATCTCCGCAGCAGCAATAATAAGTTATGTCCTTCTTGCTCCTGAATGCTGCGCCACCCTGAACACTGACTGGATAATCTCCTGCTTAGCTCTCTATTAGTGAAGATAAACTCTTTGCATCCCATTATCCAGAGTTCACAGCTTATGAATCTTACTATGTGACTGTTTCCAAGATGTGAGTCATTTACCAGACAGGTGGTAGAACAGCAGGCTCCACACAGGGCGCTGCTCTGTGTTCC
Source organism: Limanda limanda (assembly GCF_963576545.1). Lineage (NCBI taxonomy): Eukaryota > Metazoa > Chordata > Actinopteri > Pleuronectiformes > Pleuronectidae > Limanda > Limanda limanda. The sequence goes on along the minus strand of NC_083647.1, from coordinate 9,273,503 downwards.
TGGGAGTGCTGCTTGTATTTGGAACCGAATCACTGGTTCACGTCTTGGAAAAAGTTCATCTCTTTCAACTCGTGTGCTTTTCCTTACAAGGGCCTGTTTGAAACAATTTCTTGCCTGGCCTGTGTGTTTTTCATTGGGGTGTTTTTTTTTTTAGCACTTGCTAACTGGTGACTTTCCCAAAACTCTACAAACAATAACTGCTTTGTGTTGTTGGTGTATAGGATTTTCTCCAGAAGCCCTTTTCTGAATGTCACGCTATAATAGTGGCTCTGTGGAAAGTGTTGGTCTGGTAGAGGAGACCAACGTCTTCAGGGGTGTCCTCACCTTCTTCAACTTGGGTTTAGACCATAAGCCTCAAATAAAAATCTAGTTTCAAATATTTTCATTGATCAGCTGAGGTCATTCTTTTGGTGTTACTCAATTTTGGTTCACCTAAATTGTGTTTACACTTTAAAATGTAGGGCAGCTCTTCCTTAACAGCACAGCAGTTTATATGATGGTGGCAGCGGAAATGCAGGCCCCACAGGCATTATCACTTAAACTAAACAAAGCTCCCTCTTTGGCGGGAGTAACAGGACATTTCTGGAATAGTTTGTCTCTCCTCCCCCAAATGCCCAACCCCCTCGGCTGACGCCACAGAGGGGCCCAGGAAAAGGGGACAGGAATAAAGGGGGGAAAAGGGAAGAAGAAAGACGCGTGCCAAAGAGTAAACAGCCACCGAAGCATGCTGTCTTCCATCTACCTTTCAATGAAAGCATCTAATATTGCTTCTTCTCCTTCATGTCTGTTAGCACTACCCATGATCTCGAATTTCCTCCCTATTTCCTGTAATATCTCTGTCTCTCTTGCTGCATCCCGGCTCTCAGTGTCTTCTGCAGAGGGCTGCAGTCTGACCTGCTGCACACTCCGGAGGGTCGGAGCCTTGCCAGACTGAGAGAGAATAGAAAAGTGTAAAATGCTGTGGCCTTCTTCTTCTTCTTGGACACTTGAGACACAGAACTTGCGTAACTGCTTCAAAGCAGCTCCTTCTGTTCATGTCCCGTAAAGATGTTTTGATTTACAAGTATAATTGCATCGTGTGGTTCGAATTTGTTTGCAAAGAGGGCTCACTCCAGACGGTTTACCTGTGAACTGGTAATCCCCTTAACGCTGTGTGCTCTACTTTCCATGTCATATGTGTCTGGCCATTGCCATGGGAACAGTTGCTGTGCTGCATGACCACCCTAGATCCAGAACTGAATGGATCTCTGTGGGTGCAGCGCTTTGGGGAAAATGGAGTAATCATCCCATTGATGTGTCTCTAGTCTCCTAAGGATCAGCTTATACTAGTGTTAGTGTGGTGACGGCCGTGAACCATGATACCCCCCAAACACTTCACGGCCAAAGCTTTATATTGGATTTGAATCATGTAAAGTGAAAAAAAGGACTTTCATTTGCCGAACAAAGGCAGTGATCTAATCCATGCTTTTCAGATATTGAATTCAGAGGGGGGAAGAGGCGGCGGGAGAGGACAGCCGCAGTACAATGGGAGCCAGCAGGCAGATCAAACAGAGCCATCCCACTGGGTGTCACACAGGGGACAACAGCAGCACCAGCAAGGAGCTGCCAGACTGACTCAATGCTCCAAAACAACGTCTGCTATTGACGACAGTTCAGAACCTGCATTTCAAATAGGAAACAAATATTCTTCATTCATAGTTGTTAAGCCAAAACTGTTGTGTCCGTCTTATCTTTGTAAATCTGTCGGCAATTTTAGCTGCTTACAGACATGCACTGATGTCGGGATATTTTCCTGAAATTTTCTGGAGAGGCACAGACCAGTTGCTCCGGACACCTTCTGGTCTTTCTCCTGCCAGCCCCCTAGTAAACATTTCTAGAAAAAGTGAGCGCACGTGAGAATACAGCAGGGAAAGTTCCAGAAAATTTGCAGCAAGGGAGTGGGAGTGCTCATGACATTTCTAACATGCAACAGACATGAAACTGGAGCAATACAAATAGCTGGGGAGGAAAAAGAGGTGTCATGTACCAAAGACACAAACAAAGACATGAACTTGGAAAGATGAGATCTGAGAGTGTTTGTGCTTAAAAGCAAAAACGCTGCCTCCTACATGCTCTGTCCAGACGCCACCCTTCGTCAAGATGATCTCTGAAAACAGTGTTTGTTAATAATTTGCAAAAACAGTTTATTTGTGTATGTCCTTTGCATTACACATACACTTTGTGCCTCCTGGGGTGGTAAAATAGCAGGAAATATTCTGGTGAGAATTGAAATGATTGACGACACACGTATGCAGAGAAAGAAACGATATTCAGTGGTTTTCACCGAGGCTCTGCTACAGTATTATGCTGAGTGAAGAGGTGCATTCCTCAGCGCAGATACTTGAATGACCTCCAAGTATGTCCTTGTGAATAGATGAATACGGTGCATTCTTTCTAGGCTTGCCATGCCTGGAGAATGACATACCTCAACAGGCTTGGTATCCGCAGAGCGAACTCTACACCAAGTCTTCAGTAAAGGCTGTGGTTTTAGTATTTAAGAAGTGAAAATGAAAAAGATTTTACTCTCGGAGCTAATGAGAACAAGAGTATTTCAGTTTCACAGTGATGGCCCTCAATTTTACCAGTCTGCGGTTTAACTGAAAATTGAATAGGTCGTCTTGGAAGGGAAAATAACTCTGCCAGTCAGCATGGCAGATCTCATTTAGATACTGGGCAAAGCTAAGTTAATCAAATGAAATGCTTTTTCTGCCCTCTGATGTAGAAGCCAAACCATATTTGTCCCTTTCTACGCTCTCTCCCTACATGGCTGTGAGATGAGAAAAGAAGTGCTAATGAGGAGAAATGGAGACTGGCTAGAGTGCATGTCAGAAGAGGTGGATGGATGGTGAGATGAGACGGAGATATCGCAGTTTGCAGCATCCTCCCATAGATTTTCGGATTTATTGCTGTGAAAGGGCAATATAAATCTCTGCTTTTGCTGCTCTGATCCTTTCATAATTTCAGCCATCCAAAAAATAATTCAGTTACAATTCCGATTTTAATGCTAAATTCTCATCTCAAATCTGGGTCCTGTCTGAATCCGGAGGGCACACGCCGCTTCCATGGCTCTCAGTCCCACCACCACCAGCACTCTTTCTTGTCTTTGTGCAGTCAAGCAGAAAAGGAAACAAGAGGCCATCTTAGTCACCCCTCCACTCCAGAAGGTTCCTCTTACTCTTATTAGACGTCAGTTTGGCAGATTAATGGAGGGGAAGTCTGCTGGAGCAGCTGAGACAAGAGGATGGTCCCCATGTAGTCTTTTCCCTTCTATTAAAGTGTTTTCAGGGTCCGCCCTTGATGTGTATGAAAGAGTGATTGTCTGAAATGGGCCCTCTTTGGGAGAAGGCAGTAAAACGCCCCCAGGGCCATAAAGGTTGTGCAACAGAGATGTGATTTTCATCACAGATAATCAGGACCTTTTCTTCAGTTTCAGCCCCAGTTATGAGCCAAGTGTTATCAGTCGAAACTTGTTACAGATGTTTTTTAAGATCTTTGTCTATTGCCTTGCGTTTTTATGTGTGTAATCATTAAACCCAGTACTTCTTGGTTTGTGTACTCACTGATTCTTCAGGACTGATACCTATGACATTGCTGATAGTTGATCTCCTATTCTAACGATAGTTTCTATTTATTTAAGGCGGGATGTGATGGAGAGAGCATTGGGAACTGCCCCTTCTCCCAGAGGCTCTTCATGATCCTGTGGCTGAAAGGAGTCGTCTTCAATGTTACCACAGTGGATCTCAAGAGGTGAGTCATGCTCCTCTTCCTCCTGGTCTTATCTTATTCCTCTTGTTCATTTATGCTCAACATACGGAAACATACAGAGCCATCTGTCTGCACTCTGCGTTTGTTAGGGGTTGTCATATTTGTTTTGTCGTCACAACCCCTCAACTCTGTGCTGCCGTCCAGTGGATGTTTTGCTTAAAATCCGTTCCTAAGTAATGGATCCATGGAAGTATTTGGGAAATTGAGGTTATATCATTTGTAAACATGTGTCGTCTCATACGTAGAAGCAGAATAAATTGGCGTTTACTCTGTATGATAGCTTCACACCCATTTTCTGGGCGTTTCCATGAAGGGCTCAACAGCTCCGTAACACTTTGATCGCGCCCCACCGCTCTACATACTCTGCGCTTCACGACTACTTATTTGGTTTTCCCATGACCCTTTCCCAGGATGGAGAGAATCAGAGGAAAACAAACACACAGACTCTAGAGGGGCTATTTGAGGTTCTTCGCTCCGCTCGCTTCCTGCCTAGATTTTGGTCGCCAACATGTTATTTTTCATGCCTGGAATCAGAAAACCCTGTGATCCTCTGCAATTTTCCTCCCAGCTGCTGGGGAACGTGCTTTCATATGTGGATTCCAGCACTAACAAAGTTCTTTAACCAAAACCCCACTATGTTCTGTCTGTGTGATTCATCTCAATGGTCTACTCGATGTTTTTCCACATGCTAAGCCAGGACGGGCGAGTTCCAGATTATGTTCAGCCAAGGCTGTTGGTCAGATGGATGTCTGGTTGCTATGGTTTTTCTCCGCCATGTATGTTTGAATATTTCTGACATTTTATACCAGAGGCTCCTCCTGTGCCACATGTAGATCACTGGATGCTAAAAATAAACAAATAATGTCCCAGATGAATGTGCCCTCTTTCAACTAAAAGGAGGAAAGCAGTATTAATATGCTTATTTAGTAGTTTGGTTGTGGTGCATGTTTGCACGTTCAAGATGAGAGCAAAGGTTTGGACACATTTGCATCTATTTTACCTGTGGCCGTGTGACACGAAACAGAGTGTGCTGATATCCTGTTCAAGGCAATGGGGGATGTCCGCCCACTTAGAAGTGTCAGTTTACCCCTTGCGCCTCAAACAAGCCTTTGTTCAGCTGAGGGGAAAACTTAACTACTTTGTTTTTATTCCCCTCTAGAGGCAAAACAGATTCAGCCTTTGCTTTTTATTTCCCCATAAAGACTAAAGAAGGTGAACATGTTGTTCAGCTTCTTTAGTCTTTAGTCAACATAAAACGGCTGTGTTGCATAAGGAGGCGTGTGTTTGCTGTATTTACGACTCTTTTAATTGTCGTGTTTGAAATGAAGGACAGTTCTTGTTGTCACACCTGCAGAATGACGTGAATGTCACACTTCATGTCCCTGAACTGAGATATTCTTTGTATCTCCTGAGTTTATGTCTTCTCTTGGCTCAGGGCAGTCGTATTAATATTTGTCTCTGTGATGAAAGTCTCAAGGAAGCTTCTTACCCCCTCCTCGGTGATATCAGAGGTTGAGGGGAGCCACTTCCCCTTTCACATGCCATAGACATGAAGTCATTTCCCCTTTTTTTTTTTTTGCCCTCAGATGACTTGTCCCAAGACACGTCCACAATTATACACACTGCCACAACACAAACCTGGTTTTTGTGGCTAATTATATGAGAATAACAATGGATTCGCACTGTCAGCTGGCGCACACCCATCTGTTGTGTTATGTTGTCTTTATAAGCATCTGGGTTCTGTGGATTTGTGTTCACACCACTCACTCAACACATGCTCATTTTTGTTTGTGTGTCAGTGTCATCTGCCTGCCAGAGACATCTGGTACAAAATGTGCTGGTTTGAAGGCTGCAGAGAGAGAAAGGGACACACAATCACACTCGTGGAGACAGACACACCCACACATGCACAGTTGAAGACATAGCAGCTGTAAATGGATAAAGAGGAGGGCTGATTCATGTTTTTACACCAGAATAAATCCGACCAGTTATGAATCTTGTTTCATTTACAACCTTTTATCACAAACTCATTGTCAGTTTTTAAGGAGATGTTTTTCGTGGTTAACACGGCGTGCTTGCTTCTGCTAGCTTCAGTCCACTGATGTTGCCCCATTCTTTGTCATCCAGGAAGCCAGCAGACCTCCAGAACCTGGCCCCCGGCACACACCCGCCCTTCATCACCTACAACGGCGAGGTCAAAACTGACGTCAACAAGATCGAGGAGTTCCTGGAGGATGTCCTCTGTCCACCCAAGTAAGAGTTTTCTCATCCCTGTGTCAACAGTTTGCCACACCTATATTCCAAACACACAGTGCAGTTCTGTCCTGTGAGTGGTAGCTTATCAACAAACGACATCAAAAGACCGAAACCAACAACAACAATTTGTCTATGTCATCATACTTTGTTAGTTTCCTCTGTAGCTTTCAGCCCAAGGCCTTTTATTCCTCATGAAGACATGGACAAGGCAATATAATTTGTTCAGTACATTTCACCGACAAGGCTATTCAAAGTATTTTACACAAAATATAACCGTAAATGTAATAATTTGTAAAAGGAACATATGACAATAAAATTAATTTATAAAGAGAATAAAAAAAAATAATAGAGTGAAAGTAACAGTGCAGTGTAAGAAACTTGTCGTCGTATGATTTATTAAAAGCCAGCTGGAAACAGGAGAGTACTTGCTCAGGCAGATATGATAAATTGGAATCGATATAGATAAGAGAAGCATTTCCCTGTCTCCATGTTCAGTATTGACTCTGGGGAGAGAACATAGACTCATCACAGACGATCAGGGGGGAGGAGTCTGGATGTTTCTTAACATAGCATATTTGGTGAATATTTACAGCAGCAGGTTCGATGTGCGTGGGATTGATATAAAAAGTTAATTGCACTGCTGTTATTGACTAAACAAAAATATATAATAACAAAAATGCATAGTAACATCATATTCTTCATATTTATGGACCTGTATGTTAACTTGTACTGAACGTGTGTTTGTATGAAGGTACATCAAGCTTGGTGCAAGACACCCTGAGTCGAACACAGCTGGTATGGACATCTTTGCCAAGTTTTCAGCTTACATCAAGAACTCAAAGCCAGATGCAAATGAGGGTAAGTTGCCTACATCCGTTTGTGACACACACACAGACACACGCAGAGTAAAGAGAGTGGATCCAGGAACCTTCCCATTGTTCAGGGAGTTATTGGTTGCTAGGTGACATTGGTAGCCCTGCCCTGATTGGTGGATTAGGACTCAGGAACACAAAGCCTTTGTTCTGCTGCCTCCTCCTGTCCTCACGCTCTCTCTCTCACCTGGCGGAGCTTTCCAGAAAACAACAGAGCAGCTGTCCTGAGAACGGACCATAGCAACCTCTTAACAATCTCATCTCTCCAGTTCTTGATTTACACACCCTGCTGTCAAAGAGAAAAGCTGCACCATGAAATAACCGATGAGATTATCGGAACAATATGAAAAATATGTACACTATTGACTTGAGTCCTGCGTGAAACCATTTGTGAAATAACTTCCTGGGAAAGATGTGAATAATCTTCACAAACCACCAAGATTTTGTATCATGTTGTCATTGGCTGTTCTCCACCCTGAGAAAATACTGCACCACGGGCAGCTGGATGTGAAAGACAAGGCTATGTCAACAGTTGGAGGCTGAATCTCATGGTTCCGTGATAAAGCAACAGGTCAAGTCTGCCTGTGGACAACTGAATCTAGAACAGAGTTACATTAATTTCATATTTTCCTACAGCAGAGTAAAGTATTAATTATATATTTATAGATGGATAAATAAGATAAAGCAGAACACCTGTCTTATCAGACCAATGCAAATGTGTGGTCAGGAATAAGCTTCTCAGAGTTTGTATTTATAACAGGGCTCTTGTATTCCACAGCTGTTGTAATGGGTTGGGTCAGATCGAACAGGTGCTGATGTTACAGCCACGTCTCTGCATGTCAAATATGTGGTAAAATGCTGCCCTCATGTGGTTGCTCAGCAAATAGTTGAAGCAGCTGGGGAAGAGGTCTCAGGAAAAGTCAACGCTGACAGAAGTTGATGATCTGCTCATCCTGAACATATAATTAGATTCATATTAGTTTATTGTGGTTTTTAAATAATATTTTAACATTCTTTGTGCTGCAGCTCTGGAGCGCGGGCTAATGAAGATGCTGCAGAAGCTGGATGAGTACCTCCGATCACCACTGCCCGATGAGATCGACCACAACAGCATCGAGGACGTCAAGGTCTCCAGCCGCAAGTTCTTGGACGGCGATGAAATGACTCTGGCCGACTGCACCCTGCTGCCAAAGCTGCACATAGTGAAGGTGAGGGAGGACACACTTTTAACTGTATAATCAGGATTTAATAAGAATGTGTGTTGTTTTACACTTGGTGAATAATTGTCTCAGCGTAGTTCCACTCAACTTTAGATCTAATCAGACAGATTATGTGAAAGACCCATGTACCCTTCAAACAGATTAGTAATTTAGTGAAATCTCTGCTATTGTCACAATGAACCAGAGATACTATCATAAATAAAAAAAATTATGATGCTGATACCAATCTGTGCTAATGGTGATTTCCATTATTAATTATCTGCCAGCTATTTCCCACAACACAATGGAAGGAAATGATGTACATTATCAGAAAATAAAAATAAATATTTAGTTGTTGTTTTTCCTGACTTATCATCCAAAATCCAAAGATATTCAGTTTAGCAGGTTGGGAAAAAAATTATTAAAAGAAAACATTTTTGATCTTTTGATTTATTAGGTTCTTTGGGATAAGTGACTTCAACAATTAAATTGGTAACCTTCAAATTAATGCAAATATATTTAACTCTTGTTTAAACTGATTGTTCAAACATCTCTAAGGCAAAATGGTCATTAGTCTTTTCAAACTTATTTTTACAGCTCTTGAATTTAAATTATGGTATCATTAATCATGAATTAATAAAATAATCCTACATTAGTTGTAGTTTTTAAAATAATTAGTTATTTCTAGGGAAGCAAGGGTAAAACATTAGTATAGAGAACAATTTGCGGTTTACACAAAGTTTTAAGGCAGTTTTTTTTGGTAAAAAGTGCAATTATTTGACAGATTATATATGGATTTTAAATGAGCTCCTAATTGATGCAAAGAAATAAAAACTATATCACATTATATAAAACGAATTGAATACACACATTCCAAGTAAAAAAAATAAAATAAAGAGTACGTAGTTTAATTTGTAAGGTTATAGTTCAATATTATTTCATTCCATTCATGGCTCATGACACCTTACTTTCCCTGCAGGTGGTGGCCCAGAAGTACAGAGGTTTCGACATTCCCAAAGAGATGACGGCCATCTGGAAGTATCTGAACATCGCCTACACCCGCGAGGAGTTCACCAACACCTGCCCCAGCGACAAGGAGATTGAGATTGCCTACGGAGATGTAGCCAAGAGGCTGGTGAAATGAGCCCCTGTGTCCTGACCTCCTCCCTCCGCCGCCCAGTAACCACCATCCTCTTCACACTCCCCTGCACCTCTGTCTCTCCTCAGCACCGGGACTGATGTGCTTATTCACGAGAAAGAAAAAAAACAAACTCTGGACTTCTTTTCCTTCTCTTCTTCATTCAAAGCGAATGTATGAACCCTTCATCTCTGTCTCTCCGCCTCTCTGCCTTCCCCTCAGATTTTGATGATCTCTTTATTCGGTACAGCAAAGGTCCGAGTTGTTCCAATGTTTTCCACCGGAAAAGAGATGTGTATCAGTGCTTATCGATGTCGGGAGCCTCATCACACACGCTCCCTGATAAGTGACCTTCAAGCTGACCTTCTCTCTGCGTTGACAGGGAAAGTTCAAAAGCTGTTGTTGATTTTCTGTTTGTTTAATATTGAAGATGCTCTTTTCTAGGTTTGGTATAAGAATGAAACACTGAGAAGCTGTTTATTTTTGTTTCCTATCTTTTGGCTTATTAAGAGGCGTTGTAAACAGTGTTGAAGCTTTTTTTTGTTGTTGTTGCTCAAGTATTTGACAGGTTTAAGTTGAAGGGAATCCAAACCTGAGTGGTTGACATATCAAGGAAGAGATGTTTTATTTTATTGTTGAGCTTGTTTCAAAATAAATAATTGTAAGCGCAGGTAAAGCTATCTGGTATTCATGCTCTGATTTCCTCATTGCCTTAAATGGGCAAATGTCTTGTAGCTCGGCTCAGTAGAATTGTAGGAAGTTTCCTGTAACAGCTGCAGAAACAACTCAGGAAAAATACAACCTGAGGTTTAAAAAAATATAAACTTTGTAGCTTACAGACTTGTTCAAAGGTGTGTAGATAGTCCAGCCTGGCCTTTTTTTTATTATCACCACATTGCCATAGAAAATGACGCTAGCATACCTTTACCGCTACAGTAAGTGAGTGTATTACACATTGCAGACCAAAAAACGGGCACATTATTTCTGTCGCACTGTGGATAGAATGACAGCGATAAAAACTAGAAGTCAAAAGAAAGAAGAAACCACAATCTCTCTCTCTGTCTGTTTCTCCAGAGTGAAGAATGCTAATGTGTGGGCAGGTGCCAGGAAAGGCAACACTAAAGATATTTATGATTTAAAAAGAAAAACAAATCAAGGAGAGGGTAGCAATGACATACTGTGTATCTGATTGACTTTCACGTTCTCTTCAGTATGTAGATCGATCTCTTAAGGTAGTGAATGTACGTTGTCATACAGTAGCTCCAAAAGTGCTCTAGTGCGGAAAAAAAGCAAAACATGTTTGTTCTTTTGCTTTCTCCCGTTTGCCATGTTTTTGTTATGAAACAAATTTGATAGAGAGAAGAAGATGTGTAAATAATTTTGTTTTGATTGCTCAGATTTCAACGTGTACATTTTATACACGTCATCGGAACTTTGATGGAAACGTCGCCTGCTTGGATTTTAAATTCTTGACTAACCCATCTCCTCTTTGCCTTACTCGTTTTCTCTCTGCCGATGTTTTGCAGGAAGGTTTTTTTTTTCTTTCAGAGATCATTTCATCACAACGTGTGTGTGAAGTTGTACAAAGATAAAACATCCGAGCTATGTCATGGCTTTTTTTTTTTTTTAACAATATTGACTGAATTGAAATAAACTTCTTATTGGGACTCTGACTTGTGTTATTGTGCACACATCTTTTCATTTAAATGTCTCTCAGCCAATTGGCCAGAGGCCTTATATTTTTGGGTTGTCTTTCCGTCCTTCTCTCATTCTTGTGAACACAATATCTCAACACCTTGAGTGAATTTCCTCAATTTTTTGCCTCGCAGATGCATTTTTGTGTAGTGCTTTTCCAGTCTTATGAACCACAAAAAGCGCTTCACAGTGCAAGTAACATACACCCATTTTACAGCACTTCCAAATGCAGCCCTCCTTATATGACACACTCACTGCGGCCTTACAAAATCTGTTTTTGGTCGTGTGAATGCAACATCTAAGGAGCACATACAGGGAATCTCTTCACATTTATTACAAACATTCACTTGGACTCAGATAAACTGACTAGAATTTGGATGTCAGCGGTCAAGATCACTCTGACCTTACAAACCCTTTTTGCCTTGTGAACACGTCCTCTAAAGAAGCCATCGAGAGGGTCCTTTCAAAATTGGCCCAAATGTTCAAATAAACTTGCAGATTAACTGACTAGATTTGGGTGGCAAAGGGTCAAAGGTATAAGTGACCTGACATGAGTCTGAAAAAAACTGTCGACTGGAATTGCATTGGTTGTTGAAGGCATACAACTACATGGCAATAATTGTAGTTTAGAGAAGGTTGAGTTGTCTTTAGCTCTCAACTTTATTTACTATCTTCATCTTTAAAGATAAATGTTCAGTTTATAATAACTTCCCAATTGGAGCAAGCAGCCCTTTAAATTTAAATTGACAGATTATGTGACATCACCAGGTTTATCATGACTCACTTCAAAAGGCTCCATTACATGAGAAGCCTGACTCCTTATAAAATGAACACGTTATCCAAACTTTTATCTCAACTCCTTTACAGTGAAACTTGAAAGTTCTTTCTTGGCCTCAGGGTGAAGTTATAACAGTTTTCCAAAGTTGGCTCTAACTTGTTGTTCCCAAAACTTCAAACCACATCTTGTGGCCGTCTGCAGTTGTCATGGTGATAAGAAATAAATAACCCCATCAGCTGAGGAAGGCCTCAAGAGGAGGTCGGACCTTATCTCTTTGCAGTTGCTTTAAAGGCAACTCAGTTGACTGCCTTGTTTTTATCTTTTTTACCTAAGGTTGTGTTTTTGCCTGTGTCTGTTTGTGTTTGTGTAGTTTAATTGTATTATTTATTCCAATATTAACATTTTCCTACTGCAACAAATATCCTCAAAGGAAAAGGCCTATTTCATGTAAAATGCTGTTTCACAGTGTGACATGAAAGTTAATGAAATCTCATGTAACACATTTCTATTCGTTTTATTCTATGTCTGTGTCATGCCAATGCATGTGGCCCATCCTTTGTTACTATTTGTAATAATTCACAAACACTCACATCTTTTAGTAACAAAAAGAAAGAAAATAACACAACAAAAAAATCTTTCAAACTGAGGCTTCATTGTCACATCTCATAACAGCTTTAGAATCAGTTGACAATGACACTCAATAGAGTACGTAGCTCCACCAAGGCCCAACAGTCCCCTTTTAACTCCACATTTAAATTCACCATATCTGGAATTTTTAGTTGACCTCTACCAAATTGGACACCCTCATAAATATTAGTCCACTAAACATGGGTTTTTAATGATCCTCACAAATGATGTTTCTCTTTGAAATCAACAAAAAAGGGATGTGGCAAGAGTTAAAAAAAACACGTTTTCCCCGGATTAAAAAGTGAATGGGTTCTTCTCTGACCTATTCCACATCCTGCTACTACATTTGGTGGTAATCTGTAGATAGTTTTGGTGTTTTTAAAACAGTTTTTCTTGATCTTGTTTACCATCAAATGGTTGAAAACATAACCTGTTGGGTGGAGGTAAAAATGACCAAACCATATGATAAGGTGTCTCATACTGTTTGAGTTGATTGCTCATGCTGCCGTTCAAACAGATCTCTGTCACTTCCAAAGAGCAAATACGTCATTTTTCACTGCAGTGTAAAAGCAGCTTGTAATTTTACAGAGCAGCTCCAGGACCTTGAATGTCCCTTGTGAACTCTCGAGTAGCATAAAAAAACAGGTATATTTCACTGTTATTTACTTTTTGAATGTTTTATTGCGATCAGGATTATAAATGCAGGGGATATTTTGGCAGCTTCTCATTTCTGCACAGTTTAATCCGTATTAAAAACATGTCACATTGAGTTTCTTTCTTTACTCTGACTCTGTCTGGAGGACACAGAAGTACAGAAACGTTTGTGAACCCCTGGGCCTGTTTGTTTACAGCTCTCTGTCTCTAAGGAATGTCTCATGTGGGTGTCCACCCACTGCAGGGCTCCACCCCCCCGATGACACCCTCTCGCAGTCGACTTGATGATGTTTTTCAGCCAGTTGCCTAAAGTTCTGCAGCACACACACACACACACACACACACACACACACACACACACACACACACACACACACACACACACACACACACACACACACACACACACATATACACACACACGGACACACACACACACACACACACACACACACACACACACATACACAAACACACATATACACGCACAAGTTGATTCGGCAGGGCTATTCGGTCGCAGCAGAAGTTTTGAAAGAGAAGGGGAAAAAAAGGAAGGAAAAAGAGGTGTGGGGGCGTACAGTTTTTTGGATGTTCTCCAGATCATTAAAGTGTCACATTTCAGCCCCAGACATTCTCTGCTCCCTCATGAGTGAACACCGAGACACAGTCTCCACTTGTAATTCACAGGGAGGAAATCTACCCAGACACAAACTGACAGACACATGTATGTGTGTGTGGGTGTGTGTGTGTGGTAAGAGAAGACACAACAAGGCTGGCTATAACCCAGACCACACACTCATTACAAGCTGGGGTGGGTCTATTAGCTTCATTGGTTAATGAGGGTGAGGCCTGGAGGAGCTGACTGTTGTTTTTTAAATATGTGTGTGTGTGTTTGGGTGCGTGTGTGTGTGTACTTGTTTTTGTTACCTCAGAAGACCTCATTGAGACCGAAGCCTGGTCATAATGAAACAAAACTTAATTACTGAGGTCCTGGTTAAGGTTGGGTAAAGGGTTTTGGTCAGGCCGCACAATTCTGTGTGTGTGTGTGGTCCAGGTATCACTCATAAATCTATACCTGTGTAGTGTAATGTGACAGTAGTCAAATTAGGGGGCTTGTCTTCCCTGTGGTAACAAAAGCCAAGTCCTCATAATATGCTTAATATTGAGGAGAAAAAATGATTTAAGGTTAGATTAAGGTTAAATTGAGGTTAAGGTTAGGGTTCGGTAAGTAATAACTGTGGTTAAAGTTTGAGTAACTCTTCAGGAAATCAAGTCAATGTATCTCCTGAGTCATGGACACATGACTGAGTGTGTGTGTGTGTGTGTGTAGGTATACATTACCCACCATGAGAGGGAGCCAACAGATCATCTTAAACACTGAACACATACACACATACAGTATACACACACACATACACACACATACACACATACACACATACACACATTTGCTTCTAGTTGTTGCCTTCGATCTCTCTTTGTGAGAATGAGACAAAAAACGTGATCCCTGCAAGTGCCAGATTTCACTTTCTTTAGCCGTGATGTACCTTTTGTTTTTCTTTTTGCCTTTACATTATTTTTTACTTGAACAGGTAAATCAGTCGACTGTGCGTTTTCACTCCACTGCAGTTGAGCAGCAGAGCCTTTTATGTTTGGCACCGGCTCTGCAGAGAAAGGGCCGGTGAAAGAGTTTGCAGGTTTTACACAACACCCATTTATCCAGCTGGCTAAATATTTACACGGGTAAAGTAGCTCACTCAAGGGTACACAGTGATATCCCAACTGGGTTTCAAAGCTACAATGTGTGAAAAACCTTCTTTGCATATGAACCCTGTGCACCTGACATTTGATGTGACTATTGGTCGCCTTGTATTTGATCTAGACTCGTGATTGACAGCACAAAGACCTACATGGAGGAAACTCAAGGCTGCAAGAAGAAAACTTTTTCTTCTGAATATGAAAATAATCGATGTGTTGAAATATCTTTTCATTTTTAATTTGACCAAGATATTCTATTGATGCAGATTATCTTGCCGCCATCATGACAGTTATAAATTGAAAGAAGGATAAATGTTGTTTCCGTAGCCAGTTTGCCAGAGTTCAAAGTTCACTGGAGCCAACAGTGCCTGGTGGTTTTAGAAAAGCTGCAAAGTTTAGTTTCAAGTAGATGTGAAAATGCATAAATCTTTATAATTCAAATTATATGTCATTTTCAAACAATCGATTCACACTGGCACAGAAAGGTTCTTGGTTCGAGTCCCAGTTCAGCCATGGTCGCTTTGTGTGGAGTATGCATTTTCTCCTTGTGTCTGCGTGGGTGATCGCCTGCTTCTTCCCACAGTCCAAACACATGCAAATTGAGGTGAGGTTAAACTTTAAATTGACTGTGGGTTTGAATGTTGTCTCTTTACATTGGCTCTACGATATGTTGGTTACCAGTAAAGGGTGTACTCCGCTATTCACCCAGGGTCGCCTGGGATGGCTCCTAATTTTATTCATTACAGTATAAGCAGTATACATACACTGCTTTTAGATATGCACTGAACCACCGCATAATTTCCGGACATTCTTTGGAGGGGCTGTACGTGAGAACGCATATGTCAAAGTGAGAGTCTATACAGACTTCCTTCAGAGTTTCTCCTGCCAGCTCCCTGGTAAAAACTCATGATCATTTCTGAATGAGCCTTGCGAGAAAACAGCAGGAGATCATCCGGAGGATTTTTTATGCTATGTCCTTCCAGCTGCCTGTTGCTCCACCCCTCACCTGAACGCTCCGGAGATTTGTTGTGAATGCGTCTGAGCAGAGAATCCCTTGATGCATTGTTCACATGTGAAACTCCAAAGAAATTCCGGACCCAATTGTGCTGACATTCTCCGAAATTCATGTCTGAAAACACCTATAGTTCTTGAAGGCCACCAAAGGCAGTAGCTCCTAACTACTTTAACCAGTAATTCCTTCAAACTAAGCAGTACACACTTGTGATCTGATGTCCCCAGTTCACTGCTGCCCACCCCCGTCTCCACCTTCCTTTTATTTTAACCTTAAAATGCAAAATTTAGTTTTGTTTAAAATAGGTTTGGAACCAAAGCAGTCAACAATATGTTTCCTAATTTTCACCTGGAACATAAGGAAATATATACCTACAGTACAGGAATCAGAAACCAAGCTTCTACTTGTACAAGATGTAAATTAACCAATAACATTAATCATGACTGCACTCCAGTGTGCCAGTTTTAGTAATGGGCATACGCAGGGGCTGTGTCTCAATAAGAGGCTTCATCCTTCGGAGAACACATTTGAAGACCGTTTGAGTAACAGTGGTTAGAACGCCCTATTCGAATGCTCCTCCAAATGTTTCCTTCTACCCTCGAGCATCGGCGGCTCAACCAGGTGGATCATGCCAGTCCAACATATCCCATGATTCATGGCTTCTAAGGCGGCGAAAAGAGAGGCAAAAACATTACAAAATAAATTAAAAATTGTAAGCAGTCAACCGGCTAACCAAATTCTTTTCAACGTTTTTTAATTAACTCAAGACATTTTTTTGTTTGTCGTTTTTTTGATAGGCGACGGCTGTAAAAACTGGCCAAGCAGGTCATCCAGTAAGAGGACTACGTGTGGTATCAGTTCAGCCGATGCCGACTATGCAACCAATAAAGAATGCGACCAACATCGGCTGGTTAGACCGGGTCCTTTGAAGGGTTACGTTCCCTGAATCGATACACAGCTACTCAGTGGCTGGAATTCCTGACGCACCCGAACGCAACCCACTGATAAATCAAAGGTATAAAACTGCCGCCATTTTAACCAACCACGTGGTTACTGAAGAGTGGCCTGTTAGCATCGAAAATTAACCACAGGTGTGAGCAATCAACATCAACTAAGCCTGGCAGAGAGCACATGACCTGCTGCTGCATGTGTGGGGATGTCCCGGCCTCCATCATGTCCTCCCTGCCCTTTATCGTCTGCACAAACGTTGGCCTCGATTCAGGAAGCGAGTTGGCACCAGCTCCTCCGGGCCTGGGACTGGTTAAACAGCAGCACCCAGCGTGCGTTGATCCTCCCAACAAGGTGTGTTGTTCTTGCCAAACCTCCTCACGTCCCTTGGTTGGACTCGTCATCTGCTCTGTGGCAGTTCTAGACCTCAATAGCCAAGTTTTATTTTTGTGCGTGTGTCTGGTGTCACACAGTTCCTCATGAATACAGGACTATGTTCTGTGATAGCGCTGAGAAAACATGTCAACACTGTGACAGTGATGAGGAGTGGCACACTGAAGGAAACACTGAAACCAGAGAATGTGCTTATATGTTTGGTTTGTTTAATACACGTCTCGGGTTCAATAAGTATCAATAGTTTGGCCAGATATCTGGTATAAATGGTTCACATGTTGAAAGGAGGTGTAGTTTTAAAGTCGCATTCCTCCCCAATAAGAATGATGTGTTTTTATTGTAAACCACAGAAGCCTAAATATCTTCTCAGAGACGAAGGCCTTTGTTCCATACAAGTAACCTCAACTCAATCTAATAGCAAAGACACGCTGATCCAAACACAAATTTAACTTTTACAATAAAATAACTTATTTGTTATTAGCAAGATGTGGCAAATTTAAAGTAATGTAGAATATGACCACTGTGCCATACTTTAATTAATATAATTATTGATGCTTCAAATTAAGTAGCATTTTTATTGTTATAAAAAGTTTTATATTCTGTTATTCTTGGTTTAATCTTACCTATTTTAAAAATTCTATACATGCATACATTAGTTTATTTCTGTGTCATGCCAATTCATTTGGCCCATCCCATCTTGGACTACACCTTATGTAAAAGCACACAAAAATATACATGCGTATTTTTTTAAAGCTTATGACCTATGATAACACAACTTTTACATGACCATAAATTGAGTTCTAAATTTACAAGTATCAAACATAAACAACTCAATCTCTGCACATCCTCCATAACAAAACATTTGCTTCTCTCATGAAACAGCATTTTGCAGTTTACAATAAAAGGGACCGAAGCAAACAAAGTTAAACTCTATCATTTAGACGGCACATAGGACAGATCCACTTTTCTTTCCCCTGAATTTCTGTATTGTCCAATTTTCACAGTTGGAGGTAAATAAAAAAATTAAGAATCTACGACAATAGTTAGATATATTACATATGTTAAAGTTTATTGTTTAAGTTGATTGTGAGTCCAGCACTCAAACAAATGTGTGTTATTTTCCTCTGAATTACAGCGGAAGTTTAATTTTAGTTACATTCTACTTCCAGTGAATTGCTTCCATATAGCAATAATTTATTCAATTAAAAAAGTAGTTTCAATGAAACCTGTTGACAGCACATTTCTTGGAAAACAGGGCCTTTGTTTTCTTGTGGCCACTCTCACAGGAAATGAGAGTTTCATTTGTAATTTGGGTGAACTCAACCTTAAACTGTAGTTGACCACTCAATGGTGATAGATTAAAAGGAAGGCCTCAGACTGGTCCTCAGAGTTCGTACATGGGCTTGGCGACGAACACTGACACTCATTATTTTTATTTGAGGATGATAAGGGACTAACGCTACTATGAATGAGTTTTTGGTAGAGTTTATAGTGGAGTTCATTGTGGCATCAGCCATCCCGTAGAGTCCCTGACCACCGATTAACAGTCCAGCGTATCTTCTCCGCTCCAGTGCCTGCAGTCAACCAGTCAGGGTGGCTTTTGTGTGCTGGCATTGTTTATTTTAGCTCTCATTAAAATGTGGTGGGGTGGCTTGTATCTCTCCCGGGCTCGGCGGTGGCTACTGTGGTGGGGAAATGGGGTACTGTGGTGGGACCCCCTTGGGCGCCGAACAATACGCCGCCTCACCCCCTTCCCTCTGCTTGCCACTCACCCCCATCTGGGTCCTGGAGTCACACCCTGTGGCAGAGCTGTGGTTAACTGCCGCTGTCGGTTGGTTGGTTGGTAAAGAGGGTTCAGGAATACAAAATTCAAGTAGGAAGAGGTGCCATCCCCGATAATGGCCACTAGAGGGTAGTCATTCCCAGTAAGTTAAAAGAGGGGGTGCTCTGGCAGCTGGCAAACACTGTCCTCTAGGGGTTTAGTTCTTATCTCCTTTGCATTGTCAGCACTTTTTGACAGGAAGCATGAGACGTGTGTGTGTGTGTGTGTGAGTAGGGGATAAAAAGAGATGTGGGTCCTAAAGTGAGCACTTTAAAAAAAAGAAGTGGGAGCTGCGAGTCCCCGTCAGCTGTAAGTGTACTTGAAACACACACTGCTGTCAGGTATTTCATGCCTCCAGGAGCCTCTGTCCAGGTTGTTTAGTCTTTTCAGGGGATTACAATAGTGGCTTGTTTTATTTAGTCTATGAAGGAAAAGCTATTAGGCATAGAAGACTTGACTGTCAGCAACCACACCCTCACCTTATCGACGCACTGAGGCCGGTTCACCTTGCAGTTTATGTTACGTTATTGTGTCAAAGCCTGCGGCGAGTTAGCCGTCTGGTATGTGGTGAATTATTGCTGTGTCTGTGCCATTGTGTACACTATGTCTACATGTGTGTTGCTTCATAACCAAACCACACTTCTGTCCCTATATATATATCTTTAAGGAATCAGGGAATATATGGGCGTGCTAAAAGTGTGTGTGTGTGTGTGTGCACATCTTTGACCTAAAGTGAACTAGCAGGTTCCCTTTCAGTTCCACATATATGGAAGGAGAGATGAGGTTCCTTTGAAGTTTTGGTTTTGCCATCAGTCTTCGGCTCCTCGGCTTTCTTTTCATGCCAACCTCTGCAGAGACCAGGCCTAGCAGGGAAATGGTCCAGCATGGCTCGTTCTCCTTGCCATGCTAAATGATGACACTCCCATTCACCCTTTACTGACAGCGAGGCCGCCGTCTGCTTTGATTTTGGCCTTTGTTTCGTCTCTGCTGTCCTCAAACAGAGGTAACAGTTGTCAGACACAGCGGAAGTGCAGAGAGGCCTAGAGCAAAAAGGCAATTAACTCGCTGTCAACGTTAATGGACGTATCTGATCTACCCGGGCTGCAGGTGCCGGCTCTTTCCATCACTGGATTCTCTCTGATCTAAACCAAAGTGTCTCCTTTACTCGCCAGCAGCTAGGAGGATGCTGTGACACTTAAAGCTTTAACACTGGAGGAGGAAAGCAGCAGTAGCAGGAGGAGAGGAATGAGGGGAGATATATTGATTGCCCTTAGTTGCTCCTGCATAGCCTGCATGCGTGGTATTATGTTGGCTAAGCCCTCTACAGCCTAATGGCTTTTAGACTTCCATTAGGTAGTAGCAGGCAGCGTGGTTTAAGTAAGAAACAAAAGGCTTTGTCAGAATGTTTTAAGCATTAATAAGACAGTCAGTGTTACTTCTCCGGTCTGTCGGCTCATCAGGAAAGCTCAAGTCGAGATCATGGAGTAAAACGGCTGGTTTACCGATGGCAGAATTGAGGATTTCTTTGGCTTCACTGTCTCTGGTTATCCCTGAGCAGCATCAGGTTTTAGGGTTTTGGGGGAATTGGTTTGATTTGAACAGGGAAAGCTGTGGCGCTCTCCAGCCGTGAACTCGTACAGTGTCCCTGGACTCTAGTGTGGTAGAAGTTCAAACTTGTGAAGAGGGGCCAGCACAGTTGAATAGTTTTTGCATTTCACATAACGAGGAGCGACCTCTGGCTCGATAATGGGGAAGGAGCTCAGGAGGAATGGGGCTAGAAGAAACAAGAACCGCAGGCCTCTACTGGGAGTCAGTTGGGTTTCTGGGGAGTTTTTTTCCTTTTGCTGTTGACGAGCCGCTTACTGGTTCTGCTTCTAAAGCCATCTTGTTTTTATAAAAGTTGTTTATTAGGAGCAAGGTCCCTTTTCTATTGCGGAGAAAGGCGCTGTGGCCTACACTGTTTCAAATCACTGTAATTATTGGGTAGTTCTGTCTTTGATATGCTGAGAGCATGCCCATACTGTATCTCATGTGGACATGTATCCACACTGTAATACAAGCAGTTACACAAATACTTCTTCAATTGTATTTCATATGAGTCCAAACCATATTCATTTGATTTCTTCTTAACCAGTCAGTGGGTGTATTCTCCGGCACCGGCCCATTCTACCCACACTCCTCTGCTTTTTAGATATTTTGTGGTGTTTCCCCTGGTCTGTCTGTCTCTAATGCCACTGTGTCCCTGCAGTACCTCAAAGTCCTGGGCTTTAATGCATCGGTTACTGTATTTTTCCACCGAGGCGACTGTCACTTGCCGGGAAGGCTGCACATTGTGTGTACGTGCTTGCCACTTTTGTGCCATTTTTGGAAGAGTCCCTGTGTTCTCTCCACACCAGCGCTCAAGCTACGGAAGCCTCCTGGGTCCATTTCTTCTGCGGCCACACCACATACCCCCGAATCCTGCTTTCGTTGGACGAGTGTCTGTTTTTTTTCCAGCCATCTAGAGGAAGACACACTCCTCTACTGTCTCCCCATCCTGTATTAACAGGCTGTGTTTGGCTCCAGACTTCACCATAACAGGTCTTCTCTGGGTTGCTGCTGGTTACAGTAAAAATCAACACCTCTTCTGCTTCATACTGACACTTTTCAGTGTTTGGATCCAGTTTCCCCCACGCATATGGGCTTGGTGCTCAGTCATCAGAAGGGCTGTGAGTACATTGCTCAATGCTCCCTCACCTCTGATAACCTCGAACTGCAGAGTTAAAACATTGTATAGATATATTGCACACTGTTATATGGAGATTTTGTAAAGGGAAAAGATGCTGTGTTTATTTGCAGTCATGTATTTCACCTACCGTGAAGATGCTGCTTGCCTCTGCACCCCCCTCTGCTCAGTTGAACTCTGCAACAAGTTCTACCGACTGGGCTGAGAATATTCTAAACAATGAATTTGCTCTACTGGATAAAGTATTTGTCAACATTATGTCTTGCCCCAGTGATCTTTTTCTGCATTATATACTATGAGAACGTTTTAATTTGTGAAATATCAGTAGTGCAGGAAGTACTCCAACATTTTACTCACGACAAATACATTGACTAAAAATTGACTAATAGTCCCACATAAAATGTTCTTCTTGAGTAAAAGTAAATAAGTACATGCTTTTAAATGTGTAGAATTAAGAGTAATAATTGGGCTATACTTGCCAAATGTGTCCACTGAAAATGTTGTTTAATATAAGAATAGTAGAATTTTATAGTGGGATCCTCTGAATCCATTTCAGGAGGTGGCCCTAATGTTGCGCTCTGATTAAATCAGAGGATCAATTCCCTTCTTGTTGATTAATTTTAAAAATATAAAAACACAGTAAATATATCACAATGCTTTGTAAAAATCTACTTAGTAGTACAGTAATTAAGTAAAGTATCAAACTAAAACATTATTTCTTTAATAGATTAATGAGGATGCTGTGGTGGAGGAAGAATTCAAATAGTTTTACTTCGGTAAAAGTAGAAATTAAGTATAAAAGTAAAACAAAGTAAAAGTACCACTTTAACTTTTCTTAATTTAACATTCTGCACCGATTTAAATAAACGTATCATCAAGACTTCAGGGCGGTACTGTGGTTATAAGTTTCTCTTCACAGCCAAAAGGTTCTGGGTTCTCTCTGAATCAGCGTGGGTTTCCTCCAGCTCCCGCCCACAGTCCAATCACAAGCTCTTTAGGTTAATCTGCGACTCAAAATAAATGTGACTGTGAATAGCTGTTTGACAATCAGTCCTACTATACGATTCACTGGGTGCCTTTCACCCAACATCAGCTGGGACCTATTCTATACCTGCTAATCTATTTATCTATATTCTATAATTACACTGATGCATTTGTTTGCAGTGATTATCTAGGACGACTCCTTTGCGGTCTGAGCCACCTGAGGTAAACGGCTCCAGGTCGAGGACAATTTAAGCTGGCTTCTCATTGGCTGGCTTCTCTCTGATCTGCCGACCAAGCAGGAAACAATAGAGGGCCAGAACAATGGGCTGGCTGCAGATCAGTAGGGCCCGTTTGGCCTCTCCCAGACGCTACGTCTTATTTCCTTTTTGATTACTCAGGCCTGCGTGGATGGGCGGCACACTCGCACTCCTCTCTGTCAGCCTGCCCACCAGAGGAATCACAAAGAATAGACTTTTTGTAGGAGACTGGTTTTGATTTGGATGCTGGAATGCCTTTGTGATAATGTCGCAAGATTTGTTGGCAGGGGTGTGATGCGTGTCAGAAAGGAGTGTTGTGTGTGTGGGTGTATTTTTTTCATGATTCTGACACATTCAGGTATCATGAGTTTCTTAATATTGTGTGTGGTTTTCTGTGATAATTTATGTCCTAGTTTCCACTGATGGGCTTCCAAGATCTGCTCATAAACAGCCACTTAAAATGAGGGAATGACGGCGCTGGCACTGAAGTCCAAACTGTATTGCCACCCAAGCGTGCGGCTCGCCTGCTGTGGGTTGGGTCCCCTTTGCCTGGCCCTCACTATAGTGGCTACTACCACTTGTTAACCCCCCTTCACCACCAGGCCGGAGGTAGGAAATCAAACCAATTACGGTTGTATTTAAAGAAAATTGGAGCAGGGCCGGAAAAGTGGGGGCATTTCCAAAAACCCCAAAAGGAAAAACTGCAGGACCACTCTTTGGCAAAATACAGAGGGACTGTGGAGCAGGAGGGGAATGACACTTCACAGGAAACACAAAGAGAAATCTATTGTGTGAAGTAATGTCTAAAATATGATTTCTTTCTTGATCTAAATAACACATTTAGAGTCAGTCATACCTTCCCAACTCTGTTCGATGTCAATAATATCTCTCAGCATTCGTCTGTAAGATTGATGGGTTTTTGTTCCCTGTTGGACCCCTTTGATGGATGGTCTTTAAGAATTGACTGTGTTTATATTCAGGTCTGCTGTGTCCTGCTGCGAGCGGCCTGCCAGAGGGACGCACCTCACGATACGGCTGAATCTGCCAAGACATCCCAGAGACCCAATCCTCCCCAGCTCTCTCTGCTGCTGCAGCCCCTGCTGAGGTACAGTACAGGGCCTCTCATAAAGCACAAACACCTGTAGGCTTCAAACTGGGTGTGGATAAAGAGTGTGTGTGTATATATGCACAATCCAGAGTGTGTCACAGTCTGAGGCCATGTTTACAGCCAAAAAGCTTGTCTGGGATCAGTGTTGTAATCGCCGCCCCCTGATCCGATGTGTTCTCTCCGTCTTAACCTCTCTCTCCCTCTGATCCTCCTCCTCACTGTCATCTCTCAGGAAACCCCCTCATTACCCGGCCTTCATTTTTCCACCACCCCCCACAAGACCTCTTTGTTCCACGGCCCATTTGGCTGTTAAATCTCGACGCTTAAAAGCAATTATTCCTAAATATGAATGCTCCCATACAGACGTCTCCAGACACTCAAAATATATTCGTCTACCTTCTTCTTCCTCGTGAAGGAAAAACAAAGGGAGGAGAAATCAAGGTGTCTGATGTCTGCAGGCCGACACACACACGCACACAGAAAAAGACACACACACTGTTTACTTCACATGCACACACCATAAGAGTGTAAAATGATCTCCCATTAAGGATGAAAACAAACTAGTGTGTGGGAGGTGTCCCCCGAGGAAGTCCTCAGTCACTATAGTGGAACCATGGGAACTGGTTAGGAGAGGCCTGCAGGGCAGCTATGGCCAGACACGGGGGTGTGTAACACTGACACACACACACGCACACTCACACACACACACAACTACACAGACACAAACACACACACACAGCAGAGTGGGATCAAAAGAACAAAGCACAGGCATTTAGCCGCATCACCTGTCGAACATCAACAATAGCCAACAATTTATTGGGTGTCAACATTATCTTGAATGATTCAGACAAGCCTGCAGTGTTTTCATGACAGCGTGCGATGTTCAAAGTGCCAAAACCAACAAACCTGCTGCCATTGACAATGTGATGATATGACGACAGACTTATTTAAAGGTCTCGTGTTCAGTGACACTCCAGAGGATGCCAGAGAAGATGTTTTTACTGTCAGTTTATGGGTCAGACGAGGCTGTAGGTCTGCGATGCTCCAGCAGCTCTCACTGATTTCTTCTTTTTTTATATAGCCACACACACCCTAACTGGTGAAAGGATATTAGTCATCTACTCAGACGCTCCGTCCCAGAGTGACATCTGCTTTTAGATGCACCGAGGAGACAAAGAAATTGGCTCCTAACCATTGAGCACGTAAATGAATCTGACTTTTCCTTCCAAAGCAGATAGTGGGAACAGAAAGGACGAGTGGATGCATGTTGATTTTAATGACCGTCCACGTTCCCACAAGATTCGAAACAGACTTGAGCAATCAAACTCATTTTACTTGCTGCTTGCGCACATGGATGAAAAAAGTAAGGGAGATAAAAAGATAGACAGTGTGTATGTGAACTGCCAATTTGGCATGTTCCCCTGCTCCAACAGGAAGTGAACAGAGACCTGGTCCACAGGGATCCCAGTTTCCCTTTCTCGCCTCCTGCCCCCCTCCAACGCAGGACCCCACCGTGATGGGGGAGAGCCTGGCAGAGCGCTTGTGTGTGTGTGTTTGTGTGTGTGTGTGTGTGTGTGTTAATTTCCTGTTTTATAGAGGAAACACTGTTCACATGTACAGATCGTTATTCAGACTTTCTCTGTGAGAAAGGAGGGAAAAAAACAGGAAAAAAATTGTTGGTCAATTCTCATGAATCTTTATGGGAAACAACAAGCATTGTTTCTGGGAATCCGTCCGACTCTCTTTAAAAAAAACATATTGGTTCACTGATAAAAGTGCAGATTTAATATCTAAATCAAGCTTTGAAAGGCTTGTCATCTCATTATTCCAGTCAACAAAATAACCCAAAACACCACGAGCTATTATCCTCTTATATCATATGTTCTACTTTCTTCCCTTGACTAACTGATCAAATTAAGGGCAAATTGGTTAGACACAGAGAGATGTGGTCATTGTGTAATAACAAAAGTCTAAATCTGAGCCATTAGGACGTCTAAATGAAGGCTAGCTGCTGTGGTCCTCACCAGACCCCAGAAACCCTCCAACCGGCGTCCGGGCCACAGGTCCACCATGCAGTGGTCTGCTGGGTTTCCATAAAGGCCGCCTTCTGGTTTGGACTCATTTAAATGTCTTGCTTACCCGATCATGAGAGGAGTGAGGGTTAGGGTTAGACTAGGAAGATTGAGAGTTGTCTCTTCTTATCACTATGATCAAGAGCGCTTCTGAAATTCTTGGTATTGCAGCGATCAAGAAAGAAATACTACCAGAAAGACTTACAATTATTGCTGATGCTCACTGATATGACTATGAGATGCTTATATCGGCAGACCAACACACAGGCTGGGTTTAAAATAAATACTTAAAATACTGGAATGATATATATTTGACAAGTTGTTCTCACAGACTTAAATTATCTCTTAAAAACAATCTTTACATAAACAATCACATTCGCTTGCATGAAGATGTAAATATTGTTAATTTTAAGTTTAACTTCTGGAGACAACATGTATTTCAATTAAAATCCATTGGATATCAGTGAATGTGACTGACATGGGGCAGCTCTGTGTCTCTTCTTTGCCGCGCTGCTTACAAGAAATGGCCGCCTGACATCTGATCATTAAGTGGTAGCACAGAATGTTTCAGTCATGTGACGTGACGATGACCTTATGGTGGCAGCTCTCAGATCGAACTGATAGTGAGACGCTTCCTGAAAGTGCCTCTTGTGAGCACTCTGTGACGCTCTGGGTCCGAGCTCCATGGAGAGGTGCTCCACTGTGGGAACCGCGGGCTGCCTGGTGTATCGTAACGCAGAGCGGTCTCTGTAGACCCAGCATGGATGAGAAACTACCTTCGCTGGGATTCCTCTGAACTGGGAGAGCCCACTCTCTCGCTCTCTCCTTCTTTCTCCCATCTCTCCCTCCACATCCCGCTCCCTTTTAGCCAAGCAGCGCGAGTCATCAAGTGTGAGAACGCTTGCATCACAGCTCTCGTGGTTTCATAGCCCCTGGCCCCTGTGTTTCTCGGTCAATCTGTGGGAACCCTGATTTTGGACGGCAGCCTGTGTTCCCACCACCAGTCTGGATAGAAAATAGACTTCTGGTCATGCACCAGGCACCCAAACCAAGCCGGTTCTAGCCCGCTCCTTCTCACGGGTTCGGGGGGAAGAGAGGTCAGCGGCTGCAGAAGAGGCCCTAATGGGTTTCGTATGCAGGTACCACAGAAGCGACACAGGATACTGCGCTCATGAGAAATGAGAGGGCATTAACGATTCTGCGCTTTTTCCAAAACACTCCCTCTCTCCCTTCCCTGCTCCAGTTGTTCTCTCGGTCCCCTGCATCTCTTTCCCGGTCTGTCTTTAATTTAAAACTATAAAGCTCGCTCCCTCTTTCTCTCATTAATTAAAGATAAAGATGTGTCAAAGACAAGGCTTGACTTTTGTTACAAGAAAAATCAAAACATATTGTGATGGTCATCAGAAGATTTTTTTTTATTTTTTATAGTGACTCTCATTGTTTTAGTTTTTTGTTTCTTGCCTGTGACACAACCATGGCTCCAGTTGTCTTTTGTATTTCATCCTCTTTAAAATAAATTTCTTTGTCCCCTTTTAAACCGATTCATCATGTCTTTGACAACAATTACATCCAGACAAGCGGCCTCATCCAGGAAAACGCTTCACCTCTTTACCCGGAGTGATGTCAAGTTTTCAGGCAAACGTCACGGCGGGAACAGAGGGAAGATGAAAAAAGCCGTTTGTCTCGTGTAGGTCCATGACAAAGCAGAAGCCCGACGAGAGCTCCTCTGCTCCCCACATGTGGACGAGAGATTTGGGTCTCAGAGTGTGTGAAGACAGCTGGAAAATTCCCCTGAGCCGGGTCTAATTGAAAGCTTATCATCTTCTCTTTGTGCTTCCTGAGCGGTGGGGGGGGGGAGCGGAGAGCCACACTGTGATGAGACCTGGAGCAAATAGTCGGGAATGTTTTAAGATGGTGCGGATCTGTCATACGCTCACACTGAAGTGGAGCTCGGGCTGTCTGGGGTGGAGGCTGGTGTGAGATCTGTCGGCAGGGGATTTTGTGTGTGTATGAGTTTCTTGTGCGTGCATTGAAATGCTTTGAGTGTGCAGAGTTAATTGAATACAGTGTGTATCAAGGCTGCGTGTGTGTGTCCTAAGGCTTTGTTGTTTTGCCAGCACTGCCCCCATAGAAGGCTTGACACACACACACCCACACACGCACACACGCACACTGACACATACAAACCATACAGATGGAAAGAAAGGAGGGAAATGAATGGGAAGAAAGGATGAAAGAGAAAAGAGCAGAGATACAGGGAGAATAAAAGAGAAAGAAATTGAGGAAGGAAAAACAAAGCCTTTAGAAGTGAAATCCCTTTCGTGGAGCATCAACAGGTGGCATTAGTTTAAGAGTGAAGGATTGGGGGTATTGTATTTCAGGTTAACCACATGAGACAACTAAAATCAGACCACCCCAAAAGGTAGCATCTCAAGTGTTTAATCTTGTGGCTCGGCATCAAATGGACCTAACAGATGCCATCAGCGCCGGATAAATTAACGTAGCCAATAAGAAAGAGGGTTGACATTCCAAACTTCTCCTGTATTGTTTTTAACAAGTGACAACTTGCCGACATGCGCAAACATAGAGGCTGCCAGGGCGGTGCTGGATTCCTGAGCCGCGCTTTTATTTACGCTCTGGGTACCATCGTGTTGACAGCTGAGGCATTTAAAAAAACTCTGAGGTGTGGGTTGTTGCCAGTGAGAGTCTCACTAATGAGAGAGCGGAGTGTAATTATTATATAGGATATAAGGAATGAACTGCCAATGAACTGCCAGGGTTGTGAGATGGAGGTGGCGGCATGTATGGTATTTATTTTATGAAAGGAGACGTTAAAGAGAGAATTTGCTGGCATGAAATTAGGTCCCATGAACATTTACGTTGTTTTTTTCTTTCCTCCTCTGCTCGTATGTCAGCTGATGTGACAGTGTCTGGCTTTCTGAGGATGAATTATACCCTGCGTCTCCATATTTAACGTTTTTACTCTCGCCTCCTCCCCCTGTTCACCCATAAAAGACCTTCACAATCCAGACTTTTGAGCATTGAGTTTCAAATTGAGGGAGCTCTTATGGTAAAGAGCTGTTTTTATTGTAAAGTAAACAATGTTTTAGAGAGTGACCATAAATATTGAACCTAAATCTAGTGTGGGTGGGATTTTCTCCTCAGAGCAGGTGGGACGTTTTAAGCTGAAATAATAAAAAAAGGTATTACCTCCACTGAGGATATGTTTTCGTCTGCGTATCAAAAAACGACTGAACCGATTTCAATGACATTTTGGTGGATGGTTGGAGCACGACACCAGAAGAAGCAATTATATTTTTAAAGCAGATCCACATTAATTGACCTTTTGTCACCTTTAACATGAGAGATATGGCGTTAACCTTGAGGGAGGTATGTGCCCTTATAGTTGGTTTAACTGTTTGCAGGATTACTCAATAACCACTAAACCAATGTCCACCAACTGTGAGGGATGGGGCCGGGGCCAAAGCTATTACATTTTGGTGCGGAAGCAGATTAAGAGGCATATTTTTTTCAACGATGTGTGATTTATGTGAGGGTTAGGGTTAAATCAATTAGGTTAGGATTTCTATTGAAAGCACAATCATGTGTAGAATTGTCCAACCTTGGTTGGTGGTATATGCTCCTCTGGGGGCTATCCTGGTTTGCTGGTTTGTTTTTTAGTAGGATTACACAAAAACTGCTCTGTGTATTACCCCCAAAACTTTGTGGTATGGGTCAGGGAAAGTGCGAATCTGCAACAGGAGGCAGATCCAGGATTTTTTTGGTTCACTATCCTTAACAATGTGAGATAAGATTTTAACATTTTCAAAGATTTTTCAGAGAATAATTCATGTATCGTGATGAGAAGAATCTGATATTTATGGGACTGATATTTATGTGTTAAATAAGCTGGGGATCCAAGTAAAAATCCAGAGATAGTGAATTTAAATGTTTTTTTAATTGAGTGTTGGGCATTGGCGGAGGTATTCTAGTTTTAATAAAAAATTTACATTTAAAATAAAAACAACCTTTTTTATGAAATGAAAAGCATGTTTGAAGGCAAAGGTGAGACACATGTTTTTTAATTAAAATGATTAAAAACTACATTATCCGCAGATTGTACAAGCACTCGGTATGGAAGCATTAACGATATTATTACATACGTAGATGAGATTCTTAAATTAACATATCACTTTCAGATGTACATGCTTTGAGCATAAAAGAGAAATGAAGAGAGGGAGGATGATGTAACAGTTTGGTAAACGAAAAAGGGGTTCTTTTAAAAAGAAATAAAAGAAAATGTAACATTGTGCTCTTTAATCCAATATACAATTAAATACAATCCAGTTGTTTTGCATAAAGAATGATATTAGAGATCAATCAAGACTCGCCACACATCTTTCCCATCATTAACATCCAACCAACTGGACTACAGGCAGTTGTGAAGATCTTTGGTTTTTTGATAAGGAACCACACAAATACAACATGTGGTTTCTCTAGCTGCATGATTTTTGTCCATAGTAAAAAAAAAAAAAGAAAAGAGGTCTTCTACCATATAAAGGCCCCGGAGGAATTAGGAATGAGACATTGTTTCTGATTGTTTTAAAAAGTAGGAATAAGGCATAGAATAAGTCTTTTATTATTACCTGAGCTGCAAATGCCAGCTTTTGTATTCACTTTGAAATTAAATCTCACTCCTGACTCAACCAAATACCCATCTCACTGAGTCACACTAATCATCTTCCTTCTTGTGGAGGACTTTCCGGGTGAATGTTCAACACCTGACACCTGTCGTTAACGCCTCGGTGATACTGAGATAATCTGTGCAGGTGTATGAATTATTGGCAGAGTGCTGAGCCCTTGGCACTGATGATCAGTAAATTAGACCAGCGAAGACAGAATCGGTGCCATAAAGGCTTCAAAGCACACACTGATTATTCAGAACAAAGGGACCTGTGCACAACGAGGGATTTTTTTTTTTTGCATTACTGTGCTAGGTGTTGGTAAGAAGATCACTCTGACCCCACTGCCTCCTTCTATCCCTTCATCCTCACCCTCCTCCAGCGGTAGAGGGATCACATGCAACTGCAGTGGCCTCAGGACAGGAGGGGGGGATGTGCACACACACATCTGTGGGAGAGGAATTGTGTGTGTGTGTGTGTGTGTGTGTGTGTGTGTGTGTGTGTGTAATCATGAAATCCTTTTTTAATGTAAGATTTACAAAAAGGCCACTTTAACTGTATTCATGTTTGGGGATTTCTCTCTTTTTTAATGTTTAGCTCTGCATCCTCTGTTTAAATGCAAAACCATATGAGATAAATGAATTCAAACATAGTGCAATAGTAATGCAAATGACTCATTTAGCAGAGGAAGGCAATTTGGAAATTTAAAAGATTGCGGCTCTGGATACACCATCTGACTCGCTGAATCTGCGTGGTTCATAAGGAATAAAGGTTTTTAGTGCATCAAAGCTACATTGGAAGACAAAATAATTACATTAAAGATTTTGTTTTTCATAATTTAACAATATATTACACAAATTCCAAATTTATACTTAACAACAAAACGGTATATATACTGTATGCATTTATATTCATATATATGTAAAAAAGGAAAGGTAGCGAGAAATGCTCAAGGATTTGTTGGGGTTTATGCGCACATTTCCTCACAATTTGGCTCAAATAAATATCAAAAGTAAACCGTGTCATCCGGTTGCAAAAACCAGACAGACTTTTCTTTGCAGAGAAAATGGGGATTGGAAAATACATTTTAAAGAAAAATTAAAGAGAAGACACAACAGGACTATAAATATACCTGCAGAAAAAGAAACCCAATAAAGACTCCTCTGCTTTTTTGACTTTTACATTCTTCTAAATATCAGCCAGTGTCCTGTTGAAACGTGATTCGCTGATGACACAGCAGAGGAGAATTTATGTCCTTAAACGTATAAGTCCTGCCACATTAAAATGCTTTTCTCTCAAATATGGAGCAATTGTGTTGACACATCCACCGAATGTTATACTGTAGCACCAATGGCTGTTAATGTTCGTATGGATGATGAATTAGGCGATAAGGCACTGCATAGACGCACTGTACGCTTGTGAGGATGTTTCACAACTGACAGTTTTTTGCAATGTTTAAATGTTGCAGAAACTAGACCTTGAAAGAACCGATCGCTACAGCAGTGCAGCCATGCCGCGGAAGGATGTCAGAGTCACTCCTGGAGGAAAAGTTCAGTGTGACTGCTCATGTCCAGTGTCCATGTAAGTTGGATCAGTCTGACCGGTCGGCTTGATGAGTGTCTGCTGCGGTTTTTCAGTTCATCCGCTGCACTGATGGATTTCATACCTTCCTACCTTCTTTTGTCTTTGGTTTATGTCAGAAAACTCTTCCTGAAACGTTACTATGGCTTTTTCTTACCCTCATGTCTACTTACAGTCTCCGCTGAGCATTATCTCCGTTTTAAAAGGCTTTCAGAGTCTCTTAGGAATACATGTTTCAGCACGGTGCAGGAGTTCACTCAAAATGTACAAAATACATGGAAGTCTTGGGAGAGTTGTAAAACACAAAGTCTTTAAAGCTAGTGCTGGAGAAATAAAAGACAAACATGCAGCTTTTCTGTTATTTTTGCTTGATTTTCTTTCTTTTCTTTCAGTGTTCAGCATTTTTTTCTTTTTTTCTTTTTTTTTTTCCTTTTCCTTCCTCACTCTCTCCCGCACCATCTTGATTGTCTAGCTGTCTGTCAGTCAGTAAGGCCTCCAGACGGACTCATCCAAGCGGCCCGAGGCACTCATGGCCGTGGGGGAGTTGCTGTGGCTGCCGTCGGCCTCCACGCCCTCGCTCTGGTTGTTCAAGCCGGGATTCATCAGGCTGTTGGTCCCTCCGGGGCCACCGGCGCCCGAGCAGGACAGCAGGCGTGTGGGGGAGCGCTCCCCTCCGGTGTTCCCCGGCGCAACCATGGAGAACTGGTAGGATCCAGAGCCTGCGCCGTAATACAGGTAGGAATTGGACTGGAAGTTTTGGGTCTGGTTGTTCGAGTAGGGTGGCGGCAGGTAGGTGTGGTATCTAGAAGAGGCTGACATGCTGAGGCCGCTGATGCCGCTGCTGGAGGTGTTGGCGGAGTAGGGGAAGGCCCCGGGGTAATGCATCCGAGGGTCTGAGAAGCGGGGGTCAGTCAGCGGCGAGAGAGATGGGAAGCTGCTCCTCTGTTGGAAGATATCTGTAGACCCTGTTGGCAGAAAGAAAGAAACAAAAGGTTGGAATAAGTCAACAAATAGAAACTGATATTGTGATTAGGAAACAAGGGATTCAGCAAATTCTCTATTTCTATTCCCTTTAAAAAACAACCCGCATCTCAAGGACAACAAGTCTCCCATATCCCCCCCTCTGAGCTCAGATTTCTTTACGATGTGTCTGTCCCTTGAAACGTCTGCTCAACGTAATGAACTGAGACATTTTTTGCTCAATAAGAGTCATCAAGCACTGACAGCACATCATCCCACAGCCCCATGCACAAGCCTGAAGTTATGAAAAGGCCCCCTCGCCACAGACCTCCTACCACTCCCACAAAATGAGCAATGCACAGTGTTCTGTCTTTCTCTGAGAAATGAAAAGAGGTTTTGTCAGTGGCGAGGGGTTGCTCTGCATAAACACCGATGACTTGTTGTGCAACTCATCGTAAATCATACTCAGGCGACAGAGGCGGACTGTCACGGAGGCAGACAGAGAGACGGAAAAGGAAAATGAAAGGAACGAGGGGAAGGAAAGGAAGTGGGGGTGTGTTTCTATGTGAATATCCTCTTAATGTGTATCACAGTCTTGACCTGTCAGAATTAACTGCTGTGTGTAATCTCACAGGTAACGGAGCGCAGCTGAGCCCAGCTGTTAGGACTTCAGTTTCACCACACACCTTCTAATTTATTCAGCTGACAAAAGGGAAATAGAAATATTGCTCAAGGGTTCGACTTGGCAGTTTGCTTTTCTGAGATTTGGGGCCGCTACTGTCACCAGCTCAGTTCCTTAAGTCAAACACCATATTGCCCCTCTCACTTAACCGAGGAATATTATTGGCTGATCTTACATCCTGAGCTGCGGATATGAATCTGTGCACAGTCCTAGAGTCATCTAGAACTTCTGAACGCTGCATGCTGCCTTAGCAATTGAGTTTGGACCATAGCATAGTGACAGATATGTTTACTATATAAAAAGCTGGTGTTAGTGCAACACTGCAGTATACTTTCTAAACCTGCCTGTACTGTATCAATTCTCTGGAGCTACTTCAGAATTATTAGTCAGTCATTAGTGAGTCCTTCTAAAACAGTTCTACAATATATTGACAATGTTGTTGTTGTTTGTGCTCTGGACGTTGTGTGCAAAACTTTTAATAAACCGTCTATGGTGCAGAGTGAAGTTAGAAAACTTTGTGCTCATCCTACCTGATTTATCTGCATTGAAGATTTTACAGTCTGTTTTTACATAAAATGAAACTGAATATTCTTAGTTACTGTTCACATGTGTGGTTCGTATGATTGAGTTACAAGTGTTATTTCTGTATTACATTTCAGAGATTTGTTAAGCATTCGCCAGAATCTTCAGACCAAAGTTCACAACTTTGAAAAACAAATTCTATAATTAAGCTTTTACTTTGAAGCCAAACAGGTAGTTACTCTCTAAATGTAGTTGCCATGATGGAGTATAGACCTGTGATGCGTCTCTGTTTCTGTCTCAGTCCAATATGGTGAAATAAAAATAATTTAATATCAAAATGATCTGCATCAATTATGACCCGTGGTTTAATCCGGGTGCCAACCGCCGCTGTAGTTTATCCGAGGACATAGGAGAGGACATGTTCAACTCTTCCACAGACTGAAGACACACTGACAGTGTCAGGGTTCTGTAACAATCATCACGTGGTCTACGAAGCACAGTTAATACGTGACTTCCTGTCTCTGTCTGCTGCACCCGGCTGCTTCAGGATTCGATGCTGTTGTGAACGTGTCTGTGCAGCTGTGTTGTGCATGTGTGAAAGGCAAATTTTTTTCTGTAAACTCCGTGGCCAATTTGGGGGATTTTACCTGGATGTCATGTCTGAACATGGCTATAGTAGACCTCTACGGTATTTACCTTCCCTACTTGTATAAATATCAATAAAAAGTTACAGTCATAGAAAATGCACACGAGCATCCACCAAAAATCCACATCCATTCCTTTATCATACTTAGGTAGATTCTTGGCTTACTAGTTAAGCATGTCGAGTCTTTGTGCTCATGGCACTCAGATCATTTGGAAGAAGGTCAGACGGCCACCTGAATACACCCTTCACCTGCTTGTGCCTCACAGTGACAAGGAAGAGTTCCTCATACCTGATGTCAACATACAGATGATCCATCCACACCTGCCACTTGTAGACACACATCTACACACTCAAACACCTACATGCACGCACACCTCGATCCATGCTTATTTGTTTGTCTGCATGTGGCTTTCACGGGTCCAATGTGCCCACATGACTGCAAGTGTAAAATGTGGATTTGGATGGCAGAGAAAAGAGAGCTTGTATTTGCAAAATAGCAAGCGCTTGCACGCCACAGCCCTGAGGGGGGAGAATGCCAAACTTGCGTGCCACAGTCTTGTTGAAATGTCTTTTCCCTATGTCTGGTGAACTGGGTCCATTTTCAGCTACAAAAAAATCTGTTCCTTAGCAATTTCCATGGCCCCTGCTAGACTCTCTCTTTTTTTTTTAACAACGCACTTTTCTGCAGTTGAATTTCCTCTTCTTTTTGGGACGAGGGAGTTTGATGGTGGGGGGGCTGTTTCTTTTTCCAGAGTCTACCAGGCTCCGTATCTGATTTCACGCGAGGAAAATCCAAGCCTTCAGCTGCTGTTGATTCGGGTGAAGTGGAGTCGGCCCACTAATTCCTACCGGACTCCCAAAAAGCCGCTCTCAGTCTATCCCCCCCTCCTCTCTCTGTCTCACTCTCTCTTTTTCTCTCTGTGGCTCTGTGTCTTCATCTCTCTCTGTCCGTGCTAAATTTAGGCTTCAGGGTGAAGCCGGGGAGGGGATGCATGGCGTGGGGACTTGATGATTCTGGCTGCTGCGGCCCACCCTGCTCAGGATCTCCATTTAATTGGAGTTGGTGGAAACGTGTTGGCTAAACTGCGGTGGGGATCGACTCCTGTGTTCTGTCAACGGAAACGGGACTGGACACTTATCACAACACCTTAATGGGCTTGTGCAGCACCAGCCTCTTGGCTGTGGGCCAGAGGAAGCCACCCGAAACTCTCTGCAGTACAGTAGCTCCCTCTGGAGGAGAGGGCTAAACAAACTGTTCGGTAATTGAGAAGCAAAGTTTTGCAGTCTGCTTTTTCTCCCCCTTAAACCGTATTGCATACCTTTCGGCCTTCCCACCCTCCCCCACCCACTGTAAGTACAGGCCTCACTGTTATGGCTGTGGTAACAGCGGTGTATCTTTGGCAAAGAGGGTCTTCCTAGCTGAGCCTAGTAGTAGCTGCCTGTAACCTCTGCGGCCCAAAACCACACATGATCTCCATTAGGCTCATCTGAAACGTGTTGACTAAATTGCAGGGACAGGAGAGGGGATGGACCCCAGAGGGCGAGCTGGCACAGTCTGCCGTCTGTGATGTTCCCGGTCTACGAAGCGGGTAGCTAGGAATGAGGGTTTTTATAGAGAACATAGTGTTCCAAAGCTCTCTCCTTTACTTTCCTCTTTCAGCTCTGAAGCACGGCACCACACACTTAACTCTGCAGCACCAAGGCTCCTTTCCCGCTCCACCTTTTTGCCTAGCTCAAGAAGTCCACTACTCCACAGTCAAGCGTGTAACCCAGATATGACAGGAGGTTTGCCTGATTTGCCTATGGGAGAAACTGATTTTGGTTGTTAACACGAGGGCGAGTTTCAGGCGGCCATGTAAGTGTAAATGTGCAAAGATGTGTGTGTGTGTGTGTCCACGTGTGGTGGCTGGCAATGGGGAGATGCAAATCCAGGCGCTCACCTGTGAAATGTTTACTCAAGCTTGATGCAAACTGTGACGGCCAGCGCCCAGGGAATGGTGTCTCAGGCAAATAAGTGGAGGGAAGGAAAAAGTGTGTAGACACCCCTGCAGGCTGGTC
The DNA here is from genome assembly GCF_963576545.1 of Limanda limanda. Taxonomy (NCBI): domain Eukaryota; kingdom Metazoa; phylum Chordata; class Actinopteri; order Pleuronectiformes; family Pleuronectidae; genus Limanda; species Limanda limanda. Next base: position 9,236,270 of record NC_083647.1, on the reverse strand, counting down.
CAGCTCCACGTAAAGACACACTGCAACATGCCGTGAGATTATTTACTATAATCCTCTCCCTCATCCCATCCCTAAAGAGACTCGACTGGGATGTATTATGGATTGTATGTCTGTTTGATTTACTGACTGGATTGGGTGGTTGGAATGGATGGCACGGGATGAGTAAACACTGTTGATAAGAGGCGATGATAACAAGGCAGCATAATACCGGGGCAGAGCTGCTGCTGTTGTGCAGGCCAAAGAACAGGAGATCCAAATGAACACAAATGATCTCCAGGTGTTTATTTAAGTGCCAAGGCTTTGGATGCAAATGATAATCAACTCTGTACTGCGACACCATGGTCACCAGCCCCTTCACCATGTGCCCGGGGAGGATTTTGCATGTCCCCAACTTGTGACATGCAATACAAACAAAGGTAAAGGATGTGTTGGATTTACAAAAACCTGAGATTTTCCTAATGAAGTATACATGATTAATGTGTTAAGTGGGAGGGGATATACTTCCTTCCCTGCAAAACCATAGACTATTGACTGTATACTGTTATTGTTTTTGTGTTGTGTTTTCTTCCATCTCAGGCTTTAAGATCTCAAACATACCCTTTTACTAACCACCACTTTCATTGACATTCACACCATCATAAACGTCTTTCTCTGGTGAGGAAAGGCTGAGAGTAACATGTAAATAATTAATTCCTGATCTCACAATGACAACACGTCACTTTTCCGTTTCCAGCTTCTGAGATTGTATCTTACCTAATGAATAAAAGGCGATAGAACTAGATCAGTGAAGCAAATCTAAGGTTTATTGTGTCTAGATGTCTGTCCTCACCACAGTGTGAGTCTATGAGTCAGCTTGTCTGGTGTGGTGATTTCTGGGTAGTGGACGAATTGAAGACTACGGGTGCTGTTTGATACCAGAGATACAAATGACAGAGGGAGTGTCAGGTGAGGAGGAAGAAGAGGAGGAAGAAGATGAAGGTTGGCAGAGTGGTGACCTGCTAGGAATGTTCTGGGATATAACAGCGCCCTACGGGCAAAACGAGGCGCACTCCAAAACTGTCACGACGAGTGACACACCCTGAGCCATGCCTGCCATTCTAGCTGATCCACTTTGGTATTGTTTGCTTGAAAGGGTGTTAGAGTGTCTACTAATTAAAATTAATTAGTTTGGAAATCTTCAGTTTGTTCTGAGATGTTCTTATAGATGTACCATTTGGAAGGTGTGAACTGTCTTCGGCAGTACAAAGCGCACCACTTATCTCCTCTGTATTTATCTGGGCCGGTTTATCTCATACTTAGCAATTTAGGCCGTTGGGTATCGTGCCCTCACCTCTCCTGCTACTGGTTAATTGGGCCACACAATATGATTATGTCTTGGCAACTAACAACCACTCTCAGAAACCATTTTCACATTAACACACACAAATGCACAGGTATGCAGATACTCAAATTCACATCAGATCTGGGGCAAAGCTCTAAAGCTAGGTTTGGCAATCCTGGAAAAGCTAGCAAGAGCAGGCCACACATTGGAAATATGTAACTGATACATCCCCCCCCCCCACACATACTCTCTCTCATTGACCCTCTCGTCAAAGATGCGCCCCAAAACACATGAACGTGCCCTGCCTGACCACTGTTCACTAATTTCTGGCTAGCGTCTCTGCTTCTCAGGCCGAATGAAATGATTGGTAGTTTTTATTAAAGTCCTGCAAGGGCCACAAACACTGGCTTTTTTTCTTTTTTTCCCCCCAGACAACTTTATTTATCAGGATGTGAAGGGGATTTCCCTCAAATTCAAATTAAATGTGTTTCTTAAACAACTAACCAAGTCTCTCTTAATAGTTTGGCAAAGTTCCAGACAAATAAATTGCACAGAGACGTTAGAAGAAGATTGCATGTCTAACCTGGCCATGGTCTCAGGTCCTCCTCCACCTTGCATGTCTTCAGAGCGGGGGTCTCCATTTGCTCCTGCCACAGGGCTGTTTTAACACACAATATGAACAGCAGGTGAACATGACATCAGTGGAGGTGTCCCGCTACTTTAAATAAGGCAGTCCGGTAAAAGAAACGTATGGGTTGTGTGTGTGTGTGGGCGTGAAGACGTGTCTGCCTGGGCCATAGAAATCTAAAGCACGTTCCAAAAAACACCCTCCACAACAGACTTGTCAAAACTGTCTTGACATCTGGAGGTTGGGAGTCTGTGTCTTCCTGTCACAGGTCGGTCTTTGCTGACTGAGCAGCGAAGACTGGGAAGAGGAGGGGTGGATTTCTCACCAGTGTGAGACCAGGCCTGGAAAACATGCCTGATGGGTGCATGGGAGATATTTTTGGGTCTTTCAGGCGAGACACCACAGAGGCAGCGGATACCTGTGAAGCACAGGACACTTGCTCGCCTGTCCAGTTGAGCTGTCAGGAAGCGCAGGAGGGTCAGGGACCTGCTGGCCCAACGCGTGGGACCCAGCTTCACACTCCACGGCCACACCGCAAGAGGCCTGACGCAAACAGGAGCCTGTTTGCTCTCGGTCTGAGACGGTGCAGTTGTGACAAGACAAGCTGCTCGGAGATCCGCGAACATGGGTTGTACTGAAGTCTAGTCACCGTACCTTTGAACAAGTGGTTTTAAGAATATTCCTCAAATGCGCATTCATGTTCTCATCATAAAGACAGAAACCTACATAGTTTTTCACCACAGTTTTCTTCTCATGGTGCTCTACTTTCAATGACAGCAGCAGACGACCATGTGTTATCACTACGACTCTGCCCACCGCTGTTGAGACACCGCAATATAGTAAACTCCTAACCTCCTGTCGTGGCAATTAGGACCGCGATGGATGCCAGAGGCAGGGGGGGGGGCTGGTGCTGGGCTGCGTAGCCCAACTGGGGCTCGGCACATGTAAGATCTTTGCTTCCCCTGGAGCTCCTTTGCTTCCTTTGCAAATGCCCAAATCAGCACTCAGTCAACGAGAGGTCCTGCACTACGCCTCACAATGGCAAATTCTTACGCATAAATGGCCTTATTCAGAAAGGCTTGCAAGCAGCTGGTACGATTCGCTCAAGAAAATAAACATTTCCTTCAAATATTTTGATTGGCCGGCAGACAACGTCAATACCAGAGGCACAGATTACCTCTGTTAATAAGAGGACCAGCCCCCTGGGTGGAGCCGAGGAGTGGGGAAGGAAGGGGCTGAAACGGGAAGAAGTGGCAACTGCGTCACTAATAAGTAGCTTTGGGGTGCTGCCACTGTCCGTTTGGGGAGGACACAAATAAACACACGCGCTGATTTTTAAAGTGCATGTTCGGATCAAAGGGTCGGCTGAGAAGACGTTTGAGCCAAAATGGCGACCATCCTCGTGACTCCGGATCCAGCGACGCCTCTGAGACATGTAATGCGCCTGCCATAATGAAGCGTGTCATTGAGACACAGTGAATGCCAGTCCTTGTGCTGGCTTCCTGCTTCGCTCAGGCCTTAAGGCGTCGCAACGGGGAGAGAGAATGTGAGCGAGCAAGCAAGAGAGAAAGAAAGACGCCAGCGAGGGAGAGGAGAGAGAAAGGGAGCGTGTTAGAGAGGGGAGGAACACGGCCTTGGCTCAGCTATGTGGGACATTTGATATGTCTTTTGAGCCCTCACTTATAACATGAGCGAAAACAAACACATGGGCTGAAAAATCCTGTGTTCTCTTTGAGAGCTGGTCGTCCTCCTGCCCTTCCCCTCGCCCCAGACTCAATAGAGACTGTTCATGGCACACATGTAGTTTCTGTAATTGCTGAAATGTAAAACTCAGCCCCGACTCTGATGTGAAATTATAACTTACACAAACAGTTGAGTCTGGTAAAAAACAACTTGCTCTCACTTCTCTTTTTTTTTTTTCTTCTTTTTTTTCTACCAAGCAGGCAGCTTCAAAGATTCTGTTGTTTTTTTTCGTCGGAGAACAGAAACATTTTCAGTTTGAATTATTCATCTCAGGGTCACAAAAAGCGAGTAACCACATGTGAAGCTTTCAGGCACCATAACAAATAAACTCCGTGGCGGTCATTGACATATTATGTAAATAGTGGAGTGTAGAAGTAAAACAGAGTGTCTAAAGGACTGGTCCAGATTCCTGCTCGTTTTGGTTGTGTTGGCCTCGGAGGGACAGTTTCCTGCTCGGGGTTTGGCAGAATTCAGCAAGAAACCCAACTAGTGTGACAGCTACACTCGCTGGTCCACACCACAGCTACCTGACGGCGCTAATTTCCTGTCTCACTCTGGCTTCTAATTGGCTGATCATGTCATTCTGGATGTGTAAATTTGTGCGCGCGCCAGTAGCGGAGTGCTGCCTCGAACCTGGGGGGGCCGGCCGGCTTGTTTATGTGGAGTCAACAGTGTGGTCAGTGTGGACGGTGAGGTGGGCGGGGGGGGGGGGGGGCACGGCTGCATCGGGGCTGGTCCTCCCTCAAACGGGACTTTTTCTCCAGTCCAGTCCAAAGGCCACAGGCTGAACGGACTGAACGAGACGGCCACAGCTGCAGCACGTGTTTGACAGTTGTGCAGGAACACGCCAGAGGTACCAGCATTTGTCAAAGTGTCATTACTTTTTTTTGCTCCTTTGCTTAAAAATAGAAATAAACGCTGAGTATATTTAAAACTGAAAAGTGTAATTTATTATTTCTGCAAGATTTCACTGTCATTTTGAATAACATCAACTCATGTGTCACACATTCAGGCAGACACATTTCCAACTACACACACACACTCTCTTGGGCCGTCATCAAAGCGCTGAGCACTTGACTCGATGGCGGAACGTTATGCTTGTATCTGATATTCATCTTCAGAGAGGAACTCACAGGTGTTGGAACAAATAACATGTTAAATGATACCACCTCCAAAGTGCCAGGACTTTTCTTTTCGGATGATTAAATTGCTGCTGTATTTCTTTTTTCCCCTCGCTCTCGCAGTCTCTCTTCCTCTATCCCTCTCTCTCCCTCTCTCTCCCTCTCTCTCTCTCTGGCTGTCTCTCTCACTATTAAAACACATTTAAGTTGAAAGAGCCGCTTTCGTCTCGGCGCTCTGTTAGAGGCTGTGCCAGGGGCTTGTTGAGCTTTGTCTGCATTTAAAATGGCACAAGGTTAAATTGGAATCTGTCGGGGAAAAAAGATTCTCTGTCGGATGTTTGCAGTTTTTTGGAAGACTGGAAAGAAATGTGTATAAATGATCAATTTAATGCTAGATGTTAGGGGACAAACTGCATTCTGTATCTGAGAAAAGGGGATGAAAGGAAGAAGCTGCCACCCACAGACACACAAAGCATACACAGGTACGTCACTTGAGGTTTCAAAAACCAGAATAACAATTTAGTACTTGATTGTCTGAGTGTCAGATTTGCTCGACTGCAGTAGTTGAGCCACGCATTTCCAACCACACGCACACACACACACACACACACACACACACACACACACACACACACACACACTCTCGGTGCCTCCGCCCTCTCTGAGAATCATTCCACACGTCTAGCAGGCTTACCTGTGGCCAACGAAGAACAAAAACAAGCAGCCAGTGCAGCGTCTGCCAGCGTGCAGGAATCCTGTCACTGCATGCACTGTAATGAGCTCTTAATTACCCTGTCTGTCTGGGGCACTAACAGAGAAGCTTGCAACACTATCACGGAACAGTGTACAGTGTGTGTGTGTGTGTGTGTGTGTGTGTGTTTTGTATTTTCAATGTGCCTATGTTGCAATCATCGCTCTGTGTGTGTTTGTGTGTGTGTGTGAAGAATCCAGGGTAACGTTGAGCAGATGTCTGAAGACGTGTCCTGTTGACAACAAAACTGAGACAGTCTTTCACGGCTCAGACAACAAAATGAAGCAAGACGGCTTTAGGAGGAGATGACACCGTATTTTCTTATTTAGTCTTCTTCAAGGGAAGCAAACGCAAAGGTTCCAGCCCTGGATTGATGGAAAACATCTTTTGTAACAGCGTTGACGGGAATCCACTTAATTATAACTTGTTGATGGGCGATCTATCAGCTGGCAATACTCCAACAAACAGGCCCGGGGATTTAAAGTATCTGCAAAATACAACAGTGTCTGGCAGGGCTTCCAGAAGGCGTGTGGGCTGTATATATGTAAACATCTCGCAGCGTCTCTGAATGGGGATTTATGACAAGTTTGTTATTGTTTGAGCTTTGATTGTAATACTGTAGCCCTCTTGTCTGTGTGTGCACGATTCACTACACATACAGGAGCGCTCTGTGTGATCTGCGGGACGACACATGTACATCCCCAGCCTGTCGGAGGGAGAAGGGCCCTCCGCTCTGTTATTTAATTATTTTACCACTCTTGCCCTGCGGTATGCCGTCATGATGCTAATACCACACATTAAGGTGTGCGGTTTTCTGCAGAGCCCTTCCCCTCCTGTCTCGCTCGCTCGCGCACACACACACTTCTCGGAGATGGCCTCCAGTCACCGGCGGCTGTAACGTGAAGCCCAAGGTCTTTACACTCCCTGACAGTTCCGACTGATGTTAATGTGTTGTGTCTGCTCGCCGTGTACGTCCTGTACGTGTGCGCGTTGCCACATCGCCGCCCCCCCTTTGAAGCCTGACGAGCCAATGACGCTCTAATTCCTGCTCTAATCCGGTGTGCGAGGCTAGACGAGAGCGAAGAGCAAAGGGCTGCTCTTCGTCTGCTGTCTGGACCCGAGTCTGTACACCTCTCACCACCCCCCCACCCCGCTTCCCCTCCCTCCTTATGCAAGTCAGAAACCTAAAGCTCCCAGTACAAAAAAAGCTTAGCTGCAGGGGGCTTTTCATTGGCAGACATCGTACGGAGCTAACGCCAAAACTCTAAATCATCAGAAAAATTATCATCACAGTGGCTGTATTGTATTTTTATCAGCGCACAACCGGTTTCGGCCGTGTTTCTAAGATGGCTGACGTGTTTTTATGCTCGGTACGGGCTGTGCGAGGGCAACAAGATCAACACCAACAGTAGAAGTAAGGACAAGGGGGGTGTCGGCGGGGCGGGGGGGGTAAAAGACCCTGTGTTCTCCACAGTCAGCTGTCAGATAGGACCGCACCGGTGACTCAGTGCTGGCCGAGCTGCGCACACAAGGCCAAACACTGGCGGACGGCTGCGGGTCACACTGATAGAGATCCACCCACACATGGCGCAGTGCTGTACACAGCAACACGCTGATACAAAGGTAATGAGATTCATTAGCTGTGAGAACTAGAGAGTGGGCATTTCAGGGAAGCACATTCGCTCTATCTCTGGTGTGTGTGTGTGTGTGTGTGTTTAGTCTGCATGCTTCCTGACATGGCATCCTGTTGCAGAGGCCGTGACATACGATGATGAAGAGCGAACACTCATCCTCCCTCCTGCCGTCACCCACGCAGCTGTCCACAGCACACACACACACACACATGCCCGAAACAACCCCCTCCCCTCCGTCGCATCACCTCAGTCTCAGTCTGAGCCTTGCCCCCCCCGCGTGCCCCCAGTCTGAGAGTGACGTGATTGCCAAGGTAACGGGCGGCTGTTACATTCCTGAGGCTGTAGCGTGCGGCGTGTGGACTCCAGCCTCAGCGCCCGGGGCCAAGCTCGGCTGGCAGCACCCGCCACGCCACCTTGCCACAGACTCAACCCTGCGCGCTGTGGGGCCCGGGACCCACCAACGCACCAGGGCATCCGGGGACAGAGCTTTGACATGAACTTCCCCTCGGACGGCCAGCATGTAGAACAGCTCCCAGATCAGTGGAACAAAACTCCAAAGGCCCCGGTAGTGAGAGGGGGGGGCACTTGGCTTGGTTTCATTCTGTGTGAAAGGCTTCTCCTGTGTTGATGTGCTACAGATATGTTGTGCAGAAAACGTACCCACTGGCCAAATCAAACTAAATCTGTTTATTTTTATTGAAGCAGGTATTTATTTCTAAGTAATGGCGATTAATAGAGAGCCAGAGCTGTGGTGGCTGAAGGGATGTTGGTTGGATGTGGTTGTCTGTGGTCCTCACCTTGTGTGGTGCTGAGGTGGGTTTGGTGCATGGGGCGGGGATTGTTGTTCACCGGGCCTATTCGCATAGTCCGCTGGTAGCGCTCGATCTCTGACAACCTGTCGGAGAACTGCATCTTCTGGGGGTCTTCCATCTTCACTCTGTGCCCTGGAAAAAGCAACAGAAACGGGGCCGAGTGAGGAGAGAAAATGAAGGACTTGCCAATCTACCAACCTACGTGAGAGCGGCACACAACGGCACTTTGTATTTTCCAAAAACAATAAGAGTCCTTTTTCGGAAAACTCCTTCACTCGCCGGGGCAGTTTGTCCTGACAGGAACAACCTCTCACTTGTCTGTCTGAAGTGTAATTGATGTGAAATTGACTCAAACTGTGATGACCATCAATATCCATTGTAATTCACGCACGCTCACACAGGATGGAATTATATAAGGGGAAAGGCCGAGACGCTGTCGCCATGTTTTTAGCTTCCAAATACAAAAATATTATTAGGATGTTAACAGACCTTGAAATACATTGGCTAGACACTAAGTGTTACCCAAGCTGCACCTGCTGCAGTGTCATCAGCAGATAACAACGGCATAAGTGGTGGAAAATAATTGCAGGAGGAATGTTGTTTTCCCTGAAGTCTAACAAATAATGGAACTAGGAATTGTTACCGCAGGCATTTCTGTGACCTGATGAATTTAGGTGATGTTTGCCTTTTCATACATACACACACACACACACACACACACACACACACACACACACACACACACACACACACACACACACACACACACACACACAGGACTTACACAGCACTTAGTCAGAAGGAAACACCCAGACAAGGCTACCAAACCATATAGTCATCAGTTTTAAACATAACAGACAGAAAGAGAGAGACTGAAAGAGCTTTTGTAGATATGTGAGTGTGTGTGAGAGTGTGTGTGCGTGTGTGTGTGTGTGTGCATGTGTGTGTGTGTAGGAGGTGAGAATTAACTGCGAGCAAGAGAAGCCCATCTACTGCACCTCTTTTATCCCGACCCGGGAAAAAAAACCAACACACTTAGCGCCCTTATCACTCTGATGTCCCCTCTGATCATGCCTTCCATGTAAACACTTGCATGTACACTTAAATGTACAAACACACATGTTCCACACGCACACATATGTGCGCGTGTTCCACATGTCAACACACCTTTAAATGTCAAGACGTGAGTCCGGATGAGGTCTTTGCCTCTAATGGGAGGAAGAGATTTTAATGTAACTATCAATGCACCAAAACTGTGTGTGAACCAGCATGTATACATTCTGTGGTTTTCTCCCTGGCATCTCTACAGAGTGGCCCTAATGTGAAGTAATGGCTGGATTTGAATATTTTATCACTATATAAAGGGGGCAAGGCAGACGGACCAATATGGATTTTGCCCGTCCTTTCTCTCCACTGACCCATGGGCAATATATCTTCCCTCAGAGGCTGACCCATGGGTAAAGTTTCCTCTCGTTTACCGCTCTGTCCATTTGGTTGTGCCCACCACCACCTCCCCTCCATCCTCTCTTTACGAACTATATAGAGATATCTAGCTTTGACGGCCCCCCGACACACACACGCACACGCACACGCACACGCACACGCACACACACACACACACACATCCATACAGAGGCACACATTGATGCACAGACACGATGTCTGAACACAGACAAGCGCTGAAATCAAACTCCCTGACGTCCACAGTCAAAGTGCCGCATAGAATATTTAGTTTTGTTCACCCGCTGATCGTTGGTGTCGTGGCACTTTAACTTGTGTGAGAAAGTGAGAGACTGGATGGTGACTAATCTGTCTGAGCAGACGCAGCAGTTCTGTTGCTCTCCAGCTGTTTGTTTTCCCCAGCGCTAGGACGTGGGATGCCAATGGGAAAGGATGGTGTGTTCGTATGTGTGAGATTCAACTCTCCGGCCCACCAGTTTGCTCAGTACCGTTTCCCCCGGAACCTATACTGGCTGGGCGGACACACACACAACCTTACACACTCTGTTATATCTTTTTTATTCATGCTTACATGCATGCGGCCAGTCTGCCGTCTTTATAAACCATGATGGAAGGAATGAAGGCCAGGGTTTTCTCTTGCTCTTAACTCTCTCTTTCACACACACACACACACAGCGCCAGGTCCAGGCTCCATCACCCACATAGACACTGTGGCTACTGTCTGTTCCAGGCCAGGGCTGGGGCGGCCGGGGGAAGCAGCCCTCCAAATATAGCCCCTATATGTGTCCTTGTGTAGTTATTAAGAGATTTACACCACCTCAAACGGCTGAGGTCAGGGAAATGATACATCCCATCGCTCGCTGGTTGGAAAAAAAAAAGGCACAGACAGTCGGGGGGAAAAAAAATGATAATTGGTCAGTTTTTCTGTGGCCAATGGTGGTCGAAATGAATTGGCTGGCTCTTCAGTGATGAAAGTGATCATTGAGCTGCACGCACACACACACACACACACAAACACACACATACACAGACACACACACTTGAGCCTAGCTGTAGATCCAGTGGCCCAGTTCCAGCTGGCAATGGCCCACTGCTTTTGGCGACACACTGTTCATAGCGTCCAGCAGGGGGTTTAGTGGGCTGTGAGAGGGTGATTTTTTTGTCTTTTTAAGGGGATCAGAGGCCTCATTAGAACAAAGCCTGGAGCTCATTAACCCGGGACCCACAGTTGCTGTTAACACCACTAATCAACTGAAAGGAGACGCCAAACTTTTTTTCACAATCCTGTCCAATTTCCCCTCTGCCTTTGTCTCTTGGACACTAATAAACAAATCAGGAGAGCAGCACTTACTCCGATTTCCTCTATCTTGTTTAGTTTTGGTCTTTACCTACAATTGATAAGTCATATAGTGGATGGATGAAGTTTATTATTCTTTATTTATCCTCACGGAAAAGTTGGTTTCCAGCAGTGGTCAGGTGGGAAACGTTCATGTGTTATAGATAGATAGATAGATAGATAGATAGATAGATAGATAGATAGATAGATAGATAGATAGATAGATAGATAGATAGATAGATAGATAGATAGATAGATAGATAGATAGATAGATTACTTTATTCATCCCCTAAGGGAAATTAAGTCATCATAGTAGCCGGTATATTTGAATACAATAAAATACAATACAATAGAATAAAATAAAAAATATTGAGGTAGAAAGAATAAAAACAGAAAAACATGATAAATAGGTAGAGAGGCGTAGCTTTGACAAGAAGGCCAATGGAAGTGGTTGGGATGGATCTGTTCCAAGTAGTCTGCTCCTGCTATCTTTCCCAGGATTACCAATCCTAGTTTTAAACAGAAATCCTTAACATATAACGATACCTTACTGTGTGTGTGTTTTTAAATAAATGCCTCATCCCTACTTTAAACTTTATTTCTTTCTCCACTGTAAAGAAAGATTTTAACATCTACCCTGAATCCTTTGTCTCTGCCAGTGATCCAGAACCTGCTCCTCCAGTTAAACCTCGTCTTAATACGCTCTCTTTGGCCAGTTGACCCCGACTGTGGCCGCAGCGCGTCTGCTCAGACCGCCAACATTTGACTTCTCTCCACTCGACGAGGGCCAGGGGCCAGAGGGGTGCGAGAGCTCCACACCAGCCCCATTTCAGAGGGGTTTCTGTGGTCGGATGAATATTTAATGTGTCAGGGTGCACTTAGGAGAGAGAATGCCCGTTGTTTTTGTTCTCTCTATGATATCATAACCACAAGATAGAGCTGGGAGATGGGGCCCAATGCACACATGAGGCCTAAACAGCAGCGCTCAAGAGTCGAAATGGATGCTAAAGGTTGTAGATTTACTAGCTTCCTCTCAAAGTAGCAACCACATCATCTGAAAGCATTATGGAAGTCTATGAAGAACAAATAAATCGCTTGATATAAAATGTCTGGTATTAACGATGTATGAAAGGCGATGGGTTGTGTTTTCAAGCGATGGGTTGTGTAGTTCTCTGCCCCAGCTTTGTTTTCTGAGTGAGTGTGTATGTGTATGTGTGTGTGTGCGCGTCAGTCTTTTTATTTCCCGATTGTGTTTAATCTTTGCTGCGGAAAAAAAGGTTTGTGCTGTGCCTTCGAGCAAATATGTTCAAGTATAAAAGTTTTTGTTTTCACGTGATTGCGCCCGAGACGAGAGCACATGAACGGCAAAGCTGCGCCGAGCCTCGCCCAGCCTTCCATCCACAAAGCCCGTATCAGCTCCACACAGAGACTCTGTTTGTTCAGTAAGGTGACAGCCGGGCCTTCAACACCGACGCCACGGCTAAGTGATCACCCAATATGACCCGTTTCCTTCCTTCATCCCACACGTTTTTCTCCACTTCACTTCCCTTCCTCTGTGTCTGCGTGTGTCTGTCTCCATTGAAAGAAAGAAACATATGTTCCCGTCCGAAGGGAGACACATTAGACACAAGCTCTTTTTAGTGAAGGGCCCGGGTGCTTTTTTCAGGGGCAAAGTGAAACTCTATCTGGATGGCAAAGGGCAATACGTGCTTTGGCTGCAGCTCAAGTCTGCTCCGAATATATTTGAAGTGTAAATATTTGTATTTGACGTATAAATGGACTCGATAGGCCCCTGATAACATACTAGAATTGATTTGGAGTGAGCAGTTCCTGAAAACTATGTCTTGACTGTTAAGTCTCTGCAAGTATGATATAGGATTACATCGAAAAAATGTCTGGGCATCGTATGAAGCATTTTCTGATTCTAACATGAGGTCTACAAAATGGCAGCTGATTGTGATATTTTTCTTGCAGAGTTTTTCCCTGTGCTGTTTGCCACGGTTTGAAATGCATTTAACTTTCTGTTTAGGTCAGCGAAGTGAATGCTGTATTTCTAACGTGTTGATGCAAAGCTCAGATTGTCGTCCCCACAGAGCGATCTAGGGCGACGGTTGAACATGTGTTGCAGGGAGGCCTACTTGCTTTGCTACTTCCGTTCACCCTCAACAGACACTGGGGACGTTGCAACATCTGTTGAGCAAAGTCTTGTACACCTGTCTTCCTCTTCCTCCTCTCTAGCGGACCTGAACCCCCCCCCCCTATATGTGCTTGTTACCACCCTGCTTCTTTTCAACACACTCTTTGTTACTTCCTTTTAATTCTATAAGTAGCATCACAAAAAGCAGCAGTGTATTTGGCACCATGGCACCAATCACACAGTTGGGTATTTTAGAGTGGGGCGAATCAGAGTTCTTGTTTTGAGGCTGACCCTGTAGGATGTGGGTTTTACCCTTGGCTGATGATTGTGGCTGTCTCGTCTGGGCCAAACTGAGTCGATGCTAGCCACACACAGACATTACACTACTTTGGGTTCATTTACATATCACTCTCGTAACACTTTCAGTATGAATGTGTTCACTTTTACGACCATATCATTACCACGGATTGGAAGCACAGTTTGTTTTTCTTGGATGCAAACTAGGTGCGAGTCAAAGTGTCTGTCATTACGATAGCATCACTCGCATATACATTGCCAATTTTTTTTAAATGGAAACATTATTTGAACTCAGGCTTGTTTGGGAGGAGCTGAGCAAACGTTTTTTTGGCACGCTCGTGTCTGCAGTTCACCCTCCGAGGCAACAGCTGCGGGATCATCTGGTCCCTGAGGCTGGTGCACGGGCCGCTCTCTGGGGACGTCGGCAGTGTGAAAATCCCCCTCCTCTCGCAGGCCTGAAAACAAGCTGCTCACAGCGGAAGTTGCTACATGAGGCTGTTTGAGCAAAGAGCGCAGCCTTCCTTTTCTGATAAGGGGATAAAGCTCTTTGCATTTCTCTGTGTGTGTGTGTGTGTGTGTGTGTGTGTGTGTGTGTGTGTGTGTGTGTGTGTGTGTGTGTGTGTGTGTGTGTGTGTGTGTGTGTGTGTGTGTGTGTGTGTGTGTGTGTGTGTGTGTGTGTGTGTGTGTGTGTGTGTGTGTGTGTGTGTGTGTGTGTGTGTGCGTGCAACAGAAGCAGTGGCACACAAGGGCAGCCCTCGAGCCAGGCAGGTTGAGGCAGGCAGGCAGAGTGAGGGGGTGCCAGAATGAGGCCCAATGCACCCGGATTGTCTAACAATACTACCAGGCCCGTAGCACGTTGAGAGCAATCATCTCTCTTTTGTCCGATCATTGTAGACTTTGTGTGTGTGTGTGTGTGTGTGTGTGTGTGTGTGTGTGTGTGTGTGTGTGTGTGTGTGTGTGTGTGTGTGTGTGTGTGTGTGTGTGTGTGTGTGTGTGTGTGTGTGTGTGTGTGTGTGTGTGTGTGTGTGTGTGTGTGTGTGTGTGTGTGTGTGTGTGTGTGTGAGTGAGTAGCTCGGGAGTTTGGGCATGTTGGGGGTGATATGAGCAGGGTTGTTTTCAGGCCTTTTTTGGCAGCTTGCCCACAGACGTCGTGGATTTCCCAGTGCTGCTGCCGCTGGTTTAGCCTGGCTGAGCACAGAAGGCCTATTTGGCTGCGGCGGCCGATCATATTAAAGCAATAAGCTGCTTTGAGTGTGTTATTTTAGCTCCTAATGGTGAATGGGGTTGTGTGTGTGTGTGTGTGTGTGTGTGTGTGTGTGTGTGTGTGTGTGTGTGTGTGTGTGTTGGTGCGTGTGCGTGCAGCAGTCAGGTTGTTCTAAGCATCGAGATGCTGGGGGGAAAAGGTGGGGGCTCTCACAACACTGTGGGAAAGGAAGGCGAGCTGCTGCTGTCACATACATCAATGCAGCGCCAGCAGATGTGTCAAACGGCTTCACGTTCACACCTCCGCGCATACTAGCTCACACACAATAATGTGCAACAAGTGAACAATTAACCCTAAACACACAAACACACAAAAAAACACACGTACACACACAGTTCCATAGAATGACAAATTATTATTCAGGTGGGTCAAGGTAAATGTGTGAATTTTCCACTCTGGGGGCATGCACATATTTTTACTTGCAGCCCTCTCTGTTATCATGCTGTTATGGGACTGCTGCAGTGATGTTGAGGTTATAAAGATTAACCCCCTCTTTTCTGTGAGGTTTTCCAGCCTGTTTTGAGGAGCCAAGGCTTCCCTCCGTGTTTACCCAGAGGATTACAACCTTCCATGCGCCTGGAAGCGAAAGAAAGGTCCTGCTACACCTATTATTTGCTCATTGCTCCTAACCATTAAGGACTGAAGAAATAAATATCCAAACCGCAGGGTGGTGGTACATTGCGTATTTTCCAGGAACCAGCAGGTGCCTTCTTCCCACAAATCGCCCCCCAACTCCGCCCACCACTGCCACAACGCAGAAAATGGTTTATTGTCATAATGCAGTGGGGGATAAAATATTCCTCCACTCATGGGCCATTTACTTTTTCTAAATGCAGATCGGAACTTTTATTGAATTACGGCTGAAAGGTCGTAATGGCTCCCTCCTGTATGGGTCCGTGTAAATAAGGAAGAGTGAGCACACACAGAGTGAGCATGTTACTTCCGTTCATCGGGAGGTAAACAGGAAGGACGCTTGGCCGCTGACTTTAGAGGCGGGTGGGTATAAGGAGATGGAGAGACAGAGAAGGATAAACCCCAGTGTGGCTGAGCTCCTTGGTCGAGTCGGAGAAAAAAAGTTTTCTACTTGCATCATCGGAGTGAATTAAGAGCTGTCTGAGGCCTCTGTTAATAATTTGGTGATTCCTGCTAATGTTCTCTCTGGCGTCAGCAAATAAGGGGGGGGAATTTGTGTCTGAGTAGATAAAGAGAGGCCATTTCACCCCAAGGCAAATTGTGAGTCTGTCTCCGACAGTCATCTACTGGCCCGAGGAGTCGGCAATGAACTGTTAGACAATGTTTTTCTTTTTTCCTATTTTTAGCTAAATCTTGTGCATTGATGTTGCAGCAAGATGACGAGCAGGAAACAGAGAGGGTGAGGGGAGGAGGAAGAAAAAGGGAGACAAACAGGGGCATTTTCTTATATATCTCAGTTTAATCTAGGTATTTTGACTCACTAGCTTTGACATGAAACCTTCAGTACAAAAGTCTGCGTGTGTATTTGTGTGTGTGCGTGGGCTTGCAGCAGTCAGGTTGTTCTAAGCGTTGAGATGCTGCAGGAAAAGGTGGGGTATCTCACAACGCTGAGGGAAAGGAAGGCGAGCTGCTGTGTGTGCGTGGCCCTCAAAGGGAGTTGGCCTCAAAGCTTCTAGGTGTGGTTAAGGTGGCAACAGTGGTCAGAGAGCTTCCATCTCATCTTTATTTACCCTCCCACGACAACAAAAAAACGATGCTTTCATGTCTGTGCAATCACACTTTCATGACTCTCACAGCAACGGTCGTGCAATCACTCATATCTTAAATTAAAAGATGTCAAACTAAAAAGTATCACTGGTGGAGACATCCTCCGTGACTACTGCAGGACACTGTCCTCCTCCGTCACCAAACACAAGCCTCTGAATGTGTTTTGTCCTGATACAGGTTCCGCTCCGAAATCGGCCCAAACCCATTCAATATGCACTGCTGCATTCCAGTGGATTTATCAGTTGACCAATATTTGCTCTTCTTCTAATCAACCGAAGCCAAGTATGACGCGTCTGGAGTGACCCCGGGGGGGGGGGGGGGGAGTGCCGCAGTCGGAGGCCTCCAGTCACTGCAGACACCAGAGTGCCATTTCTCTGAAGAATAAATAAATATCCCTTTTATCTGCTGCCATCCGTCTGTGAGTGGTAATGAAATTAAAAAAATTTCCTCTCTAACAAATCATAAATGAGGTGGTCATGAGTTGGATTGTTGAGGCTAGCCACTATTTGTGTGTGTGTGTGTGTGTATGTGTGTGTGTGTGTGTGTGTGTGTGTGTGTGTGTGTGTGTGTGATTATGTGCGTAGGCCACTATGTCTCCAGGTTATACATCTAGGAGCCATGGTGAGCCATTAGCAGTTCAAGAAAGCACCCAGTGTCAGACGTGCCACTGGTGTTCCCCTCCCCTGGCACTGATACACCTGTAGGCCTTTCTTTCAAAGACACCCATCTCCATTTTCAAAACATCAAAGTTGCCTTTGAGAGAGCAACTCGCATGGAGGGCGAGCCTTTCATGTGATTTGTGGAGCGCGGGCGGGGCCGTGGGGTCGACTTAAAGAGATGGACGCACCTGGCAGGTGCATGGGCCGAGCAGCCGCACACACGCAAATCTACACACAACAACGTGCATGCAATCCCTTTTTTTTGTGTTGTTTACTCTGCAGAGAGACTGCAATATCACTGGGAAAATAACACAGCAAATGTCATTGTTTGTCTGTTTGCATACTTTGTACAGTCTGTGTGCCAAATGCAAATAAAATCAACCCGCCAACTCCGGCGAGCACCCCCCCCCCACTGCCGCGACTTACCCTCCTCCCACCCTCCCTCAGCCTCAACACCCCCACCACATCCACCACCTCCACGCCTGCCATTCTCCTCCTCGAGCTGTGTGAACACACCCAGCCGAACAAACAGAGGCAACAAAAACACGAAGGCACTTGTGCGATTTCCAGTGGATGCGTGGGCCCGTGGGTGGTAAAGTGTGCCGGCTCCGTCTATGCAGCTAATAGGTGAACGGCTGTGTAATCATGTTTATAGTGGTGAATTCATGTGTGACAATTTGTCTCGTCAGACAAATCGTCACTTTGACCTCGCTGCGGTACAAACCAGCTTCCTCATCCTACAACACTCAGCAAACAACTGTCTCTCCTCTCCGTTTCCTCTCCGTTTCTTATCAGCCCGCAGACCTCTGGGTGGGAAGGAGAAGTGTCTGAGAGATTCAAATTTTGGTTTGAGGAAAAGTAGAATAAATGATAAATACCTAGTACAACAATAAGCTGATTTGTCTGGACAGTTTAACTTCTAGAGTAACTTCAGCGTCACATATACGCTTAAACTTTGTTGATTTAATAATTTAATTTAATGATAACAGCTTTGAGTGTGTCCTCAGATATTCACAGTTATACCTCAAAATACCAAACTTTGAAAGTTATTGAAGAACAAATACTTTCTTAATCTCCTGACTTTAGCTTTAATTAATTTTTGCAACTTTATACAGTACAAATTAATTAATCTGTTTGTAAAAAACTGTTTTGCACAAACTTGACTTTCAGGTGTAATGATTTAATTACATATAGTTACTCTTTATCTTTATTTATTTCTCATAAATATAAAAAAAATGTCAGGCTAAAAAAAGTCACATATTTCCTAAAAGTATTTCACAAGCATAAGATATCTTCCACCATATTGACCTGAAGTGGCAGCAGAAATACAAATGGCCCCTCCCTTGTGGGTAAATAGACAGTGGCTGATGTCATGTATAAGTGAGGCAGTGAGAATGACACCATAAATAAAGATGTGGGATTAATTGAGAATAACCCTGCAGGCTGCCTGGAGCATCTGATCCCAGCAACAAACAGCAAAGGGTCTCAACACCTAAGTCACCTGCTTTTTTTTTTGTATTTGCATTTCTAACTCCTAATGCTCTCTCTTGTTATTTGCGGATTGCAAAAGCTGCGGCTTACGTAGAAGTGGAGTAAGAGTTGTTGTTGTTGTTGCAACGACATGTGTGACAGTTGTGTTTCCAGTTTTGGGCTTTGACAGAAGTTTGATAATAAAGAATGAAAAAAACAGAACGGGGGGGGGGGGGGTTGGGGATGTGGGGTGACGAATGCCGGATGTGTGATGAGGAAATTCAGCAGCAACGGGTGACAAGAATACATTCTGGTCAGGAACTGAACGCTGTGTTGTGTGTTTGTACACATTCACTGGACGTCTAAACACACGTTATTGTGCGTGTGCCTGCTCACCTATGTGTTTATTTTATGGCTCAAGTGTTGTGGCAAAGCACCCTGTTCTTTGTATCATTGCCCAAGGCGGGCTGCCACTGCAGTCCTGTCCATCAGGTTCTCCCGACTGGATCAGTAAACATTAATAACCCCCACCCCCACCACCACACCCCCTCGGTGCCAGCTCCTCGGCTGCCAGCCATGCAAATGCAGGCCTGGCATAAAACAGCCGGTAAAGCCCCCGGGCCGGAGCTGGGCCCTCCAGCCTGCGGACAGGTGAAGACAGCAGCGGCGTGCGGGCGACATTGCGGTGGCATTGTCACTGAAACATGGAATGGGATCAAAGCAGGGTCGGAATAAATATGCCTCTGAGAACGAGGTTCCTAATGAAAAAATGCTGTTAGTTTTACGCGTTGGCAGCGGTGCCTCCCTGCTCCGACTCCAAACCTCGTACAGATGATATAATGTGGTGCCTTGTGGTTAGAGAAGAATCTGAATATTTTTATGGTCCTAATAATGTCTGAATGGTAGTGTGTGTTCCTGTGCTTTGACTGTGCCGGGACACGACTGATATTATTCTCTTCAGAATGTGCCTCTTGTTAAAATGTGAGAGGTCCTTTATCTCGTCTCACAAGGGATTTTCTATTTTGAGGCTTCAAGTCTGTCGTTACACTAAATCGGACTGAAAACTCATCTCGGCCTCAGATCTGACAGCTCCTTCAAACCAACAAAACAAATTATACCTCCACCGTATTTCACATTGCTTATTCAATTCACCGTGATCAGCTGGATCTGTTTTCACTGCAGACTAACAGGATTTATTATTCATATTTCAGATAAGCTTGGACTGTTGCAGCCATTTTAACATATTCTCATATCAAACAATCTTTGTTTCCTGGAGGTTCCAGTTACTGCATATCGAACACTATATCATATTCAGGCTTATTCTCTCAAATTCGGCCTTTGCAGGAGTTTATAGTCTGTCATTCTATGAAGTCCCCCTCAGTACCCGTGTAATAGAGTTTAATGGAGCCCTAAATTCCTCCTGCCCTATATTAAACAGTGTCACTTTATAGCACCCAGCGCCAGTGTAAAAGTAGCGCGGCCACTCTGACGCCTCAGCTGAAGCCGTAACATGCTCACAGACAGACAGGAGACAATCTTAATGTACACAGTTATTTCAGGCAGAGAAATTCACAGATGCACACGAGAACACATTTACGCACAGGCACACGTGTTCCTTTTTTTTTCTTTAAACAAAGGACAGTCAAATTGAAACCATCCACACACACACACACACACACACACACACACACACACACACACACACACACACACACACAGACACACACACGCACACACATACGGTGTTTATTATTATCTTGTCCCTCCCTCCTTTGCTTTACTCTTTTCTACCCCTGCAAATAGATTGGCAGTGAGGGTGGCTGGGTTGTGCCCCTTCCTCTGTGCCCCTTGGCTCCCTCTCTGTCAGCCATGTAGCCCTCCTCATGTGGCACTCGTTCCCACTCTCTCTTCCCCGGCTGTGGTCTGTTTTGACTGGGCTAAATCCTCCCTTCACAACCCCCAGCCCTCCCTCCCCTCTGACCACCAGCTATCCACTCATTTAGGGACCTCGAAAAACCCTGCCCACCATAACCACCACCCCTCCATAGGTAGGTCACGAAATCCTATACCCATCTCACCTACGCTCATGAAAAACTCATGCACGTCCACCGCCCTCCAGCAACTGACTCCTCTTGGTATCGCAACACTGCTCCTCGCCATCCCTCACACCAGCGGAGGCCACAGCAGCAGCATCAAACCACATGAGAACGTAGCCGCGGCTGGATAGCGGCGCTAACGGCTCTAAGGTGTGAGGCCTCCCTGCCAGGGCCGACAGGGGCCAGACTCTGCCTTGTGTGAAATCAACGAGCCACTTATGTGGTCGCCAGGTACGACCCCTCCGACCAGCACTGGGGGGAGGTAGGGGGGGTTGAGGGGTGGGTGAGGAGGAGGAGGAGGAGGAGGAGGAGGAGGAGGAGGAGGAGGAGGAGGAGGAGGAGGAGGTGGGTTCTACTGAGCTGAGCAACCTGCGGCTTGGAGACTCGCTCAGCTCCTCTTAGTGGTCTTGGGTTATGCCTGAATTATGCTTTACAGTTTCCTCTGACTATGATCCGTCCCAATGCCCATGCTGCACACACACACACACACACACACATACACACACACACACACACACACACACACACATGCAGAGACACACACACCTTGAGAGACATATACAAACTTACACAACTAGACTAGTGAGGACAATGCACTGTGCTGCGTTTCATCCCTGGAGGTTTACCATAACCACAATGTGCCTAACCCCAGCCTTCACCTAGTCTTAATTCTAATCTTAACCCCAAAACCAAGTCTTAACCTCACAATTGATCTAGCACACACACACGCACACACAGATTCGCACACCCTGACACGACTGTCATAAGACATTACATTGACCTACATTGATTTCCTGGAGACCGACTCAAACCTTAACCATAGTTACAACTTGCCTAACCCTGACCTTGACCTTAACTTTAACTTAACCTTACCTAAACTTAACCTTAACTTTAAAACATGTCTTCACCTTAAAATAATTAATGATTTAATTCATGGGGACTCGGTTGTTTTCCCGAATAAAGAAGACAAGTCTTCAATTGTAGACAACAGATTAAAGTCCTCAAAATAGAATAATACTTGAACCATCTTTCTCTGCACACTTCACAAGATAGTGAATTTTAGCAACAGCAAGAGTCGGGTATGTGTGTGTGTGTGTGTGTGTGTGTGTGTGTGTGTGTGTGTGTGTGTGTGTGTGTGTGTGTGTGTGTGTGTGTGTGTGTGTGTGTGTGTGTGTGTGTGTGTGTGTGTGTGTGTGTGTGTGTGTGTGTGTGTGTGTGTGTGTGTGTGTGTGTGCGTGCGTGCGTGCGTGCGTGCGTGCGTGCGTGTGTGTGTGTGTGTGCGCATTGATCTAGTACTCACTGCGCGGTTCCCGGGGTCCGTCCACGGTGACCTTGATGGCGCGGTGGTACGTGGCCACTTGCGGGGGTCCGGTGAACACGGTGATGGTCAGAGTGAAGCTCTTCCCTGCGGCAGATTTATGGAATTACAGTTTGAATTAGTGATGTGAAAAACAGTTGTCCCTCTTGTTCACAAAACAATACTTCGCTTGTTCCGCCTCAGATCAGCACCGGCTTTTTATTTTCCTTCGTCCCGCTCCGGCCTTTAGAATTCAAGAGTTTTTTTATTATTATTTTTATTTTAAAGGGGGCCGGGGGAGCGGACCACCTCGTTTGATGGCCTGACTGTGGTATATGATTTAGATTATTGGGGGGAATGTGTTCCAGATTGTTCCAGAGAAGGCTTACAGCGATGGTTTATTGTTCAACAAGACAGGATCTTGCTCCCATCTGCATCAAAGTCCGCGCACAGAGGAGGAAGAGGAGGAGGGAGGAGGGGGGGGGGGCAGCATTGTGCAAAAGGGGTCCGGTGCTCGTCCTCCAGTTCAGAGAAAGGCACGTCTCGTTAAAAAAGAGACTGCGTGGGAAGAAAAGAAAAAAGAAAAAAGAAAGAAAGGAAAAGAAGAATCCTCGGGTGGGATAATTGAGTTCAGAAATGAAAGGTACGGCTCCGTTTTTAATTCGAAGAGGAGACACATTTTCCATTCATCAAGTCACGGCCATTTTTAATATTAAAGAGAGATCCGATAGATCAGAGGAGGACCTGAGGGGAATGTAACACATCTAATAGATGAAGAGGATTGTTGAATTATTTTTTTATTTTATTTAAGGTTTTTGTTATTTAGTCTTGAAAATTGAGAGGTTCTGATTTCCTCAACATAAACAAACGCAGCATGTAGGCCCGTCCATTAAATACAACTCCCTGCAAACAGGCCTGTCAATGCGTGATTATCCTATTATTATTTTAGCCAAAAATAAATTGCACAATATCCAATGAAAAAATTGACATTTCGTCCGATGGTGAATGGTTTCTCCTCCTTCCCTCAGATTTACACCACCAAGCCGGTAATTATTGTAATACCTTGGATTAGGGGATATGAAGCGCTCTGGTCCCATCGCCACTTGCAGCGCCCCGTGACGCACGCCAGATGTTTCGGATGACACCCGCAGACGTCAGTTGGCGCAGGGAGGGCACTCGCCGTACCCGCACATAAATGATCCCACATTTGCGGTTTTAACTTTGTCACAGAGAGCAGGCCAACACCGCTGACATACAATAATTTTAGAAAGCGTAACGGATGGCACTTTACTGAGGGTGCGTCTGAGCCACATAGACTGTTTGTTGACCTATTTAACATTTGAACTTTCAGAAAATAATAAAGAAATGTGCCCTCTTGTTGTTATGCGCGTAATTGTTGCTGCAAATGGCACAAGCAGAGATTTTGTCATTTTCTTATATTGTGCATGTGTGTGTGTGTGTGTGTGTGTGTGTGTGTGTGTGTGTGTGTGTGTGTGTGTGTGAGCTCACCTCGTCCGCTCCTGCCCACGAAGCGCAGGTCGTTGAAGCGTGCCACCTGGTTCTTCATCACGGCCGAGGCGTTCCTCAGCTCGGCCGAGTAGTTCTCGTCGTTCCCGGCCATCACGGTGACCAGCGTGCCGTCGGGCACGTCCCCGAGAGCCACGACCTGCGCGCACACACACACACGCACGGGAGGAGGTGAGAAGCGCACGGTCGCCCCGGGTCACCAAACCCAAATGTACACAACTGCGCGCGTAAAAACCGCATCCGGCTCCCTTAATATTAAACATGAATATATCGGTAGAGTTTCACCACATTGTCAACAATAAACTGAGTTGTGTAGATTCCCTGTGAGCTGACACCCCCCACGCTGCCTGTTCAGATTTAAATCCGAATTTTACAAAACATTGTGTGTGGCATGCGTGTCATGACCTGACCTGTTACTGCTGATTATTTTGCTTTGATCCAAAGACAAGATTTACGCAAAACAAGACTTATTTTGATGCAAGCCACAAATCTTATCAAAATAATTTATAGGAGGCTCCATACAAATATAGTAATATGCTAATAAAAGTATAGTTCATATCAAGCTTCCTCTCAGACATTTTGTAATTGCAGGCCCCTTTGCTGCTTTGCAATTTCTGAGGTAATATTGACATTCTGGATTGTGCCGTTTGAAGCTGATGAACGCAAATTCTAAATATACTTTATGGTAATTTTACACGAAAGAAAACTGCAAGTTGCATCAACTAAAAAGCTAAACTTCCAGTCACCATGTATAAATTCAATTAAATGACATCTGTAAAATATATTTTAATGCTTTAAAATCAGCCTCTATCTCTTGCCTTTTCTCCTGCACTCACTTTTCAGAAAAAAACACTGTGTGCGTTATTAAAATGGAAATATAATGAATGATAATTAGAAGTCATGTATCTTGCCTTGAAAGCCACGGGCAGCGTCTTGTTGCACCTCCAGTGAGACGGCAGCACGGAGCAGAGGAAGTTCGGGCTGTCGGTGCGCACCAGCTCGCCGGCGTGGTCCGCCAGGACGTCCACCACGTTCCGGGTGTCCGGTCGCGACCTGAGGGGCCCCGGGGTGGCCATGGCCCCGTTGACGTCCACGATCTTACTGCAGGGGAAGGACGTGGAGGGCGGCGTGAACCGTCTGGTGGTGGGCGGCTCTACGGGAATATGCATCACAACAGCTTGGGTCAGTGCCACCTGACTGGGTTGTTTGAGAAGAGCAGGACACTTTGGGAGAATGAAAATATCGTTCTCCAAACGCCGCTGGTCTCAGAGTCCAGTGTGTGAGGGCTCAGAGGATGGAGGCGAGTGAAGAGAGCCTCAGTGTGAGCGGTGCAGAGGATGTGTCAGCCGGAGGAACATCAGGGTCGCTCTGCCTCTCGCTGACTTCATGCGAAATTACGCACAAACAAGAACCTCTAAAAGTCTCAGTGCTCAGTCTGTCTTCGGTCTGATCTGACGCACACTTGATGGACAACCCCAGCCGCGTGTGGACTATATATCAACACCGCAAACTACTGAACTTACTCAGTCGATCGATCCTAATAAAATAATTATTGGCGATCAATGATCTGTTGGCACAGGTCAGATAATCCAGACGTGATGCGAAGACTTTTGCCTTTCTCGTCTTTAAAGTTTTTTTTTTCCTGTGAACGATTATCGCGACTAAAAGAGCAGGCGCCCTTCAAACTACGCTAAACTTGACTTTGTAAAATAAAACAGCCAAATAGTTAAAAGTATCTGACTGAAGCACATCTGGGTCCTTTTCGTGCGTAAAAGTTCTCGCAACTTTTATCCTCGTTGGATCTTCCCAGAAAAAAATTTAAAAAAGTCTCTGTGGGAGAAAAGGAAGTGTCCCGTGGCTCCAGCTGGATTTCCTTTTTTAAAGTTTAGGTTATCCTTCTTTTTTTTTTAAATCGCAGGGTTATGGGGCGCGAGAAGGAGCCGTGAGGCTGAACGCAGTGCAGAGTGCTGCGATATTATTTTACCCGAGTCATTTTAGTGTTTAGTGGTTGGGAGTGTGGAGGCGAATTCCGCCAATGAATGCGCAGGGCTGGGCTTTCATCGGACCAATCAGAGCCCGCCGCTGCTCCTTCTGCAACTGTTGTCACACACACACACGAGCTGTGCTGTTGATACAGATCTGTCTTTCTATCTGCTTGGCTTTTTATATATGATTTATATATAAATAGAGAGACACATTACACGACTGGGTTTGGTTGGAGGGATGTTTGGTTTAATAGAACTGCTGAATAATGAATGAAAATAATATCAATCGATTTGACATTGTAGCCAATA
Organism: Limanda limanda; assembly: GCF_963576545.1. Lineage (NCBI taxonomy): Eukaryota > Metazoa > Chordata > Actinopteri > Pleuronectiformes > Pleuronectidae > Limanda > Limanda limanda. The sequence goes on along the minus strand of NC_083647.1, from coordinate 9,210,682 downwards.
ATCATTACGCACTGTTGGGGAGATTAAACGCAACTCTAGACGTGTTAGCCTTTAAATACAATGGCTTTACGACTAAAAAATAAATCATAATATAGCTTTAGTGCAGAACAACCTCTTTGATGAGATTATGAATAGATTTTCTTACATGAAACTGTCTTTAACTGTGTAATTACAACATGAAATGCAATTGAAGCAGGATTTTGATTGCACAGGCCTGTGGTTTCACTCCAATTAATTCATTTTGAAAAGCTATTATACATCTGATGGCTTCACACCTCCACAGGTAAATGCGTTCTTTTCATCAAGGGGAGAGGTTATGTGTTCATGAGACAGATTGGTATCGCTTTAATTGGCTGAAGTGGATAATATAGGAAAATGAAAGCAAACAGGTAAATGTCTTTTTTATTTTTTTCCACATCAAACGACGCAACTGATTAATAAAGTGCGTGTGCCACAGGCTGAATTCATCAGGAGCCATGAAATGCTGAGGGTTACGTCAAATGACGGCACACCCTGCACCGCTCCTCCGCCGTGCTGCTTCCTGACACTAGTTGGCGCATTTGCCTTTTCAATCGCTGTCAGCTCCGAGTGTGAGGCAGACATTTCACCTCTGCACAAAAAGAGAGAGGAGGAAACTTCCCTCTGTGGCTCTCACCCTCCGAATACGTTTCTGCTTAAAGTCGATTCAACGACAGTTATGTGAGTGATGCAGCTCTTGTCGCGGAGAGAAATGGAGACATTAATTTTTGCCTGAATCACAATCAAGCTAATTATTATTGGGAAATGAAATTATTTTAAAATTCAAAGACAGTTATTCGTTTATTGACAGCACAACGAAGCTGTGTGGGGGACGAGACTTAACATTTTCATCTTTAAATTCAACATTTCGAAATTGTATTTATTTATTCCTGTATTTTACTATAAATGCACGAGTCGTTTTATGAAACATTGAAAGTCCTGATAGTGTTTGATTGTGACACTTTTTTAAATTATTTAGAAAAAAAAGGAAATGGAAAGAAATATGTTTATAAAACAATGAATACAAAAATAAACACAAAACAAAAATGAAATAACATCCGACTCATGCAAACATGGAATTTACAATAAAATAAATATTGATCAGGATTCTCGTTCAGGCGCATTTTAAAACGCCTTCAATCAACCAATCAATCAATCGACGTCTCATCCTAATAACAGGACCACGTGTTTCTGCGTGCGGTGGTTTTTATGTCGTTAACTCGCATGAGGATAAATGAGGTGCCGTTAAGTGGCGCAAGGAGTCATCGGAGTGGCTTCAGATTTGAGTGTTCTGATCCCAGACAGAGAGTTTCAGAGGAGAGATTCAGAAAGTTGGAAAAATTAATAATCATAAATCATAAAAACGGAGAATTCCAATTTTGTGTAAGTGTGAAAATAAGATGTGGATTCTAAATCTTTATTTCACTGTAGCTGTTAGTATGGGATCAAATTTGGCCTTATAAAATCACACATTTGTCAGCATGCTCCTCCAATCCTTAAAGAATCATTCACACACAAGTAGGAAACAGAATACAAAAAGTGCCAATAAATATTAGTTCTACAAATCTTCTCTTTTCCTTCTTGTCTTCTTCATTTAAAAAATATTTCTCTTGATGTCACATGAATATTAACCTTGTTTAACACTGACACTCATTGCTTGTGAGGTGGACATCACAATATTATTTTATTTTATTTTATTTCAGGCATTAAAATATTGTAATTAAAGAAATAAAGATGCATATGCAATATCTAAATCATGAAAGTAAGGCCATCACTATTATCCTCTGGGTTTAGAATCAGATTCATCTGACAATGACAACACAACCAAGTCGGTGGACTTATTGTTTGGCACAGCATGGAAAATCTCAACATGAACAATAACATAGACATGGACATAGGTGGTGACACTACACACAATGACCCTACCATATATGGACAGAACAATATCACATAGAGCAACATCAGAGCGGATGACAACAGATCTTCCTCTACTACAATCCAAGGAAAAGAAAAACCTCATGTGAGTCATTTCTGGGGTTTATGATTGGAAACTGATGGAAACTCTTAAAAAAATCACAGAACCTTGTTTCACAGTCCGATCATTGTGTTACAGCAGCAGTGTAATTTCTTCAATCCTAACTACAAATAAAAAAAAAAAAAATCATGTCTGATCAGATCAGCTATCATACGGCCTCTATTTTGAGTAAAGCTCGACTGGGACAATGACAATGCCCGTGATATTTTAGTCGTCCTCCTGCCCTAGTTCATTATTAATATGTGACCACATGCCTCGGCTAGATACCCTGCCCGGCTGTAATGTGCGCTCCGGGCGCCTGTCACATTTAGACCTCTGCATTTCAACATGCAGTTTCTACAGTTTCAGCCGCACAGCCATTGAGGACAGAGGCCGTCGTGGCCCTGAACGATTTTTAATGATCCGGGGTGGGCTGAGCCTGAAATCAAGACAGAACTCCTGGAGGATATGTGAAACCCGGACCCACCTCAAATAGGCCTCAGACATACTCGATTCTTATACCATTCAAGAGCGAAAAGAATACCGAGCCTTCTGATGTAAATCAAGAAATCACATTGTTGTTCACTGATGGGTCACTACATGAAAAATAAGGACTGAGAGAAACCAGGAAGTCTTGCAGCACCACGGTCAAACACTGTGTCATTTGGGACTTGACCTGAATACATGTACAGAATGAGTTCTGAATATAAATCCTAAGCTTCCTCAGAGTGCAAAGATCAATCATATTTGTGCATAAAACCAATCCCCATTAACTTCAGGTTTAATGTGTGAAGAGTCAGATTGTAAAGACTAAAAGGAAGAGTATGATCCCAATGAGCGGAGGGACCAGTGGAAGCCTCTGGGCTCTGTAAACGTATACCTGCCCCTAAGTGCCACCCACACAGCTTTCAGTGCCACTTAAAAGTCACTTTGAAGATGGGCACAGGCTCAGATACGTGGAGATCCCTTCTTTTCTTTGCTGAATATGATCTATTAGCCTGTGTAAACTCCCAGGCTATTTTCAGCCGCGCACACATAAGCCATCGGATGGGTAGCTATTCATTTGGAAATGGGGGCTCTATGGGGGCAATTAGAAATAGTTTGAGGTTCGGCGATGACATAAGACAAAGATTTCTATCTTTAGAGGAGCTCTGGCGGTCACACATTTCTGTACATTCACAAATTACAGGGCGAGCGCTGGCCCTCAATCCGCCGAATGCATTCCTTCCGAAAAGTGTCTGCTCGGATTTCAGCCGGGGGTTTTCTGCTCAGTGGAAATATGAGTGTTCTGAATGGACGACTTCTATGAAATGGAGTTTTATTCCTCTCGGATTAAATTAGCTCTACTTTGGGGCTTGGGGTATTTTTTTGTATGAATGATGAATTCTGCGGTGGCTGTGGAACGCCAGGCTTGTTTACCGTTCCCTCCCTTTTTTTGAACCATAGCTCCCTATGAAATGGACTTTTTCTGCTTGATATGACAAGAGTGTCTGTGATTAGACTTTCAAGCATGATGTAAGTCACCAAAACCATTTGTGCCAGTCCCCTCAAAACCAAATCATATTCTAGCGTCTAGCGAGTGTTTATATACACAAGTATATGGAGAAACTTTTAAACAACAGTGAGTGGGTACAGACTGTTTGGGTTTCGGGCTCTCGCTGCTCTGATGGCTGATTCCCTCTCAAATTTTGATTACATAATGTGTCAGCACATCACAATTGGTGGTCAGTTTTGTCCATTTTGATGTTCAGACAAGAAAATAGGAAACACATTGAACAGTTTTGATCACATCAATTCTTGTGTTATGTTTCTGTCCACCAAGACTGTCTGTGTTAGTTTTAATGATCTCTGGCATTCATTTGTGCAATCAAGCTTTGTTTTAGCTCCTTCTGATCCTGAGAAAACTGTATTTCAATTTCCGTACTGCTATAGTTTGCCCTTTATAATGCTTTATAATATATCCAGTTGTTAGGTCCTAATCTCAGATCCTTGAAGGCATTTAGAGTATAAACTAAAGTGATTAGGATGATGGTGACACCTCCAAACCCAACAGCTAATTACTTGTGAGCACTATGAGCTGAAATGCGGCAGTCACCATGCAGAGGAGACAAAGAGAGCATTCATTTCATGCATCTTTAATACTCTGCTTACATTTATAAAAGGTGCAGAGCGGAGCCAGGGGCTTATTAAAGCCCTACGAATCAATTGAGCAGCATAATGGCTGCTGGGGGACGACTCCGACTATGTTTTTATTTCTGTCTGCTGAATGTAAATGGGCTTCTTAAAGGCTGCATTCATTTTTCAGGCACGTATTTGTCTATCAGACACTTCATTTCATACTGAACACATTATGGGAGTGGGTTTGGTAATGGTGCCACTATGTTTCCCAATCTACTGAAAGCACTTTGCTTGAGTATTCCCTTTATATGATAGTTTACACTTAAAGCTAGGGTTGGTAATCCTGGAAAAGCGAGCAAGGGCAGGCTACACTTTGAAAACACGCCTCTGATGCTTCTTGTCCCCTCCCATCGGCCCTCTAATAAAGATGCACCCAAAAAACACACAAACTAAATACCCTTTTCCACAATTCCAAAAACCCACTGACATTTGGCTTTTGTCTGTAAAGAGAATGGATTAAATCGTCATTCACTCCCGGGACAAATTAATCTGCTGTTAATTGTATTCTCTATTTACAACTTTTATTTGACAACTATTACAACTAGCTATTCTCCACCTGTTACGTTTGGAAAATACATGTGATAAGCCTAAAATATAACTTATCAGATGGTTTAATGCCGATAACCACTCAAGGCCCAAAGATTAAAAAATTTAAACTACCCAAAATAGTCTAAAATGATGAAGACAGAAGCAGAATGCAGCTTTTCCTTTCCCTTCTTCTCAAGCCTCTTAATTATCTCACAACCCACAAATTTATCTCGTGACCCTGGAGAGGCTGACAGATCACCAGGTCGGGAACCACTTGACTAAACTCGCTGTAACAAAGTTAGCACTGGTTCCAAATCAAAAAGCCACAGCTGATACTACTCAATGTATTGGTAGTGACAATGTAATAATAACATGTGGTTAATTTGTGTTTGTTAGTGACACAAGCAATCTCTCCGCGAAAAGACTATATTATACTATTTTGAAAAGCTGAATTCAAAATCCATAAAAATGTCACTGCTTCCTGGAACAAATTTAGCAAATGTTTGCGAACAATGTGTCAAAATGTTGCTGAATAGTAAATTCATATGGTTTATTTTTTATTCTAATGTTTCAAAAAATACATGTTTTTCCTAAAATTGCTGTGACAAAGTATTTTGGTAGCCCAGTGTATATAGACATATTATAGGAATAGAGAAATCTAACAAAATTATTAAATTTAAACACAAAGATGCACACCCAAATACAAATAAAAAATAAAAATGGAAAAAGACAAATATTTCCATGAAGTGGCCTGAGGGTTATTATTGCTGTGTAACTTTGCTGTTTTCTTTAACTTCCCTCTTTTTGTCTCGTTACACAACATTTAATTTTAAATTCTATCCTGTTCATTCGTCAATTGTGCATTTAGTCCTTTACTTTAAATACATTTTGCTTATGTGTACAATTTGAACAGCAGGGCTTTTTATTCTAATGGGGTATTTTTACACTGTGGCATTTGTACTTTTACTCAGGGGGAAGGATCTGAACATTGCTGCAGGGGGGGGGGGTGGATACTGCACATCAGATTGGCCGTGTGAGCACAATGCAACCAAACATACCTGAGTTTCTGATACCAAGAACAATCCTGACTCACATCTGTCTTGTTAACAATTACCCAAAAGGTCGGGAAAGTCACGGTCGAGACCCTGCGATGGTTTCACTGTGATTGGGGCACGAATGTGGTCGTGGCCCCCTCCCTGTCCCTCCGGTGGCAGCTCAATGGTAACCACCACACCCCAGGCAGGCAGGCAGGGCGGGTGGGGGGGGAAGTCGCCGTAAACCCCAGTGTCACGGTCGCTCCGCCCTCACATCATCCGTCGGGTACACTTACCCAACGATGACAGTCAGCAGCCTGTGATGTGGTTGGCGGGCCTGTTTATTCTTTGGAAACCCACTAAAAGTAGCGTTGGATGGTAAGCTCACCAAAAGGAACCGAGTGCTATTATAGGAGCATTTTGGGTTGAGTTTTGATCTGGTGGGATTGTAAATAGGGCCCTGCCTTGCTGCGGAGCACCACGGTCAGGCTCATATTGTTTAGTGTGACCTGAAGGAAGCTGCTTGATACTCGGGGCTGATTTGTAACCTGGTACCAAACGTCAAGTCAGAAGTCGAAATGACTTGTGGAGTTCAGGCTCATGAGGACGTCAGTGTATGTTTTTCATAACGTTGACGATGATGGACAAAGGGCTACAGAATGGGCCCTGTTCCACTTTTCTTCATTTCACTGAAGGAAAGATTGTATTTTTTTTCCAGGGTCTTTATTTACCCCTGGAAGTCAGTATAACTTTTAGATCTAAATGAGTCCCATAAATATGTCAACTCCCCCATTTTTTTTCAGTTGTGGTTTTTAGTGTGAGCTATAATCATTTCTCATCTTTCTTTGTCTCTGACTGTCTATTTGTGTGTAACGACACACACTCACACACACTCACAGATCCACGTACACACAAATGCACAGTGTTTCTCTTTTTCTGGCGAGTGCTTCTGATGCAAGGACGGCAATCTGTAATCTGTAGTAATTGCATGTTGCAGAAAAACATTTTTCCGCTGTGGTAATCGCTGCAATATGTGCAGTTGCATTGCCAAAGTGACAGCACCCCCACCCCCTACAGACACACACACACACACACACAGACTGCCTCCTGACTCACTCTGACTTTTCCAGATTTTGAAGACTGCTCCTCAGGGACAAAGAGAAACTTGTGAATTGTGACAAACCTTACGACCTCACAAACCTTACGAAGTGCACACTTTCACTCACACACCTGTGCTGCTGTCACGCTGCATTCACACTGGGCAAATTTTTTTTACAGTTCCTGCCAGTGACAGTTTAACTGCCACGCAGCCCTGGAGCCAGAGCCCTGCCAAAGCGCAGCTGCCACACACAGATCAGGAGGCGAATCTCTCACAGGAGCCACATCAGTTCACTCTCCGTGCTTCTTTGGAACAGATATCACATATTGCAAACAGGTGATGAAATTACCCTGAGGTTGTCTAATTCTCTAATAATGTTTAGAAAAATTCTCTCAGAGTAATGAGATCTGTGGAGGTCAAATGCACAATAGATGTTGGGGAGTGTAGTGACAGTCTGTGGCCGAACCATTGATGCATATTTATTAAACCAAAGTCTATTATTTCATCACTCTGACACCAGTGTTGACTCTTCTCTGCCGGACTGTGGTGCAGGTTTGTGAGGTCATCACCACGGTGCGACCGAGGGCACCCATAAAGACACCATGTTTTACCAGCTCTCTCTCGCTCTCACTCGTCCACTCTATCTGTCGCTGCAGCTCAGCAGCGCCGCACATTCATGATATCATAACCCACTGCGTCATCACCCCTGTGCTCGACTGATCCCCAAAAGCATGTCAGCCTCAGCCGGGGTGTTCTTACGTTACACTCGTCTACGTGTGACCGCACGCACCTAGAATAAGGACAAGTAATGCTCCGAGACATTTATAGATACACGGCACAGACACCAAGATTGCAACCAGACTGTGTGTGCGAACCTTTTCCTCTCTGGGCTGCTACTCTGACTGCTGAAGCCATCCAACCTCCCAGCAGTTGAAACTTCCCTGTGTCTCTAATGGAGTCTCTCTGTCAGATCAAACAGCTCCCACTGACGAGGAGGGGAGACAGATCGCAGCGCTGGAAGCCGTTCAGTCTGACAGCCCCAAACACATTTGACTGGCAACGCAGCCTGTGTGTACTCTGCCATCGCTAGAGATCCCACACAAATATAGTAGCGCCACCAGAGAGGGGAAGAGTGGGTGAGGAGCGGGTAAGGGGGGGTGAGGGAGCCTGTCGGGCTTTAGGAAATAAGTTGTGAGGCGTCCCGCTCACACAAAAGCAAAGCCCCACAGTCAGTCTTTTCTCAAAATGAAATCGCATGTGAGCCGAATATTAGGAAGTGCGCATGGCTTCCAGCAACCACCAAGCCATTACAGCAGAGCCTGTAAACCACATTTTCACCAGCAGACAATGCTCCTTTGTGCTTGTTGTGTGGCTGTCCCCTCTCACTGGGACCCCAAAGAGAGAAGCCCCCGTGCGTTTTCAAAACCCGTGGAGAGCCCGGTGACGCTGCGAGGATGAGTGATGCGGAGGAAGTGTCAGTTTTTGAGATCTCGGGTTAATTAGTGGCAGTCGTGTCAGGAGGGGCGAGCAGGACAGTCTGCCCTCGTTTAGCCCCATGGCGTGCGGCAGCATTGATGTGGTTTGCGTATGGAATGCTGTTGTTCATTCCTGCCTGCAACAAAAGCCACATGTTTTTTATTTTTTAGAGACGAGGTTCCTGTTACTGCGAAAGAACACGGTGAGGTATGTATGAAATGAATGACATGAACGTAACCGACAAAACACAAGTCAGTGAGGACGCTGCCAAGAGGGCACCGGGCCAGATGTGTTGTTCTCAGCTGCATTATGTATTCATATTTAAATTTCGAGTTGTTGGTGCCTGCACGATGATACGGCACATTCAAGCATGGCCTTATATGAACACACACGTACGCACACACACACACACATTTCCTTTTCCGACTTTTAAACTATTGTCATCATTTCTTGTCCCTTTCAACTTCTTTCATCACTATTAAGGGACTCTTTTCAACAGGGGTCATTCCAGGTTCTGTCACACTCGTTCAAGTGCAAATGGACTTCAAAGAGCCCCCAAATAATATAATTTGCATTTCTTTCCCTCTTCAGAGGGGCTCGGCCTCCCGAGCACCATCTGACTCACCGCTAAATCCGACCAGATTCGAGCAGGAACCCGGAGCTGGTTTCCTGACAAGCGTCCGTGCCACTTTCCTCCACAGACGTGAAACAACTCTTGGAAAGTCCGCCGCCGGCCCTCGGGCCTTTTCCCTGAAAGGAATCATGGGTGTGGCGACTCTCGGCCCCGTGAGCCAAGGAGCTCTGGAGACCACTTAGACACATAACATTGTCATCTCTCATACATCAAAATGTTTTACTCAATAAGCGCCATCATTCCAATTGATTCGAAATGAAATCAAAAGAGAATTAATCATCTCCAAATGTCACCGAGCAGCAGCACAGAGTCGCTGTGTTCCTGTGATGTCTTTGGGCTCAGGTCCCAGCTCTGGATTAACCAAACCTAATTGGAGGCTAAAACTTATTTTCAATGGAGTCCCTCCATTCAAATCAGTGCTTCAGTCAAGGACTTGGCTTAATTGGAGTCCGGGAAACCACCCGCGTGTCCGAAAGTGCCTGAATGTTTCCTCTCATCATCTCCAGCGCTAATCAGTAGTGGCGTTGCCCATGTATACAGTTAGCACCCGGGGCCACGTGGAGCTCATGTAGTGAGGCAGGACTTCTCCCTCCTCGACTCCGGCCCGAGGCATCCGGGCTGTGCTGTAACTGCACACTAATCCCCCAGATTGCTGTGTTTAGGTGCGGCACGTCGCTGCTCCACGTCAAGGCGGCTGCGGCTAACAACGAGCTAATGACACCACGATGACAAGTGGGTGTTTGTAAACCCAATCAGAAGCCTGGAGTCTGGCTGCCTGGCGATGAGGTTAATCAAACTCTGCTCGGCCTGAATGACTGGCTTGCTGTCTGCTGCTTATGTCATCACGCTGATTAGAGGGGTAAGGTCGTCACTTTTGACACGAATGTTTCTCCGCCAGGTTGGCAGTGTTGGCACAGCTAGCTGTCGTAGTAAAACATGGTTGGGTTGGGCCCCCAGGTTCATTAAGGACTAACTAGATTTCTTTAACTTGACAGAATGTTTAAGGATGCTCTTTAGGTCTTCTTGCCATCCTGCCTACAAATACATGTATTATGAGTAACAGGTAGGGTTGCCAACCGTCCCTTGAAAAACGGAATCGTCCCGTATTTAGAAACAAAAGCACCCGTCCCGTATTGAGCTGAAAAGGGATGCACTTTGTCCCGTATTACTGTGAGATTGTCAGTAAAATGCCAATGGAAAATGAATAACAGGGCGCTTTATATTAAAATTTACGGTAATTTTTTTCCCAGGCAATGTCCTGCTCTGGGATCAATGAGCTGACAGCATATTCACACACGAGTACGATGATAACGAATACGCTCATCCCATTGGTCGAGGAGGTACTGTTGCTCGTGGAGAAGATAGTAGAAGACAACAAAGTTTTGTTATTGCACTAAAAATATGCACTTTTTCAGGATGGATGTTCTGCTTTCTATCTATTGTTTTATATTAATGTATACAGTTTTAAGTTAAGCAAGACAGGTTTCTGTTTAAGAAAGATTCTTATCTTATTTTATTCTTTTATTATTATTATTATTATTATTAATAAAGTGAGGTGCTGGATAATAATTTGTTTTCCATGTATTCATGTCACTCAAAAATATGCATCTGATTCAATTCAGGGTCAAATAGTTAAAAAAATTGTTTCACTCACAAAAAAAGGGGCTAAAACAATTCACCACGCCAGGAAGGGTGAAGGCAATCGGGTCGGTCGGTCCTGCCAATCAGGTGTCCCTTATTTATTTTTCAGGGGGTTGGCAACCCTAGCAACAGGTCACATTTTGCTTCTCAGTGCGATAACTCTCCCTTGTCATGCAAAGAGCCTTTCTTGGTCAGACAGTGAATTCAACAATGCAGTATCTCACTGGACAGAACCTCAGCTCAGTCAATATGAGGGTAACCACACTACACAGAAGTCGGCTCAATATTTTTTCAAGCACCAGATACAAATTTTGTACTTTATACAAAATCTAGAAAAGCAGGCATTGATATTTTCTCAGTGAAGTTCGCTGCTGTTTAGTCACCGTTTGGATCATTCTGCTGGGCTAAGGCATCCGGAGACCATATGTTAGTCCTGACCAGCTATTACAGTGAGGTCAGACAGCATTTAGAGGGGAGAAGCGTCACGGTCATCATGTTGACATGCACTGCTCCTCTCTGACTCAGCATGGGGAGAAACTCACGCGGCGGATTTGTGTGTGAGTGTCTGTGTGAGTGTGTGTACACCATCAAGCTGTGCCGTGCGTTTGTGCTCGTGACGGCAGCATCTGCAACCCTGAGAACGGGACTCGAGGCAGACAGAGTGACCTCACAGCAGACAGGCTGCGGAGGAGAGGTGGAAGGGACACTTCTGCTGCACAGCTGAGGGGGAATCCCTGGCATTATGTTTCCTACTGAGCCAATACAGAAGTGAGCAGCTGTAGAGAGAACTCATTAAAGTTTACATCAGGGCAAAAGCCTGTTGCACTACAGGGTTGATAGATCAATTTAATTTAATAGAAATATATATTTTATTACCTCCTACCAGGGAGGTTATGTTTTCACCCCAGTACATTAGTTTGTTGGTTGAATAAAAACAATAAAAATCACCCCCCTTCTTTGAGTCACATAATTTAACCTGATCATAGATATAAGCACTCTTCAAATGTCAGATTTTTTTCCTTGAGAAATTCACAAACTTTGAAACAGGCTCTATCTCGTTGCAAGAGAGCATATTTCCCGGAAAATGATAAAACTCCTCATTCAATCTTCTTTTAGTCAAAACATGAGTGATGATGACGCTGAGCTCTCACTGCAGTGCTGAGCAGAAAAGCACAATTAGGTGGCCCATTACAGCCAGTTATTGGTGCCCCCCCATGAATAGTCGGAAGAGAAAACTAAAATCCCATTTTTGAAACGCTGCCTCCACAAAAAAATCAATTCCCTGTGGTTAAAGTTGTGTTTGAGGGGAGGAAAGAAGCAACCCGAAAACATGTTTTATTGCAGCAACAACAATTAACTGTATGTAAACAAGTTGAGGAGGGAAACAAATCTGGGAAAATAGAGGAAAATAGAGAATAAGAAAACATTTCATAGCCTAAGGCCTCTCTCATCCTATCATTATCTGCATTTTTCCTCCACCGTAATTAAGTTTTTTTCTTTATTGCTTATGGGAAAAGGGGCAGACTATAAGGATGTTTTGAGCATGATTAAAGTTGCTCATAATGAAGTGAAGATTCAGTCTGGAGGATGGATTTTTTTTCTGTCTGTGAAAAACATTCCTTCTGGGGCTTTGATGGTGACAGAATGAGTTCCTCTGGGCCTTAGATCTTTGCTAAACTTTCACACATGATAATATAAAACCCACCATTCCTCCTGCGTTCCATCTCATGCGTTTAAAAAAAGAGAAAAAGATGAAGAAGAAGAAGAGTTTTTGCCTGCTGATATGTTTCTGGACATGTGGGATCTCCATAAGTTTGAGTCAGTTTTATGTGCTGCACGACCAGACCCATGCCCGCCCATTAAAGTAATTTGTGGTTTAGAAATGCAACTGTAATGATAAAAACAAAAGTGCAAGGCAGAGCGATGGACGTTGTGCTTAGTCACAGGCGTTCTATTTTTTGTGTTGCTTTTTACCTCCCCTCTCTTGCTGCAACAGAAAGGATGTTGTTGAGGACATCAGTTTAACGATACAGGGAGGGGTCTCAACAACAAGTCCTCTTCATCTGAGTCAATGTCAGGTCACACTCACTGAAAGCAACTGAGATGAAGTCAAACTTTTATTTCTACAAATCCCATTTACAGCTTAAACTGCAAGCAAACTCCAAATACCAGTGTTATTGCTGCATAAATGTAGCGTAATAATACATAGATTAGCTCCGAATAATACTTGTGTGTGTTTTTTTTCTAGCATCCCAGCCTCACCATGTAATAAGCTGTGGGGCCGGACTGTGGTTTAGGGCGTAGGCTTAAAACAGAATTAAGAAACAGAAAATTGCGAGGAAGGCTTTTCCTTCATTTAGTGGTCCGTCATGCAGGATGCATGAGATCATGAAGAGGCTAATAACAGTGATGTGGATTTAATCATTTTAACGTAAGGCCTCATATGAAATATTATCAGCTCGTGTGTGAAGCAAATTAACGGTCGAGAAATGAGTCATAGAGCCTCATCCGGTATGAGTATTACTTTATTTTAAAGTAAAAAAAAGAATTTTATATTGTGATAATTTCCACCTCATTATCCAATTACACTTTCACCGTCTGCCTATTTTACTGCCAATGTCTTGTTTTTGATTTCTTCTTCATGTCAGATGGTGCCGGTTAGAGAAGCTGGTCTAGACAAAATTAATTCCTTTCACTTCATATCTGAACATTTGTGTTTCTCCCAATTATTTTTGACCACCAGCAGTTTATAATCATGAAGGACTATAGTATTGTAGTAATGTTCATGTGAGGATGACCTCAGCGAATGAGTTCAGCTCACATCCACTGAGCTCACTGCTCTCACAGCTGTCGTGCACAATCACATCACGGAGACTACCATGCAGTCTAACTCAGGATGAACTGTAGCAGACGGGTATATCCTCTCCTGCCCGCTTGGCTTGACCCCCCCCAGCCTCCGATCCCACTTCACATGCTCCAGACTGGATGCTGCTGCTTCAGGGCGGACGCATCTCCAGTTTACTTTTACACAAACCCCCCCCAGGAACGTTTGTTGATACAAGCTGCTCAGCCTTTCAGAACACGTTTTCCTTCCCCCCTCTTCGTCAGAGAAACCTTTACGGCATAAATCCATATTATCAGATCGGCTGAAAAGAATATGGCCACTGTGGTTGCTTGCCGACCACCAGAAAATTGTATTTACTACTACACTTAGCGCGACTTTAACCTTGACCAACGCTGTGCAGAGCCCGGCGGTTTGAACCCCGAAAAGTGTGCATGGGCGAATGCAGGTTTAGAATTAGTCAACCACATAATCAGCACTCCCCTTTGCATGCTTTACCTGGGAGCTATTTCACTGGCAACCCCTGAGAGTGTGCCCCATAAAGTCGTGTTGACAGATGGTGAAAACGGCGAGACGGACCAAAAAGTAAATAAGTACCTCCCAAAAACGTTTACATCCCTAATCAAGTCCAGAGCGCTGCCTCTATCCAATATGCCTTCAGAGTTTTATAAATAGATATTATACTCAACTAAATTGGAGACAGGATTTCACCGCTCTGTGGCTGTCATGCGTTTTCTATTATTTGCTTTCACTTTAGAATATTGGAACTCTTGATATCTGGTTACAGATTTCCAGCCCGCTCAGCCACTTCTTCATGTTTTGGCGTCACTGTGGGGCCTCACGCTCAGCAGGATTTTGAATGAGCTCCAATCAAGCATGTTAATTTAAGAGAGGAGGAAAAAAAATCTTTGCCATATGACTTTGTTATTAATAAATTCACCAGAGGCCAGCCATGTGTTCTATTAAATTTATAGTCTTTTTCTTTTTTCAGCTACCGTATAGTGCCTGTTTTATTTGTCAGTGGTATCGAGCTTGAGGTTCATCTTGAGTTTTATCCCCTGTGAATGATTCATTTTAGCACTGCATTCATTTAAAGTCTCTTTTTTTCCCCTCACAGCGTGCATGTGTCTCTCTGGGCTTTTTCCCCCCTCCCCAACACTTGTAGAACAAACCAGACCACCTCCCAGAATCCTCCAAAATAACCTCGCTACAACTGTGGTGCAGAGGCATGGCGCTAACTCACACACATGCCCTCACTTCCATTCATGCAGCGCAATGAGCCAAACATATAAAACCATTCCCACCCTAATAAAGTGGGGCCTTTCTCTCTGCCACAAAGGGAGCTGGCTCCCAAGAGTGTAGCACTCTGAAAAAAATACTGACCCTGCGTAAAACAGCAACACGTTGGAGGGAGAGTCGAGGATATGACCGACCAAACAGCCCCAATAAACCAGGTACCCCACCTGACGCAAACACTGCCAATATTTCAGGAACGGAAAACTCAGTGAACTTCAAACTGTTCAGGTTTTAACTTGCTACCCTTTCAGGTTTTTTTTATAAGCGCTTCAGAAATGGTGCTCTCTGATTAAATAGTTGCGCTTCTGTGTGAGGGTTAACAGGTGTAGCCTCATTGTGGTTATTATCAGCGAAGTGCAGCAGCACTGCTCGTCTGCATCAGATAAACGCCTCGTCGATGGAAAACTCTCCATCTCCATCTCTCTGCTTTTTCTCGTCCTGAGGTAGCCGCCATGACGAAGACCTTCGCTCTGTCTGTCTACTCTCTTTGTGACTTGGTGTGCATGTGTCATATGTTTTTACGTGTGTGTGTGTGTGTGTGTGTGTGTGTGTGTGTGTGTGTGTGTGTGTGTGTGTGTGTGTGTGTGTGTGTGTGTGTGTGTGTGTGTGTGTGTGTGTGCGTGTTTGTGTGCCTGGGTGTGTGTGTGTTTCTGAGGTTTCTGAGGTGAGGCGTCCTCTCGCTTCTCACGCGAAGTGCATCTGATGTTGCACATCACATGCTTACATGTGTTCTCAGTCTGCACAGTGAGATAGGCAGACATATATACGAGTTTTAAAGTAACACCTACACACTACATAAACTACCGTATATAAACTATACAAGTTTGTTTTGCGATTAAAATATATGCAGTGTTTTTTGCCCCATTTTATCCTGCATCTCAAATGCTGGAACAAGAAAAGATATTACAGATTTAAAACTTTTTATTTAATTTTTTTCCAATTTAGAAAATGTTATGAGTGTACTTATTTTGTGTCACGTCTCAGACAACTGAGGTTGCAGCAGTATTTCCTGACCCATGAGGAGATGATAACATTATTTCCATAAGCTGCATGTCACACAGTATTTAAGTCAGTGCTCGGGAAGCCAGACATTCAACAGTCTCCTTGATTTTCTCTAGCCGTTCCTCTTAATTTCAGTTTGATTTGAGGTTTTTTTTCTAAAGAGACCCTCGACCAAAAAGCGTTTCCTGT
Source organism: Limanda limanda (assembly GCF_963576545.1). Lineage (NCBI taxonomy): Eukaryota > Metazoa > Chordata > Actinopteri > Pleuronectiformes > Pleuronectidae > Limanda > Limanda limanda. Next base: position 9,194,731 of record NC_083647.1, on the reverse strand, counting down.
GTAACGCAAGTTGTTAAACGAACCGCCGTGGTATTTTGCTTACATGAGGTAGTCCAAATTTAAAATGCTTTCAGATTGAACTGGAGGATTTAATGACTTGTTGGCCTTTGTTCTCTGAAAGTTGACTTTCAGTCTCCTGACAGAATGAATTGTAAAGGGATATTACATTTTCACTAATGATTTCCAATGGATGATTACTTTAAAATGCTTGTCTCCTTTTTTTCTGCCCCCCCTTTTGACCTACTGTCTCACATAGTGCCTCACTGCTGGGCTCAAAGTCAAGATCAGGCACCCCAGAAATCACATAACGTTAGAGGTTAGTGTCTCAAAAGCATAATGGAGGGCATGCATGAAACCTGAGGTCGGTGACACTCTGATCTGTAAACAGCGAGGAGATAAAGGGATGCAGATCCAGCGGTTGTGGAGAAGAAGAAAGAAGGGCGAGGGGGCAGGGGGGGGGGGGCGGCTCAGCCTTGTCAGAAGGAAACTATAAATGCCTGGGTGTCTGTAGAAGCTGTGAGAACACTGGAACATCATCCCCTGTCACTGCGGTTCCGCAGGGGATATCAGAGAACTGTTCTCATGTGAGACGCAGATGTACTGAGCATGTTTGTGTTTGTCTGTGTGCGCATGTGTCTGACTTTGTGTGTGTGTCTGTGTGTGTGTGTGTGTGTGTGTGTGTGTGTGAGACAGAAAGAGGCTCCAGAGATTTTAAGATATCCTCTGCAAACAATTAGGAGCTGGTAGTGCTTCTCCTGTGGCTGTCTCTAATTAACACGGCAACGAGGCCTTAATTGGGAAGGAGATTTAGTTTTCCTTTTTTTTTCCTTTTCTGCCTTATGGTGGCTGTCTCAGCGGTTAGTTGTGCGAGGAACAGTGGGAACAGCTGATTTCCCCCGGCTGTCCGATTTAACAAATCCTGTGTCAACACTGACTACTTCATCTCTGTGTTTTCTTCCCAGGAATAAACATAAACATTCAATTTCAAATCAGGTGAAACTTTGCCACCTTTCTCGACTTCCCTTTCTCCAAAGAGCTGTTTGCGAGTAAAAGCCATCTGATTGGAATCGCCATGGCAACAAATGGCTTCCTCATTGACACTAACGTTTAGCGTCTCCAAGTATAGTGCACTCACCTCACCACACAGACCAAAAGTACCTCCTGGAAGTAAAGCAGAGTGAGAGACGGACTAATATGTTTTCTTTTTCTTTTTTTTTTGCTTTGCTCTTTTATTGTATTGCCCGTCTTCCAGTAAAGGGCCCGATCACGTGGAGCCCTGAGCTCGTGTTCTCACAGAGAGAGAGCGCAGAGTTTCACTTGATAATGAATGTCTGTGGTGAGAATCCCATTATGGCGCCGCTCCATCAAGCCTACAGAAGACAACAGGAGTCGAGAGGCAGAGGCCTTTAAGGGCCATATCAGTCAACTGGATGAGGGCTGCTGTGCAAATCAGATCCTCCTTTGTAAACCTCCTTCAGAGAGAGAGAGAGTGTGTGTGTGTGTGTGTGTATGTGTGTGAGTGTGTGTGTGTGTGTGTGTTGACAGAGATAAATGCATTCACACACTTCAAGAAGCACCCGGCGCTCACATTTGAACACACTTTTTTTGTTTAAACAAACACATTGTCACACTGAAATGTCAACTGGACAGAAAAGGGGATGCTGGTGGTGGGAGGGAGGTGGATAAGGGGAGAGAGAGAGAGAGAGGGGGGAGGATCAACACTCACCTCTGAGCAGATTGCTACTGTAGGTGGAGAAGGAGTCAAAGATGCTGTTGGATGCCATGACAGTCACGCCAGGAAGGGAGCGGAGCCTTTTCGTTTCAGTCGATCGCCCGCCGACCTTGCAGGGGCAAAGAAAGGAGGATTGAGCACGAGGGAGTGGGAGCGAAAGGAAGAGAGCACGAGAAGACAAAAACTCCTGGAGCTCGGAGCCCGTTTGCAACCAAGAATCTAGGGTTTGTGACCACCGCAGGAATCCCAAGCCACAAGCCTGCAGAGAGAGCAGCAGCAGCAGCAGGAGATGTTTGAGGGAGACGTGGAGAGGGAAAGGGTCAGAGGGAGAAAGAGAAGAAAAGGCAGCAAATGAATAATTTCACAAATGAAGCAACAGGAGAGTTGGTGTCTCCAGGTGTGGAGGTGGACTCACCAGGGCTGGAGATGAGAGGGGGCCCAACCGACAAAGCCTGGGTGGTGGGAGTGGGCCGGCGAGGAGGGCTGGGTTTGTGGTCCTCTGTCACGCCGTGGGGCTGAGGGTCTGAGGTTAGCCAGCTAGCCTGATATCGTGGTCTGTCTCTCTCTTTCCTCTCCTACTGATGGTGGCGGCCTGACTGGAACGCAAGCGCTAGTAAAAAAGGCTCAAAGCCACAGTCTTTCTGCATCCTCCTCGCCATCCTCCACACAGAGACATACACACACTCCCCTCCGTGAGTGGTGGAGCCCACGTCACATGTCACGTGAGGTCACCGGGCCTCTCTCCCTCCCTCCCTCCCACCCTCTCACCCTCCCTTCCTCCTTTCTCCTATCGTCTTTGCTTCTTCTCTGGTTTCTGTAATTTTTTTTTTTTTCATTTACTTTCCGTGCTTCTCCTTCTCTCTGACTCGCCGTACTTCACTCTCACTTTTCATTAGCCGTCCAAGTTTTGGAAACGTTCTATTTTCTTTTGAGTTCAAACCAGGCAGCGGCCCTTCGCCACTGTGGCTCCCTGTTTAGTGAGAGAGAGAAAGCGTTGAAACCGCTGCTAAAGAAGTGCCGAGGCTATAATGTATCAAGCCCCTGAACAAACACACGAGGAGAGAAAAAGGGCGAACAAGACGATGAGAAAGAGAAAGAGAGATAGCTGTGGCTTTGTGCCGCTGATGGGAGACAGGAAAGTGTTGTCTGCAACTGACGAGCAGCACGGAGCGGTTTGTTCTTGCCTGTGTATGTTCTGTGCTCGTTCTATGTTTGTCTGACTCACAGAACATCTGTGTTTGTAAGAACCGGTGGTTTTGGGCCTGCAACCCCCCCACCCCCCACCCTCACTTACCACTTGATAGTATCATAATCTTAGTCTCATTAGAAGCAGCGCTGCCAGTTGCTCCACTCGAGTCCTCCACTGGTTCTTATCTTTCCTCATCCATCCCTCACTCAGCTTATCTGTTTTTGTTTTCGTTCTTTTTTTATGTTAGATTTTGCCACATGAGCATAAACACTAAGGCATATAATTTTAGTTCACCTCACTACGGAGAGTTTCTACTGAAAAGAGAGTGTTTGTGGGCTCATTGAGTGGTGTCGCCTCTTTCCTGCTCTGAAACTGCAGAAGCGTTTTAACCTGATTGTGGTTTTCACACTTTTTTCATTTTCTAGGTTGAATTAAAGAACGGAAAAGTTGCCAGTGATGTGGCCAGCTGTGCTATTTGTACAGTATGAGCCTCAGAAGTGATTTGAGGCCAATATCCAATATAGTTTTTATTTTCTTTTTGTTTATGGTTTATTTTAAAGTTGCTGCAGCAGTTGTGTAAAAACAGGAAATGATTCATGTTGCCGTGAGTTTGTGCAGAAATGAAGTGCAGAGCAGAGTGACAAAAGTGCAGTCAGAGAGAGAGAGAGACTGTGGTGCTTTCCACCTGACAATCTTGTAGGACTGCATGTGTACATGTGTGTTTCTGCGTGTTTGTGTGTGTCTGTGATTGAATAAATCACTGGCATTTGCAAACCTGTGGTATCCACACTTCCTCTCTCCTTTCTCCTGTGTGTCCATGACACACTGACCATGTCTGGCCAAGGGACAACGGACCAAAACCACCGTCTGGTCACTCATGTGACCCCATCGCTTTCCCTGGAGACCTGTGTGTGTGTATGTGTGTGTGTGTGTGTGTGTGTCTGATGCATGGACCACATGATATTATTGTATGTGTATACAATACCATGTTCTCTGTGTGTATGTGTATGTTTGTATGAGAGAGAGAGAGAGAGAGAGAGAGAGAGAGGGAGAGGGAGAGAGAGAGAGAGAGAGATGGAGAGAGAGAGAAAGCTTGCCGGTCTTCCTGGTAGCCCGCACTGCCCTGTAAATGAGCAGTTGCCGTTGAGTTAGGCGGCAGCGCGGGCTAAATAACACGGCGTGTCGGCAAGTGTGGCCGAAAGCTGAGGCCACAGCCGCGGCCCCAGGGCTTTTATCAGTCCGTCCACGCGGCCACTACAGGCCTCTGGCTTAACCTCACCGACAGCAAAGCTTCCTCTTCTAACACCTCAGCTGCCTCCCGACATGGCCTGGGCTCCGGCCTGCCAGCCCAGGGACAGATTACAGCTGTGTGTGTCGCTGCTGAACAAGAGGTACTGCTGTCGTACAGGCCCACAGGGAAACACCACTCTCTGCAAGGCCAAAGCCAGGGTAGCTGAACCATGGAGCTGAATAATTCTTCAGCTTAAGAGAAAAAAATAGGAAGCTGTTAACATTTGAAGCTTTGCTTTTTCTTGCTTTTCTTCAGGTCTGGTGCATTTGAGGTGGAAAGTCTCTGCAGTGTCTGGTCTCATCTGTGTTTGTTTAGAAAAAGGGGGATGCTCAAGAGTGCAGAGCACTGGCTTCATAGCACGGGGCTTTGTGGTTGTTTCAGTTTATAATCATTTTACGTGCGTGTATTTGTGCAAGTGAGACATGTTGCTGGTAATAATTCATGTTGTCTTGTTTTTGTTTTTTCCGTTTAAGTGAGAAATACATTTTTTCCTCTGTTTGTTTTCACAAGGAGGGACTGTTTCACATTATTGTCAATTTCCCTATTTTTGTATTGCATCTGGATTTTCAATGAGCAATGGAGGAAAAGCAAAACAAATATAGAAGTCGTCCCACGGCATTTTGCAAGAGCGGGAACTGGCTCTATTGTAGTGCAGTCCAAACTTGATATTGGAAGAAGGCTCCGAAGTCGAGGCCTTTTCTTTAGTCCTCGGGCCGCTCTGTGTTTTTTACTTCTTTGTCTAGGTAAACATCTGCTTCATGTTTTGAAATCCATCTCATGGCTTTGCACCGGCCATGACCATGAGGGGAAAAATAGTCTGAGGATCATTGTGGCTGTCTTTCACTCAATTCTTTTTTTCCTCTGCCCAGGCCTTGTTTATCAAGCCCCTGTATTTAAGCTTAATATAACTCCTGTTTTGCTGAGAAAACTGTGGTGGTTTAATCACTGTCAGTGGTCCTACGCCTCTCGGGTGTGGCTCGCGAGGCAAAAAGGACCCAGTGCGGTCGTGCGTCCAGCTGCAAAGGGGCTTATTTTGTGGTCTAAAAATTGCAGGCTTCCCCATATGTTCCCCATAAACGTGGAATGCAGCGTGGGACTTGAGGAGGCTTTTATAATGAAGTGGCCGTCATTGCATCAAACACCATGGTCCTGTTTTCCTCTGGGATCGGCCATGGGAGCCCGTTTTAGGGCTGCATCCACAGGTCCAGTGTCCCGACTGCTCATTCACACCTCACACTGGGCATTAGCTTCCGATATCCCAGTCAGAATACCTTGGGCATATTCATATCATGTGCAGCACAGATTTGATAAACAAACATATTAAAAGAGAGTCCTCAACTACTTTACATGGTTCTTTTATTTGGATCACAAAGTAGAGCAGGAACCTTTTAGCAAAGAAGGTTCCTCTGAAAGTTCTCACGCTAATTCAAAGTATTTTTAGAGAGAGAAAAGTGGCACAAGAGAGTAGAAAAACCAAAATATAAAAGATGTGAAAATTCTTAATTGTCACATTTTAAAGAAACTGCTGTTAAAGCGCAACAGCAGCCAGTGGAAACTACGGAGAGCAGAGTTCTAAGAAAGTTGCAGTTGTATGAGAAATTAGTTCACTGTTACGATACTAGCTCAGCATTAATCTGTGTGTGCGTGTGTGTGTGTGTGTGTGTGTGTGTGTGTGTGTGTGTGTGTGTGTGTGTGTGTGTGTGTGTGTGCGTGTGTGTGTGTGTCTCTGCACGTGCGCGTCTTGTGTTGTTGTCATTGTAAACGAGGCACTCCCAGATGCAGTGGTTTCAGCGTGCAGTATCACGGTTGGAAGTGATCACCGGGCCCATTATTTATTTATTGGCTCCAGCAGACATGGAGACTCTGGTAACCACAGAGAAAGGAGGATAGTGAGAGGGGGGGGGCGCCGTGTCGCCACACACCGAGCAGACCATATCCCACAGTTTCTGGGGAGCGCTGCGTGTATACAGTAACCTGTGGCAGGACTTAGACAATGGAAAGTCTACGATGGGACATGGCAGAAGGGGAGGGCCAAAGCTGCAACTTTGATATCTATGCAGAAAGTCACTGTGGAACACTGATCACCAAGATGGTGGAAGAACATGATTTAAAGGCAAAAATCATCAGGAGGTGTTGTGCATGTTGTGGAAGACAGATAGTTGTGTTCTGTCAGTGCAGTTTTGTAGGTGTGGCACCTGCTGCAGCTCTTTCAGTTTACAGTTTGAATGTTTACAGGTAGTAAACCCTCCATCCCACCTCCCCTCTTCAGTCCAGCTCTTCCTGTTATTCCGAAACTGTGCCAACACAAAGACCCCAGCATCCAGCTTCCTTCACAGCAGGTTGATTCAAAACCCCCCAGGCCGCCACTGGCAGGGAGCGGTGTGGACTAATTCTATAATTTATTGCTGCCTTCCTGTTTACCTGGTGAAATACAACACAAAATAAATACTGTACATTCCATCACAACAGCCACGTCACATCCTCAGTGGTCATTTTTACATGTTCAGATTAAAGAGGAATAAGAGAAGTGAAGTCTGATGTTGTAACCTGTGCTTTCTGGATTAGGTTTTTCACAGTGATGTGGCAGTTAAAAAGTAGATACAATAGATATTTACATTGCAGTGGGGGGGGGGGGGCGCAATTTTTAAAATGTATTTTATTTAGGGGGGCAAACAAACTAAAAACAGACTCTTTTTTTTCTCTTTGGGTGGGGGGAATTATTTACTTTATTATTTACTTAGTTTTATTTCATCTAAGTGTGTAATTTTTTTGTATGTAATTTTCTGTAATGTTTAATGTAGAGTGCTCTGTATGCTCTTCATGTTCTCTTGCATTGTGAAAATATTTGGAAAAATAAAAATAACACAACACACAATATGCCAATGCTATATATATGCTAATGGTATGCTCAGCCTGCTACAAAAATGTAGCCTCACTGTGAATGTTATTGTCGATACTTTCATGCTGTTTGCATTTTTCAAAGAGATGTTTTAGGTCTCGCACCCACGTCGTTGTCCACAGTACCTCCGTGCCGACTGCAGAGACTTTAAAAAAGCAAACGGGGTTTTTTGTAAAGAAATCACCATATTAACCACAGTTCAACCTGAAACCAGTTGCCTCACAGCGGAAGTAACTCAGTGACGTCGGACCTGAATCGGGGTCAAGGGTCGACCTATCACATTAGATTAAAGAAACGTTAATCAATACCTATTGGCTGGAAATAAAAGTGGGAGTGTCCAGGGCGCAGAGCTGCGTCCCCTGGGAAATCTGCAACAACCAATGAAAGAGCAGCCTGAGGTCCCATGGTTGACACAAGTATAAGGACCCACATTCACATCCATTTGGCCGGCGCCCCACAGCAGGAAGTAATGTATATAGACAGAAATTAATCAAATACAATTTAAAAACAACTGCTATTGAATGGTCACAAGTGTTTATGGTCTTCCAGGAGCATTGTAGGAGTAAACTATTATTATATAATTAATAATTAGGTTTAACATTTGTACACAGGCTTTTTTTGTCTCAGGATCTAGGAGGGGGCGGCGCCCGACCGCCCAGTATTAACCAGCCGCCACTGATGGATATACTGTGAATATTAGTCCATAGAAGGTTAGGGTGGTCATTTGTTTCAGAAACACGTTTTGTATTTTTATCCAATTTCGAATGATATAACTTTTTGTTTATAAAAATAACAAAAAAAAAAGCCATCATCTGTGGCCCTCGCAGGACTGGAATAATCACGGACAAACATTTAAATAGAAGACCGAATGAAAATATTGGCTGGCATACAAGACCAAAGTCTTCATCAGCCGAAGCAGAAATGATTACGAGGATTACAGGATTACCAACCCTAGTTTTAATGGGGATAACAGTGGTGCATTAGAAGTACGTTTTTTTAAAGCCTTTAAAAAGAGAAGAAGCTTTGCAAGGCTCAATATGCCACCATAGTGTGTCACCCACTAAAAACATACAAACTGATTATGATGATTACCAACAACATTACCTTCCAACAAAAAGGTTATGTTTTCACCCCTGTCAAAAACAACTGAAAAGATTTTCATTATGTTGAATAATTAATTTGTATCCCTATTTTTTCTCTTTACATTTTCACCAATTTCCCAGGGTACAATGCATGAATCTTGATGAAAGAAGTCAGGCATATTTAGGGGACTGAGTGAAGTGAGTGTTTTCATATTGGTGCAGATCCACATAATAATTTAGATCTAACAGATTTAAATGTGGTTTTATTGGAAAGCAATATATTTTGTATTTTGATTGTGGCATCTTAAATTAGAGAGGGTTACGTAGCTGAAGGAAACACATCACGATCATAGATTAGAAATTCAATACTTCATAGTTATACCAACAAAGCTGATTGAAATTCATCTTAGTGAGCTCATCCCAAAACAGGCAAGAAAGAAAATACACACACACTGAAAATACAACAAAAAATGTATAAAACACAAGCATTTATTCTTTGAAAATCCTCTCAAGAAGACGAACAGTACAACAAACTCAACACAACACTGAGCGCCTTCATCCTGTTTTGGTTCACAATCCTTATCACCTTGTGCCTGTGTGTTTTGCGAACCTCCCTTCTTCACCAGAGTGGTAAATTTACACTCGGCTTTGAGGTACGCACAGGCACCACATCACGGCAGCAGAGCAGCTGGAGGCTGAAGTGCTGCAGCCTCACATAAAAGCACCCGTAAACCCGAGACCTCAGTTACCCCAAATGCCCCAACGCACAACACACACACACACACACACAAAGCTCAGCCCCAGCCAGACCAGAATAGAGCAGACCATGGTCTTGCCACAAACACCAACTAATCCCATTGACTTCAGTGCATCATCAGGATCTTCTGAGCTAACACAGGTGGAATGCTGCAATGCTGTAGAGTCTTTTTTATGGTTTTTCTTTTTGTCATATTTGATCTTTAGAACACACACAGAGATGCGCATCTCCTACGTAGCCAGAGGTTTCGCTTCTCAGCGATGCAGCGAGTACGTCAGCGTCGCAATCATTCTTGCATGGAGCTATTGTGACAAACACAATTTCTCCCTGGAATCAATAAAATATTCTTATTCCGATGCTTATTCTGATTATTACCTGTGCGTGTACTTGTGCATGTGTTTATGCATGTGCATACATATTTCCTGTGGTCCAGACATTGGTTTCTTGGATGTGACAGACGAGCTTGCAGATATGCTAATTTGTGTTAGGCAGGATGTTTCTCTATAGCAGTTGCAGAGTGGTGTATTGAGACGCTGTGTACGTGTGAGCTTGTGTCACTGCACTGCTGCATGAAACAGTCAGTGCAGTCGGACAAATTGTTAAAGAAAAGGTGCAGTGTATGGAAGGGCCTTGATTGACAGAAAGTGACACATATTTATATAATCTCACCTAAATTAAATTATTATTAAAAGAAATGTAGTCAGTGTATCAAAACAAAAGTTTTCATTATGCAGGCAGGACTCCCACTTTCATTTTTATGTTTTTATATATAATAAAATATAATTGTTATTACTGATGGTTGTATGTATAAGCATCATTTTATTGTTGTAGCTGTATACATTGTAAGCCCTAACAATATATAGGGTTTATATATGAGCTGATCAAATCTTTTCAACTCTTCAAGATTTGTAAAACCACAGTAACAATTTTCATTTTATATCTGTTGCATAAAGAGTTTGATAATTTGTACCTGATGTGATGTTTGTTATTTAGTCTTATTTAACTCCAACTTGTGAGAGATAACGTGAGTGTTAGCAGCATGATACCACATGACTGTGTGTGAGTGTGCTTGTGTGTGCGTGCGTGCGTGCATGCGTGTGTGTGTGTGCGTGTGTGTTTCTGTATGTGTGTGCTTGTAAGAGGGAGACAACTAAATCCAGCTGATTTAAACAAACTAGGTCTATCATCTGTTTGCATTCAAAACAAAAAACGAATGATCTTCATTGTTTGTATTGTTTGAACTTTCTAGTAAATTTTAGTCAACTGAAAAGTTTGTTATTTTGTGGCAAAGTTCAGTGATGTTCAAATGACGCAACATGATACAGTTGTTAGAAAACTTAATTTTTTTCTTAATCTCCATAATAAACAGGAACAGATCATTTATTTTTTATCCAACTCAAGTGTGCGAATCCATTAAGGGAAAATAACCAATGTTACTTTTCAAAGAATTTAATAAAATAAACATCCATCATGTGAAGTAAACAAGTGAATTGATGCATCAAGACATTATCCACTTGATTAATAGCAGATGAAAAAAAAACTCAAAAAGGGCATCACAACCGTTTGCCTCGCATCACTCTGTGTTTTTGTGTTTGTGTGTGTGTGTGTGTCTGTGTCTGACCTGCTTTCATATAACAGTTCTCACATTTCAGTACCTCGGTGGGTTTTACTGACCTAGAATGAGGGATGGGGGCTCAGGAAATCCATGGCTGTGTTAGTGTGTGTGTGTGTGTGTCCATGTTACAGTAAATGCAGGCATATGTGCATAAGCCTTTTATAGTCTTTTGAAAACCAGTAACATAATAGCGCACACCATTTTTCTTCAGAATGTCGTTCTCACTTTCTCTTTCTCCCGTCCCTCGTGTTGCCTCTCTTTCATTTGTCTCCCTCTTTGACAAATAGGAGCGACGTCCATTAGGATGCTTGATGAGGTGATGGTGACACAGGGCACTGCCGATGGCCCCTTACACCGTCTCAACTCCACACACACAGCTCTCAAGTCTCCCTCTCTCTCGCTGCCTCCCCGTTCATCCTCTGTGCTCTTTAATATCAGAGCTCATTGCTCTTTGTCGTCCATTGCAACGCATGCCTGCACTGTCTCTGTGTGTGTGTGTGTGTGTGTGTGTGTGTGTGTGTGTGTGTGTGTCTGTGTGTGTGTGTGTGTGTGTGTGTGTGTGTGTGTGTGTGTGTGTGTGTGTGTGTGTGTGTGTGTGTGTGTGTGTGTGTCTGTGTGTGAATCACTCAGCTCTGGCGAACGCTCCTCACTGGTCGAAAACCAGGCTCAGCAGGCGCTACACATGTCTGATCTATGATCCAGGGCTGGCTTTTATTCTGTGGGAGACGTACAGTGTTTCCTTTGTGGTTGGAGAGTGTGTGTGTGTGTGTGTGTGTGTGTTTGTGTGTGTGTGTGTGTGTGTGTGTGTGTGTACATGGGTTCCTAATGAAGGCCACTCAGGCGGCCTCTCCCCTGGCGTCTAATGCATCCCAGGCCCCCCGGACTGGCTGGCAGTGACTGCTGGGCCTCGATGGAGCAGACCAGAGGAGCAGGTATAATCTGCATAACCCTGCCTCACTCCTCAGCCCCTCACACCACTCTGTTCCAGTCTACAGACCTTTATGCTATATAGTGCCTGGGGTGTCAAAGAGCACCTTGAGACCACCTCCAATGAATCTCCTGCTCAAACCAGGGTTTGATATGGAAGAGACTTCATCAAACACAAGAGGAAATGCAGACTGAATGGTGACAGGTCTGGGCCCAGTTCACTCTTTCTTAAAATATACTAAGTAAGGTTAGTTATATTAAGAAAATAGTTATTCATTAAACATGGAATTGCCTCATATGGGTGTGTTGTAACTCTACACTCTACAATTATCAAAACCGTCACACTGAATGAAAAATATGGCCTGTTATAAAACATGATAAAGTCGTTTTCTTGAAGAACAAATAATCACTTTTTCACTCAATATTAACTGTAATCCAATAAATTAGTATTTTATCATTTCTAAGGTATATCACGTGTAACAGTATTAGACCATGCCATTTGACCTCAACCCCCCAATGTTTAACCCAAAGTTATGCCGTTGCCATAACTAAACACCGGGCGTGTGGAAACATCACCTGATTACCATCTAAGGTCTCAAACTTTGGCAAATTGGCAAGAAATGTCACTGTACTTAAGAGATTCAGAGATTTGACAAAGGCAAAAAAAAAAAACAGGCTTAAATTATTATTTATAATTCAAACAATACTCTTAGTGCTAAAATCCTACATATCTAATTCTTTAGCTGCATATAACATAACAAGTCAGTGTTCCTTCATTACAATGAAAATGCGGCTGTAATTTATTTCTAAATAAATACTGCAACAGCTTACACTCTTAATCCACATCTGACAATTGTCCTAAACTAATTCACTTCACTCCTATTTGAGTAAGTTGTGTTATGAACCACAGGGCCCAGATGTTTTTGTGAAGTACCGTATAGCCAGAATATATAGGAGCTTGATTGCAAGACGACTTCCCCTTTTTTCCAACAGCTGTTTTTAAGACACAAATTTTTTGAGGACATGAAACACACGTGCACTTGCTCTGTTGAAAGTATCCCTGAGATAATATTTATCTAAAATGAAGAATGTTTTCATCATTGAAGCTCTTTCTCTCACATATGTAAAACATGAAATGCGGTAAAACTACATAAAAACCTACAAGTATATATGTTGTCACAGACTTGCACTCTCTCCTGTCAGGATGTGGAAGCAGTCAGAATTATTTCCTCTGACATATTTCAGACTGTAGTTTTGAGCTCTTCATCTGTGACGACCTTAATTCTTGGCTGTTTGACAGATTTACACCCTGGTTCGTTTCTGTAAAAAGACGTCAGCAGACACAATGGTTTAGTTTTCAGTGGTAATATCAGGGCTAAATATACATGTACTACTCGCTATTGTAGCAAGAATAAATGAGCAAACAACCCATAATGCAACACTCTGCAAAAGGTCATGTTCACCGGTTCTCTCCATTCAACAAAAATATCTATCAATCTCTTAATCTTTAATACAGTCCAACTTTTTTAAACACAAATCTATAGTAAAAATATTTATCAATTAATGCTTGTAACCATGTTTTACCTAAGGGTTGTTGGTTTTCATGGGATTTATTGAAAAAAATACTGCATATTGCCAGTTTTATCTTTAAAGGACAAATCAGAAGTTTGAAATACTGTCCCTGTTAATATGTAGAACTTAAACACTTGGAAACAGATTATATATATATATATATATATATATATATATATATATATATATATATATATATATATATATATATATATATATATATGTAGTTGTTGTTATTGTTATTATAAGTTAATTATATATTAATTCTGTAATTTGTATTCGCCAATTTACTGTGAAACACCAGATATTACTGTGACTTTGGATTTCAAGTAACAATTAGCACTTTTGTATTGTGTATTGCACACACACACGCACAAGTGCGCACTCACATCTGTAGCTGCCCCATTATGTAGGTTAAAGGTGTATACATATCTCAATGTATCCTAAGGTATACATAGAGGAAGATAGCAAGAGAAAGATAATATATACATATATATATATGTATGTTTGTGTTTCATATGCAGTACATGCAGTGCTAACACATGGTAGTGCTTTAGTACAGGCTCTGCGTTTGGAAGACAACACTTCTGAAGTTGTTTCCCACGCTTGTTGCTGAAAATAGGTCTAGAGTTTGGTTCATCAGTAACACACATACACACACACACACACACACACACACACACACACACAAACACACACACACACACAAAAAACTCTACACAGAAACTATGTAACCCTTTCTGTAATCCATGCATTATTCCATCTATATACATCTTATGGCACACTGTTGAAAGATGCAGGCGCTTTTTGCACCTTCTACCTCAGAAGACACTTAAAAGAATGTGTGCATCTTTTGCTGCTCATATGCAGATTTTTTTTTGGCGTGCATGCGTGTCTGTCTGTCTGTCTGGAGCGGGTGTATAGCCAGGTGCTTGCTGACATACTGGGGCTTTGTGGTTGTGGTCGGTGGCTTGCTTGCTGTGCAGACAACCGAAAAGGAACTGTCTCCTTTCTTTGTATTTCTGTGTGTGTCTGTGTGCATGTGTGAGAATATAACCTTAATGTGAATTCCGTATCATTTAGTGATCCGTGACAAGGTTGGGGGTTTGGTTTCCGCTGCAGTGCTACTTCAGTGCATGTTAGTTTGCTGCAGTCTGCCAGTTTGTGTTTGCAATTTTGTTTAAGTGACTCTTTGTTTGTAGATATTTCGGATACATGTTGAACTGTGAATGTGTGCGATGCAACAGAACGGACACAGGGCAACATCATCTGTCTCGATCCTCAGTGAGTTTATCAAATTAAACTGAAGCAGCAGAAGGTTTGGCAGCAGGTAATAGATCAGTTACATTGTAACATTCAGCGTGATCAAAGTCCCTTTCTTTTTGTAGTGAGAGACGATGGTTGGAGCGGGGGTGAGACGCTCTGCCCTCGCCACAGCCTCGGCTCAGCACCCATGGTGGCACCGCGTCACATGATGCCCTGGGTCTGGTGTGATTGTGGCCTCGAGGGCTTGAAGGCAGCAGCCCAGGTCTGTGGGCACATGACACGAGTGTGATATGGTAAAACTTGGGCTAACCAAACTCACGCTCTAAAGACTACAGAGCTGCTTCTATCATGTGGTGGAACGTACTTCACTAGAATATATTGATTTGACCTATCTGGAAGGACTTTGAGTCACATATGTTTGAAAAGTGGCTCCGCCTCCGATTTGGATTTCCCTCTTTCTTCGTCCTTTGGTAAATTTAGGGTTTCTACTCATGAGTGATGCACAACCACACCCAAGACAACATGTAATTACATCTCACCCCAATCTTTTGATTTAATACGGGGCGTGTTTTTATATGATTTTTGCATAAACAACTTTGATCCTTGTATGTCCATAAATAATTTATACAGCAGTGTAACACCTTTGTGTACAGAGAGAGACCTAGAACAAGGCTGATGTTGCCACATGAGTTCCCACATTCTCACGGTGTTGGTTAGCCAAACCTCTTTACCCAGAACTCTTGGCTAAGGTTCTTCTAAGTTGAGTCATCTCGACACAGCTGAAAGCTTCAGCTTCACCCACACACAAACCACTGCTCACTATCTGAGTCAAAGAGTTGAAGCCCTTAAACCTGCACACACACAAACACACACACACACATTCTCTCAAACACACACACACTCAATACACAGATTTAGCCATTGTAAAGGTCGTGATTTGACCTCTCGCAGTTGTTCATAGGTTGATTGGAAAATGTCATCTTCCTGTTCAGTTAAAAACCATAACTACCACTGCCTCAACAAAACCCCCCACACACAGATACACTTTTCCACTGCAGCGTCAACCTGTTTGACATCACATGATATCTCAGTCAGACGCTGCTGTAGTGATTCATATGCGCATGGATATGACATTCCCTGTTGCATCATTAGCAGCGTGTGCTCTTCACAGAATAGATAAACATTAAAGCTATCTGCAAAAATTCTGCAGTGTTTGATCTTTTTTAAGAAACAAGACTTCCTTGGGTGTGGACAGCTATGAATCATTTCTTAGTTTTTGTGCTTCAGCCAGTAACGCAATGAGTATAGTCTAATAAATAAACCCAATGAAGTCAAGAGATTGCCTTCTCATTATTACTACCATGTAATTAAAAGTAATTACCTCCGCCAAGGAGGCATGTTTTTGTTTATGTTTGTTTGTTAGCATGATAAAAAAAAATGATGTAGATACAGACAAAGGGGCTGGATTCAGTTTTCTTCTTTTACCACTTTCTTTACTTACTTTCTTCAACATTCAACAAAAAGTTTTTTTTCCATAACTTCTGGTGCCTAAATGGTGCCAGAACAAAAAAAAAAAAACACAAAACGACAGTCGACAAAATGAATAGCTTTATTTTGTTCCCATTACACAGAATTGTTTACTGGTTTCGGAATCCTTTCACATGAAATACAAATACACTTTCAACCTTATTTAGGCCTTTTGTCGTCATGCCGGCCTGAGTTGGAAGTAACTGTTGGCTAATGTTACTTTGTGCAACAGCCTCGTGGAGGGTGTGTAAAAGTCAAGTGTTATGTTATCCAGACACATGCGGTAAATGGTTATGTTACCTGTAACAGATTAAATATTTCAATACAAAGCTCAGGCAATGAAATGAGGCACACAATCTGCATTGTGATTCAGTCTGACAGGTACCTGCTGTGTAGGCATCGCCATTCTAGTAACTTAGTAATTTTAAAAGAAATGATTATTATTATCTGCCACATTGATGATGGATAATGATAAGATGCTATACGTGTCCATATATTGATATACTAGATAAGGAGACATCATGGCGGGAAGGATTTCTTGAATTTAAATGTTTCTCTTTGACTTGAGACATTCATCATTTGAAACCTGAATCCTCCTCCCAAATATTGTGCTGAAGGATATTGTGTCTTTTCAGAAGTGATTTTAAAGTTTGTTGAAAGGTTTTCGGTGTGTGCGAATGTGTTTTGGGTTTGTTTGTTATGTGCAGAGTGCCGACCTGCCGGCTGCTGAGTGAAATTAGAGACAGGTTGGCATGGGGAAGACTTGCCTTGGCACAGCGCAGGCCGCAGACGGGTTCCGGTATGAGTTTACAATATAGTTTTCTTCTCTGTGGCTTGACAACTCTGTGCTCTGAGAGAGACTCAACCTTGTGACAGACATGCTATGCACTTTCCCACAGCCACTGAGAAGCTAAGGCCACTTTTATGGTTGCTTAACTTTTAAATTTGGCTACCTTGGCTGCTATTGTAGCAACTTTGTATTTCCTCCTTCACTTACGAGGAGCAAAACTTATCATGCATGTGCTGAAACCCTCGCATCTATTTGGCAACCACTTTTGAGACTTAAAGGTCAAAGTAAAACAGTATTTGAGGTTTTATCCTGCAGAACCCTTTTCATATTCAACATATAAGCTCCCTCCTCTTGGAATCTGTGGCCCTTGAAATGATTCGAAAAGAAATCTGACCCAATGTTTTTTTTTTGTTTGGATTTTTGCTTTCAGGCAGCACAAGAATAGTTGGTTGAGTCAGGACTTACATAAGCCAATGGTCAACAGCCTGGAGATGAGAAGCAGATCTGAATCACTTGTGGTTGTCACAACGTGTCACTCATTCGTTGGATGTTTCCATCATGCTAATGATAAATGTATACCTGCTTCCAAAATCACTTCAAGCTCAACAAGCTCCCCTGCACCCACACAAGAAGCAATTTGAGTGGTATCAAAAAAGTATGTGATACTGTTTTATATATTTGCATAATTTACAAATTAATATATTTGCATTGTGTTTGAAACTGTGTTTTTCAAACTGTGAAAGTTCCCTGTCTTAAGTTTACTGAAAGTTGTTTGTTTCAGTTTGGTCAGGAAGGAATCGTCACTATTACACATCCGCCGGCCTGTATCAGCATAATATCATATTTTCTAGACTAACCTTTTTTTTTTGCTGTTCACGGTCGCTTTGTTGTGTGTGTGTGTGTGTGTCTGTGTGTTGTGTCTGTGCGACTCCCCGCAGCCTTCCCTAAATCGAGAAGGCAGAAGTGAGAAATGGCTGAAAAGAAAAAAAAGTAAGGCCTGCGTCTTCCTGTTATGTGTGCGTGAAACCCCAGACGTCTGTCTAGGTTGCTCGCACGCAAACGCCGTCCCGAGAGCCATGGCAACGGCAGGTCCCCACACACAGAAAAACGGAAGTGAGCCGGCACGCAGAGGAAGTTATTGGTTTTTCAATGGCCATGACAGCGGTTTCATGAGAAATTCTGTGACTCTGCCCTTGTGCTGCGCCGACGGACAGCCGGCGTGGGAATGTAGCCTTTTTGTAATTTTGACAGAGATGACACCTATGACCAAACGTCTGCCTGTCTGATCATCCTCAAGCATGTGAGACAGAAAAGAAACCAGCATCAGAAATGACATCAGCTTAAAATGTAGGTTTATCAGTTACATCAAAGACATACTTGATGGATCTCTGAAGGTTTTCCCACTGTATCGTGCATTAAAACATTAATGCTGCAAGCTGCTTAGCCTTCCAACATCATATAACATTATCCTGGACACCAAGTTTCCCCGTCGCTCTCCGTGACGTTAGGCAAACCAGCCGACAGCGCTCCCGTCACTGTGTCCGTCTGCCGCCATGGAAACGGTGACGTAGGGCTCACCTGGTCTTAACAAAACCCAGCGACATCACCCTGTCTTTTACTCTTGAGTTCTCACCCTATAGTTTTGTGTGTGTGTGTTGAGGTTAGAATTGCAGGGGTAGGCGTTTACAACCACACATATTGAGAAGAAGTCGTGTTTCTTTGATAATTCACCAGAACTCTCCTCAGCCAGGAAGAGACTCTCACAACGACTAAAGCTTTACCTCCCCCCCCGAGAGGCCTCCCGGAGTGGTTTGTGTCATGCTGCAATAACTCCTTATCTCCTGTTACTCAGACCTTCGATGAGGTTTTAACCATCACCTTTCCCTTGCTCAATACAAGGTTGCCTAATGCCAGATGATTATCAGTTATTGGGCAAATAAGCTCCACAGAAGTGCATACTCACTCCTTTGAGTTCTCATGGTTGTCTGGCTGTTTGGTTTCACTGTGACAGTAGAATTTACAACACAGATGAAAATTTATCTGCAGATCTGCAATTTCCCTTGTTCCACTTTTCTGTAGAAATTAAAGACCTTTTCTGTTTCAGATTGTGTTCTTATACTCCTGAGGTAAGCTACTTAGTATAGTTTGTGACTGTTGAATGCCACTCTTGTTTGGCATTTCATCTGAGAGACAAATCTTTATGCCTACATGAGTCAACAGCAACATTCCGACACTCTGTCCATTTCTATATAACGGTTTTCAGACAGAATTCCAAACAATTTGGTGCAGACTTTCTCTTGAGCAGGTGATTCTCCTCTCAAACACGTTCACAACAACAAATAAATCTCCGGGGGGTGGTGGGACAAACACGTATCAACTCTGCTGCAGAGATCACATGTTTTTGTTTACAGCACATTGACCCTGGCGTTGTCTCTTATCATCTGGTCATCTTTGTCGGTGTCATCTACACGTATGGATACGCCTAACCACCTGGAAATGTATGTATTATTTTTTCCGTCTTTCGCACATTTGAAAAGTCATCAACACTCCCACTCACTAGCGGTGAATCATCCAGAAGATCTCCTGCTGTGTTCTCACATGGGCTCATTTGTATATTCTGCAGAGTTTTTACTCGGGGGCTGTCAGGAGAAACTCTGGAGAAAGTCCTGATCCCCTCGCCTGGACATTTGCATCCTCACATACAGCCCCTCTGGAGAATGTCAGGAGATATTCAGCAGTTCAGTGCATGTCTGAAAGCAGTATATATGTAATAATTGTATCAGTGCTTTATCTCGCATTGCATAGGAGGCATTGCAACTTGCAGCGGTAGTGCGGCGGTGCATGTTGCTGTTTCCTACCATATCCCACAGCCACACCTGCCACAGCCTGGCTTCTGCTTGGCCTCAAGCCTCCTGTGAACTGCGCCTAGGTTGACCAAGCATGCCACCAAGCACACTTGGAGGCAGGGCTCCCCTCAGCCAGAACCCCACAACCGACACCCCCCCCAGGCCTCAGCCTCCTTAAGAGCCGAAGAAGCAGTCGGTTTGAGGCAACTGGGGGGGAAACCACCCTTGCCTCTAACTCGATTCTGTGGTGCTCAGACACTAGTGGCTGAGAGCCGTGCCGGATCGAGGATGAAACTGGAAAGAAGCACCTGACGCTAACTGCCGTGTGAGTGTGTGTGTGTGAGTGTGTGTGTGTGTTAGTGTGTGTTAGTGTGTGTGTGTGTGTGTGTGTGTGTGTGTGTGTGTGTGTGTGTGTGTGTGTGTGTGTGTGTGTGTGTGTGTGTGTGTGTGCGTGCGTGTGTGTGTGTGTGTGTGTGTGTGTGTGTGTGTGTGTGTGTGTGTGCACGGCTGAGCAAGAGCAAAAGAGAAAAAGGAGTGGAGAAAGAGAGACCGGAGGGGGGTTTAGGGGCTGCTAAATGCCAGAGTCACCACAGGTGGGAGCTCCTCTGTCGACCCCATTAAAACCAAACAACATGGAGGGTCTGTTCACTCACTCTGTGACTTGACGTCCAACAATGTTGCAGGCAGTGGCCACAGCAGGCAGGGAACAAGATGTGTTCAATAAGAAAGTACACTTCATCAGTTTCCTTTCAATGTGTTGACACAGTTGTAAATGCCACGCGGTTTGGTTAGAGGGGGACAGGCTGCACAGGGTCTTCTGGAAAGTCCCCTTCTGTAAGAGATGTGCTCATGAAGGTTACATGCAGGGACATCTTCCAACCATATATATTACAGGTGACTCACGTATTCGCATTTAAAGGGAAAACCAAGGTTGCTGACCTTAATAAGCGATATGGTTTTTTTGGACTTTTGGAGTTTGAAAATCCCCTCGAAAAGTGTGATTTACCAGAGAAACGCCTGTCGTCAGCTCTAGCTTTAACTGACGCTCGCAGATTTACATTTAGTGAAATTATTTGTTATGAAAGATCTTACTTTTGCTACTTCTTAACTACAGTTCCATATTCATCATATATTTCAGAGAAGTCTTCTTACACATTGCGGCTGAATCTTTTCAATACCTGTGATTTTGTGGTGACCGATCCTATTGAGATCCATTACATTGTCCAGTAAAAGACTTCTCCTGTGCGGCCTGGTTTTAGGGCCCTGGTTAAAAACACAAAACCAAGCCAGGCTTTTAGGGTTGCTGCAGAGGAAAACCACCACTCCTCGACAATGAATATTTTACCTTACTACCGGCAGTCCAGCAGCATTTAGTGACCACGGGCAGTGTTAAGTGTTCCTGACCAGAGGCGAAAGGGGCACTTAACAAATGATGATGCCCACTATCTATCAGTGCTCTGGGCTGCCACTGCTGCCTGAGAGCTGCATGGTGGCTGGAGCCAGACCACTCTACGCCCACCACTGACCTGCCAGCTAACCACACACTCCACAGCCTACAGCAAACACACCTCCACTTCCTGCTGGAGGAGGGACTCTCGTCGACAATCAAACGACAGCTGCCACTCTGGTGGCTAGGCTGACCCTCTGACCCCAACCATCACAGTACAGCAATGGCCCCGGCCTGACCTCTTTATGAGGCCTTGTACACTATAGATAAGCAGAAGTGTTTTCAGACATTAAAGCCCAATTCATGCTTCTGCTTCGAAGCTGCGCCGTAGCCTTCACGTAGACGTGTACTCTTCACAGAGCTCCACGCCGTACCCTGGCGTGCGCTTCCCCAAACATTTAACTACAGGCCGAGGCGTTCGGCAGACTTCATTTTTTGAGTAAGTTGAAGGAACGAACACGGACGATGTCTTCCTTTTCTTTGTTGCAGTTCTTTGAGAAAAAGTAATTGCTCTTCAACATCTATCAGCTCCAACTCTAACACAATTCGATTAGTACCACTCGCCATTGTACTGAGGTAAACAGAGACGACAGAGACTTTGTAAATAAGCGGACCAGAAACCGGAAGACACCCATCATCAGCATAGAAACTCTTTGCTCTATCGCGTCTCACACACACCTACCTGCACAAAACTATGAATCCTCGGCCCTGAACCTATGGCATAGCTTCGACGCAGAAGCATGAATCAACCTTTACTCTGCAAAACGTCAAGAAAAATTCTGATCAGATGTGGTTACAACAACAGGAAAATATTTCCGAACATTTAGACGAGGGGTGGCGCCTGGCTAGAGCATGGTGGACAAAGAACATGACATATAGATTGGGTTTTTGTTTACAGCACATTGACACTGGCATTGGTTCTTACTTCAAAGGATCTCAATGTTGTTTTCTTTCCAAGTTGACAACTTCATCTGTGTATTCAGTTCCTTGATCTTCACGCTGCCCTATTCTCACATGGGCTCACGCGGACATTTTCCTTACATTGTACTTGGGGGATGGAAACTGACTTGTACAATTGCGTTCTCATAAACTGTCCTTTCTGAACATTTTCCTCTTGGGTTTTCATCACACCCAAATAAATAAAGGTTGATTTTGAGGTTACCTTAGCCACCAACCACTACCGCCACCCTTTGCACAACAGCAGCAAATAAACTCTGGACATACAGTAATTCCTCAATTTGTTAGAAAATTCAGCTTGTCAAGCCGACATGATTAAAGCAGAAGCAAATCAAATCTGTTGCGCGTGGTTGCGTCGTACAATATCGGCCTGTGTGATGCTGCGAACAGACAGGACAGCCAGTGATAACTCTGGGCTGATTGGATTTTCCACCCAGTGGGACTTCCAGTGGGAGCTAATTGTTGATTGGGAGTGTGCTAGATGCCCTCAGACCACTCTGATGGTTTCACATGACACTATAACAGTCAGGGGTCCCCTGGGGCCCCAGGTGCGGTGGGTGCAGTGTACATGTGAAATGATGCTTATCACTGATAGGCTGGCTCAGAAATAGCTGTAATGTTTTGAATGCTCTGTTTTGTTTCTCTGCACAGAGCTGTACAGTTGTGTAGATACACTCGATTTCCTGCTTAATTCTGAAAACAGCATTTGACATCATCTATGCTGTTGTATGAAGTATGAGTCCAAGAAAATGGAACCAAATAAACAGAATAAGAGTAATTTTACTGGAAATAAAACAGAGGGAAAAGCGAAGGAAGGAAGACAGCAACAACACACCTCACTTTTCCTCCAGCCCTGGCCTGAGGAGCAGCCAAAGACGCAGCAGGAGCAGAGCAAGTAGTGAGTGATGGGAAAAGGGAAGAAAAAAAAGGAGAAAGAGTAGCCAGCAGGCCCTCTGTGTGGTCCTCCTTGTGAGCGTGTTCTGTTTAACTCTCACCAAAGGGTTTAAAGTGTTACAAGTGCATTAGTGCCGTGGGTCACGCCTTTGCTTGGCTAACCTCTGACCCCCAGCCTCTCCAGCAGCTCCAAGCGGGAGAGTGAGCTCATGTTGAGGGGTAAGGCCCCAGTGTTTAGAGAGGGGAGTTGCCCCAGGGAAGTGTGTGTGTGTGTGTGCGTGTGCGTGTGCGTGTGCGTGTGTGTGTGTGTGTGTGTGTGTGTGTGTGTGTGTGCGTGTGTGTGTGTGAGTGTGTGTGTGTGTGTGTGTGTGTGTGTGTGTGTGTGTGTGTGTGTGTGTGTGTGTGTGTGTGTGTGTGTGTGTGTGTGTGTGTGTGTGTGTGTGTGCGTGTGCGTGCGTGTGCAGGAGAGAAGGCTGGGCGGATTGTAATGATCTCCTCATGGATCTTTAATGGCTCCGCTCCGTTAGTGTTAGTGTTCGCACCAGGGGGACACTGAATGATTCAGTAGGCTAAAACTGTGATCACACAGAGACATGCTCACACACGCACACAAAGAATTTACAAGAGTGCACTTGTGTACACATCAGTGTCACCTGGACACTGAACCATGCATTCATCAATTATCTAATCAGCCAATCAGGTAGAAGCAGCGCGGTGCATCAAATGCAGATACACTGTGCTCGGAAAGTCCCATTTACCAAGCTGTCGTTTTGACTTTGTGTGTTGCTTTGAAGTCGGAATGTAAATACTACATGGACTCTGTAAATTAAATGTGTTGTAGTAATGTGTTTAGATCGTTTAAACAACACTGTGATGGCTCTTTTGAATATATGCATAATAAGAAAGAGGATCAGGTGGGATTTTAAAATGTAAAATGTTAATCATGCACGTGAAACATGAATCATACAGTTTGCGAGTGAAAAGACATTTCACAAGTTCATATTAGAAGCTAGATTGTAAAATTATTTTCATTCATTTATAATAGATGACATCAAGCTTGTTCCAATTTAAAAGGATAGTTCACCCCAAAATGAACACTTGGGTGGTCAATTTTTTTTCAGTTTTTCTCTACGTTTGAAGAGCTGGTCACCATTTACTTCAATTGTAAAACTCCTAAAGTGTTTTGTGGTCTTAAACAATTCACCCAGCCCCTCAATAGCCATAGTGGTGAGTAGATAATGAGTGAATTTTAAGTTTTGGGTGAACTATCCCTTTCTGCTGACGTTCAGGTGAATCTTACCAGTCAGTTCAACTTCAGTAAATGTTTAATATTAGAATGCGGCTTAATGTGATCTCAGTGACTTTAACAGTGACATGGTTGTCTCAAATGAGCTGGTTTGAGTATTTATGTCCTGCGATTTTCACTCAACCTGTACAATTTACTCAACAAACAAAACATCCAGTGAGCATCAGTTTTAAGAACTTCAACATATTGATGAGAGAGGTTTGTATTGTAAAACAAAATTGTAATGTTTCTATTACACATAGAAGTCAATGTTATTTTGAATTCAAGACCATTAGGCAATTGAATAATCCTGTAAGTCTATATATCTAAAAATCTATCATTTCCCCTGACATCAATTTAAGGACCTTACTACTAATTATGACTAATAAGTTATTCGCTGTATTTTTTTTAAGTATTCAAACTTACTTTAGGAAAAATATTTTAGGAAATATTTTGTTTTCACAGTGTTCAGGGGACTCAACATGGAGCCAGATGTAAAAGGGATGTTTCCGACATAGTGTCCTTATCTTATCTAAGGCTGTTTTGAAAGCAAAAGGATTTGATGTTTCTAATAAAGAGCTCCATGAGTGAGTACGATACAAAATAAATTCACACTGTGGACCTTTATCTTTTTTATTTATCATTCATTTCATGTGATTTCATTTAGCACTAAAACAACATCTGCACTGTTTGTCCAGGAATCGCTGACGAACGGACTTGGCAGAATGTGCAAGTGACAGTAACACGAAGAGCAATGTTTGAAGACACAACATCTTTAGATGACTAAATCATGTTGCTTGTACAAAGGCCAGAGATAGTCAACGTGCATATCTCTGTGTTATCTTTGAACATCTCATTTATCAGCATTTACTTCCCAGACAAAGCTCTGGAACTTCAGCTTCTGTGCTGATTTTATTTTGTACATCTCACATGTTTTCAGCCGTTATGACACAAAAAAAATCTTTTCATAAGATATGAACGTGATGAAGTGTCACAGTTTGACACATTTGAACATGTTTGTGTGGTTTTTGCTTTTCAGTGGTTTACTTCATGTGTGTGTCCATGTGTGAGTGTGTGTTCAAAGTGACCATGCCATCTAGTGGTACTGCAGCCACAGGTCTGTCTTATCAGGGGACATGCTTACACTCACCCTTCACACAACGTCCCTATCAAACAGCACAACATTCACTGAGGATGAAGGTAAAGTCCTCTGACAGGCCTCAGAATTGATAGCAAGTGTTTCAATGCTTGAGCAAAGTTTACAACATGAGCTATCAGAGCTGTGACGACCATGCTTGTTTCCTCCTCTGCCCTTGATCCCCAAAACAAAACGTCTCACACATATGAAAAAACACTGTCGGGACTCACAGACCATGACCACCCTTGTAAAAAGCACACATTCTCTGACCCTGTGTCGTTAGGAGCAGTGTGAAGGAGGCTACCTCCACACCAACTACGTTCTGGTTTGAAACACATCAATGAGCTTTAGTATGAACGGGCAGAAACAGAGACGTGTGGAGAGGATGACGTAAACAGTCACGACCCCTTTGGTCTTTTCGGTTGCGACCTCGCTGATTCGTTAGGCTCATTCCACATGAACCCCTGCCCCAACATGGATAATCAATTACAATCGTTGCTGTCCCTGTTTCACTTTACAATGATACAAGTGTTTACATGTGTAGCAGACACTCATGCCTTCCGTTTTACATCGGCACACACATGCCCTGTGTACATGAGTGATCACATGTGTTTCAGGCCTTTTAGTATCAATTTGATCGGGATTCAAATTGATACGGAGCCAAAACTTTCAGTCGTTTTATTTTGAAAACCCTATTTTCAAACCAAAACGGTGCCAGCAGCATTTCCAAACTTCTTTGTTTAAGTGTCATGGTATGTATGTAGCATTGCAGCTTCTTAAGCGACGCTGGGCTACCTGAGTTAACTGTGGACAGTTTGGGGACGCAGGTTAACCCCATTGTCTGGGCCTCACAACCTGCACCAGATGCCTGACCTTTATTAGTCAGGCCGCAGCGGACTCACAGCTGCTGATTCTGCCGTGCTCACCAGAGAGGTGACCCACCATTATTTTTAATGAGCAAGCTGTCGTGATGTTGAGAGCCCCGAATCTCTCTCTCTCTCTCTCTCTCTCTCTCTCTCTCTCTCTCTCTCTCTCTCTCTCTCTCTCTCTCTCTCTCTCTTTCTCTCTCTCTCTCCCGCTCTCTCTCCTCACTCAGCGTGTTTCCAGCTACACCAACACAATATCTATATGAAACCATATGTTTCAGAGTTTCATAACGTACATATCTCGCAGGTTAATATCTGCGGAGGAGCCTTGAGTCTACTCGGCATGGTTTTAAGTATAAGGCTGCTTTCATGACGCAGCTCACTGTAGCATAGATGCAGCATTGTCTCCCTACAGTGCTGTCTGTGTGGAGGCAGCCCTCACTGTTCAGTATCAGCAGCAGAAGCAGTGGGGAAGTGTATGTTTTTCTGCGTATAACACTATAAGCCCTGATTGGACGTGTCACTGATGGCTGATGGGGGGTCCCCGGGCACTAAATGACCCATCACCTCCCCGGGTGAGCTTCATCTGTCTCTCTCCCTCTCGTTCACTCCCGTGGTCCCTCTTCTTCTCCTTCTTCAGCCCCTTAAGAGGCCCGCTGCAGTTTTTCGCTGTAGACCCAGGGGTCAGATGGAAAACATACACTCATAAACAGCATCTATTATTCATGCCTTACAGCCTCAGCGATCCACTCACAGCACGCACCGGCTACAACAGCTGTCCAGCCACTCTGGTCGCTGACAGACCGATCGGATCAGTCTGAAAGCAACATGTTCACAAGTACGTTCGAGTTAATATATGGCTGCTTTTAACCAACTGCAGTTATCGCTTCAGCTTACTGAGATAAACACATCTGCGTTGCATCTGTGTTCAATACGAGGCGGTGCTCCACGCTCCTGACAGGGAGCACATTTTCATAGAGCTGATGATGATCACTTCTTGTAAATACACTGTTTGTGTTGTTGCCGTTTTCTAATCAACTGGCTCAAAACATTGGTCACAAAAAATGAGTCATTTGAGTATTACGAAGTCCTCTGTTGATAACTAACAGGGGCAATTAGGACTTTTCCTGCACAGTGATTGTGTCATTTGACGATCTTTAGTAGTTTTGTGTGGGCCCAGCTTGGCCCAGAGTTGACAGTGTGTTAGTGTACTAATCCATTAGGGCCCCCAAAGGCCCTGTGATGGCAAACACGGCTAATACACACATTGGTGCTTTTCTTTAGAGAGTTTTGCTGATGGTATCCACGGCAGCTTGGGTGGGTTTGGTGTGTGCGTGCGTGTGTGACTGCTGGAGGTGGACGGGTGTGGCAGATGGATATCTGTGCGTGTTTGTGCACTTGGGGTCTGGCAGCTCGTAATGCTTTCGTTGTGGTCAGAGAAGAGAGAGAGAGGGATGCTCGTCTCTCCTTTGACACCCCCCTCCCTCACCGGCCTCCGCAGGCTCCTGCAGCATCCCCCCTGTTTCTTCTCCCAACCTTCACAGGCAGCGAGCTCAGCGGTAAGCGACTCCCGCTAACGACCTCTAATGATTTTAATCGTCGCAATCAGGCACATGGAGTCACGAATCTGTGGACGAGAGACAAGACAGACAGAAAGGGAGAAGCGTTTTCTTTGGCGGGGCGGCGTGGCAACAGAAGGGTGGTCATGTGGAGTGTAGGAGCCTGGCACAATTACCTCCAGAGTCCATGGGAACATGACTCCCAACTCGAAAGCAGGGAGACGCAGAATGGGAGCGCCATTCTGGCTCAAGTGGGCTTGATTTGTTGGCTGCCTGCTACGTCATCTGTAAGAGGAGAATCTTTAGTCTTTATGGTGTAATTTGACAGCCAGTTTCCAACTCATCGCTGTAACCCTGCGTGAGGACTGGTGAGGATTTCACTGCCTTGATGATGATTTCAAGGTTTGGGCCATGGTTGGTTGACAAAGGGAGAGACAGAGGATGGAGATAGAAACAGAAGGAGGCCGAGTTTGAAGTCTGCAGAAGTAAATGAAACAAGAAGACTCATTTGCTTCTGTCTGTGAACCATCAGTAACACCTCCATCCCAGAAAATATAAAAAAAAACAACTAAATATACTCATCCCTGCCTACAGACATTCTTCTTTCACTTTTCACTTCTCCCCAAACCCTCGAAATAACAGTACATCCACATCCTCCCTTATGATAAAAATATAACTTGCAACATGGACTGAATCTCAGTGGAGCTCCACGTTGGGAACACAGTGAGGTTGTTTGCGGCTGCCAATGGAGCCAAAGACGAGGGGGAGTTGAGGGAGGGAGGGGTGATTCGAGCAGGGCCCTGCCAGAGCCGCATGAAGCAGGACCACCCAGGGTGGCGTCAGGAGCTTGGCAGGGGTTCAGGGAGGTTGGTCGGCGGGCCGGCTGGCAGCCCGTACCCGAGGCTGAGGCAGCAGGCGGCAGCAGGCACTCTGAGGCCCTGCCAGAGTGGACGGAGATATTCAGCTGAGCCCACAAAGGCCACTTCAGCCTCCCACAGCAGAGCCACAGTGATAGGGAGTGTGTGTGTGTGTGGGGGTGTGTGTTTGTACGTCCGTCCATGTAGGTCGGGTAGAGTCTGGGGCAAGTTAGGGAGATATTTTTAGGATCTAGTTTCCCCCAGTTATGAGAGACCTCCCATATGGAAATGAAGAGGTTAAACCAGAAAATGTTTATTCATGAGAAGTCCGCACATCAGCAGTCTAGTATCTATCTTAAGATGTTCTGGCTCAACGAAAGAGTACAGTACATTACTTGAACATATACTTTAGAGAACGCTGAGCTTCATTTCTGTGCACAACTCCAGTTCCTCTCCACCGGCCTCAATGGAGCACAGGCTGCAAAACAAAGACTTTCCCCTCGTGTTTTTCTCTTCCAATGGGGCTGGGCATTTCATCACAGCACTTACAGCCTATAAACTCCTTGACAAATCAAATCAGTGTTTAGCTTCTCTCAGCAGTTTACTACCTTGCTGCCAAAGTATCGTTTATCACCCTGTAATTCACTTTGCTAGGTAAATTCACTATGGCAGGTCTGCTGCATCTGTCTGCCGCAGAGGATGTGAGACGGAGGAGAGAGGATGCACGGCTTTTAAACTCCTCTTTTAAATTATTTCTTTATTTAATTTTAATTGTTGTTCAAATCACAACTCACAAAAAACTGTAAACAAACAGCGCGAAGAGTGTTGCTGTTCTCAAGTCATCACTGTAAATTTTCCCTTCTCCTCTTCCTGTCTTTTTCCCATGGGAGGAACCAGTGTGCATCAGGCCTGATTCCATTTAAAGCTTATAAAACTTTCTCTAAAACAGAATAATATTTGCTGTCAAGCTTTTATTAAATTATGCCAGCAGAGTGGGGAAAAAAGGAGGGTGTGTAGGCCCCAGAAGGACTTATCTTTGTTTACAGGATTCACTTCACTCACTGTGTTACTCAAATGTTTTCTGCTGCTTACAGATAAAACAATTATTGTTCAGATACAGATACAGAGTATCAGTATAACCAGTGTTATTCGTTCATATCAGTGCCAGTTGCTGTGATTTTTAAGAACGTATCCTTCGTGTTCTTCATTATTCTAACACTAACTTGATCAAAAACATTTAGCTCCACTGAGACATATAAATCCTGTGGAATCTGTGTCAATGTCACACAAACCATAATGTCAGAGCCATTAGTGTCACACACACTCATGGGAGGTGATTTATGTTTTTTATAAAAATCTGGATTTTTTTATTTGTTCAAATCTATTATTTATTTTATTGGGGGAGGGGGGGGGGTTATAAGACTTCATGGGAAAAAAAAGACAAATGTAGTATTTATTTTCTCTTGATGCACCACAGTTAACACTAATATAAAATTTAAGTTACAAAAACCTTTATATTATATATTTAAATTAAGCAATCTTCTTCATATCATTTATATTTATAGATGTTTTTATTATAAATCTCACATTTTAATCAAGCTTCATTAGCCTTTGAAATAATTAACCTAATTATTAAGAGCAAATACAGTTTATGTCTTTTTCTTTTAGCTTATATCTTACTTATACTTGTCTTACATACAGTGACTGAACAGTGAATTTACATAACAAAGTTTAAAAGTATTAATAATGGCCTCCATTTGTGTTTTTTTAGTTTAACACATTTTGTCAGTTTGTTTTTAGAGATGTACCATGTAGCGTATTCCACTAAAACACCCAGCTCCTGTAGGTGCTGGTTAACCTGCTCTGTGCGCATTCATGGCTGTGGAAGAACAAAGGGAGAGAGTGGCAGTGGGCAGCCTCCTCCTTCCTGAGCTGGCACACGGCTCTTCCTGCTCCCGCATCTTGTTTGAGTTTGAGTGCAGCTCATGCGGGGCATGGCAGGTGTTTGACTGATCTCCAGAGCTTATTTCCCCAAGCCGTTTATCACTGTCATGACCACTGCCCCGAATCAAACTCCCCCCCCCCCCCCCCCCCCTCAGTCTCTCAGCCTCCAACAGCCAGTTTCTCTCTTAAAGATTAACAGATCTGCCTCAGCTTTCAGACACACTCAAACGTAGCTGCCCGTGTCACACCCCACTGCTCCCTGCTTTCTATTTTTCCTATGCCCATCTTTCACTTGGTTGAATCTGTGCACCTCATCACTTGTGTTGCTCTTCACTTGCCTCATGCTGTTCCCCATTCTCTCCCTGTCAGCTCACCCGTGCCGTCCCCCGTCCGTCAGCGCAGATAAATCGGCCCAATCTTTCCCCTTTGCCCCCCTCTACGACACATTTGCGATTAATTTATTTTGTCTTGGCTTCCTCTAACCGTGCCTCTCCTTCCCCTTGATCCAGAGTGGAGCGGTCTGGAAGTGATTTTGACGCTTTAGTTGTAGCGTGCAGCTGCCTATTGGGGACATTTTGCACTCCCTGACTTTTTATTACAAGGGAAATGCTATAATAGGTTGTGAGGGAAGGATCGTTTGGAAGTAAATTGCAAAAAGATTTATTTTTCTACAACTGCAAAGCTTGTAAGTAGTGCCGTTGTAAACACAGCAGCTGCTTGGAAAGGAAATATTGCTCTGTTTATTTGTCTTAATCGACGATATAATCGGGCAGTGGGGAAATCCAAACGAATATTGCAGAAATGTATGTTTTTGCTTCCTATGATGCGGAAGTGGTCGGTTAAGGTAGCTGTGAAGCTGTTAAGGCGTGAGCTCTGAGGTTTGACTGTGTTACAGGCCCTCCACCCGGACACTTCTCCCCACCCTGCTCATCTCCCGCTGGCACTTCAACCAAAACACACACTGACCCTCGCGACTGCTGCCAGCGTTCAGCTGAGCAGGCAAATCTCTTCTGGCACCGCTGAAGAAACGATAACAGCGGCGTCAACCACAGGTCAAAGATAATATAGCAGATCTCCACATCATCGTTTTTTCTGAATAATTATGCTTGTGTCAGATCGACGCCATGTGTCTAATATCTTAAGAAACAAACCCCATGCTGTTTTTAAAAAATGGTCTATTACTATTTAATGTGCGATTTAAATAATTTCATTACTATCATCATATGTTTTTATAATTAATAATAATTAAACTTATTTAACTGCACATTCCATGACATATTGTGAATGTGGCTTTAAAACAGTCTCAACATTTTTGGTATATTCGTTTGCAGCAAAGACTTTTACTTTACTTCTCTCCGAAAAAGACTAACTGTGTCATTAGACTTTATTCTCACTTGGCCCAACAGTCTTCTTAAATTATAGGGAACTTTCAAGATTCACAGATGAGGAGAAGTTGACCAAATTGTCCTAAAAAACGTCTTATTTCACAATGTTGATGAAAGAAAGAAAGTAGTCTGAACTTCTTCACTTCAAAAGTTTTACATATAAAGTTAAGCTTACTCATCACTAGGAGGACACAGTTACATAACAGAAAAATCATGTCATCAAGGTTTACTCGGCTTGGGTTCAAGACTGAAAACCTCGCGTGAACATGACCCTTATGAGATAAGAAAAATATTTATGTCTACATGATCTATTATTTAGAATTTTTCTCCTTTTTGTGATTTCCAGGAGCATAATTTAAATGGTAGTGCAACAGCAAACCATGAACCTTTTCCTGAAACTTTCATCAGATCAGAAATCAGGAAGATTGACCAACAGCATACTTTGTAATTTATTTTGGAAGACTGGTTTTGCAGTCTCTTGCCTGCTCTACCTCAAATACACCTGGGCATATTTCCTGTCAGTGTTCAGTGACCCTGCGGGTTGTGTTGTTTGCCCTTCAGATGTTTAATCTGCACTCAGCGGCAGCACCTAAGCTGTTTGCTGGTAATCTGTCAAACTAAGTGAAAACCATAATTAACCTTCAGAGAGAGGCCAGACACACAGACATCAAGTTTCACACTCTTGTGCTCTGGAGTGCAACCCCTGGTTACTGACTGAATTACAAAATAATTGATTTGAGAACAGAGCTATGAACCATTCAAACATTTTTGATAGGCCGAAAATGTTGACAAAATATCGTATTTGCACACGGGGAACAATGCTGTGTAGAAAAAGCCCTGCAGACATTGGAAACCTCCAGCTCTGGAGCCGGCGATGTGGCCATTGGTCAAACAGTTGTTTATATCGCCACCACTTTGGTCGATTTGTTACCCTCCCTCCATATTTCAAGTGCATGTGTGTGTGTTATGAGCGTGTGTGCGCCATCCCACAGGCCCACAGCCCAGTGGTCGTCTGGCGGTTTTTCGGGGGGGAATCTCCACCTCAAGTACAAAGTTGGCTAATTGCCCCCAACAGCCACACCACACACACACACACACACACACATACGCACACACACACAAACACACACACACACACACACTCACTCACACACACACCAGTATTCTCTGTTGTTATGATGGTCATAGGGAGGAGGGGAGGGTTAATCCTAATTGCAGTGTGTGGGAGCCTGGAGAGAAGCCAGGATTACTGGGGGCTTCTCCTTGATCCACAGAGATGCTGATGGTAATGCTCCCTGCCCATACCAACCCCACGCAGCTGCCGGCACCATATACGCATACATGCATCAGCAGCAATGCCACTCCCATGCACACATGCAGCCGAGTACAGTTTCACGAACACAGCAGCCCATAAGTATAGGTTCTGTGTCCTGAATCACCAGGGCTGGTGATTCACTTCTCCCAGTGCAACCTTAGCCTTGCTCCCCGAGTGTGTGTGAGGCCGGGGCCCTTACGTCAGGGCTGCTGCGCTGCTGTTTATGTCTGCCGCCATGTGCGCAGGCTGCGCCCCCAGCTGACGCACTACCACCTCAGTGGGGTTAACCCAGTCAACAATGGGAGACGCTTTTAGCCCTCAGAACACTGTCTGCTCATTCGTTGTGACATTACAGGCTAATATCTTAACATTGAGAGCAGCCAACATTTGTATTTCAACTTATATTGTAAAAATATGACATGTAGGCCATGAAATAAACTGATTGCTGTAGTTATTAATTTTCTTTGATTAATTGATTTCTTGCCAACAGATAGATCATAAAATTGATATCACTCCCATAGCTTAATATGAAGCAGTGGAGATAAGTATGTATGGAAACAGGTCGGTCTTGAGAGGTTTCTCCCTCAGAGCATGGAGCCTCAAGCCAGATCTTTTCTGCCCTGTCAGGCCTCTCCACCACTACAATGGCTGTTGTGTGAGAAGCCGCAGGCCTGCCCTCCTCCCTTAACAAAATCATGTCAAAAAGCAATTAATATCTTAATACCTCCATCAGCGCCAACCACCAAGCCGCCAAAAGGCCTGGACTCTTTTGTTTTTTCCGCCTCGGTGTCGGCTGCCGCGCCGCTCTTGCCTGGCCCGTGGTTTCCTCGGTTTCATTTCCCAGTGCCCCGGTGGTCAGCTGTGGTTTTCCAGGGGGCACAGGGTAGGACGTTGTGGGCAGGAAGGTCCTCCACTCTTCCCGAGCCTTAAGTACTATACTCTCCAGGCCTGAGAGCTCCAGTGGTCACAGCCCTGGACCCATCTAATGCAGCGGCCTACGGATCAGACCTGACCAGACACACTCATCCACTCATTCCATCCATTAAGGACACACCAGGGTAATGGTGGACACCTCTGATTATTCGATCTCTGGGGATATTTACTGTCTTCAACTGGGTGTTTTCATATTTATTTGCATGCTCAACCAGTTTTTAAAGACTTTGCCCAGCAGCACTGCTCTGTGATTTATAGTTGTTGTGTCTAGAGCAAGAAATACTTTTGCATGTTTTTCTTGCAGCTCAAGGCATGTCCTAAAATGATTAATGATGTTGTTTCTTATGATCTTAAGCCACGTAAGTTAAAAAATGCTGACACAGGCATTTGTTTAGTCTTTGCATAGCTTATACAAGCTTATGTTGCACAAGCATTGGCCAGGTAATATTAATCACACGTTTTCTTCTCATATCACTGAACCTGACTTAAGTGTCTCTCATCCACACACACTGTGAACACAATACCTGGTCCCTGTTAGGTGTTTCTTTCATGGCTCTCGCTCATGAAAGGGAAGAAAAAAAAGATGGGTTTTGACTTCTGAGCCATGGCTCCACAATATTTGGTTTCTCCACATTTTCATTCATTTCTCTTGGCAGGCACGACCAGTAACTGGTGGAAGGTCTTGGCAGAACATGCGATAAAAGCTCATGATTAAAGGGACTAAAATAAGTACTGTATATAAGTCATGTATCCATTAACCACTGAGAGGAGAAACAGAGAGGGCAAAAAAATGTTTTTCTTTTCAAGCCCTGCCCGGCCAGTTAGTCTATATTATGAATGTATAATATATTCATTCTGATCTCTCTCTGTCCCCTCTCTGTTTCTCCTTGCTGTATTGCACCTTCTCATTGGTAGGCTATATGTGTCCTCTCCGGGTTATGAATTTTGGTGATGCATGTACTATATGATCAGAATGGTCGACTTGCTTCACTCATACACAAAGTTTATGTAGTGCGTGCACATTTACACGCCAAACTGTCCAGGGTCATCGTTTCCCAGCCAGCAAGCCCACACACCTTGGCCGGCAGGGTGGTGGTGCCTTTGAGTACACTGTAGTGGTTTGGCCCCGGGCCCCTGCCTGGCTCGACTGCCAGCATCTGTGCTTTCGCTCCTCTGTGATTTTCGCTCCTCTGGACGGTCTGCCTCGCAGTGCTGTCAGAGACCTGACTCTACAGCTTTCCTCTACCTTCACACAGCAGCTCAACAGCAGCTGTACAAACACATATACATTAAACCAGGCCTGTATTAATGACTTTATGTTGGAGCCCCTCTGCAGCAGCGGGTCTGATATTCTACGAATTTGTAGTGGTTGTTGTAATGATGGTGGTCTTATGCATAGAAATGCTGATGTCGGCGGACACCTTTAAGGGTACTCACTGGTGGTGGGGAGTGAATGGCGCGGTACCAGCTGGACCGGGCTCGACGTCAGGAAGTGGATTTTGAAGTGTGTAGCATAAGAGTGATTGCCTTGACTCGGACAATGGAGGTGACTATAAACTATTGGGTTACAAGCGATTTGGCGTTAGGGAACACATTGTCTTTTTCTAATGACAGGTTTTATGATTATGGGGTCTGAATTCTACATCTGCTGTGTTTTCTTCCAGAGCTTTGATTTATCTTTTGTTAAGGGATGAGACAATGAAGAGCACCAGTCGTGATTGTTGATGGTTTAAGACGGAGAGGGAGGTTGTTACGATCCATCCTGCACAACCTCTGAGTGGAGCCCATTGTAGAAAAGATTGATTTACTATTTATCCCTCTGACAGCGCAGATAGGGAAGAGTCATAATTCTGTGCACTGGGGAGATTAAATTCCTGTATCGCTGTCAGCTACATTAACTGACTTCCTGGATCTCAATTCAATTAGCGCAGCAGCATTCTCTAGCATTAATAAATCAATAGTGATGGCCTGCTGATAGGCCTGCTGCATGCAGCATGTTGGAGATGCTCTCTGTGCACATGCGTTTACACAAACTCATCTGTTACAGTATGTCTCTGCACTGTTCATTACTTTTCATTAATGACTCCCAGCCCTGCAGCAGTCAGAGCAGCCAGCTAGCATGTTAGCTGAAGTTTACGTAAACTTCCACATGGCAGGATGGGACAGGTTCTGATTCCAAAACACACTAACAACACACAGCTATTGATATCACCTTGAGGAATAGGAGAAAGAACAACTTCACAGAGCTCTTTACCATCGTTTATGTTGCTGCTGCTGTTCGACTGCGTAATTGAGCGCTGATTTTTCCCTCAAGTCTCTTTAACTCTTCACTTACGGTTCCAGCAGGGACTCGGGCCAACATACGCTTGTGCCTGTGAGCAGAAGAAAAGACACAAGCTATTGTTTTCCAGCCGTTAAATCTCCACAGCTGTTTGGAAACCTCTGTGACAGCCAGTGGAGAAGCGGAACCAGATCTAGGGTGCCACTGACAATGAGGGAGAGGAGGAAGAGAAGGAGGAGGAGGAGCAGGAGGAAATACATGCTATTTCAGTTGACCTTTGTCTGCAGTTTTTGGCATTAGCGAAAATGTCAGTATGGGTGGAATTAACTGTGCATTCACATGCTGCTTGGAAGGTCCCATTTACAAAGTTGAGACGTTGTTGTTCTGACTTTGGTTTGTATACGTGCTTTGAAGTTGAAATGTAGAAAAAACATAGACGATGTAAAAAAGTGTCATATCTATGTGTTTACAGCGTTAAACTCTTTAAGACCTCTTACCAAAATTTGCCGAATTACCAAGTTCAAAGATAAAGGATCAGGTGTGACAGGCATATAAATAATTTGAAATGTATGAATGTTAAAAAGTCTGGTGTTAGGTGCTTGAGAGAAATGGCCAAAAGTAAATGCAAATGGCGAAAGTAACATTTCATAAGTTGACATGATTATTTTAGAGCTGATTGTAAAATGATGTAATTGGTTGAGGGGATGACGACAGCAAAATGTTCGCTGCCGTTCCAAGTTGTTGCTCTGACTTGAAGTGACGTACACGGGATTTCCCCCAGAAGCTAACTCATTTTCACAATTATATTTACAATGTGTGAATGCTTGTGAAGAAGCTTACATATGCTCACTTTGCCCCATCACAATGTGCATCCCAGTATAATTTAACAATGTGAAACTGAAGTTATCCAGACATGAAGTTAAACTACACTGGATGAGCTGAAGGAGTGTTTCTGTCATACCAGCCTTTACAAGCTCATCTACAAAATGCATCTGCTTTCTGTTTTCCTGCTCCTCATGTCCATGTCAGGGGCACCTTGGGTAAAAGACGTCTTTCAGTACCTATGTTTGCTTAAATGATGTGTTGTGTTTCGGGTCTTTTATCATCTTCCTCATCTGTTTCTGTCACTGGCCATTAGTTAGCCGTTCTACTCACAGTTTTTCCAGTGGATACTCTCATTTCTTAGATGTTGATTTCTCCTTGATTACACCAACTGTGCGTCACTCTGCGAACTGCCAGAGGCTAATTTGGCCAGTCGGCCTGATGAGACAGTTGATAAGGGCATTGATTGGCTCTCCTTCTGAAGGAGGGAAGGATTTCATTGGGACAAAGATACGGGGGCAACGCGGCATTCATTTCAGCAATCAGTCCTTTCCCCATTTGACCAAACTCTTCCCAGAAGTCTTTCAATATGGATTACACTGCATGGTACGCAGTGGTAATTAAAGGTGAAATAAAAGTCCTCTAATCCTATTGACTGCAACATTGGGAAAGAATCCGTAATGGTATGAGGACAGACATCAAACCAGAGGTGATTACGTGAATGTGGTCTTTCTTTTGATGCCCATATCTGCCTATTTTTACCTCAGGAAGCTGATTTGGTAGTAACGGTCTGGTGAGCGCGTCCTCAGTCAAGTCCCTGTCTCCTCCTCCTTCTGGATGCAAGCGCTGCTCCAAAAAATCATAGGCCTTCATTATCTTCAGTCAGGCAATTTTGGGAACATAATACTGTCTCTGGATTGGAGAGCTTGCCCCCATCAGGGCTGGGGCCTGATCAAACCACTTGCACCAGGAAAGGGGAGTTAAAGAGAAGCACACCCGCCAGTCGGTTCATCTCCCTTCAAAGGCATATGGTGCAAATTTGATCAAAAGTGTAGGGGGGAGGAATTGAGGGGCCATTCACGTCGCTGATGTGAAAAATAAGGCCAGGCTGTAAAAAAACAAATCAAACCACGGTCGGCTCTCTGGGAGTGATTAGCCCAAAGAAGAACCAGCTGCTGCGTCGTCAGCCGCATCTCAATCTCGTTCGTGCACTGGCAGCCTGCTGGCTGGGCAGGGCAGAGGGAGAGAGGGGGGAAAACAAGTGCTCATCCCTTCATCTGTCCCAGTGGCTCCTGAGCTCTGGGGAACCACTGAAAGAAGAGACAGTCCGCAAATGTGAGACGTGTGGAGAGGAGGGAAAAACAGAACTTTGATAAGCGGCTTTCAGACATGCACTGAACTACGTATAATCTCCTGACATTCTCCAGTGGTCCAGGCTGCAGCCATTCTCTGTGGTGCCATACACGTAGGAAACACCAATGTAGGTGTCAAGAGAGCTTTTGGTGTCAAGAGCTGACTTCGGTGTCGATGAGCTGTAATCAAAAAACATGATCGGCTGATGAAACGGCTAGGAGATGTGGAAGAAAGAACGAGAGAGAGAGAGAGATGGCAGATAAATGAGAGTGCAAGAAGGTGACAGGTCAACGTTAGGAGAAAGTGCAATGAGACCAAAGTGAGGATATGGGGGGCCTCCCTCACCCCCCTCTGGGATGCTAAATGGAAGAGTCCCAGTGTGTCCTTAAATATTCATGTGTAGTTTGAGTTGCAGGCCTCTCTAATGTTCACTAGTGGCCCTAGGAGACCGGACCCTCTATGTATGACTATACACTTCATTTCAAATTACAGCCTATCGTTTAGACAAACACTTATAGATCGCTGCTTTATAGTCTTGCCATCCCGTGTTAATGAACATCAATGAGTCCTGAGCATGTCGTGTTAGAAGGTAGTATCAGCTAATGATGATTGAGATCAGTGTAGGTATGACAACCAAATAATATATATTTAAAGGAAAGGGTTTATTTAACCTCACATCTCTTTATATTTCAGTGAGAGGAGAAACCTTTCCATCCCCATTGGTTGAGTGAGCTTTAAGAGTCACTCTGGGCCACCTCCTCTTCAGAGTCCTCTAATGACAGCAGTTACTGAGATGATATAGCGAGAACTCCTCACCTTGTGACTCTGACTGCATCCTCATCAGGGTCCTAAAAGCCCCTTTGTCCTCCACAAGGGAGGGGAGTGTGAGATGGAGCATAGATGGTGCAGGGACCAAAGGGACTGTATATGCCGTGTAGTTTTCGCCTAGAGGTAGCAAGGGTTCGTCATCGCCATGAATCATTCAAAATACTCTACAGAGCCACACAACACCCATCTTTTCCCCCCCCTGTAATTCAAGGCCATCAGTCCGTTTTCGCCTATTAGCAACGCTCACACTCAGTCACACCCGCGCTAATACACACACAATCACGGCGTCACAGAGCAGTAATCAATGCCATTACCAATAGAGTCACAGGAGTCAGGGCAGGGCACGACCCCCTCTCTTATCCACCAAAGCCATGTTCAGGTTCAGAGGTGAAGGTCAAGTTCCCAGAGTGACTGTCCCAGCTGTAGCTCAACCACAGAGCAGAAGGCTTCGTCCTGGGCTCCGTCTGTTTGTGCATTTTTCACTGACCTGGGCTTTTGTCAAGGCTGCGGAACCCCAGATTGTCAATGGTCCCTCCTGGTGGCCCTTGTGGTCACGGTCAGCAATGACCATGCTGTTGGAGAGAGAGGGGGTCACGGCACGACAAAGACCTCTCCTGTGAGCTGCAAGGAGGAGATGGGTCAGTGTGGGGAGAGAGCAGGGTGAATGATGATTATATTGATTAGTTATTTTTCTAGTTCAAAAGAAAAAAACACATCAGTCTTTACTGTGTTAAAGCCCAAGGCCTTGTTGTATCTGGACAGTGATTGATCAGTGGAACTATTAAGCCCCTTTTGCACTGGTCAAAAAAACCCACTAACACCCACTAGCATCTGGCTTTTGTCTGCAATGGGAATGGACTCAGTCGGCATTTACTCCCGGGTCAAATGACTCTGCAGTAGACACAGGATTTTATCGTCTGCAGCTCCAATCGGCAGTGATGGAAACGTGACACCTGGATGAACATTTCTTCTACTTCTCTATTTTGTCTATTCTGACGTCTGACTCGAACAATCTCGAAATGTCTCCGGATTTTTCCGGAGTTCATGACAGAAAACATCTCCCGTTGACAAGAATGGAAACAAGGCCATTCAGGAGCAGTAATATTCTGTAGGAGAAATGGACTCTGTTTGTTATGGACTTTGGCCTCTGTAACTTAGCAGAACTTTTACTTGCACAAATATGGCTCAGTCAAGAAAAGGCAGGTATCCAAAGTACATATCAGTGACACCTAAAAGAACTTCTGAGCTACTCAACAATTACATCAAACTTTGCATCCATACTTTTACCGTATGAACGTCTCTTAATGCATCATCCAGATTTATTTGGGGAAGTGAAACAAATGCATAGTGCATGATGTGTAGTTATGAGGGGGCTAGGAAGGCCTCTTACAAAATGATAGCTTCTAAAAGTGTTATTTATTGCACCTTTAAAACATCACAACCACGAAGGGTCAATATGCATCTTTATTTTCATCCTGGCAGGTTTCCTACACCTGAGCTGAAATAAAAGATCCAGCCATAATCGTTAAAAATAACCTTTGAATGCTAACAAAAATAACAGAAGTTTGACAATTACCCCTCGAGCCGCCCCCCCACGAGTCTCAGTCATTTTTCTTCCCTGTGCTGGTACGTATATGGACGTATTCAATCAGAAGCCATTCCCTCTGAAACATGCTCTTACACAGCGAGTGAGTAAACCTTTATGTAACCGCCAGTCGAGTGGGGAGTTCATTTGATGGAGAGCCCGGCCTGATTTGTTTGTGGCTCCAAAGAGGCTTATGACACGCAAGCTGCCCCTGTTCTGCTCTGATAAATGGTTCTGGTGAGAGGGAGGAAGGAGAAAAAGTGTGTGTGAGACCTCGCCAAAGACTTTAGGGTTTTTAACAGCTTAACTATATTAGGAGACAATCCCCCACAGACACACACACACACACACATGGTACACACATACATATTCAGCTATTAAATATGAATGCACATGCATATACATTGAGTCACTTGTGAATGAGCGTCTCCCAGGCACATGTCCCGCTCACTCACTGGGTGGTATCCATTGAAATAAAACAGCGTGGTGATGAGGTGGGAAGCGTTTCTTTTCAGGCTCAGAGGGAAGGGTGGCTCCTCGTAGTTTCACTCACTCTCCATCCTCCTGCAGAGACAGTGTGTCGTGTGTTTGCTCAGTAACGGGAAGCCGCTGTCTTTTTTATCCTCTCCGGGCCCGACCAGGCGGGGCTGTAATTGAACGTTACCTGTCCCACCCACCCAGCCAGTCCCCGGCAAAAACACTGCCACAGCCGATTAGCTAACACTACAGCTATGCTAATGACCCGTGAACACACACAGGGGGCCCATGTGGAATGTCTGTTCATGACAATGTGTGTGCGTGTGTGTGCGTGTGTGTGCTTGTATGTATGGGTCCTTCACATCTGCCTGTCTCTTTGTCTCTGTGGCTATTATGGGTAATGAGTGAGTATTACTATAGCGACCGGCTGCTGACAGGCCACACAGTACGGAACACAGTGGTCATGCAGTTGTCCTACCGACTCCCCCACAACACACACACGCACTCTCACACACACACACACACACACACACACGCACACACACACACACACACAGTCGTCATGTCAAGGCTGGGCTCCGAGTGTGCCACTGGAACACACAGATTTGCTCCGGCTGATGGCAAACCACAGCAGTGGAGCCTGTGGTGGCCTGCATTTCCTTTAATATCCTGGCTAATGTACAGAGAGAAGCCAGGGCCTCTAGAAAGCCTCTGGATCCCAGCCAGACTCCCTAACCTACCGCCACACCAGTCTTATGTAATGTTTTGATCAGCACAGTCGGCAGCCTTCAGTGCAGGAGATGTAAATGTGACTCATATCTGTCAATGGCAACTGTGTTGTAAACTCACAGGTTGCGACTATAGCATCCTGGAATTTTAGTGTCGTTTAATTCAGGTATGCCTAAAAGTTGGACTTGAACTGAGCCTTTACTTTTACAAACTGTGAAGCTAAATTACTGAATATAAGACGACCTCTGACATCTCCTGATGATAAGACAAGGATAAGATATTCCTCATCTCTGATAAAATCCTTTCTCTAGTAAAATAGAAACATGACATTTTCTGCTAGTGTTTTAAAACTGCAGCTAAATCCCTCTGTATATCAGTGACACATTTTTTCAGCACGTTTGTTCTTTGACCTCCTCATCGTGGCAATCTTGAGTCTTTGAGACATTTTCCATTCACTTTCATTGACAGAGGCTTATTTAAACTGTGACAATAAAACAATTCACCTTTAAGGAGAAACTTGCCCAACTAAACACCTCAGTCTGTGAGAATCCAGGATTATTGCTCAGCAAAAAGGAATGCTCACTTTCAATGCTCAAGTTATTGTTCACGTTAATCAAATGAACGATAAGGTGTTAATTTGTGACTTTGAAGAGTTGAAGAGATTTTGTGTGCAATAAGACAAAGGCAGTTTTATTTACCGATGTTAAACTGGCTGTTGGCTCTAGTAAATTCACAACTGTCCTCCAGATTTTCTATTATCTGCTTAATTTCGTATTAATGAGAGTGAGAGAGATAAATAACACTCTTGATTATTATTGTTGTTGTTGTTATTGTTATTGTTGTAAACATTATTGTTATTATCTCAACTTTTTTTAACATTTGAAACAAGATGAAACAAAATCTGTGACACAATCTACTAATGATGTTCGCATGAATGCAGTATGGGAAATACAGTTCCATGCCCAAAG
The DNA here is from genome assembly GCF_963576545.1 of Limanda limanda. Lineage (NCBI taxonomy): Eukaryota > Metazoa > Chordata > Actinopteri > Pleuronectiformes > Pleuronectidae > Limanda > Limanda limanda. The sequence goes on along the minus strand of NC_083647.1, from coordinate 9,151,615 downwards.
TTTTTTTCATCTAAAATAAATGATCAATATTACATTTTACATTTAAAAAAACATTCAAGCTCAAGCAAAAAGAACAGTTGTGAGTATTCAAATGTTTTGTCCCTGAATATAAAATTACCCCTTTAAAGTATTCAAACGTAATATCCACAAAAAGCAGATTGTCCTATATTTGTGACCAAACAGTAATTGTGTGCAGCATCAGTGAGTATTGTTCCAGAGAGGTTGCAGAGAATACCGAGATGGATATTGGAGTGAAGTGGTGGTGGGGCGGGGGGGAAGCGCGGCCTCGACCACGCAAATTAAGCATGGCTTCTTACGCAGACCTTCGTTGCAGGATTCACAGCAGCTGGAGAAACCACATCTCCTCCCATGGAGCAGAGCCAGGGCAACAGCCAGACCCCGAATAAGCGTCATCTTTTTTTACACCACAAAAGAAAAAGAAAGAAAATGAGATTGAAGGAGAGAGGGAGACGGGTTGGGTGGGTGGGGGGGGGTCTTGAGTGCAGCAGTTTAAAAAAAAAAGAGGGCTGTCTGCACGGGGGTTTGGGGCCAACGAGCTGAGGAAGGAAACCACAGGAGGATTATGAGCGAGGGCCTCTGTGTTTCAGTTAAACTTCTCCCTCTCTCTCGGAAACCGTTACATAGACTTGCTGACCTTTTCTCCTGCAGTCAGAACTTCCTGCCTCTGTCCGCCGTGCAGAACCGCTCACCTGCTCCGAGCCAAATCACACTTCTCAGGCAGCCTGTGGCCGTCCATGAATTACTCCACAGAGAGGTCTCCTTGCCCAGACTCACTCCCTTGCTTCCTACACTTACAGCTGGGGAGCCTCTATTTTCTCTTTTTCTACAATCTGTTGCTTTAACCTGGCAACTTTTAAATCGGCTGTCATTGACAAACTGAGTTGGCGCACCTGAGAATTGCCCGTCAAACAACCCGGGGACATTAACAGTTGCTCCTGGCCCAACAAGAGGAAGGCTCACTCAGTGGTGGCGATCTACTGCTGCTGAATGCTGTGTTATTCCTCCCGTGCCGACATTTCCTGATGACCTTGGTCACGTGACAGGGCGGTTGCGGCCTCATCCGGTCAGGTCTGTTTTGCGTGAGTTGTGTTTGGCCTCGACTCGCTCGCTCGACTCCACTGCCCACTGCGGCTGGTGTTAACAATGGCTGAATGTTACGGCTAGTGTGTTTTTGTGTCAGCGCAGGATAATTGCACCCTGTCCCATGGTCATCCTCGGACCACAGCTATATGCAGTTGTGTGTATTGACTTTACTTTTTCTACCCTATATTTTTCTTATTTGGTGTGTTTTTTTCTATTCCCTCTGGCTGGTGATGGCTTGTCGTTTTGGTGTGGCCTGACAGAAGTGGTTTTTCGACTTGCTACGAAGACTTTAACAGCGCACAGATATTTCTCATTAATGCCGAATTATCACGAACACGTTCATTACTGTGTTTGTGTGTGTTGTAGAGGGAACAGTTAGACGGTGACCACCTACATCGTACAGTAGACGCCCCGGCAGCCACTGCAGCTGCTCTGTGTTTGCTGGAGCCTTTGTAATTCAGCAGTTGTCATAGGAAATAAATGAAATTAACATTGCGCTGTAGCTGCTGTCATAGCTTGTTGCTGCCTGCACACATGCGTTGAGACTGTTGACGTTTCCATTTATTATTTACTATTCATTCGCAGTTTATCAGAGAGGAGCATGTTTTGTTAACACTGTGGCTGCAGTCCAGAATCAATGCACATGTCCCCTCCGTTGGCGCAACATCACATTTTAACTCATCCCCTCGAATCTGGAAGATGAGACGAGCGACGAGGAGGCACATCTGCAGAGAGAGAGAGCCCCCATAATTATATCTGAAGATGTGGAGAAAAAGAAGGGGGGGTATAAAGGAATAAAATGAAGGGGGTGAAAAGAGAGAAGGGGGGGGGCACACACCAAAAAAATGCTCTGACTGTGAAATGACTGCCAGATTTCTATTTTTGCGTCTTGAAAGGCCCGTGTCTCTGCCGCTGCATATGGGATGTGGGATGAGAGCTCTGGCAAATCAAAGGCGCACGGGATAAAGATCTCTGGAAGCCCGTGCTAGTAAACAGCCCCATAAAAGCGGCTTGCGGGGTGGAGCGTCAAAGGAAAACTTGAACGTCTGCCCACCTCCAATAAAGCCAGAGCTTCTGCAGGCGTCGGTTCCAGCGCCGCGCACGGTGCTGCCGGTGGTTTGGCGCTCCGTCGTTGTATCATATCCTCTCATTAAGGGCTATCAGTCATGCAGAATACTACTGTGTCTCCGACAGATTTTCCAACTTTCCCTCTTGCTTTTTGTGTGTCCTCTCGTTTTATTCATCCCCCCCTCACGCCAGCTCTTCTCCAACTTTCCCCATTGCCTCTCAACCTACATTAGGCACATTTCTAACACTTGATTTCCACATCCATCCTGTCATTTTCTGTAATTATTAACCACCGCTTCTTTACAATCTTACCCACTCCACAATTCGTTTTTCCAGCAAACAAGGCCCATCCTGCAGTAGCACTTGTAGCGTTAGTGCTAGCAGCCCAAACCCCTGAGTCAGCAGTTGTGATCTGGCAATTCAGCTGCCCCATTTTTTTTTCTTTTTGCACTTTATCACTGCCAACCATCGTTGCACACTGTGCTTATTTATTTTTTTCCACCATCAGGGATGTAAGTGTTTGTGACATTGTGGCTAGAGGGGGTGGAGGTGTTGAGGCCAAACTATTTCATTTGAAACAACTCATACCCGGTAGCATTCCAATGTAGCCAACCCTCCTGCAGTTTGCTCCAGAAGAGGAGAAAAAAAATAGGAAATAGAAAAACATGGCTGCGAGCTCTGCGGTGGAGAAGGCTTCATGCTGTGTGGCATTTGTGTGTTTTTGTTTTTTGTTTTGGTGAGCAAAGTACTTCAAACCACAGAAACAGCCTGTACCTTAAACACTGATAACAATCAACTATCACCAGATAACTGTGTATACTGTTGTATACAAGCATAAAATGTAGAGGTCTTTAAAAACACATTAAAAATGAAGTTTTGAGAGATGAGCCTGTATTGACCTCTGCTCCACTGTGGTTCAGGAGATAGAGCGGGTCCTCCACTCTCCCATTCTGTGTGCCCAAGTGTCCCTGAGCAAGACACTAAACCCTGAATTGCCCCTAACGGCTGTGCCATCAGTGTATGAGTTACATATGATAGAGAAAGTGCTGCACATGTATTCTATGAATGTGTGTGTGAATGGGTGATGGTAAAAACTGGACTGTAAGAATAGAAAAGCACCATATAAATACATACCATTTGCCATTGGGTGATAATTTTTCATCATGAGTTTCTAACTTGCTTTTTCTAAAGCCTTAGGAAACAGGGACTTGTGTTATTTACAGTATTATTACAGCGGCAAATATCATATATATATATATATATATGTTCATTTTGTCCCTGTTAATCTTCTCTGTGCTTTGTGTTTGCTGAAGACAGTATCTGCCAACAAAGGGCCGCCTGTGTGAAGGCAGACAGCGGCAGTGCCCTCCAGTGGTGGGTAGCAGTGGGGGAAAAGGGCCCTTCGGAGCCACACAGCTTTACATGCATTCCGCCTCGGTTGTAGTCAAGGGCTCCTGGCTGACAAAGGCACACACAGCAGTTTTAAAAAAAAAATCTGTTTCCACCACAGTCTGAGGAATGTTTATCAGTGGTAAGCACACTGCCCTGGAAGCATATGGTGTGGTTTCACTGCTTTGGGTGCACAAGAGGTGAACTTAAGGAAAAGTCGTATGATCATAGAAGAACTAACCGATGGTTGAACATGTGAGTTTTGAGTAGTAAATGCTGCTTAGCTCCATTTTTCACCTTTTTATCAGATCAAATCCTGGGAAATAAAGAATTACTTTATTATGTTTTATTTTCCCGCCTCCCTTCTTAGTGGGTTTAACTCACACAATATTCTCATGAATGCACTCGCACACACTCACACACAGTCGTGTCTCTGTGCCTTCAGAGGATATTACAATTATTTACATTGATTTCCTATTTACTCTAGCCTTAACCCAAATTAACACTTGTCTAATCTGAACATGATCCTAACCCTGTAACCCTAAAATACGTCTTCATGTTAAAATGTGTGTAAACAGATTTAGGTTCCCGTAACAAGAGGGATACATGACAGACACACACACACGTTTGCATTGACTTACATTCATTATGGACAGCCTATCCTTATCCTTAATCTTAACCATGACCAATTTCGCACCTAGCCCTTACCTTAACCTAACCACATTTAACATCTTGCTACTAACATTATCCAGGATCCCAGAAACTAGGGACTAAGCTTTGGTCCCAATGAGGTCTACTGGTCCTGACAAGGTTAGTTTTCATTCTGGTAAAAGCTCCTAAAGAGGTAACAAAAACAAGTACACTTGGGTGTGTCTTGTAGGTAACTGCACAATAAGACAGAAGGTGGTAAGTATGGCATTTGGTCACCGCAAACAGCTGCACTCTGCGTTCCTCGACCTAGATTATTTTCTGTGACACAATTTGCAGAGGGCACTCCCTGAGCATAATGGGATACAAATTGGCACGTTATCTTTGTGGCACTTGCTTTGACACTTTGGTGTGGTCATTATATCATTATAGTGATTGTTTTTTTTTCTACACAATGCAGCCCAAATGTGGTAGAGAAGGTAAATAAGTATGTTTGCTCCACTGATAACATACTTACCGTAAGACCAGTTTGGTAATCGGCTTGAACCAGTATCTATAAGTGTGTGTACCATCTTGATAGAATTAATGGGACTGTTAGGCCTTGGTGGAGTTGTGCACTCTACAGAGTGCATGCTATTCTAGTGTCGAGATTATGTTATGTGGGCATAGGATTGGATTGCAATACACAGTATCACAGGAGCCACCGCAGCAAATCGCGATTTATGAACCTTTTTACCCCCCACCACAGTATGTCACATTTTAATGACAGAATTACCCAGAATTTGAAACAACATAAATTATCCAATGAATTTCTTTGAAAAAGACTCTTAACTACAATTTCACTTCACACACACATACACACACACACACACACACACACACACACACACAGGCTCCTTGTCTCTGTCAGCGAGGCTTCCACTGCCCTATACTTTAATGACCTTCTCCCCAGTTGGCCTCGTTAACTTCTCCTTAGGACAAATTAGGAGGTGTTACACGTGTCAGGGGTCAATCTACAGCTCTAATGGCAATATGCAGTACCCCCTTTACCCCAAATTCACAGCACATGTTCACATCTTTGCAACCCTAAAAGGTGTTAACTCAAAGTTCACCACCTCATTTAAAATCCTGCTTATACTGCCACGGCTGAGTCCAGCTGAGTCACTGGCAAACAGAAAAGAAGCAGACTGGAGTTTCTGCAGCGCGCTGAAACCTCGTTGGCTGATGCTGCTGCTTTGTGACAGACAGCTGTTTTTCTTTGGACTGGATAAATAGGACCTTAGGATAGCTGGATATACAATACAGGGAAATTTGGTATTATGCAGTCATGCAATAGTTGGCCAGTTTTATGTGGATGCAGTGGATGTAGAGATGTGAGGAAATTCTGGTCGGTTTCTTTATTTTGGTGATATGCCACACGTCACCGGTTGATATTTTGTATATATTAAATATTTTTAGCCCAGAAGAACACTTTGCTTTGAGCTATGTGGTAATAAAATAGTAACCCATACATAAAGGTTTCATCAAAGGCAGTATTGTATACAGGGTGAATATTCCACCCACTTGGGTTTCAACTTTACTGAAGGGAAAATCTTTTTATTCTTTCTAATTTCATTGATTTGCTTCACATTGATAAATATGCATTCATTTCTGGTGGTTCCAAACTTTTCCAATATGAATCAAATCAAATGCATAGTTGCTGCTTTACTCTGCAGATAATTAGTGAAATCAGAGCTCACCAGATGGGATTCATATAACACCCCATGCACTCCCTGGAACAAATGCACTTGATTATTTTGGTCTGCACCCCGTGATTTCTCGAGTGTAAGTGTAAATTACATGTCGCTAGCATTAAATATTAAACCCAATGGAGTTTTAATAATTGATGGTATCACTTCTTCTGCCACGGTGGCCGAGGAGCTGGCCTAGAGAAGCCCCCTTCTCTGCATTAAGCTTTTCTTGAGGTTACAGACTGTGGCCACCATATCCATCTATTTCTTTTTAGCCGGGCTGATGGATGATCCGCAGGAAGTTCATAAAAAGTAGAACCCCCCCGCTCTCTCTCTTCCTACCAGAACGGCATCATCTTGGGCAGGGAATGGCAGAATGCTGAGTGGATGTAAGTGCTTCTTCAACCACAACTAAGTATCTTTCTGTGGACCTGAGGACTCTCAAGCTGTGGGCAGGATGGGTATAATGATTGGTTTGGAGCAAAGAATGGTGTGTGTATGTGTGTGTGTGTTTGTGAGCATGTGTGTGGACATAGTGGTACAGGGTAGGTTACCCACACGGTCTCCAAAGCCTGTCAGCTGTTCCCTCTGCCCCTAAAAGTGGTGTGTTTGGGGTGGCTCTGGCATCTCAAAGTGCTACCACCTCAAAAGTATATTCAATAAATGGACAGCCGTAATTATTGTGACGATAAAAGCTCAAAACCACTGATGGAATTTGATGCTATATGACTTCCCTGACATAACCCGGCGAAAAAATGCTCAGCAAAACTGCGTTCTATTGAATAAGGCTAAATGGAGCATCTGCTCATTGTCAAACCGCTTTAAACTGTCCGGTCGTGTGCTTTACTACAGTGCAGCGTACGGTAGTGCAGGGAGCTGTAAAAGTGTCTCCCTATACAGATCAACAGCCTCTCTCTCTAGCACACTTAGCTCCCCCTGGCAGTAATCAATACAGCTTAATAATAACCTATAATCAGTCTCGTCACGTTGGGAGTGATGGTGACTGATAGGCCTCTGCTGTCCGCCTGGCGCTACTGCTGACACTAATGCACCGACTGTCTATGTACGGCTGTTTATTACTCAATAAGGACATTTGCAAAAATCAATAATGAATGCTGCGCCCTTAACTCTGCCTGCATGCATGGAGGAGGCAGAGAAAACAACATGTAAACATCGAAGAGTCTTGTCTAGAGAGTTTTTACAAAAACTGGTGAAGGTACTTGTTTTTGGGGGGTTCACCACTTTAATGTTTTGATTCCCTGCATAGACTGTATATAAAGATGGACAACATGACTGCTCCTCAAAAGTGGAGCCAAGCGTTTTGATCGCCTCCTGGTGGCCAGCTGCAGTATACATCATAAATCCTGCCTCCACCATGTAAACTAAAGGGACATGGACCAAACATAAAAAGTAATGAATTATGTCATTTTAGGGAGCATCAGGTACTTACCAAACAAGTAAGTTTGGTTTTAATTAGTTAATTGATGCTTTCAAATGTGGTGAAATAATTGGCAGCTAAGACTTACTCGCGTTTGGAGCTCAATAAACTCTAAAATTAATTCAATGTATGCTGTACATTGGCCCAAATGGTGACAGACAATTTAGCGGCTAACTTAGGTTGTGCAGCGTTTTGCTGCTAAGGAGCCAGAGTTAATGGAAAGCAAAACAGCTCTAAAACAAGAGCGAATGTTAGACTTACATTCATCAGGTGGACAGAAACTGCACTGAAGCAGCCAAGAAAAATAATGAATGCCAGTTTAAGTACAGTAGTAACACCAAACGTGTAGATATGGGAGCAGGATTTAATGCTTCAATGGTCGAAATAGCTAGTTTGAGCTTTTTTTATATAATTTGATCCACACAGTAAGTTAATCATATCTTTTGTATATCAAATACATGTGGTGGAATGAAAAAGTCAATTCTTCTGAAGGGTAATGAAGAAATGAAGTAGCATCAAATGGAAATAACTGATTAGGGCAGAGTCAGTCTCTGCTGTAAAGAAAAGTTAAAGGAGCAGAGAGCTGTTTAAAGCGACAGCAGCCATATTTTACTTGTTCACAAAGCTTTTCAAATATCCTGCTTTTATACGTGAACATTGATGTCTCAGGTTATGAAGACTAAATGTTGTGGATCCATAAATTTGCTGTGTGCACTGAGGTGGCCTTCCCTCTCAATAGAGGACCATTTCACATGGTCAGAGCACTTTGATTCTGGCCAGTGAAAGGTCCTTTTCAGCCACATTCTCACTTTCAAACAGCAACGGCGACAGAAAAGCGGCTCTTCAGACCTTAGAAAATATTTTCGGAAACCAAAATAGCCTGGCACTTATGAGAGAGAGAGAGAGAGAGAGAGCGCGATGGAAAGAGAGAGACAGGGAATGACACTTTTTTTCAATGTAACTAGAAAGGCGACAGGCCATATATCTGCCTGTTGAAATCTCATTGGAAGAAGAAAATGTTTATTTTTTTTCCTTCACACCACATCTTAGAAACCCAAGGAATCTTCTGTCCTGCTCGCTCCACCGTCTGATGGCTCTGTGTTAACATTTGCCTCCAGAGTCGTCGGGGCGGGGTAGGGGGCTGGCGGAGGGCTGATTGACTCTAAAAGCGGCTGAGGTTTCCTCTGCTCCTGTTTGGGCAAACCGAGACCATCCTGTGCTAAGCACTAGAAGTTACCCAGCTACAGAGAGGAGACGCCCCGTCGTCTGCCCGTCTATGTCAAAATATTTGTTCCGCATGGATGATGTGTGTGTGTGTGTGTGTGTATGTGTCTGTGTGTGTGTGTGTGTGTGTCTGTGTGTGTGTGTCTGTGTGTGGTAAGTGTGTGTTTAATAGGATGGTCAGTGGGACTTGTGGCGCTCCATGTGTGGGCACTACCCGGCCGTCTTGCCACCCTTTGCCACCACACACAGCCACTCATCTCACCTTTGCAGGGTGAATGTATGTCCGTCCCTGTCCGCACGTACACACACACGCACACACACACACACACACACACACACACAGACACACACACAGAGACACACAAACACATACACACCAATACCAGATTCAGACCACCCAGTCAAATGGGGAACCATGAGAAGGCCACTTTATGCTCCCAGACAGTCCAGTCCGACCACAGTGGCGCCCCTCTAACACCCGTGCAGCCACTATTACCCACAGAGCCGGTGTACATGTGTGTTTGCACGTGCAGCCAGTCCGCCCTCCTGCACTGACAAATGTGTGTGGAAGAGGTAGTGACTCTTCTCTTTATATTCTGACAACCACAGGCTCCAGAACATTTAACTCAGTCAATTTGGTCGAATGAGTCCAGTGCAACATCAGACGCTTCACAGTTGTTACCTGGCAAACCCTCGAGTCTATGTGTTACAGCATCAAGTTCAGCCACAGTCATTACTCCACTGCTCTGTGTAGCTTAATCATTATCTTCACTAATATTTATTGTGCTTGTTAGAACCAGAGCAAGAGGCTGGATCGGTCAAAGTGCTGACATTTATCCTGTGTGTTTGTGGCTGCGTTGGTTTGGTCAGAACTTCTCATGTGAGCGCCTCGGCTTCGTTCTGTCTCTCTCTGTAGAACATCTCCCAGCCATGATGGAAATTGCCATGGACAAATTAAACACATATGCTGAATAACAATTGATCGGGCACAGCTTGCAGAGCGTGTCTGTATGTGTTTGTGTGTGTTTGATTGAGCGTGTGCATGTGTACCGGTTGATTTCTGGATGACTGCACTAATGAATTGAGCTTGCATGCGTGCAAACAGGTGTGTCACTGCGTGTTTCAGCCAAAAGATTTACGTCAGTTTGCGTTCATCCTCGTATCGATGCTTTGTTGCTGATCAAATATCAGCCACTGGCACTGGTTCTGATTGCTGTGAAATTCCTGATGAGGGAGGAGGAGATGCGAGGGAATGGCACCGACAAATCTGGAAAAGCGTGTGAGTCATTTTCTGTGAGACTTTTCCAACTGAGCCTCCTACCATGCTATGCACGGCATGGCAGCTGTTCCACCTGTGATTAATGACTCAAGCTATTGTCGGCCTCCTGCCTGTGATCTTGTCGTGAGGTTGGTTAATGCCCAGAGAGCTGGTGAGACTCAGTGACTCACAGCGTGAGTTTCATCACAAGCAGCACAACAGGCAGAGTACAACTGAGGTAAACACAGCAATACATTTATATGTTCTTTGCTGGAGCTGCTTGTATTTTTTGGGAGAATATTCATTGGAGAAGTTGTTCAATATTTTCCAACATGACTTTTGATTCTGCATGAGCCCGAGACTTCAAATTCGTAACACTAGTGAAGTGCCTTTCGTAATGCCGTCTTTCCAAAACTGTAAAGACCTGCTGTAGGATTCAGTCCACAGAACCCTAAAGCTGCACCCCCGCTGCTGCACAAAGAGCTGTTCACCTGTTTATTCAATGGTCAGTCAAGCTCAACTCGGTATGCAGGGCCCTGAACTGGATAATCAGTTGCTGTTGCCGTTGTCATGAACAACCTTTTGTCATGATCAACAACATCCCTTTCATTGATGGGTCCCTGCCCGAGCTGCTACAGATCCTTGTTTTCGATATCGCATCAAACACTGTACTTCCTTCGGCCCTAAACGATACACAAAGCATGACATCGATAAGATGAACCGTTCTGTAGATATTTTAGCCACACAGACAGAGAGATATCTGCAATTAGAGGATAGATTTTAGAGTTCCAAACTGGAGGTGTGAACTACAAAATAAGTTGGAATTTAACTGCTATTCTTTCATTTCTTTAATAATAATCTTATTATGATTATAATTCTTACTCTAGCTTTAACTATAACTATCCATTAATTCCTCTGTAACAAGCTGGATTTATGTTTTTTTTAAGTAGAGGCTAATAAGTCTAATGATATGCAGTGTCATAGGTCACATTCATGAAGAGGACTTCTGGTTGTGATGAGGTCATATTTGAATGTATATAGGTTTTCTAAGTACAAGCTCTTTTGGTTTAATTCTGTTCATTATGTAAGACACTGTTATTTCCATTTACCACAGCGCAATGACGTTTCATGTACCATGTTTGAAAGAGGTCCCAAATGGGAAAGACGAGAGTGGAGAGAAAGAGGAAGAAAAGCACAAAGCACAAACATCCTCAGAAACACTGTCGCCATTGCGGCCGGCGCGCCAGCAGCATGATGAAACCACCAGTGTGAGCTGTCCATTCAGGGCCAGCGTTCCCTATTTATTTTTCTTTCTTGCTTTCTGATTGGCCAGCGGAGGTGTGTGGCCAGTGAGCTGTGAGCTTCCCCTTCAGAGTCCGATGACAGATCTAAAGGATAGTTCCCTATCCCCCTTGTTACAAATAACTTCCTATGACATGTTTGGGCACGCTGACAATGTTTTGAGTGAAAACAGCTTTCAGGGTTGGATGGGATACAAGCTTTCAACCCCTAGGGTGGGCTACTTCTTCAACTGCTGCTTTATCCCTCTGAAGAGGGAGAGCAAGTGGGACCAGAGAGACGGAGAGAAAGAGACACACACAGAGCCCAAGCCAGGCTTGGATTAAGTCCTGCACAAGACAGTGAAGCGCCATGAATAAAAGCATTCTGGGGTGTAAGCGTTTTGGCTTTTCAGTGTGACACAGGCCTGTTTTCTCTCTTTCACTCTGTCAGAGCTTTGAAGGCAGCCGGAGGAGGGAGGTGGACAGACTGGAGCAGAGGTGTGTCATTGTTGACACAGACAGGGTAGAATGCCCCGACCATTTTCCTCTGTCGCTGAGACTAGATCCACTTCTATGGTCTGGCCTGTTTGTTTAGACACAGTTCCAGGTCATTGCATGAGATCTGTGTCATGGGCACAGACCAGCTTTGTGTCTGCTCTCTGTCCTGCAGGTCTGAAATCATTGAGCAGAACATGTTCCACTGCTTTGTACACACCACAAATCCACTGATGTCACTGAGGCTATACAAGCATTTACTGCTCGCTTAATTTCTCCCCTGAGCAGCCATTGTCCAATCACAGTTTAGCAATCTTAACTAGGACTGGCAAGTCTGCCAACCCTTTTTCTCTCAAACTACATGTTGATGTGGTGTGGTCTGAAAGAAAAGAGACACTCAGCATCCTTATGTTCGGAGGGTGCTTTTATACAATCGCACCTAACATCTTATTATAAATTGAGGAATTTCTTCCTGTTCGTCTGTCAAACTTAATTTAGGTTTTCTCCACAACCACTTATCCAATCAACTTCAAACTTGGCAGTTAGATAAGGGATTCGGGGACCTGCAGTGTCAACTGTAAACATTTTTGGATTTTCTTAGAAAGTGTCAAACACAGTTTGTATTATGTTGCTTGATGTAAAGAAAAATGATGTGAACATAACTTGATGTAGGAAACAAACAACCAACTGACCACACAAACTGCAGCCTTAAAAAAATGCAGGCCAAGCAATTCACTCCTACTGACAAGCAAACTCTGAACTGCAAAAATCACTTCCAAGGCCAAGGAGAATATTATTAAGTAACTTTGTTGGCTTACAGGTTATAATGACAAATGGCACCTCCATTGTTCACTACTCTCAAAACCATTGACCTACACTCTCAGGGCATCCATGAAGGCCAACGTTAGCTGGCCTGTCCGGCTGTTTATTGGATTTGGGTAAGATTACACTCCAGTCAATTCAACCCCACATATAGCATTACGAGTGCCAAACACATCCGAAATCCCATTTTTTCTTTTGTATTGATAAAAAATGACAACAAGCAACCTACTCAGCCAAGCTGTTTTGTGTAATCTGTATACAATATTAGATTTTTCCTCAATGCACAGTATTTATAATATTTTAACCAACCAGATCTAAACTGTAAAAACAACAATGTCTCCTACCTGCATCATGTGGTGAGGAGGCTGACTTTGTAATTGGATTATGCAGCAATAAGTCTTTTAGCCCAATGGTGTTGTATTAAAATAAGTAATGTTCAAAGGTTTCAGAGTAGGTTTAATGTAAAGAAGTGGTGGAGATATTCTGGCTGCTTGAACCTGATGGTGGAGCAGGACAGGCCTGTGGGAGGAGTCTTTCTAAGAGAACAGGCAGACAGACGAGGTGTACGACTAGATGCAAACTGCCTGGAACAGCAGGAGGATGAGGAACATGAGGCTACTACGAACACATGGATCAAACAGAGAAATACTACAACTTGAACTAGAACTAGAAGTCATAGTGTACTCTATTTCACTTTGTCCGTCTGTTGCAGCTAACACAAAAACTACTGGATGGATTATTAAGAAACTTGGTGAAAGGATGCTGTATGGGTTAGGAAATAACCCATTAAATGTTTGTGCAGATCCAGGAATTTTGTTTCCACTTTCTCTGCAGCTTCTCCCACAGAATTCATTCAATCTGGCGGTAGCACACAAATTAAAGAGTGAAACACAAGTTCTCCTCTGGGAGAGAACTGCATTGCATACCACTTACAGGTGAATGCAGCTGATTCAACTTTATGGATGATATTGCGAGCACCCAAGCTAGCGGCAAGTAGCATTGCACTCAGCTATACAATGCAGCAATGCAATAAAACACCAAGTGTTAAAAAAAATGTGGTTCATTATTAAAGACAAATAAGGATATGGTGGGCCGCCATGACTCTCAGAGTGACCTGCCAGTTTGAATTTGTGATTTCAGCAAACAAATGTGAAGTGCTTAAGCTAAAAATGAAAAGCCTGCTTTTGCCACTTCTGTCAGTAATCAAGGACCTAAGAATATATGCAGTAAATCTGCCAATATTGTTGTGAACTACATATGTGCAAGAACAAAAAGTTTGACGTTAACCTATTAACAGTAGTGAATGGTCGATACCAGCCCCAACACTTTTTGTGCCCCTGTCTATTTCACACTTCTTCCTCCTCTTTATATCAGCTGTCCTCTGGGACAAGTCCTCCTGATCAGGCCCATCGGTGCGCTGTTATGTTCTCCTCAATTGCCTAATCAGAGGAGATGGTGAAATCAATGGGGTTTATGGATCCTAACAGGAATCTGAAACGAACACCAGCCTCCAGGATCAATGTGTTTCTTTGTCTGCGTGTGTTTATATCTGAGTGCAAGGGCCTGAAAATGTTCGACCTTCGCCAGGACAGCGTGTTGGATCACTTTTGGGAAGTGATAGAGAGGGAGGGAGGAACGGGAGGACAGGAGGGGTGTTAATTAGAGGTCGAAGGTCTGCAGGAGGATGCAGCCACCACAAGCCACTTTATGAAAATCAGAGCACAATCTTTTTGTGGCCAAATCAATCTTATCTACAGTATGGAAGAGCAACAGATCCTGTAGGATCAATCTCAGTAAATATGAACGATGTGTGGAGTGAAGTCCATCCTCATTGATTTAGTCTATGGCAATTGTGTTGGAAACTAAAGGCAATTTTGATGGTGAAAAAATATATAAATATGAGGGGGGTGAACCATGACGATCTGACAGATGAAATAATCTGCGACAAAACGAAAAGTACTTGGACGAGAGGTGAAGATACGAGAGGTTCAGGAGTGGCTCTTCACCATCTCTTCGCCATCTGGTCCCCATCACCTCTGCCATGACTCCAGTGATGTCACCCTGAGAGGAGATGGTACCAATTAGAGACCATGACTGAAGACGTCTCTTGAACAGGGACATATGGGCTCCGTCCCAAGTCTCTGTGTTGAGTCTGCTGCCGAGACACTGGGTCAGAGGCTTAGAGGGAGATCATCATCAAGGCCAGGCTCACACCGTATATGTTTCTACTTATGATTGTTGATATTTCCACACACAAAAGTATTGATCCTGCCCTTGTCATAAAAGCAGGGTGCAAATCGCATTATCGCTGCTCGGGGTTGCAGATAATGGCTGTCTGGCTGGTAAAACCTACCACATTTTAAAGCTCCTCTGTCACCTCAGGAGCAAGACAAGCAGCGCTGGCTCTCCTCTTATTTCTTTATCAGGACAGGAGACGACTCGAGCGCTTTCCCAGAATCTGTCAGGGCCCGGGAAGCACAACGCTTCATCCATCACGGGAGCCAGCTCCACAGGCTTTTCATTTTACTGTGGAGGCCCACTTCAGAGGCCAGACCCATTAAGTTTTCACATTCATGTCCCGACGCCTGTCATTTGGCTCACATCAGCCGAAAACACTCTTTCATTCTGAGCTTTCTCTCATTCTCTTCTTCATGTCCCATTTATCTTTATTCCTCAGTTTCGCCCTCACCGCCCCCCTGTCGCTCCATCACTTTTTTCCCTTCTAATGAGGAGTGAACTCGCTCTGAAAATTATGATGTGAGCCTCGAGGTCAGAACTGCAAATGAAACGCAGGTTTTGGCGTTCACCCGAAACAAAGCAAACAGAGAGGATGTGGAGGGCCTTCCAAAATAAAGCTGCTGCAGTTTGTGTTCCTTCCAAGGTGTCACTATTAGTTATACCACACAAACATCAATTATGTTTGTTTGGTTTGTCACTGTAAAATATTAAAATGTCAATTGTTGAATTCTCTTAACATGTGATGCATCTTTTCAACTACTCCTCAGAGAGGGAGGGTCCTATTTACACCATTACCCTAGTGTCTGTTCTTTATAGAAGCTACTGGTCTTTTTGTCCACAAGAAATTAATCTCATGCCTACCTCAAGTCACGTGCATAAGACAAAAGAGTAAGAACAACGTCGTCATCCTCAGCAGTTAGGCAGAAAATGTCTGGATCTGCTGCTTGGCTGAATTGACCATTTAAACACTATCAGGTTCCTGCTATTACTTTATTTCCTCAACTAAAAGCTTGGCGTGCAGTGGATGTCCTTCTGGAGGGCCCGATCACAGGCGAACATTGTTGACAGTCAGATTTAGTCTTGGAACAGCCATGATGCGTCAATTGCTTTTTCCTCCTTCATCTTCTCCAAACGTTTAAAAGCGGTTCTGGTATTGCTGCCAATCATTCCGCAAACATTTTCCCTAATAGGAATCCGATGAGTCAAGGCAATTCATCCCTCATTCTGGCACTGCTGTCTATTTTGTGAGGCCACAAATGTGGAATGATAACATTCAGTCTTATAGGAGATGCAATAGTATCTCTGTGCTATCCTTGTTATTGGTCTATACTGAAACACAGTGATGTAACACTGACCCTCAAATATCCTCTTTCACAGGATTGTCTTTCGTATATAGTATATACAGAACAATCACACTTACTTTAAATTTTCCATACTTTAGGGCGCTTTCACAACTACCTTGTTTGATCCGAACCTTCACACTTTTTCAGATAAGTCTGGTGTGAAAAGTGACTGGTACCACAGTCTGGATCCACAGACCAAAATTTTGTTCGACCAATAGAAGTGTTCTTAGTCCAGATCAAAGAGAGTTGGAACATTTATTTGGATAGTTTGAACTGGAGTTTACACCGGATCGAACCTTTAGCTGGTAGTAATACCATAATGATATTACACTGGCAACAAAAAATCCAATGTAAATAGTATTGCAAAGACATGAGCCTTCCTGGCCATGTTCCAGACTTTCAGGTGTGAAAACACCCTCAATGACATATTCTGCAACAACACCAAACTGTAAACTTTAATATTTGAAGAAAGAAGTAACATGTTTTTTTTGGCTCACAAATGTTGGAGTCGTTGGAGAGCACCATGTTCAAGACAGTGAAACGAAATCCTGGATCCACCAATTTTTCCAGATCTGACTCAAAATTTGATGGGATCTATCTTGAGTCAAGCCTCACCCCTCCACACAACAAAAATCGGTTCAGTAGTTTTGGGTGATCCTGCTGAGAAAGAGACGAACATACACTAAGCAAACAAACGCTCACACAAACTCAACCTCTTACCTGGAGGCAATAAAACTAGACCTTGGTGAACTCAGTACATACAAGCTTTTCAAGTCCTGCATGATTGATAGCTTTGACTGGCTTGTGTTAGCACACTAATAATTTACATATTTCTACGCAACTGACATCAGTGAGATTCATGACACCAATATTTCTTGTGCCATTGGTTTTATGGGTGTATTAATATCGATTGGACACCCTGTTGAAAGGTGATGCCGCATTCATGCCAATAATAGCTAATCACAGGGTGAGAAGGCTTCCTCCTGCCTCCAGGTTTTGGACCCATATAGCATGCATGCTATCAGACAGTAGCCAGTGACACCTGAACTGAATCACATAACTAACTCATATCACACAGTCAAATTCTGAAAATGAAAAGCTTGATTGCCGGGGAGATTGTGACACTGAAAAAATGTATCCACTAATAAGCAGCTGCTGCTTTTCTGAGGATTGTGTTTTTTGAGGGAGTGTGGACCACGCAAGCAACATGGCAGATACAATACTCAGTGCTGTTGCTGGTGGCTTGTTTGTCACACTGCTTGTTTTTTACTTTTAGAAATTACCATTATCCTGTGAATGCCACATGTGAGTTCACTGAACTCAGCCAAAGGTTCAGAGTAATTGATATGCATTGTGTTGGCACATAGCTGCATTTCTTGGCCCGCCACCACTGCCAATTGTCGATCATTGGAGGAGCAATAAAACAGCAGGAATGTGTTTGACGTCAACAACATGCTTCTGTCCATACGCATAAATACGCACAAAGTGTTGACTACATGGCCCTAGACAAGTTTCCTTTAACTACTGATGATATCTCAATATCTGTTCCCTATTAAAGATAAAGAAATGTAAAGCCAAAGTAAAGGAGGAATCATTTGTTCTACATATAATTAATGTGATCCAGTAGAATGCAAATGTCAAACACATGTATTACACTATTGATTTTATAACAGAATCCGCCGGTATTAATTCGTTTTTATAATTAATGGAGTTGTGAAAATCATAGGCTCAGACACAATTAAATAAATTCCCTGTTCATTTGAAAACACGTCCCTCCTACGGTGAAATTTAATTCCCTCCAGCTCCTAAATAGAAAACGTGCCACACACTCCAGTTTATACTGTGTAGTATTTTTGTAATAGGTGTTCTGTTGTAACCACAGCTCCCTCCCGTGAGACACGAACAGGCATGTCCAGGGCCATGCTTCGCCATCTCATTTAAATGTTTTCATTGTTGTTGCGCCAAGCAGAAATTTGTGGCAATACACATCAAGCTGACAGTAATAGAGCGTTTAAAGTAAACATGCTGAACATTCCTGTGTGTTGTGATTGTGGTACAGTGCGTTCTCACATGATTCTGATACTGTTTGAGGCACGTGGCGCCCCCTACGTTTCAACACTCAACAATCAAGAGAGAGCGAGTATTGATTATGGTGGTGGTGGTGTGCACGTAGTTTATTTGCTCAACTCTGCAGCTCACAGCTCGAAGCCGACAAATTTTCCTGAAAAGCCTCTTCGTCAACTTTGACCTTTCCTCCTCTCTTATCCCTCTCTGCCGCACATAGCGCTGTGCAATAAGGAAATAGTCGTTGGTGGTTTTCTTCTGTGCATCATTTTACAGCTCTCTTGGAAAAACAGCAACAAAGAAAAAAGAAGGGGGCTTGGACAGCATTCTATCCATCTATCAGCATGTTTGGGTTACTTGCAAAGCACCAGACATTTGGTTTTTCTGGTTTTTTTTTCACATGTGTGCAGCACTTAGAGTGAAAACTCCACTTTTCTTTTATTTCATCTTTACATTTTGACTTTTTCCCACTCTCCCCTAAGCTCTTTAAGGTGTTTACATAATGAACATATTGAATTTGTTACTGGGCCCAAGTCTTATTTCCACTTCGCTCCGGGTAAATAAAAGGATAGACCCTATATTAAAACATATTTTTAAAATTATATGATAATTAAACCAATTTGGAGTTGTTTATGGGCCCGTGCTTGGGTTATGGCCACTTTGGGCATGCCATTGAACAATGTGGATCTTGTTTGGCTGACGTTTCAAGCAGTTAGGCTGTTTGGAGGGTCCTGTTAACTGAGACTTTTTAAATAGCTGCTTTTTTGAAGCTCGTCGTGCGCTCTGCACTCGGCCCAATCTACTGGCTCCTGGAAACCCGGGGGAAACATTATCAAATTTAACACAAAAACACACATTCCGTTTCATATTTTGTCAACCGTATCCCCTCTGCTAACCCACTCCAGCTTAAAAGGCACTAGGACCTTTTTTCTACTGAAACATCTTGAGCAATTCCCAGGAAAGGTGTTGCTGCATTTCATGATGATGAATCATAGCATCTTAATTATCTGTTTACAGCCCTGGTCTTAACTGTATTAGCACATTCTTGCACAAGCTACTTTATGAGTAAGGTTTTTATTTTAAAGTTCTCTTCATCTTATGCCGTTACAATATTAAATTCATAGAAAGCATATTTTACTTCAATATTAACATCACCTCAGTTTTCAGGAAATCCGATTTAATATTGAAAATCATTACAGTCTCTGTTCTGAGTTGAGCTGAGACGTGAGAGAAACTCTTTATCCGTGGCTTTTCTCCGGTACATTTCAAAGAGGGCTTTCACAAACCACTGGTAAAAATGTTTGTCTCAAGTTAATGGTCCTCTCCTCACACTTGAGACCAAACACAACAAACAAAAAGCACTTATGTCAAACAGCATCCTTCATTACATAGGAAAGAGAATGTTTTATTAACTCTAAATAAGCCCCGCACCTATCGTAAACACCTATATTACTGTAATGCTATCAATAAATGAGCCAGAGGAATCCTTTCAGCCTGATAAATAGCAAACAGCTCTCCATTTGTCTCTGACTAAAATGATTTAATGGCTAGATTGAATCGGGGAAATTAAGTTGTTGTTTCAGTTGCAATGTATAAGCAGCTGAGCCTGAGCCAATGGGAAATGGCAGTATATTCCTCCAACTCCAGGGAACTGTAGCATTAGCAAAATATAATGAATACTGGAGTAGATGGGTGGATGGTTTTACTTTATTGATCCCAAACTGTGAAATAGCTGTATAGCTTTTAGCAAAGCCACCCATCATTAAATATATTTTGAAAATTGTTCCTCGTTCAAGCTATTTTTGTTCTTCAAAAAAGCTTAGAAAATATATATTCTTATTAAATTGTCATTAATGTTTTCATTGCTAGTAAGTAATTCTTTTTAAAAGACTACTGATAGGCCCACCCCATGGATCCATCCTGATGGAATATAATGAGCCATATAAAGCCTTTTCCGCACACTGGACCAGTTCCTGCACTCACCAAACTCACCCATTTCATTATCATGTAGGAATGTTAGGAAAAATTGAAAATGTGTTGGTAGAATATGAACAAAATGTTTCTTTACGTAATCAGTTTTTTTTACTTGTCTGATGACCTGAAATACCATTTTGTCAGCATCGCAGCTCTATGGTCATGGGACGTGACATGTGACCTACTTTATGGAGCTCAGGTTTTATCACCACTTTGCCTATGCTCCCATAAATCTCTCCACTGCTGATAATAATGCTGAGACACAACACCGCTCCATTATCACACTGCATGATTAGGCAGTGTTTTTACTTTTGAATATCAAACAAGTTGATTTGTGCCAATAAAGAACCCACACGCCCTTCATGTGTGGTAGGACTCCCAGGCCTGCGCTCATACCGCTGGTTAACCATTATCTTACATCAGGTTTGGCATGCAAGGCCGCAGACCAGGCCTGAAATAGGTGGTTAGTGTGAAGATTGTGTGTGGGGCGGGAGCGGCACAGGTCGGCGTCTAGCGGCAGCAGCAGCAGCACTAGTCCTTCTCTGGGTATTTTTAACTGTCAGCACTAAATGCCTCATTCAGCCAGAGCGTACCCCCCCACCCACCTCGTAACCTCAGCCAGAATACCTTCACTTCTGTGTGTACAGCACCACAGGCAGGCTCGCCAGCTGTTTGCACATGCACACACATACTCAGACACACACACTTACTCGAAAACACAAATATGCAGAAGGCTTTCTCTTCGACACACACAGACAAACAGAGCACAACTATATAAACTCAGCCTCCATGAAAACATATTCATATTCCTGCAAATGTAGGCCCACAAATAGACTCTTCCACTCTGTACACAAACACACACATCATGTGATTTGGCCCGGGCCTGTCCCGTCTGTTGGCGAGTTAGAGGAATGGAATGTGTAAGTAGCGGTGCCCACACATCGAGCAGCCACCCAACTCCCGAGCTGGCATCGCACACGGCGGCGAAATGTACCGATCAAACAGCAGGAGAGGAATGCAGACAAATGAACCAGCTTTGATAAACAATGCTGCCGTAATTAAACACAATCTTTCTCACCTTGCACTCTTTCATCAGATCAAGCCGATAATGGTTGGCACTGTGTGACGAGACGATGGTTATCTGTGAGAGCCAGCCCGAAGGCAGTCAGTCATTTTCGGGAGACAGCTTTATGACTTTTAATGAATTCCTCCCACGCCACCACCACCACTGCTCAATCATGGCCGAAAAAAGTTTTTGTCTCCAGGCAGAAATGTGAAGGCATGTATCTGGCACGTAACAGAGCATTGGCAAAAGAGCCTGGGCTTTTTCTCGAGGCGTGGACCAGAGCTGATAATTGTCTCATAGAAGACAGGTAGGTGTCTTTTCCAAGCCTACTGTTGGAGATGTTTAGACATTGCATCACCTCGTGAGCATGGTCGTCTCCCTGCTCTCCCCTCTGTTAGCTGACACTGCTAATGAATGAACGAGGGGGAGCTGTGGCTGAGCTTGCTCTGTATTTTTAGGGCTGTGCGCCTGTGGTCTATGTGGCCAGTCCCATTCAGAGGAGCCATGGGGGGATATTTTTGGCCACAGCCTGAGTTGAGTCCAGGCCCACACAGAATCCCTGACAGACGCAGGCGAGGAGGAAAGAGGGATGTTTTCCTATTGAGAGGAAACCAGGCGTGATTATGGAGGGAGAGAGAGAAACCAAGAGAAAGGGCAGATGACTGTGTGTTTGTGTGGAGCAGAGATGAGGAGAGAATTTTTATGATTTCCACACCCTTCCTCTTTGCATTCCGCACATTTGAAATGCTTTTAATTTGACATTTGAGTCAGAGGAAGAACACAGAGAGCATCGTTCCTCATTAAATTAGCAGCTTTTTATGGTTCGTTGTTAATGGCAGATGCAGTGACACACTCACACAAGGTCAAGCTAACTTTACACCACATATTCACGTGCAAATTTAAACAAAATAATAATAATTGCAGCAATTGCTTTCCAGTTTTATATTGTTTTATCCCTCCGTGGTTGGTTTAGTCCATATTAATGATATTAAAGATAACCATAGTCTTATTTACACAGCTCTCCAGATGCTATTTCAGTTGGCTCACTGATTGGAACGATTTACATGCTCCATGTAATGTGGATACAGCTCTCCGGCTATGATTCCCCATATTAATATTTAATTGCCATCAAAGTGTGTTTTCAAAGTATAGGGTGACACTCGGATCTCACGGCCCAGTCACGATAGAGCTGGATCCGGAGCAGGGAGACGAGCGCGGTGTGGTTCCAAAGAGACGGCTTTTTGGTCATCTTATCCGTCCCCCCTTACGCGCTGGCACCTGTAGCGCCTCTCTAGCAACAGTAAATCATGTGACCATTTCCTCTCAGAGATATCCTAATCCTCGCACCAGATCCGTCCGGGGCGCGAGCAGCTGCCTCGGCCCAAGACATGCTGAAACCCGAGGCAACAGCATTAAGAATTAAAAACGCTGGAAAGTGGTCCCTGTGCGCGCCTTGTTTTGTCATCAATGTTCCATTAGTGTCACTTTATTCTGCGCCTCCCCTCCTTCTCCCCTCTGCGTGTTTGAGTCAATATCGGGAAAGCAGGCCCGTTTCTGCCAAAATGGTTACAATATACCTTCTTCACGCCTAAATAGCTGACAAAGGTTATTAGGCTGACCTGCGCTTGGAGCAGTGGACAGGGCCAAACAGATAAACCGGAGCTGTAACAGATACGTGATCTCCAACTCAGAGAGCCTACGTGTGAGGGAGCAGGGGCATGTTAATGTCCTTTAATTATTTCGAGGCTGCAAGTGAAAACAACCTCAACATCTGGAACCAATTTAACATGACATAGTTCTTTCTCCTGCAGGTAACCTTTAAGGCCTTAGACGCGTTACCTGACTTCCTGGACAGTGGCCTGGGTGTTAAGAGCGCTGTCCTCCAGCAGGAAGCCTCATGGATATAATACCTATGTGCGGCTCCAGCCCGCGGCCAGTGTGGTGATGTTGATACAGCAGCAGACCTGACACACAGCTGTTGTTTATGATGTGGCTAGCCCAGGTGGACGGGACATGGCCACAAGCCAACCTAACCCTGAATCCACAGATCCATAGTCCTGACCAGAGCTGTTTTTTGTTTTTTGAAGTCTAAGGGGGGGGAGACAAATCAGATCTGTTCCAGAAACGTCCCGACTAAAGTATGAGCTCCTTTAAAACAAGTCCAAGGCAATTCTTATCATGAGGAAATCACAAATCATAATGTGGGACATAAAGCTATTTTAAATAGTTTCTAAGGTTTAGATCAAGTCCCTCAAAAGCCTTCATCGACACTGATGTTACACCCTTTACTCTCACAGATGGTTTCAATAATGTGTCCTGACCGTGGTGACTTCTATCCTACAAGCAAATCCAGATTATTTTGTTTGTGCAAAGTAAATGTATTGTATTTATACAGAACTTTTCCAGTAGTATCGACCATCGCATTCAGCGATTCACAAAAACACTCATCCAGCACTTCTATTTGCTTTTTCTATCACAAACCATGTCTGCACAGCCGTCAGCGGCAACCTGTGGTTCAGTGTCTGGCCCAAGGACACGTCAGAATGCAGACTGGAGGAGCCGGGGATCGAACCACCGATCCTCTGGTTACTGGACCATCCTCTGTACCTCTTGAATACACGCACACCAAACCTCACACTGTGCATGACAAAAATTAAAAAGCCATTAACTTTCCAGGTTCCGTTTCTTAATAAATGTGACCTGTAATTTACTGAGAAGTTTCCTGGAACTGTCATCATATATTTATTGCAAACGGAGGAAAAGTGCACTATCGGCATGGTCGGTAAGTTTATTTATCTTTCTAAGAAAAAGTCCAGTAATTATATAGTAGCTATATAAAAATAAAAGAGTCAATTTAATTGGCTTCATTTACAGAGCTGTTAATGTCTTAAAATATTTTCTTGGAAAGAAGTGACAGTATTTTGGATTCATAATTGGAAAAACTGAGTTGCCCATGAATCATTTGAACTGTGTAGCACATCTCTCCTGTGAGCGTCACGTCATTAATACAAACAAAGCAAATGAGTGACAGATTGATAGATGGTTTGACAGACAGTTTTCAGACGCAAGAAACATGAACGACAAGCCAGTCTGGTTTTCAGACGCTGTTTTTTAATACAGTTCAAACTGCTGTGCAGAGTCTAAAGGTAGACTGTGCCAGTTTCTGAACTGCGTGGCCCCGTGACTGTTTAATGTCAGAGTAAGGGACTGGTTCAGCGTCTTTCCAGTACAATAAAGTGTTGATAGAATAGCAGATTACACCAATGAGATCAAAGGTGTTAATTTGGGAGCTGGACTGTTTCCCATGCTGCCCTAGTCTTTATTCTGAACCTAACTAACCAGCTGCTGACTGTAACTTCACACCAGGCAAACGCAGGAGTCACATCATTCTTCTCATCCAACTCTCAGCAAGAAGTCCCAAAATGTCAGACAATCCCCGAGAATTCTGAGTAAATTATACAATGACATTTAAAAACCTGCAGTTAGTGTTTCAACTGTACAGTTTATAAACACATGACAAGCTAACCCACTGATGGGTTAGCTTGTCTCCACACAGGCCGATCTGCAGGTACTGAGAGCCTCCTTGGCAGAGACCTAACACTTCAGATTAAGTTTTAAGTCTTCTTATACTTCTGAATAATGATTGCGTCGTTTCCAATACAATTTCCTAATGAGTTATCTCACTGTGACTACTTCCCCTGACCTCTTCTGATCACTCTCTTTCTGTGAAACTATATTGTGTTTCTAAATGGTTCTTTAGTAGAAACGTAATGGGCCTGTTTTAGTTTTTGTTCCTGTTCTCTGTACTTAAATCCTTATACCAGGAAGTTTCCAAAGATATTACAGTAAGAGCTACAGTCTGAAGAGGAACTGGGAACACACAGCTGCTTATCTGTCGTTTACAGACAGATTGGGTTATTGGTCTCTCAAAGGCCTTCACTGTTTTTTCCTATTGAAATTACACCCTGTATATATATAATTTCTCAGCGATGATATAGGACATTTATGAAACCATTAGCATCATACACTGTATCTAAAGCATAGTTAAAGCCCGGTGGCTATATGTACAGTGCGTACACTGAGCTCCGCTGAATGCATCTGTACACACAAACACAAAGGCAGTAACAGAACTCTATGATCCCTGGCCTTCGAGTCATCTAGCTGCATCAATAAATACAGCAAAATGACATTAGCAATAACTTCAACTATAAAACCAGGCTCTAATATGATAGAATTAGTATCAGTGTTTTAAGGTTTGGCCATTTAGGTGAAATTCTAAGCCGGTCAGGGAGTAATTTGGACACAGGGAAAATTGATTTTGACCATCAGCACTTTCTCATTTTCAAACAGCGCCTGCGGCTAAATGGGTTAGCCTGTTAAGCACATTACACAGGTAGCTTCTCCTTTCCTCCCCAATGATTATGTGTCCGCCTTGAGCAATTGATATTTCTTGCAAATAAGAAAATTATCATATTCCATGACTGGAAGGAGAAAATTAGGGCCCGCTGTTATGGAGCGGAGTCTCTGGCCAGAGAGAGGGAGGCCGAGGTACATTTTTCTTCCCTTTTTTCTGTCTTTAAGGGTGGGGTGTGCATATCAAATGTCCGAGGCTATATTGGAATTGGGGCGCTGTCAGGCCTCATCAATAAAAATATACAGTGATAGACTGTAAGTGGTGGAGGGGGGACAGGGAGGGTGGAGAGAGAGGACGGGCTTTTGCTCTGTGCTGGGTTCATATGCAGCAGGGTGTGTCACAGGAAAGAGTAACTTCACCACCAGACTGTGCGTTGGTGCCACAGATCATAACCACACTACAGTCAATGTACAGTACAGGACAAATGTTAAATAAGCAAATCGGCAGTTTCTGATGATTTATTGATATATATTACGTCTTAAAATGACCAGATTGTTTTACTTTGTAGTGTCACCTCTAACCTGACCTGTCTTATCATCCCGAGTAAGCAAAGAAGCCCAGTGATGATCAGTGAACAGCAACACATTAGCTCAGAGCAGTCAGGCACCGAACGCACCATGAGACACCAGCTGCCAGCGATGAGGTGTGTGCCACGATGTGGGTTATCGAGCCAGTTCGGAGGGGCCTTCCCCCTGCAGCGGTCCTGCCCTGTGGCCCGGGAGGCTGTCTGCCGAGTGGAGCTGGAGCCCCTGGCGGTCTAAGTGGAACCACATGGGGGAACCCGATAGCGACGCTTGGCCAGAGGAGACATTAACCCAGGCGGTGCGACAGGCAGCTCAAGGCCCTGCAAGATGGATGGTCACTGCTGCTCACCCTCAGACAGAGCCAACACAACATCATCGCTTAATGTCATCTGACTTGCATAGGTCTCACAGTCATAGCGCCGACTCCCACTTTACTCTCACTTGCCCTCATGTACACACCTCATTCATCCTACACCCTCTCAGGGGTTTCTGCGGCTGCGGTGCCCTCAGGAGTGGCCGACCGATAAGGAGCATTTACTGTAGGGCCATGGTCGACATGCGAACAACGCTGAACACACTAATGGGAGGGAGACAAAGCCACAGGCCACAGACATCCAGTAAACAGCAGACCACAGTCCACGAGATGTATGCTCTCTCTTCCATTTCACCGCTCAGGTAGCCGAGGCACTGAGCAGAGTTGTGACTGGCTCAAGTCTTTTGTGTGTTACCGCTTGCCTTGATAACTTGAGTAACTGTCTACGGTCAACTTGTGTAAACCAGCACAGAGCCGGCTACTGTGTGATAACACCGTCATTAGGCCGGTCGCTCTCTTACACCTGCGCCGTGATGGACATTTCATTTGGAGGTCATTCTGTAGGAATAATCACTCCTTCTCTGCCCCCCCGCCCCCACTTTATCTAATGTGCTCTGCAGCCATGTGCTTCCAGTTAAGTTGGCGCTCAGCCCTGGGCAGAGGTTAAGTGAAACTACCTGCTCCTCTGTGCCTTGCGATTATTTGCTTTGTTCGCGGCGCTGCCAGATCATAAAACACTTGCGTCCACTTTCCCCCTGCTCTCAAAGTCCCCGAGGTTCATTATTGTTACGCCTGGACGTGTGGCTGTACAAGGCCGCCTTTCAAATGTCACACTGTGACAGCCCACTGAGGGTTTCACTAACAACACGTACCACAGGCCAATATTTCAACAGCAAGCTATTACACACTTCAAAAAATGTCTTTCCCCCCTCCCTTTCATTTAAGCAATATTGATGATCATCAGTCTGGAAGTGATACAGTAAATAATGAAAAATGAGGTTTCTGCAGGCAAATGGGATGAGACATGAAAGCGGACTGTAGCACTGGCTCTGGTTTCCTGTCTGAATGGCTGTTAATTAATGGAGCAGACGAAGGTCATAATTCTTCACTGGCTCGAGACTTCCACAGTGCCAGGCAGTTCAGCGATCACAATCATCCACATGCTGCTGGCCTCAAGCGTACATTGTTTCAGTGCAGTGCATTTTTTTTCTCTATTTGAAAGAATTCATGTCTATTAGTCTTCAGGGGAAACCCAAGCCTCTCTGCCTCTTTGTATTTTACCTCACACAGACAGAGGGAGAGAGATAGGGAATCTGAAACAGTAGATCTAAGAAAGATCAAGCAGTTTTCACCCCCTATCAGTTTGAAAAACCAGTCCTTTCTAAATGATTTCCAAAACCGCATGTGATTCGTCTCTGTCTCTCCCCTTGACTTCATTTGCAGGACTCCAAGATCAAAAGGGCGTGCGCCTTGTCCGAGATGAGCTCTAATCGCTTGAACTCCTCAGCCATCATTAAGCCATCCTTAAAAGAAATGAATACGAAATTCAGTAGTATGGATGTCTTTGCCCCAGTGCCAGCTGAAAACGACCCCCTCTAAATTTCTGCTCCCTTTAGCAGACGCCACTCATGGGGAAACGTTGGCGCCTCCCATAGGCCGTGATTAAAGTAAATGAGTGAAATAAGATACGAGGAAATTGAAATGATTAGTTTTTATAGTAACCACGACGACTGGCGAGCCCCTGGCTGCCTCAGAACAGGAACGACTCACGGCAACATTGATTATGAATCCCAACCCCTGGATTGCTCTATGAAATTCACTCGGCTTTTAAACATGGTTGAATTTCAGAGGTATCGTCAGAAATCCCCCAAACAATGTCTGGTCTCCATCAGTGACAGACACTGACATTTTAGCCACGCAAGAATGTAATTTCCACCGAATCACCACTTTCGCACGAGTGTTTTTGGAGCGTGCATGTGTTAAATATGGAATAACTAAGTTCTAGTCACTTGTGGCGGTGGAGGCAAGCTGTGAACACAACACTGATGTATCATGACCGTTTTAAGTTGATATTGCTGTTGTGTTTTTACACATCCCTCAGTCTCAGAGTAACTTTGGGATTCATTTGGAGTCGTGTTTCTGGCCACCTGGTGAAGATAAGTCCAATAGTCACTCTGCTTTCAGGTCTGTCTACACTAACTCAAACATCTGGCTTCTTTAGCAGGCTAACAGTCGCCTGCTGTGGCCAAAAACATGACAAGGTGAGGGCAAACCAAAAACAGTAAACACACAGGCTGAAAAACAGGGAGACAAAAGACTATAAAAAGTTTGACTTGAGTGAGACAATTTTAGTACGAATTAAATATCTATCTTGCTACAGCTTCACCTTATAGAAAATTCGTAGGTATCTTTGTACAGACATAAGATAAGATACGATAACATAAGATAAACCTTATTTATCCCATGCACGCCATGAAATTCACTTGTTACAGCAACAGCAGGCAAGATAGACAAGGGAGCACATGAAAGTATAATAAAAATAAATTAAGATAAACTATTAGCGTACCTCCATCAAGGAAGATAGTCCCCTTATGAAACCACATTTAAATTCACTAGATCCAGATTTTTGAATCTGTAACAAATTGTAAACACTCAAGAAGATAAGTCTCTTAAATGTGTTTGATTATTATTTGAGAAATCAACATAAAGTTTGAAACGCCCTATCTCACAATGTTAAAGAAAGTGCAAATAATGAAAAGATATGTGCATATTCACCTTTCATTACAGAGATAATATAATGGGTAGAGAAAGTGCAGTGCCACAGGACTTTTGATAAGTAGAAGCTAAATTATCATGACTAATTCCTGCAATATAAAGTATATGTGTGAATCTATTCGTGTTTTATTCATGCTGTTTATAAACACTAAACTTAGTGAATGTGTTTTGCACCTTCGCTTCACTCTTTACAGCCATATCTCTCACTTATTTTTGTGTTTGCACACCTCTGTCTCCCTCTGTCTTTAGGCGTGGGTGTAAAAAGGGACCACATTCCCAGTGGGGACAGTTAAGTCCCTCACCAGGGGAAGCCATCAGACCCAAACCTCCAAATGATGTGTCGTCTTCCTCCCTCCCCATCCGGCTGGAGCCTGCGAGCAGTGGTTGGTTTGTCCCGTCCTCCCCACCGCACTCGCCACACCGGGCTGGGGTTCCCCGCTGAGAACCCACACACCAACCCTGGTAGGGCTGAGATAATGAGACGCTGTATATGAGGACAACAAACAAGGCATCGGCCCCTGCTCTTAGTCACATTGCAAGTATGAATGTGAAATTCCCAACCTCAAATACAGTATGCAGAATCAGAATTTGGACAGTGACGCTGCTGAGTAGCAAATTACAGACATGGTCATGGTGTAAAAGTGGTGTAGCTCATTGAATATACATGAAGTAGCAATTTAAAACATGACAGAAAAGTATAAATACCTCACATTAACTGTTTTTCCAATCCTTTAGTGGAGCCTATCCTTTATAGAATATAGTTTTCGCTTTAATGCTCTGTGTCATTTTGTGTGGTATCAGAAAAGGAAATGAAACACAGTATGTTAATGAGTGGGGCAGTAATGGCCTCAGAAATATTCCAACGCCAGACGGGGAGGCCTCATAAACATTAACCTAGGGGGGAATAAAGCCGGTAAAAAAATGCTTGCACAATTTGCGCTATAATTTATCACATATGAATTAAAAATGTCCCCTCAATTGACCACTCGCACTCATCACCCAGCTGCCAACCCCCACAACCACTCCGGCACCCTCCAGTGCCTCTCTGGTGTTTGATCCCAGGCCTGTCCACCCACCAGCCCCCCGGTGCCCTCTTTCATCCCCTACCCACCTGGCATGAGAAGAAAGGCCGCCTCTAAACACAGTGCAGAGTGGGCTGGGCCCGGCGGGCATCGTGCCATACGTACATTTCCACATTCTCTCATCGCCTGTGCTTCGTTTCCTCCTCAGAAGCCGTACATCAGCCACGGCTGGGCCCGCGCCTCGCCCTGCTCCTTTACGCCTGGCAACATTACTACAAAGCCACAGGCTAAATGACAGGAGTGGAGAATATGCACAGCATGACGGAGAAAGAAGAGACAGAGAGTGGGCGGATATTTAACATGGAAGTATTAAAAAGATCATAAGCACAAATAAGGGTCCTTGTCAGAAGCTCTCTAGTGAATTAAAACTTTCAGCTGCATCAATGGGTGGCTCGCAGTGAAACTGGGGGCGGGTGTGGGTGTCATGGCCGGTTGCCAAGTTGGAAGTTTCAGGGCTTCCTAGTAGGGCACAAATTGTCACATGCACCAGTGACCAAACCCAAACCACCATGACCAAGAGTGGAAGTGACATCATTCTCTATGGCTTGGCAGGCTGGAATGATGGCATTATAATAGTGATGCCGTCGCGCTGGAGAAAGGAGCCAAGAAGCGCTCGACCGCTGAGGGAAATGAATGACAGAAAGCAAAGGGAAAATTGTACTTGTCAGGTGACAGTTAATTCATCTTTTTTTAGACTCACTCACAGCATGGCTTTATGAATGGCAATGTTGGTCAGTCAGTCTGTATGCAACACTTTGGTGTTCTGAAATATACAAATATTATTTCATGGATTGACATGACAATTGGTACAGATATAGTCCTGACCTTACCTGTAGTGATCCTTAAAGGTCAAACTTTCAGAATGGATTTGCCCATAACTTTCCATAGACATTTATGGTTATCAGCAGATTGATACTAATTCTGATTCCAATACGTTTCCACTAATGCCAACAAGAGGTTATGGTTTGAGGTGAAATGTCTCAACAACAACTGGATGGATTGTCAACAAATTTTGTACAGACATTTGTCTGTAATAAATTCTATGATCTTTGAGTTTTGTAATTATGTAGCTCTAAAACAGTGACATTCCCATTAGCTTTAGCTGAATTAGGTTTACTGTAAAAGTAAATGTTAAATAAAGATGGTCTCTTTCATTTTAGGTAGTTTTTATCACACTGACGATTAGCTCATTTTTGCAATAAGTTTGGTTATAATCTGTTATCTGATGCTAAAAAAAATTGCTTTGAAATATGATTGACAGCTGGGACTGACTCGCATTTTGGCGGCACACGCATCTGGAATAAGTTTTGTACAATAAGAAGAAATGTAGACGTGTTGTCCATCTTTAAATACAGTCTATGGAACATACAATACAATATGTTAAAAAAAGTTGTATTAAACAATATGTGTATAAATTGCATATATATTGTGCTATTTATTTGATACAGTATACCAAATACCAGAATGTAAGCTTTGTTATTAGCATGTAAGCAATCTGAAATTAGCATTGAACTTAAGCTGAATACATTGTCACAGCACGAAACATGACTCTGGTTGTTTTCCTTTGAAGTTCAAAACATGTGATAGAGCAAGCATTGTGTGATAAAATAAAAATGCATCCCTGAAATAAAAAAAAAATTTGCAGCCAGATAACTTTTTAACATGGGTCAAAAATGACCCATTTTCATTTCATGTGTTATTTCATGCATGGCTGGGTGTTTCTTTGCTATATTATATTATAGCTTATTCTTCCTTCTTCATTTAGGAGAATGCTCCTTTGATGTCATATTTGATGACCTTCTAAACATCAAAGGAGCCTCCTTCATTTAGGAGAGCTGGATTCCGAGACATGCTCAGAGAATGCTCCTTTGATGTCATCTTTGATGACCTTCTAAACATCAAATGAGCCTCATCTCTAGTTTGATCCTTAAGATCATAATTCTAGGTCCTCAGCATCACAGATTTCAACCTCAGAATCAAGACCAAGATGGGCTCCTCATTTTACTCATCCTGTTCTTCACGCAGCATCTTTATGACCATGGCAACCGTAAGTCTGAAATGATTCCGACCAGCACCACTAACGCTCTGGATAAGGAAATTCAAAAGCATATTTTCAAATGCATATCAATCAGTCTATTAAGTATGTACTGTTATATTTTGAGTTTTATCTTGTTGATCTACCTATGGTTAGCAAGCCAAAAATTCTAAATAAGGATTTGTGATGATCAAAAACAAGTTCATTGCGGAATACCGGACATACTGAATGATGAAATTCATTCACTGCAAAGTTATAGAACATAAAACTGAGCCGGGTCACTTTTGACCTATGTTGTCTATCAAAGGGTTAAAGTGTTTTAAGATGGTGTAAGAGAAATGTCTGATCGAATACATTCATTCTAGCTAAGTTATGTTTTTATTTGTTCAATACAAATTTGCAGAAGCCTTATCAGGTTCCATAATCCCACACCTGTTTCATGCTTCGCTCTCAGTGACACTGACCCTCTGTGCTCAGCACTGGGGCCTTCAAACGGATGATACTCCCGCAGCATCCTGAATGTGTGTTTATAAACAAGACTCAATATTATTGTGATGTCTGAGCTGAATTCGATAGATTCCTCCTCTGTCAGTTGTGCTTCCGCTGCAATACGATCCGAAATTACATTCAACAGCAACAGGAGACGTGCACAGCTCATTCTCTCGGTCATAGCGCTCCTGCTGCCTCTCTAACTTCATCATAGGGGCACTGAGGGGCTTGCTTCGGGCGATGGGAGTCTGAAAACACCCTGGTCCATTACTCAGAGTGAGAGGATAACCTGGAGTTAGAGTGTCTTGGCTACCTCCATCAGAGTCCCATGTCTGGCTAGAAACGTTCCCTCAGAGGCTTTTGGCTTTAATGGACTCTGCTAAACGCATTCTGGCGGTATATTACCTTTAGGATTGGCCCCTATCTGGTTTCTATACACTCTGTTTACACATGGCTCAAGCTTGTACCGGCTAATGTGCTCCTTTTCTTTCCTTTTCATTTCCCCATTCCTGTAAATGCTCCTTTTTACTCTTTCTCCACGTAACTGTCTTTTAGTTTTTTCCCAGTCGATAATAATTCTCTTTTCCCCTTCATATACAAGATTTAAAAACGGCCCTCCAGTCCGAATGTGAGCTTGATATTTTCCACAGCACTCCGTCTGCTCCTCCCCAGAGTGTCAGATTATAGCCCACATTAGGGGAAACACCTCATTCATTCACACACATAACCCTACATCACTGAAGATTGTCTGACTGAGGCAGTCCTGTGATCCTGTTCAGCACTCCTATGTGCGCGTTTGTTTTTATCCAGTATTGCTCGGGGCGTTTTTGTGCCTTTATTTAGGACATGAAGATAGACTGGAAATGCAGGGAGAGAAACATGCAATAGATTCAGGGACTTGCTATTAAGGGTCATTTGTGGATGGACCAAACGCTGTTACACTTTTTTTCTGTGTCTTTTAACATTTAACAATAGCTTTTGTCGTAACTTTAAAATGGTTTTCATCGTTTGGTTAATGCCATGTGTCTGTCATCCTCTTGGCCCCTGGTTGGATTGAAATGAAATATGATCCAGAAATATCTTTTCCAAGACATCTCTGTGAGTACTAGACCTAAAGAGACAATCTGAAGTTGATATTTATCAATATATTATTCCGCATCATATGATTTAATATATATCTTTTCTTTTATAGAACTAAGGATGCCATTGTGAAATTGCATAACCGTCTCAAAAGTTGACCCTGCCTGTGTATATACACACATGGGATATACATCACCCCTCTGATGCCTTTCATTGTGCATATCAAATGCTCCATTTAGGGATCCATGGAGGTTGTGTTGAGATTGTATGCTCAACTGCAGTTCCCAGGGTCAAAAATTAACTTAATCAAAAAAATGATGCATAACCTATATTCTATAAACAGAAGCCTGACCTGTATCTTATTACATTTTCTCACATCACAAATTCTGCTCTTGACATTCCCAGGGGAAAATGCTCTCCACCTTGAAAAAGGCTAAATTAACATTTTCTGCCTGACAAAAAAAAGTTTGTTCATGAATATAAAAGATCTTTTTAAGCCCAAAATAGTTCAGTGAATAAACCATAGTGACCACGAAGAAAGGGCTCATTTATCACTCAGCAGTTCACAGTGGTGTTGTTGTTGACACTTGTTTTTAAAAACTTGGCACCAGTTCGTTCATCATCAGATTTGCAATTAGATCATTGGTGCCTTGAACTCAAGATGAAAGGAGCCCTGCAGTTTTTTGTACTAAACGGATTGTTAGTTCTCGGTGCACAATATTGGGTGGGAATGGGATTCAGTCTGTCTTGCGTGTGTGACTGTGCATAGCCACATGCATTCTGACACGTGTGTGTGTGTCTGTGTGAAGCTATTTGATCTGGCAACTGATTTTGGGTGTCAGGCCGGGGACAGATGGGGAACACTGTTAAGCTATATACAGCTCCATGTCCAGAGGCTGTTGACCGGCCACCTCTTATCACAGCCCTCTACAACAGTGTATTGTTTGGCCAAGTGAGAACTTCACTCTCTCATTAAGGTCACTGGGTAAGAGGATGGGAACTCAGAAGCGGAAACCCATGACAATTTTGGGCCCCGCTCAAGGGAAAACGCACTCATGTTGAACTTGGTGTGTGGGTATGGTGGTGAACGGATGCTTCACGGCAGATATGGATCCCGGCGCTTTCATCTGTGGTGAGAACTCACATCTATTGAAGACTGTGGCTGTGGGAATCAGAGATAAACTCGCTAAAGTAAGGATAAGCGTGGAAATTTGGCATTTTTTATTTGATATTCTCAAACAAATTTAATAGAGGCGCCCTCTCTTGGAGAATATCAGGGAAATGCCTCCCTCTTGTGGTGCAGTTGTGAAAGAAAAACAATTCTCGAGTCCCTGTTGATGATCACCTCATTGCACTTTTCTCCTTAGGATGAACACTTCCCTTCTGATAGTCCCACTTGTCCTCACTTACCGGAATTGCTCAAACTTTTCTATTGCCGTCCTCTGACTTTATATTGTTGTTGCACTTTAATTTTGATCAGTAATTATGATCATAAAGTTTGCGGATGAGTCTGAGTTCCTTTGGATGACAACAGAGGAGACATCTGTGTGCCCGCAATGTACGGGCCGTGGAGCTGCTCTCCCTGCGGTTGCTTCTAGTGGAAAACCCATAATGGCCTTTAATTGGGACTTTAATTGTGTGTGGTGGAGCAAAAGCACTGACTGCAAAACTGGTGGTATTTGAGTGCATACATGCGTCTTTTGTGTAAGTATATGTGTCGCTCACCAAATCCTCTTCCTCTCCATCGGTCTGTGATTGGCTGCAGCTGGATTCAAAGTATGTTTAATCACATTCATCTCAATCTTAATTTTTAGCATTACTTTGCCTACGGAGGGAGGGGGCCGGCGTGGTAATTGGTGAGGCGAGCTCCATACGGACACACATACACTGCCGTTTGTGTTGACACAAAGATGCATTGGGTGTGGGGGGCGTTTTCCTTGGCCCCCTACTCCAAATAGCTCTATATTCACTCCATTCATGCATGCCCTCTGGACATGTCTAACAGCAGCAGCAGCTTGGAAATCAATGGGGAGCATTTTGACTGTTAGGAACGGCTGATAATGATGTACTGTGAGGAATGTTTCAGCTGAAAATCAGCTCGATGACATATGACCCTGTGAGAGATTGCATTTTCTTTCTTGTGTATGGCTGCAGTGTTTGTAGTTATTTGTGGCAGCATTAAAGACGGATCCTCTATGACCATCACCAAACTCTTATCGTCATCCTAATATGCTTGAAACGCCAACATGGATGGAGAATGGATGGAAGGGAAGAGTGGTGCAAACGGGGTGGAGAAACTGGCTGCTGGGCATGTGTCGAACACGCTGAGAAAAGCAGAGGAACAAGAGGAGGAGTGTGGAGGGGAGGAGGAAGGAAATGAGCAGGACGAAGATGAAACGGTGCCTGTCATGATTATACTGGCACCAGTGGTAACATTTGGATGAGATGGAAAACAAGACGCCATCTTGTGTTCCATTCATGTCTGCAGCTCCTTGGCCTCTCTGCTCCCCCCCCCCGTACATACGTGCATACAGACACACTCACACATCCAAACACACACTGGCCGAGCAAGGCAGGAGCTTGTGGTTCCAGTCCAGTGACAGCGGCCTGTAGTCAGGGTGGCGACTCTTCAGGAGTAGCTCCTTGTATTGGAGAAGCATGTTTGTGTTGGCCCTGAATTAATAACTTTTCATTTAGTGCGGAAATGACAGGAATAGTAATTAAGGAAATGGAATGATTTTATTGGCCATGATGTTTATATTAAGTTCCAGATGTGAAGCAGCTGCCTGCACAGCGAGAGGCCCTGCCCCCCCACATATGCTATCTGGAGGAACTCTTATTAAGAGCAAGATAACAGTCCGGTTCAAATGTATTTCTGTATGTACAAAAACATATAGTATCTCATTCACAGCATGTCAAAAAGTGGACTTATACCATGTAGAGCTTGATTAATGGAAGACAGTTATGAAGTAGCATGAGGTCCGGGCTGTTTTTATAAAGGTGCCCCTAAAGTGCAATTTATTTGCAGATATAATGTTACTCTATTTCAGGCCCGATTTGCCTGACTGGAAAAGTTAATATTGAGGAGTGGCTGTTCAGCATTTTTGGGTGGCCCCGACGCGTGTGAGATACACGTCGTACTGCGCTAACGTACAGTATCCTTTAAATGGCAGTGACAGCATTGCAGAGATCACGTTACCTGTCACAAAGCCAATTTGTATTTCACATTTAGATCAGACCGATCTCTTCTGAAAATTATGAAGCTGTTGTCAGGGCCCTTGACGAGAACTGGCAAAGGAATGAGTAGAAAGACTTATTTTCCTTTGCCTTAACCCCACTGCAGCTAGAGTATTGTTACAGTCTGTACCCACAGTGAACCTGCAGTAATACTCGCACTTACTAATGTTCCTATCGTGCAGATTTAACATTCTATTGACGGATTTTTTTGAAATGTAGGTTCTGTGTGAAAGGTCCCCAAATATTTAAGCGCTTGAATTTCTGTCAACTGTTGCTTATAATGGAACCTAAGGCCATAGACCTGGGCTTTATAAATTGCATGAGCACTAACTATGAGTCTACAAGTATGACTAGTAGTTCTTACCAACCAGCATTTGTTGTATATTCCTACAACACAAACATGTTAGAGTCTCCACAGCAGTAACTGAATTTATCCAGATAAACATGAGTATTGTTGAAAGGTGTGTGACCATGTGAACCAGTTCACTAGTATACATATATACATGCTTCTATGTAAGTACACTGAGAGTAATGTAAAACCGGAGTCAGTTCCTTGTATGTGTACACATACAAGACCAATCAAGTTTTGATTCAGATATTTACTGCTTATACAGAACACTCTATTCCTGTTGTTTTGCAGTTCTGAATTCTTAAATTAAATGCAGAGACATTGCTATTTTGCTTAATTTCTTTTGTTGGGCTGCTTTGCTGTTTGTCTCTCTTTCTTATTTGAGAGTCATATATCATGAGGATGTTTTCTCTTTTGCATGGTAAGAGAAAAACCATGCCCATTACTGTTTCCAGGGATGTTTTGTTCTGTTGTGATGTGTTCCCATCTGGTTTCAAGTGAAAATGTATCACTCCATTACCACCGCCTGTGATCTAGAGGAGGCTTTAATCTACGACTATAAACTCCACTTAATTACATCCTACAAAAGAGCTCTATTGGCATAATGCAATCAAAAAGGGAGGACGAATCAAACATGCTCAAACAGCTCCGTACAGTGTTTACTCCTGATCGGATCACAGAATCATAGTTGGAGGTGCGAGGATATCTTTCCCTGATTGATGCTTGTGTTTTTGTAGGTAAATGATGCATTGGTAAAAGATATGAGAGTCCATTTCTCTACGGCAGAAATGACCATAACAATTGAGTTTAGAGGAGTCTAAACAGACTCTCTGTGTGGCTCACTGATGACTTTATGCTTGACCTTTCATGCCTCTCACCGTATGACCTGCAGTCATTTTCATGATTGCTGTCTCTGTGCGTCATGCCAGTTTCCATTAGTCCAGAAGTATTTTTCAATGAATTTAGACTTCAAAAGGCGAGATGGCTTGGTAGAAAATCGTACACAAAGACTCAACTGTAAAATACAAGAGGCTGGGCAATCACTTTAGCCGCGGTGCTATGATAAAAACAGGCACACAACTGATGCAAGATTACAGCAAATCATTTCATATTGTTTGTGGTACTATATCACGTTTGTCATGTTATTATATTGAAAACAAGACGGGTGAAAGAAAAAATAACCCCTAACTAGATTGTTTAAACACCACTTCATGTGCACTCTCAGATGCTCAGATGCTCAGTTGCCTTTGAATTAGGATTGTAATGTCCCACTCTCTGCCTCATGCAGAATGTGTATTTGTAGGTCATCATGTTGTTTAGAATAGTAATATATAATGTACACACTATATATAATAAGAGAATAATGATTATTATACAGATACAGTTTTATGACGTCCTCTTTGCCAACTGCTTATCCACATTCGTAATTTTTCTTTCAATTCATTCATATTGCTTGTTCTTGAGAAGCCGAACAGGGCGTTCCTGGTACATAGTCAGTGGGTTTAACTCTGATTAGAAGCGGGGAACTGGAATCTATTTTACATTGAGTCAGTTATCTTTCAGCGTTGAGGGCTGCAAGTTTATGGCAGCTTTGGTCATGTTTTTGTGTTTGAATAATGTTATTTTAAAGTCCTTTTTTGTGGCTAATACGTGTTTGTGCTTTTATTAAGATTACATGTTTTGCTTTCTTCGGTTCAGTATCTTAATCTTGAATGTTATTTTATTATTTTAATGAGAACGCTTTTTTAAGATTGAGGCTTTGTCTTGCTGCAAACCTCTTGGTTCGACACTTGGTACATTGGTACTAAATTTGTGCAGTTAAATTGTAGGTCAGGAAATTATTGTCTAGTTTTAATATTGAACAAAAAGTTCATACGTGTTTCCTGCCTTGGAGCTCACTGCTGTGCTCTAACTGTAAGTCTCTTCTCCTCTGCCTGCAGCTTGGTTTAGTTTCCTGTTTCAGGAAACACCTGAGTGAACTGAACCTTAGCACATTTAATGGCTTCATCTCTCTCACACACACACTTAACTCCACATTCCTCTGCATCCACTGCTGATTAATATTCCTATTTCATTTGTCATTTACAAAAATGTAGTTTTTCTTACCTTTATTCATGTATGATTCCCTCTGTCACTTCTATCATCTTCACCAATTCATGTCAAAGGTTAAGAGCTGGAGCTTCAAGATGTATAATAAGTTAATAGTCTATCAGACATATAACTACTGTTATCTTCAATGTATTTTTTTCTTCCTGTCTGAACTCTAGTGTGTTCATGACTTAAGACCATACGTTTAAGATGACTTGATTAATATATGATGAATGACATATAATTATAATAATTATACGAAGATTAAATATAGATATGTTGTAATTTAAGGTAAACAAAGCAAGCATGACTACAGCAAAAAGCTGTCTTATTACCCTATATCATGTGAAAATAAAATATGTATATATTTTGAAAAAAACACAGTTGCATCATTTAAATTATGTTAAAGCTGACCCTCCAATATAAGATAATAAAAATAATTAAGAAACATTTTCTCACCATTAATTAAAACAAATCCACGATTTGTCTGTACAGTGATTAAGGTTTATTTAAATATTTTCTGACGGAACAATAAAATATAACCTCTAAAGTTTACCGTCTGTACAATATCCGGTGATTACGTCACACTTCCTGCCTCAGTTCCTATCGTTTAGCTTCTGTAGCACAGCAATGGCGTCCTGCAGTGGGGTTCGTAGTTTCCTTTTCATTTCAAATGACTGCCTTGTTTCAATGGTGTCACAGAGTTTAACCGACTAATATTATTCCCTGTAGCGCGGGATAAGTTAATCCCACCAGCCGAGGTTGTGTTTCTGTGCCACACTTGTTGTTTACTTCTCCGAAGCTAACCGAGCTTAGCCAGTGCTAGTTAGCTTCGTTAGCTCGTCGCAGCTCTTTCCATACTGACGCTGTTATACGCTACTTCAGCTTGATGTTTTCGAGTACCTCGGTTGCAATATGTAATTATTTTACGTCTAATTAAATATATTTTCCAAACATAATTGTAGCTTTGTTTTTGTTTAGGAAACTGCCACAGCATCCGAAGAGGAACAGACCGAAACTCCTGCGACTCAGAAGAGAGAAGACAGGCTGCGGAAATTTCGGGAATTGCATTTCAAACGAGTAAGTTTCTAACATGTGTATGGTTATTAAAGCGCTGGTGGTAATTTAGTGTCACCTCCAGAAATAATGTGACGACATAAACAAATCATGTCCGGGTGCTCTAATTGTTGTTTTCCTCTGTAGAACGAAGCACGGAAACTGAACCATCAGGAGGTGGTGGAGGAGGACAAGAGACAGAAACTTCCTGCAAACTGGGAAGCTAAGAAAGCTCGACACGAGTGGGAGCTCGCTGTAGATCTAAAGAAAAAGGTATGTATGTGTATAATGTTAATAATTATTAATAATTGCAGTTGATGGTGCTCTGGATATTCAGCAAGATGACACGCATTGTTTAAAAAGGTGTCAGGATTTTTTCATGTTGATCATCTTGAAAACAATAGAAACCACAGGCCAGGTTGTAGACCCAGAGTTATCTTATCATATGTTTAGTTTAGTCAGAAGTTTTTTAAATAATTTTCAATCCTCAGTTCATATACTTTGTCCTACTCGGAGTTTTTCATGAAGTTATTCTTTGTGGCTCTCAGGAATGTGCTGAGAATGGGGAGGACTATCACAGAGTGAAACTGCTGGAGATCACTGCTGATGATGCAGAGCGCTGGGAGCGGAAGAAGAAGAAGAAGAACCCCGACACAGGATTTGCAGGTTGGTGGTTATGGATAACTTGGACTTTGTTTAACGTGCACCTGTTGCTGACACTTAGTTTCATAATGAATGAAATACTTCATATAGTGAAATAAATAAATAAAATGATTAGCAAGTAGGGTAATTATGATCTTATTGTCAATCGCTTTGGATTAAAGCGTCAGCTAAATGTAATGAACAATGTTCAGTTAGTCTGTGTTAAAAGGAAATCACAGGCGTGTTGTTCTCAGGTGAATTGATCTGAGCTGTCAAGTTCCCTCTTTACCTCAACAGTTTTGTTAGTGGTCACGTCATTCAAAATACCAATAATATACCTATGTAGCAGCATCTGGGAGAAATTATAAGCCTCACTCATCCTGGTTTACTGTCCAATTTTTCATTTCATATTTCCTATATACTCTACACTCAACATATTGAGTTTAAGAATATCTAGAAATTTGGTGTGGAATTGTAAAGGATCCTCAAACAGAAAGTTCTTTATTAACGTACTTTTTTTCCCAAGACTCATAATTCTCACTGATCAGTAAGCACACTTGTCAACCAACTTGCTGAATAGCGGGAACCACAAAGTTGCCTTCTTTAGGTCACCTAACATGCTGTCAGCGGTTTCTTGTAGCTATTTGAATCAGTTAAAGCTCCAAAGTAGAGACTAAAAACTAATTTAACTTCTTTTTGGCTAATTATGCATTTCTGTCCCTATCACACCTAATATTATCTGCATTCATTGTTCAACACACTGCGTTAGTTTTAACTTAATGACTTTGGAATTCCACAATTAAGCCCCATGTCACGCCACGGAACCTCGGTTT
This sequence comes from Limanda limanda, assembly GCF_963576545.1. Lineage (NCBI taxonomy): Eukaryota > Metazoa > Chordata > Actinopteri > Pleuronectiformes > Pleuronectidae > Limanda > Limanda limanda. Next base: position 9,109,557 of record NC_083647.1, on the reverse strand, counting down.
ATTAAGTCAATAGTAATTCAATCCAATTTACTGTTGAGGAAAGTGGTGAACCGTGATTCTACTTTTTTATGTTCTGTTGCATGTGATAAGTAGTCTGGTAGTTTTCCAGCGTTTTATCAAACAGAAGGGTTGCTACTGAAGATGGTTCTAATTAAGTCCTACACATCTTGAACATTCTCTCTCGTAATGTTAAAGTAAATGGGGGGGGGGGATTTCTGTCTCTGCCCCTTTATCCAACTTATAGGTTTCTTCATAGTTCATGTCTTATCCTTCCACCAAGTTTCATGGAATTCCACTCAGTAGCGTTACCTCAATCCCCCTTAGAGACAAATAAAGAGATGGGGTGAAGACATAACCTCCTTGTCTGAGGTTGTAAGAATTCCCAGGGATATTAATCTTCTGAAATTGCTTCCAATTTAATCTACTGTAAAAGAACGGGGGGAAATGCCCACGTTTCTCCTGAATATGGCTGCCATATGTAGCATTGCATCAAAACCTCTAAGGGAAAAGTTACCACCAGAGGGTCTTAGAAAGGAAGGAAGGAGAACCGCCTCTTTGTCTCTCCTCAACCAGCCACAGGTTGTCGCTGAGCTCTGCGCCTGCTTTCTGTTAGTTCCGGTAGTTATAACTCAGTCAAATTGTTCTCTCTCCCTCTCTCACAATGGACTGCAGGTTATGCTGAGGCCCAGTTCCGCCAGTACCAGAGGCTCACCAAGCAGATCAGACCAGACATGAAAAGCTACGAGAAACAGCGAGAGGAGAGGTGAGTGAAGCCTCTGTCCCCTCTTCCTGCACTTTGACAGTACGCCATCTGTGTCTTTTATTAGTTTATCCCGACACACACATACCTCAACATGGGATGAGACGCCCTCTGGCCTGAAAAGATTCATGTGCAGTCCTAACAGGGCCATAACAATTATGCATGAAGACCTCTCTGGTATTAAGACCATAACTGTGAAATTTCTAGTCAAGTAAAATGAATTGAAACAATTTGCTTTGCGTAATCATCTCAGCATTCAGCCATCACATGTGCACAAAGCATTTTGTATATGTTAAATAACGTACCAACTCATCTGCCCTGGGGTTATTGTTGATATATCTGCACGCATCCAAAGTAGTCTAAGATGTAGAAGTAAGGTCAGAGATAAGATCAGTGCCTGCAGGTTCTCCTCCCTTAAAGGCTGCCACATGCAGAACCGTGAATGATTCACCAACACAGTTTGCCCTACAGCCAGAGCATTTCCCCTCATTAGAATGGCCGTAATCACAATGATGGAATAGAGTCAGCTTAAGTATGTTAAAATGGTGATTATCTGTGGTAATGGATTTCTAATTTATTTGCTGGTGCTTCACAGTGGTGCAGACTTTTACCCAACGTCCAACACCCTGATCCACGGCACCCACGTCCCCTCAAAGGACGGAATTGAGCGCATGGTGGAAGATGTTGAAAAACAGTAAGTCTCACTCCGACGCATAGTAGAATGTTTATACCATATCATCTCCTGACCATTTTCGTTTAGTCTCTGTGTCCACCAAAAACATCTCTCAGTACCATTTAACTGCTTTAATTTCTGTCCTATGTGGATTTTACCAGTGAAAATTGACAAACAGAGTTACTAAACAGACAAATAAAATAAACACAGCGCTTAAAGCACAGGCTAAACCCAAATCCATTGGAAAATTGAAAATCCATCAAAGTGTGACGTACAGCACAACCCCTCCTTTTTTTAATCATTGGTCGTAAGGGATTACTCATTTTATCATCAGTCAGACATTTATATAGCAATTTTCATACAAAAAAAGTAATACAAAGAGCTTCACATAAAATCAACTCCCTCACACCAAGCACACACACAAGTTCACATACAAATCAAGGGCTCAATAGAGCACTAAGTGAAGACAAACCACTGACCAAAAACAGGAACTGAGGGAATTCACAAACTTATCATAAATCTCATCATCCAAAAACTTTATTGAGAATACAAGTCTTAATAATTCTATAAGTCTTTAATGTTTGAAAAGATGTATGTTCTAAATGACCAGATAGAAAAGTACCACTTATTTATAAGGAAATTACTGATGACAAATCTATATCCATAACAATGAGTTTCCATGTATTTCTATAATGTGTATGGGGCCGTATTCTATTGACCTTCGCTTCATTTTCTATCTTTCACACTCAAACTGAAGCTCATGGAGATCGTTGTCTCAAACATGAAAGTGCATTGGAAAATATTTTTTTAATGAATCCGTACTTAAGTCTTTTTATTTACAACCTTAGTATTTATTAATGTGATTTGATCCAGTGCACTGCTGATATTTAGTATATCAAATGATTTAACCTTTGTGATTTTGTTATGTTTTTAAGTCACACTAACATTTTCATAATCACAAATTTAGTTTTTTGTCATGTGGTGCTACAAAGAAAACTACTGGGACTTTTCCATTTCATACTTAATATAGTCATTAGTCACTGATGGACTAATAATGGGAACCTTTGCCAAAGTAATGAACACAAGGGTAGGTCAACTGTCATGGAAAACCCTCCTCCTTCCTTTACTTAATAAAAGAAAAGTGTGCGTGTGAGCACGGTTTGGGACAACTTAGCTCATTATGATTGGATTGGATCAGCCAGACCTTCTTCTGAAACTGACATACCACAAATGTAGTGTGAAGCTGGAATATGAGACTATCTCAGTTGTTATAAAAGCGTGAGTTAATGACGTCTTTGCCAATTTGGAAGAAGAGGGGTGTGATGTGAACCAGAGACAAATTAAGCTGCAGAAATCCCTGATGCAGGCAGCTGATTGGAGGCAATTTATCATCATTGGAACAGTGTGGTGGACCATTTCAAACTCTTTTGGTGCCATATTCATTAAGCTCCCAAATACAAAGAGTCAGTCTTAGTGACCAAATGAAATGAAGATTCTGAGAATTATTTTGTCTTCTAAGAGTTTCTCGTCACTGTTAAGACTAGATCCTAGATCACAAAACATCGCTGCCCTCAGTAGCTCCTAAGCTGAGTAGTGTTCAAAGTAGGGAGGAGGATTTCTTAAAAATATAATATCGCCAATGATCCCACAGTGCCTCATGACATCATCAGAGTAGGTCTTGTTTGAGAGAGTCCTAGTAGCAAGAGTTACATATTGTTTTGAATCGGAGAGAACTAAGAAATTCACATGTCTAAGATAACTCTGCAATGATTTTGTATGAGACCAATCACGTGTGTGCTGCAGTCTCATCCTCACTAAGGCTACATTAATACTCCTACGTTTTAGTTCTAAAATGCGTACATTTTAACAACGGCCGTCCACACCACTGTGTACTTTAATGGTAAAAATTGGTCGTCTGTCTAAGGTTTTCTATATATTATTTTCGCTCCTTTTAAATATTAGATCTTTATAATGTTAGCTTTGATGGCTGCTACTTGTATAGACTGGCCAGAGATTGGTGGAAACTGAGCCATCTTTCTCCGTTAATATAAAATAGATTAAGTACTGAAATCTGCATAAATAAACATAAGCAAATTTAAGAACTATCAGCATGTGAATTGGTGTACAGGCAGGCCTGTGTTGGACGACATTTTGAAGGCGACATGTAATGTACACCTTCATGTGTAGTATTCACCAGAGATGTCCATTACATAAAATAGACTAATTACACCACGTCTTAATAGCGACTAAGTTCTATTATTATACCCATTGATTTCACTGTTCACTTTACGGTTATTAATGTTAGGGGATTTCTTAGGATATTCTCAGAATGTTTGAATGTGGCCGCAGGTCGGGATACAGACAACTACGTCCACAGTTGTATCACTCAGTTTCAAAGATTAGAATTTTTTCATTTATAAAAAAGAAACTTTAGTAAACGCTCCTGGCTCTGTTTTAGTTTGAAAACCCTGGGGGCTGCCTTTGTCGTCTGGACGGGCAGAAAGGGAGACATTTGGAACCAATGATCAATGGCCACTCCCAGTAACACTTCCCCCTCGTCATCAGTCCAAGCAAAGACATGCATGGTGATAGTTAGTTGCCCTTGCTGTTCCTAATTTACAGTAGTTTCAGCAGCCAACGGCATTTAGACAATCTACTTCCTTTTCACACCTGCACAGGCGGTATGTGAGTGGTCATACGATGTGTTTTCAGGTGTTATTGTAGACTGAGATCATGATATGTAGCTGAAATTCGCATCTGTACACAGATACAGTATTAGTGTACTTATGTCTATATAACCTCATATCAAACAAATGTTGCTGTGGTTACCACAAGTATTGTGGTATGTGGGCATGGGTCTATGGTTGTCCACATAAGTCTCAACACAGAGATCATACATACCTCTGGTGTCCCTCACATTTAACTGTTACCTCAAACCATTCAGGTCTTCCACTGGTTCTTTGTTATGTTTTTTGTCTTTGCTACAGACTTTCCTTTCACGTTTTATTACCCTGCTCTTTCCCTGAGCTGTTCTATATTTGAGACAGTCTAAGGCTTGTGTTAGAGATGCGACTGTGGGGCATTAGACAAGGATTGAGTTTCCAGAGTATGACGCACAACAATGCTTTGAAGACACAGTGAATCAAGACTCAGAGCTCACAAATTGACTGTATTTTCCTCTTGAGTGTGTGTGTGTGTGTGTGTGTGTGTGTGTGTCATTTCCATCGCCACTCTCCTCAGCCAAACTTCAACGCACACAGCCAAATTATTGCCTGTAGACAATTATGTTAATGAATGTTTCATGGTGAGCGGTCATACTGGTTTGTGAAATCCTCCCTAAGCCACTTTTATTTGTGATTGTCAGGATCGAGAAGCGGGCCAAGTACAGCCGGCGCAGGGCGTACAACGACGACGCAGACATCGACTACATCAACGAGAGGAACGCCAAGTTCAACAAGAAGGCGGAGCGTTTCTACGGCAAATACACAGCGGAGATCAAACAAAACCTGGAGAGAGGCACGGCTGTCTAGTCACCTGAGAAGAAGTTCGCTGGTTCCCTTTTTCTTTTTTCTTCTCTGTACTTGCTAAAGAGACGGTGTGTTGTCTCGAAACATCTTTTTAATTGGAAGATAATTCAGTCAGCTCTATGATATGTAATGTTTGGTGTTCCTTTGTACAGTATTAGAGGTTTAAACAACACATGCCTATGTTCCCATCCTTCTTTTTAAATAAACCACTTGCAATTATCCAGTTGTCTTGCACACTTTTTGGTTTTTCTGTGGGTTTCTCGTGTGTGTGGTCTCATGACAAGAGACATTTTGAGCGTGAGAATGAACTACCATCGCGGCCTGGGGGCATGTTTAGCAGCCAGATGCCAGCCAAAAGAATGTTTTTAGTGTAGGTGTACACACAGAAGATAGGGAGCAACAATTGAGCAATTCAATTTATTCATTATCACCCACATCTCAGTTTAACCAACTTGCCCGAAGCTGTGACATGAGCAGGAAAGCCTTGTGACTGGAGACGAGATAAGACATGAAAACAGGTTCCCATGCAAGTTTGCCAATGTCAGAGCATGGTGGCTTTGCACCCTCTACCGGACAAACGGTGACAGGTTTGTGTCGGTGAAAGTTAAACTAACATGGAAATGAATCAAACACTCCTGGCTCCACTCTACAATTATTTTTTACCTTGATTAGTCACCTCTGAGTGAATTTATTGAACGTTTCCTGGCACACGGTTTGTTTTTGCTGATGAAAGTTTAGGGGAGGTCTTTTAAAATTCAGTCTTTTGAAATGTGAGCCTGATCCAGATCTGTTCGGGCGGGGGGGGGGCGGCGTGGATTAAGTGATCTGGTTTATGGTTGGGATATTTTTGTCCTTTTTATCTGATTCACCGGAGGATGTTGGCTGGGAATTTTGTAAGTAACAGCAGAGCATAAATTCACCACTGTGTCTCAGATAGTCTGACACCTTTGATTATTTCAAGGCCAACTGCCAGTTAAGTGTTCCCTCTAAAGTGAGAGGGCTTTGATTTAGGCCCAATAAGCAAGTTTTCCCGCAGACACAAAAGTGAGTGGCACCAAATCACGCTTTTAAAAAATCAAAAAAGAAAGAAACATAACATACATATTCATGATAGTCATACAAGAATAATTTGACAGACTTGTCTTGTCTTTTTCGCTTGTTAAAATTAAAAAGTACAATTGAATATACTGTAAATGCATTTGCATCCTTATCTCGGTAATGAATCAGAATTAACAGGTCGGTTTACAGCAGGAGACACGGAGTCTGGCAGTAAAGACATTCAAAACAATGTGATTTTACTCTATTATTACAACAGATTTTGACATGCATCCATATATCAGCCTTTAAAATCCTTGAAGCATCGAAAACGTATTACTTACTCAGGAGATGGTTATCTAAACCCGACAGATATGTTACCTTCTTGCAATAATTCACCAGCATTTCCAACAAATGCCAAAAACTTGTCACGTTTAATACACAAGCTTTAAGGTAAGTAGCCCCAACAGAAGATTTTATCAGGTTATCCAAGATGGAACATGTTTGAGTCCTGCATTAGCAGACAGCTATCAGTGACGCTGATGGATGGTTGGAGATCATCCCATCAGACAAAAATAGTGAGAAAAAATGTTTTCCCTTAAAAGTGTTTGATTAATTGTTAAAGTTCTTTTTCACAAGAGACATTTCACTTGTTATAGTTGGAAAGTACAGGTTGTACTAACATTAACAATAGTTTTGTTAACAGAACAAAGTTGTCACATGACAGGAAACCATCACTCTGAACCAGAGTCCTGCCACTGATGCAGCTATTAATGTCTGTGAAACGGGTCCATTGTAAAATCTGATTAAAATGAACAGCCAATCATGAAGGAGCTTAACTGTGGAACAGATGGAGGCATCTGTTCCAATGTAAACATTAAAATTTATATATATAAAATATAAGCCAGCCAGATAATCTGACTGAACCACCATCCCTTTAGTTTCTTGAAAACATTGGTGCAGACACTGACACCATGTGGTCATCATAGGAAATGCAACTAACTTGCATTATTTTTCCACACCCAATTTACCCATGTACTTTTGTAAGTGCAACAAATTCTGCATAATCAATGTTAACGTACATGTGCACTTCAACTTTAAAAAGCAGGTAATCCTACAGAATGCTAATTGACTAAATATTTTCGAAATTAGGTATTTGTGCCACCTAGTTCCTCACTGCCAAATATTTTACCAACTCTTTGTTTGTACTCAAACTACTAACTAACCCATGTCCGAGTCATGTTTATATTTTCAACTGAATACAGACATATCCCAACAACAGTCTTCTAAAATATCTGTATGCACCACTTTATACAAGTTACATATAGAAGTAATATTCTGTATGAATGATTAACCTTGAAATTACTTGGACCACATTCAAATATTTCTGTAAACATACCCCTCTATTGATGAACCAGTTCAAAATAAAACCTTCTCTCCACACAGACAATTTTTGGTTATTAAAAAAAAGACAAATCAGTATTTTCTGATCAAATAAACATCTTTATTAAGTTTGTTCACAACTTAATACACGACAAAGGGCAGAAGATAATCCCACCTGTACCGTACTCCTCACTTCTTCCCATTTAACTCATCTGAAAAAAAGTCGACGATGAAATGAGCGCATGTACAACACATTTACAGTATTTACAGGGTCTGTATAATCTTGTCACACTATTGTGACTTGGTGAGTTTGTGTTTGCGTGCTTTGGTGAATTTGCCCGCTCTGACTGGAATCCAGTGGCCGTAGGGCTTCCTGCTTTCATAGCTGTCCACTCTGGGAGTCACCTTAGCACAGGATAGAGCTGCTGCTGTTGGTTTGGCCACAGAATTCTAGAGAAGATTAAAAAAAAAAACATCAGGACATCATCATATGTTCAGGGTGATGTTGCATATGGTCTTGAATATAGACTATATATATAATAGAGCAGTAAAAACATGGATAAGATGACATTATTATAACTTACGTTAATGCTGAAAGAGATGCTTTTTCTTAAAGGGGACATCTTTGCGTTGGCAATGTCATCAGGCTCTTCATCACTGCTCTGTTTCAAAAAGACAAGAAAGACACACCTAGTTAGATGTGAGCTAATCTAATGGAGTGAGCTTGAACAGTTTGTGAGGTCTATATAGATGAGTTAATAATGATATTACTTATATTTGAAAGCACCACTACTTCATAGATAAGCATTAGCTTCAACAAACTGCAGCTCTCATGCACAACCCCCCAACTGCTGTCAAAGATTAAACTCAAACGTTCAATGAATGCTTCGATAACAGACCTTGAAAGACAGAAACTAAAACAATGCAAACAAAAAGAACAAAGTAAAAAGGATGTCTTCTCTGACTAGAGTGGCAGAATGATGGTGACGCAGGTTTCCCAGCCCCTCAGCACACGCCTCGTGTACCAACTTATCTTTGGCATACGGAGAGGAGTTCTTCGTCTGTTTTAGCTCTCTTGACAGGAATAGTCACTATAACGCAGTCCACGCGCCTGCGCTCCATCAGTGAGAGGAGGAGTCTGCTAAATAACAATGACCCATTTCAACGGCAAGCATTTATACATTGGTATTGTCAGAATTGATATTGCTTTTCTATATGAAGTGTTTAAAGTGTCATAAAATATCAAAATTTTGAGTAAAACATTCAGGTATCAATGTGTGCAATTAGCATTGTGTCAAATTGTGAGCATATTTACATATATGTGTGGGTTTCTTTGCAGACCAACATCACAAGAATTATCAATTTAACCTTTCAGGCAAACACAATTAGTCTTCACCCAAGTCACATGACAGCCTTTTAATCCCAGGTGCCGATGAGTGAAGGAGACCACTGTCATGTTATCTATGAAGACAGGAATAAATACAGAGAGAGTATGTGTGTTCCCTCAGGTCCAAAGGTCAACACAAGACAGGAATTCAACACAGCACAGAACTAATGCTCATCAACAGACATGTATGTTACACTGTGTTTGACAAACTACTAAGTCAGTAGCAACTTTGATAAAATGGTGCAAAAATGTTTTCTCTTCTCAATCAAAAATGTAATATTTGGTCACTACACCATAATGAACAAGTGGTATAAAATGATTAACTACCCTCAATTGTCAACACCACTTGATTTGTACTTACATGCGGTCCAAGTTGATAGAAACTAGTTGTAAAACTGTTTGGAACCTGTGACGATGCCTCTTCTATAGCGTGTGATGTGGTCAGTATGAAGACTACATTCACTTTCTGGAACCCACCTGGGACACAGTCTTTTCGGGGTCTTGTCTCACCCAAGTCTCTGATTCTGATGATGATTCTTCGGACTCCACCAGCTGCTCCGACAGGTCTGGTTTCACACTCTCTGGAAGATCTACCTTCTCCACTCCCAGGATCTTCATTGTGTTGGTCTTTTCAGCGCTCAGTTCTCTCTTATCTGGGCAACATAGAAGTATAGAGAGAGGAATCAATCAGTTGAAACCAATATTTTGACAGATAAAAAATGCACTTTAAAAAGGCAGTTTCTCCATTTTAACTTACCCTCGATAGTCTGACTGACAGAGTGTCTTGAAGATCTGGATTGGCTCCTGTTGCTTCTCCCCGGGGATCTGGAAATTTTGTTTCGAACCTGGCCCTCAGTTTTCCTGTTTCTATGCCTGTGGCCAGTAGACCTGGAATGTGACCTGTTATTACTTCTACTCGAGTACCTGTCCTGCGAGGATGATTGCTTGTAAGATTTAGACTCGGCTCTGATGTGGCGTGGCGAGGAGCCTCTATGACGGTCATTTCTGCGATGGCTGTCGCAGCGGCAGCGGGATGAACGTCTGTGGCAGCGAGGATGAGAGCGGGACCTGGGACGGGAGGACAACTTGCAGCTGGATGAGGATGACACTGAAGAAGATGATGAAGACCTTTGACGTCTCTTGTGGCTTCTGCGCACCCTTTGGCGACCAGAGGAGCCGCCGCTGCTTCGGGAGCGTGAACGAGACGACGCAGGGCTGATGTGGTCAAAGATGACACTGATGCCGTCACTCTGACGAGCGGTGGCCATTTCTGAGTGTGAGCCTTCTCCCTTGGCCATTGTTCTGTATTCTGCAACAAGCTGAAATAAGACACACGAAAATGTCATTGTATGAGCTTTCAACAATTCATTTTCATACAAATTCAGTATTAATGAAAAAAAATACAATAACAGTTGGATTTAGATGTAATCCCTAAGTAATACCAGCCTCCATGTGTGTGTGTGTCTGTGTGGGAGGGGCTATGACTGTTGCATAACAGCTGATATCTCAATGCTGCCCCTAGCGAGCGAAGTAGAGACACGTGACTGCACAGACTGGAAATTTCCAGTCTGACTCCACCTAAAGTAGCCTCGACTAGCTCAAGCTATCGACTGCTATTACCAACAAATAACACCGTCATCAATATGTGTCGCTCTTCATATTATTAATTACATGTATATAACATCTATATTTACAAAAGCCCTTCATAGACGATTCAAATAGTTTAAGACTGTAACTCTACAATGGTAAAACATAGCTTTGCTACCGTTAGCTGCCGCGGTTCTACTTACCAGGCCGGTCGGAGATTAAAACCTTTGTTCGGACGTCGTCGGTAAAAACGCGGTTTAGAGAACGTCGCTTTGAAAATTGAATCACAGGGTAATCAGTCAACGAGAAGGAATCTGCAGCTTTGATATTTTCTTTGTTGGGTTGTAGCGAAATATTGATCAATGGCGCCGGAGTTCGTCTTCGTCGACGTTCGAGCTGATGTCGTCAATGCAATGAAGCAAAGAAGGCGGAGCTACGAGTTTAAAATGACTGTGGAAAATTCCAGTCACATGGTACACGGGAAGGTCGGACCCTTTTGAATGGCGCACCGTCGTCATGGCAAACAGCATAGCGAGTGCGTTCACTGTGGGAGGAAGTAGTGATTTCTAATTAAAACGATATGTGCTCTCCTAAACTGACATATGTGCCCTTGTCATCAAATAGAACAGATTACAATACAATAATACACAACATAACAGATACAACACATTATAATACAACACACCAGAATAAAACACAATACAATACAACCACACAACATAACATTATAGAATAGAGAAATACAGCATAAAAGAAAATAATAAAATCATAGCAAATACAATATAATATAACATAACAGAATAGAACCACAGAGAATACAATATAACCTTACATAACATCATCAAATATAAGCTTTAATGGCACTTACCTATAGCACTGTAGTTTGGCTTTTTTTAAGAAATTGTACTTTGTTGATTCTGGTTGTTCTGGGTTTGTACCCTCAAGGTTGAAAGCACTTATTGTAAGTCTCTTTGGATAAAAGTGTCAGCTAAATTAAATGTAATGTAATGTAATAAGTTTCCCCTCAATTACCATGTGATGTCATACAGTTCATATGAGAAAAATATGGTATACAATTCAATCAAAAACGACCAGACAAAACTTTGCACATGGTGCTTCCATATATAGCACATTTTAAGGCTTTACTAATTTAATCACAGTTTAGTGGCTGATTTGCTTTTTTTAATCGTTGTATGTTTGTTCTATTTTTGGTTATTATTTCCAATAACGACTGAAAAGGGTTCAGAATGAACTGTCTTTTACTATAAATATCATTCTTAACATACAAATGTGTATAGTTATTTTTTAAAATAATAATTGAGTCAATTTTGATATGAACAAAATCATTATATACATAAAAACAAATAAATGAATGACAAATAATCTCAGGTTCGTTATTGCAGAAAAAGAGATTCACGTCAAACTCATCTGTGGGTAGAAAGCACCTGTGTCACAGGATACAACAACAAAGAAAGGATTCCAAATGATATAAGCGTGAGTAGGGGCATGAAATCTCGCGATGCTTTACGTAACTGCAGTTTTGTTTACTTGGCGACTCCCTCCCCTGAGCCAGGGCGGTCAAAGTCTCCACAGCACCGTGTGTTCCTGCAGCTGAAACCCGAACAGCACATCGAGCAGACATGGACGTCCTCACCGTGCTACCCTCCAACTTTGGTTACGCTATATTTACTTACCTGTACAGCTGGGTGATGCTGGGGTATTTAGCAATCAAGGTTGGGGCTGCCAGGAAGAAGTACGAAGTCAAGGTTGGTGAAGTTCGACTTTAAGATAATTATCTTGACGGTGGAATGTGAAGAAGTCTGTGCTGTGGTTTATTTGATTTAGTTCCTGTTCTTTTTAAATGTGTTCATGTGTTATTGAATCTTTAAATGTGTTATGGCAGCATTTCTAACATGTGTGATCTTTGCAGTATCCCACCATGTACAGTGACAAGGAGCCAGTGTTCAACTGTATCCAGAGAGCACACCAGAACACCCTGGAGGTTTACTCTCAGTGGCTGGTGTTCCAGACCATTGCAGCTCTTGTCTATCCGGTATGTATCATTCCTAGATAATCATGATCATAATTGAAGTTAAATAATTATGCTTTTTGGGCAAAACTTATGCATATTCATTTTGGCTGCACTATCTGTACTCGGAGGTGGAAATTATGGGCTACATAAGCTGGTGTAACATTTTATGTCAGGTTTGTGGGAGGAGCAACCGCTCCTTCTGATCTTTGGCATAAATTCTTCAGATAATAGTCAAGGGAAAAAAGCATTGTCATTGTGATAAAGCATATTGTTATTGAACTAACCCTTGGGTCTTCCCGTTGTTTCTGATTCTCTGTTTTGAATCTCAGTTGTCAGCATCTGTGCTGGGGGCTATTTGGGTGACCAGCAGGTTTTCCTATGCCTGGGGTTACTACACAGGAGGTAAGATTGACTTTAAAGGCTAATGGTTTGTGAAAGGATTTAACATCAAGGCCAAAAGTACGGATGCCCTGAGGGTCAAAGCACAACGACACTTGCCGAACACAGGAAGAGAGGGACATTACTTCTACTTACTTCTAAATATAATAGAAATAAACATACAACATGTTAAAATCTGTTTTGTGAAATGTTGTAATGTTTTCTGCAAATGTCGTTGTGCGTTGTCCCTAAGGGCCACTGTACAAATGCACCTAAATCCTATGTAGCCACTATTTATATCTGTCAATTAATTTTTACACACCATTCTAGGCTGACCTCTTATATTTTAAATAAAGTTTCCCTGATATTAATGTGTTGGGTGTTGAAATGAGCTCCATGTGTTAAGGGGCCTTTAAAGATTAAAACACAAAGTAAATATTTTGCTATAAGGTCCTAAATCATCCATTTTTTCTTCCACTTAACTGCCAGGATTTGTAATTTATGAAAACATATGCACATCTATTTGGTCTTAATTGTGGTAATGGTTTAAATTAACTGGTTAAGTTATTGTCATTTAATATGTTATTTGCTAAATTTCGAAAGTTTTAAAATCGCACCTGGAAAAACTCTCAAAATGTATGTTCCTTGTTCATGATAAATAGTAGGTATGTGTTTCCTATAATTCTGCTTTAGTGACCATTTGTATTGTCCTGTTTCGTGTTTTATTCCAGATCCATCCAAGAGGATGAATGGTGCCTATGGTTACATTGGATACTTTGGAGTCATCTTTCTGTCCATATCTGTCGCATTACAGTTGCTTGGTCTCTTTTAAGGTTGTCCTTTCTTCTGACAGATGAGTTTGCTCAACTTTATTAGTTTACATGACATTTTCAAATGTATCAACAATAAAGTAACATAACAATTCATTAAATGCTATTTTTTCAAAATGTATGTGAAACAAACTTTTACAGACCACTAAATCGATGCTTGATATCTTTGTATTCCAGTATTTGTTATGAATGTCTGCTTTGTGTATTCACTGACAATAAAGAGGATTCTGGGGAACATTATGTATCACAGACTCTCCTACATCTGTCAAACATTCACTTGGACTCAAAGATTTATTAATAAGAGTTTGCTGGTCAAAAGCATAGACTGTATATAAAGATGGACAACATGAGAGTTCGCTAAAAGTGAAGCCAAAGCCCTTCGATCACCACCAGGTTGCTGGTCGCAGTGTAGGTCATAAACCTGACTTCTCCATGTTATTCGTTTAGGCATGTGTAAAACTAAAAAGTCAAAGTACACGTCAACTACATTTTTCTCAAAGATGGTTTATGTCATCGTAATTCTTATCACACTGATGTTCGAGTAACTAACTTTTTGTTTTAATTAGTTATTTGACCTTAGTAGCACACAGCTGCACGAGGGCAGCGTGAGTATCCAGGATCTTTTGGCTTAATTTCTGGACAGTGGGAAGAATTAGAGTGTTGTCTCTGCAACCTTGTATGGCAAAAAAAATCCACTCAAATGTTTATAAGGACACAATTATGACATTTTTTATCCAAAAGGTCCAGGGTAAACTTATTGTGACATCAACACATTCTGCAAAAACATTTTTGTGGTCATTGTTCAACCAGCCAAAGCAGGAAGGGAGATTCTATTTAACTTATAATCCATTAAATCACCCTGTAACTTACAACAGTTTTCTTGTATTTCATCAATGGAAGAAAGGTTTTTAACCCAACTTTTATCAAGTTGGTAGGAAGGTAAATAGCACTAATGGTAGAAGGTGGACATTTTATTGAGACGAATGCTTAGTTAATACAGAGCCATTTTTTGACATTTATATTTTTATTTGCAATGTGACCGTTTTCCTGCTCCGCAAAGTGCTCATTTCTCTAGATTACTTCTTCTATATTACATTCTCTTCCTGTTTGTTCAGTGCTACTTTTGGCTCTTTGTATATGCCTACATTATACAAATTTTAGTTTTGAGAGCTGCCCCTATTCCCTCCATTGTACTGAGATAAGACAAGGTGCAATCTCTGTAAGATTCACTGAGTAGTTCACTACTCATTCTGTAGTTGAAATGCAATGGATTCCACTTCGATTTCCTCTTGTGGTAATATCTTTCTTTCATGTTGCATTAATCTATAATACATGAAAATAAAAGAGTTATGTGGACTGACCTAAATGCAACAAAAATGTATAATTTCTCACGGAAATGAGGATGGCATCAAGAAAAAGTAATATAAATGTCTCAGTCTGCATCGTTCAGCACCTGGCAGCAGTGTTTTGCAGTACTACCGAAGAAGCGTTGGATTCCAAGGCGGGAGGAAAATGGGGTTAAACATGTAAACTTATATGAACATTTGCAAACAATTGCTGTCCTGAAATGTCAGGAAAAACTTCTGGTCCATGATTTCGTCAAGAGAGTGGTGCTGTGTGATACCACTGCCTCGCATACAGTATGTTCTTTATAGTCCTCTACCCCGTTTAAAACACAGTAGAGTGTGAATAATGAAAGGGTTAGCAGGAGGCATTACAGCCCCATGTGACTCACACACGATGTCCCAACCAAGCACAAATGTCATATGAGGTGGAGGATACAGCGAATGACTGAAGATCTACAAACAATTTTAGATGAAGTCAAATGTTTTAAATTTAACTTCATGTTGGAAATTCCAAGATTTCTTTATTTTGTACTTTATTTATTGTTACGAGAATTTTTCCCCATTTTCCTTCGTATCAAACAACGATCAAACAAATTACTGATATTTATGAGTGGGGGGATTCTGGTGCAGCTTTACTAAATCTGGGGCGACAATTGGGCCTTGGCGGAGGTGAGCACCATTCCAGTTTTTGATTGTTTTCCCACAATTCTTTATTTTTAACTTGTGAAGGACTTTGTAGCTATGTTTTTAAATGTGTTATATAGATAGATAGATACCTTTCCTTCTTTTTCTTTTTCTTCTTCGTCTTCATCTTATTGTTTTTATTATTATTATCATCATCACCATCATTATTATAATTATGATTATTTTACAATCACAATCATCATAATATTATACTTTTATAATTTGTATTTATTATTATTATTATTATTGTTATTATTATTATTGTTGTTGTTGTTATTATTATTATTATTATCAGTAGCAGTTGTAGAAGTAAAGGCCAACGTCAATGGATCTCTACAAAATGCCCATCCACAGTGTTTCATATTGAGTGAAAAATAAGTTTCTGAACGTATTACTATCCCTCCTTATCAGGTTTACTACAAATTGAGTCGTTGCGTGGTATGTTCATGTACTTTTGAGAACAAGTCCCGTCATGTCCCAGGGTTCCTGAACGCAGCGCCTCTCTCGCGTACAGGATGTGGACTGTCTGCGCATGTGCGTGACCCGAGCTCCTTCAGAAGCAGAGTCTGGTTGAACCGGGGGGTCCGCACCACAACAGAGACTAAAAGGTAACCAATCCCTCTCTAAACCACTTTGACGGGATATAAGGACATCTAGGCCCGTGTGGTCGCTTGGTTCAGAAACTGTCCTTCGAGCTACGACGTCACTTTCCGCCTCTTACGCAGGAGGAAGAAACCTTAAAGGAAATGTTCGCTGGTATCAAAGCGATGAACAAAAGCCTCGACACGGCCTTGTGTGTGTTTGTTTGTGCGGTGTGGACTCTGTGTGCTACTTCTGCTTGTGAACGTGGTGTGTCGACACACTGGTGGTGTAAGATGTGTTAGTCTGCTGCTGGTCGAGTGAATCCAGATGGAGTGAGTGTTGGTGTTCAGTGTTTGACTGAGGGAGCTGAGCATCATCTTTACTGCTCAGCTGCTGCGCCCGGAAGTAGGCTACACGTTGATTTTACACACTTACATACATCCATCTGATAATATAATATATGTTTGATCAAAGATTATCGTGTCGTCGATCTAGATTAAAGTATTGCTCTGAAGTTGATGAGGTTGCTTTCACTTTCACACTCAACAGTTGGAGCCATGTCAGGTTTTCTGGACGGAATCCGGTGCGGAGACTGCGAGTGTAATGTGGACTGGGGGGAGAGGAGGAACACCATCGCGTCTGTAGCAGCTGGAGTGCTGGTATGATCACTGATATTTCAAAGCCTTTGAATTTCCAGCACTGAATTTTTTCTACATTGACATTATGTATTTTTAGCCACTGGATGTCTTTTTTCAGTCTTCAAATTTTAAAAAGTAATTTACACTTACTTTAATGGTCACAAATTCAGAATCAAAAATTCAACTTAAAAAAATATGAAAAGTACATATATTGGACTGCTAATATTTATTCCCAATAATTCAGTTGCCAAAATTCAACTCCTAAATTTCAGTTGCAAAAATTCAACTGCTAAAATTCTTATTGAACATCTGGGATACCAGGGAAAATCTATCGAATGTCTCACAACAAACCAGACCTCTGGCCAATCAGGTCATGTTTTTGTGGTCATGGAATACTTGCAACAACCCTAAGGAGACGCCACAAACGAGAAGGCCGTTGTTCCAGTTTATTCCAGAAGCTTCAATAATGTAATGTCTTAATAATGTATAATATGTCGTCCTCTGCGACAATCTGTACAGAATTAGTCAAAATTGGGATTCCTGTTTTTAAATAGTAAAAGAAACTTCTCTCCATCCAACATTTAGAGACAAACATTCCCACTCACATCCATCCCATTCATAGTCAATTTAGAGTCTCCAATTAACTGCATTGTATCCTCAGCTATAGAAAAACGCATCAATACATCCACTGGCTTTTCACATTGACCTTCAGTATTCTCACTTGGACTCACTCTGACATTTTACCAAGGGGCTGGCAAAACAATATCTGACTGAGACATTTGCAGTCTCACATACTCGCATTTTAGGAAAATGGAAAAATGTTTGGACTTCAGTGCTTGTCTAAAAGCAGCCTCAGTGATCTCCTCTGACTAACTATGAATTGTGTTGTTGCAGTTCTTCACTGGTTGGTGGATCATCATCGACGCGGCAGTGAAATATCCTGATCAGGGAGAGTTTCATCACGCCTACCACACTTGTGGAGTCATTGCTACAGTGGCTTTTCTCATGTAAGTCGGGCTTTGTGGACTATTTCTCTCGGAGGCAATTTAATCACGTTCAGTCTGGCAAAATTGTCAGTGCATGGCCCACTCTCTTTGTGTTGCCGCCCCATCATGAGGCCTCTCTCAGCTGAAAGAGTTGTTAAGTTGCAACTGAAATGGAACATTTGTTATTACATGACATAAGTACAGTGTTTCGGTCACAAGATAACAGGTGGATGTCTGATAGTGGGGTTAATTTCCTTAGTCTTTCACTTACAGTCTACTGACTACTGGTTGTTGACTGTAGCTCTTTTCCAGTCATAGCTGCAAGTCCATGTAGTCTATTTCCACTTGCAGCTGACATCACATGACTGAAATTCCATACTGAGGTATACATATTATAGCGACTAAATCATCTCCATGGCAATTCAGCTTCTACATCCACAAGCCTCAGTAGTACCAAGTAAAGCTGGGCTCAGACGACACTGGAGTTTTGCAAACTTTACGAATTTTGAAATTGGGTTCCACTACGAACATAAGGAGAATCTTCATAGATATTCTTCTCTATAATCTTAACCACACCCGCACTTTAAGATTAGAAAGTAATGGCACATCACGCACATCATAAGATATTATTATGATTATTGCTCCAGACGCAGCGAGACACCATCTCAAGTCTCCTGTGACCTCATGGAGAAGCATGTAGCGACAACTTGCTATAATGGTAATAAACAAAAGCAGACTTAATATTTTGTTGTGCACCATCAGCTGCTCCTGTATCTCTCTGATAAGGTTCTGCCAGGAAAATACTGACGTAATCATCCCAATTTTAAATCTTAAATCAATTAAACATATTCTAAAATTATCAGGGTGACCCCAATTATTCTGGGGGCAGTTCTGGAGGTGTAAGAATCGCTCTGCAACCCCTCACAATACCAGACAATCTGGGCCGAGCACTGGTACCAACAGACGTAGCATATTTCTGCTCAAAATTTTGGGTAGGATCGAATCAGTGTTAAATAGGCCTGAAATTCCCATTAGTCTGAGCCCATCTTAAGTGGAGACATGTATACAGCCTATAAATCCATGTAAGCAATCTGGTAAATATAACTTATTAATTAGCTTCTGATGTGTTTGTAATGGTTCCCCCCCCCCCCCTTCCCCCCTTGACCCATTTAGGATAAATGCCGTTTCAAATGGACAAGTGAGAGGAGACAGCTACAGTGAAGGCTGCATTGGACAGACGGGTGAGTGTGGTATAAAAGACACAATGACTTAACTTACTCTGTATTATGGGCATATCTCTCCATATACAGTTCATTTTCTTAATTTCCCATTTGTGCTGAGGATTTCTCCTCTAGTCAGTAAATTATTTTGCAGGTCACACGTAGCTTCTATCATACCTTGCCCTAATTTATTTTTTTGTTTCCTTGTACAACCATTGCAACACATGTGCAGTAAAACACACACCCATTAAGAAGCACCATGTTGAGTCCCACAGTAATCCGTCCTCTCTTATCTCTGTCTGCAGGTGCACGAGTGTGGCTCTTCATTGGCTTCATGCTGGCTTTTGGTTCTCTCATCGCCTCCATGTGGATTCTGTTTGGAGGATTTGTGGTGCCTCGTAAGTTTGTCCATTTGGCACATTGCAAGTCCCACTGACTGCTCAGTAAGGGGCCCCCCCCGATTGGAAATGGACGACCATCCTGTCCGTACTCTGCTCTGATTTTGTCCTTATTTGTGGACGTTTTGTGAAAGCTTGGAGATAAGGACTGAACGGAGCAGTGCCACTAGAAATCACGGGGGTAGTGTTAACGGGACATGAGCAAGAAATTTCAACAATTGATCAACCGTCCATGTGTCCCTGACCACAACGTGTTTTCAAATGGCGTCACAGACCACAACGGATTTACAACTCGGCCACTTTTGTCTCTTTTTATTATTACGACTTTCTCCACCATCCCAGTGTTCGTCAGAAACTCTTGACTCTGCCCTGCCCTCAAGTGGATGTAGCGCTTAACAACCATGTCAACATGAACGATGCATGGAAGTTGTGGGCGGTGACGTACATTGTTTGAAACAGATGTATCGTTTTTCATACGTAAAGGCAACATAAATGAGCTGTGTTTTTAAAAGAGAGACTGAATAAACAGGAGTAACTGAAGATGCATATCATCGGGAAAAAAGAAGAAAACATTTTATCCAACTTAAGTGTGATACTGTGCCAAATTGTACAACCTGCCCCGATTTATAACTTCTCTGAACCCGTTGTCTTTTGCAGAGAAGCCTGTCGTGTACCCGGGTATTGCAGTCTTCTTCCAGAATGCATTCATTTTCTTTGGGTAAGTCAATAGTCCTCAGTGGCATCTTATTTTCAACCCATGCTCAACCTTCACTTTCTCATACAACCCTCCTGTCTCTCCATGCAGGGGTTTGGTCTTCAAGTTTGGACGCACAGAGGATCTGTGGCAGTAAGGGACTGTGTGTCTTCATGTCCACTGTTCTACACGTTGCTTTCTATATTGTATGAGACAATATGCTTCCCTTTATATATATATGAAAAACTTTTTTAGCATTAAAATTAACATGTTTAATTTAATCCATTTGCTGTATAATAGCTAAAACATAACTAAGCACAAATTGTAATAGAATCATTGTAAGTTTAAGTAATTTCAAATGTGGCAAATTGTTAAATGTAGCCTAGTTAGAATGGTATACAAGTTGTGTATAACAAAATGTGTGTTTTGGAAGATTAACTGCTCTGAACTGTCAATGTTTCCTTTGGGTACACTGACCGCTACGATGCCATTTAATTTGAACTGTGTGGAAATAACATAAGTTATTATGATACAAAATATATCAAGAGCCATATTTCAAAATACTGTACACATACACACATACCGAATGTAGCCATATTGGGTTGTTTGTAGACACTGTCAGCTCTGAACATCATCCAAATGTATTGTTTTATTTCACTGCTTTACTTACTCATATACATTTTGCTTGTGTAACATCCAAGGTTATTTCGTGACAAATATGACAACATTAAACAAAAACCTACTGAACAATAAATGACCTACATTCATGTTTCTCTGGTTAAACCTTCATTCTTAAAAAAAGCATCTTTGTATTATAATAATACATTTATATAATATTATACATTGACATGAAAATATGTTTCGCTTCCAGGATTCCACACTTGGCCTGTCTAACTCCACCCTCTCATTTTTTCACTGCTAGATTAGGAAACTGCAAAATATAGAAAATGATTATTCTTTGAGTCTCACTGGAAAATGTTATTTTCATTGTAGAAAGGGGAATATTATGTTGACTACTTACTTCCCAGAAAGCCTGGTCATCGAAACATTTCTTGTCCTGGGGTGGTCTCCAGAAGTTCCACTTGAGTATAAGTCCTTTAAGAAACAGAAAAGTCCCTAAGAAAACAGGCTTACAAATGGCACAAATATAAATACAATCGATATACAGCTGGGGTTTTCATACTTTGAATTTTAGAACACTGTAAAAAGAGGCGTAAGGGAATTTCATTACAATACTGAAAACATAACTTTAACACATTTGAATGAGAACCTCCTTATTAAGTGTTCTGTCCTCTGTTATTTGAGGCTGTTACAAAATGGAAACTTACCTGTGATTATCCCCATGGAAAGACTTATAGTGACGGTGATGAGGAGAGTACAAATGTGAAATACAGCAAACCGGATTGCTCTGCAAATGAAGGACACAAGGTATCACAGCTTTTCTGAGGCTGTCTGTCCATTGATGGCTCATATGACTGACGCATTCTTACGTTGTGTGGTTGTCGCAGTCTTTAATCTGCAGGAGAAGATGTGCTGTCCATCCCAGTAGACCAGGGAGACCGTGTGTACTGAGAACAGCACAGGTGTCGTGGCATTGAAATGCAAGTAGCATTTGAGTCTGGAAAATAATAGATTTTCAGGAATCCGGGATGTACATTATTTGATTAAGCACAAAAATGGTTATTTTATTGTTGATTAAAAAAAAACCTTGAGGTATCTGTGTCCGATGGTTGATACAACAGCAGCAGTGAATCCAATCATCATGGCCTCCCATGGCTGATGAACCACAGACATGGCGACACCAACAGCAACACCACCAGCAAGAGTGCACCGCTGCATATGGATCTGACAGAGGAGCGAAGACATGAATAGTCAGATCCTGCCGACACCAACCATATTGACTGATTAATTTTAGGGAAGATTTCCTGGTCTCAAGGCAGGCACCTTCCCGCATGTTAAAGATATCAAGTGTCAGATTGTACCAGGTTGAGTTTTCCCTTGGGACTAGAGAGCACGGACACAGCAGCTGCTGTTACAGAACTGACGGCCAGGGCCAGGTAGGTGCTGCAGACGGCCTCGAGCTTCCTCCCGGGACTACGATCATCCACAAGAACCGAGTTAAAACTGGGCCAAAACATCCAGAGGAACACAGTCCCTGTCAAACAGAGAACAGGGTTCCTATTTTGTTCTCTGATTGAAAGACAGCATTCCCACCTGCTGCTGCACAACAAACCCTAGCAGTAACACCAGAACGACTATTAGTATTACACACCCAACATGGAGAATAATCCAGATCTGTGGTGGAATGTCTCTTTTTCAAATCGCTGTTCTGAACCTTTCCGATACAGGATCCAGGTCAGCGTGAGTCCAAAGAAAGCCCCAAAGATGTGTAGCATCATGATGCTGTCCACCAGCCGCACCTGCAGTCAGGGTACATCAGCAGCAGCAGCGGTATACAGTGCTATTAAAATCAAGTCCAACCAATACACTGGTGTGAAGATCTGATCAAATGTTATTTACCTTCAGCAGAGTCTGCAGGACCCATTTATTCAAGATGAACCCCGAAACCTCCAGCAGTGAGATGAGGATGAGCTGAACAGGGTTGGTCTTCCCCAGTACAGCTCCAATCGAAATGAGGACAGAGGCTGTGCACATTTCTGCTTCTACCAAGCTGTATTAAAACATTACAAGCAATGGTATAAAAGTTACAACTCTTAAAAGATAATAATACTAACAATAAACGTTATTTATATAGTATCTTTCGAAACACACGTTTACAAGGTGCTTTATGAGTTTATAAATAATAACAATGGCAAATAATAGAAACAATAGAACATTTGAAGATCACACAGCATTAGACAACATGTGAATAAACAACAGACAAATAACACAGAATATAAATGTGACGGTTGAGAAAAGAGTAAAACCAATAAAGACAAAACATCTATGGAATTATTAGAAAAATGGTTTAAATAAATGAATGAAAACAAAGCCATGAAGGGGAATTCAGACCAAAAATCCGGTGAAAAAACACTTCCTCCTCAACTCCCTCAGGAGCATTCTCACACCACTCATCTTCCCTTCTGTTGGTTTAATTTGGGTATTCAATTTTAGGCAATTTTACATTTGGAAGAGGAAGAGAGGATTAGGTTTAAATCGATTCTAAAATGTATCAATGAAAGAAGTTAGAATTGGAGACTGTGGATTTGGTGAAAGGTCTGACTGCTGTGTTTTGGTTAATCTGAAATTGATGTAAACTCTGCTGGCTCAGGCAGGGGAGAATTGCAAGAAACCAATCAAGAGCAAGGGAAGGCATGAATAACAATTTCTGGGTTTCTCTTGGATAAAGTTGACATGCTCGTTCAAGGTCAGATTGTTATTAAATGTGACAGGTGCTTAATGTGTATTTACGTGTCATGGCCAATAGTCATTATTTCTGTCTCGTCAATATTTGGCTGCAAGACATTTTTGAGCCATCCAATATTGTATGTCAAGGATGGAGATGGAGGTATACAGGAACTAGAAGAGATTGTTCATAAAATCATGAAAATTAAATGTGATGGGCTACCTCCTTATATCCAGCCGTATCTTTTCATTGTAGGCTTCGATACCGTTGAGTATGACTGCCCACTGTGTGGCTATGACGGCCACAAGGAGGTTGAAGGCCAAGGCACTGAAACCATACCGCACAAGGAAAGTGCCCAAGAAGCCAAAGCCTAAAATCGCCATCACGTTCACATCCTGGAACTCTGCAGTAAGAGAGACGTATAGCATGTTTTAAAACCTGTCACATATCTGAATAACAAATGTGTTAATACAGTAAATTCTGGTTAATTTCTGCTGCGTTTTCAAGGGGACAACCCACATCATCTGGCACAAAAACAGCCAGTAACTGTAGGAGCTTATCATCAAGCAACAGTAATAACAGCAGCCCCTCCCTTTATCCCTCACATATAATGTGACTTTATTTAGCTTTTTAAAGAAGCAACAAGATGCAGCTTAAAATGCCTTTTTCTTGAATGAATTATGAAGTGTCTACAGTTCTATTTTCTTCCAAATTCACTACTCACCTGGGTAGATGTTACTAAAGGTGTCCCCATGTG
This sequence comes from Limanda limanda, assembly GCF_963576545.1. Lineage (NCBI taxonomy): Eukaryota > Metazoa > Chordata > Actinopteri > Pleuronectiformes > Pleuronectidae > Limanda > Limanda limanda. The sequence continues at coordinate 9,085,314 of NC_083647.1, read as the reverse complement.
GCTTTCCATGGTACTGGATCTCAGTGTAAAAGGCATAAATGACAATGAAGCCCAGCTGCAGGAGGAGCAGCAGAGGAGCCAGACGGGAGCGCAGACTTGGTGCGTACCGAGGAGCCATTAGAGATGTTCACTGCACACTTCTCTATTCCAACTGACCCAAGTGGAAGGGTCTGAATAGGGCACAACCCTAAACACAGCTGTTTTATCAGCTCTGGGCAGGCAGAGTGAAAAAGGTCCAGACTGGTCCTGCATATTAAAGTTTGATTTTAAAGCTCATTGAAACCTGTCTTTTCTATGAACTAAGAACACTAAGACTCTAGTATAAGAAAGATAATTTTGGCCATGATAAATAAAATAAAATGAGATCAAACTGTATTGATCCCACAGTGGGGAAATCCATTTGTTAGAGCAGCAGGTAGTCAAAATGAGGTAGATAAAAGAATAAAAATGGCAATAGAAAATAAATCTAATAATATGGAGAGAATAAGAACCACAGACAGAAATAAAGTAAAGTGTAGTGGGACAGAAAAATTGCACAAACATGTACATTGTATATATACATTTGTATAAGGAGGTCCACCTTTATTTATTATAAAACCGAATCACTTCTAACCCTAACCTAACCATTCATATAACTGCGATATTAAGACAGATGGCATTAGCTAAAAAATCTCAAATCTAATTAAATATGTATCTCATGTAAATAAGTTTCACTTTAGTTTTTGGTTACACCTCTTTAACGTATCCTTTTCCACTTTTTTCATTATGACATTATGTTGAACGTTTAAAGACTGATGTAATAAAAAAAATCTACGGGTACAATAAATTATAATTTATATGATTTGTGTCAAACGCATGCTTATAGAGACAATGCACACACATTTTAATCTGGTAGCAAAACACAGAGAGCGCACATGACCGTGGGCCAAATCTGTCAGTAAATATAATAAACCCCAGTTTGTTATAATGTTTTAATTTGTCTGTTTGGCACAAAGGGTATTTTGTCCCTGAAACGATTTTTTTTGCTGCCCACAATAATAAACCAAAAGCAGGAACCTCTACGACTGAGCCCGCCCTCCCGAGCGGCTGATTGGTCCATCGTTGGTACCCGATTGGTCCACAGACACCTGATTGGTCCAGGGGGGAGACGCTCCTCTCCGAGCGGACCTGCGCTCCTCGCTCTGTCCCGCTGCGTTTGGCGGAGCGGAAGTGACGGAGCGGCCGTGGTGCGACCTGAGTGGCTCGTCCCCGGATCCGTCACCTCGGCGGAGACATTCATTGGACGTTCCGGCCGTCTGACAACTGCAAGTAACGTACAACACAGCGCGGCGGCTCGAGGCTTGTTGAGCCTGCGCCGAGAGAAAAGGAGGAGGTTCCCGAATAGTGTGCTTTATTTATTTCTTTGTTTCCAGCAGGGAGAAAAAAAAATAACAACAGAGACGCACATCCACAGCGACTTCATTTATTATCCATTTGTTTTTGTCCGCGTACGCAAGAAACCTGGATCAGACAGCAGTGGTTGCTCGAAGGCCGAAGCCAAGAGGAGGAGGATGAAGCGGCGCAATGCGGACTGCAGCAAACTCCGACGGCCGGTGAAACGGAACCGAATCACCGAGGGTATCTACGGCAGGTAACTTCTATGGAGCCTGGCGGAGAGTCCTCCTCCTCCTCCTCACGACCCAGACGAGGGCCACTGAGTGGAGTAGCCCGCGGCTTGGTCTCTGCAGAGCGGGGGGTTTACTGCCATTAACACTGCCGTTAATTAACTGCAGCCGCTGGCACTCTTTATTAACCTAGCTAGCCGCTAGTGTTAGCCAAGTGTATGCTAGCGGTATGTTATGGTTGTACATTCAGTTGGAAAGCACCGTTAGCTGTTAAGCTAGCTGCGGCCTAGAGTCCGTTTTGAGCCATGTCACACAGTCTCTGTAACAGCAGCGTTACTGTATGGAATAAGGTTTTTGTGATACTCAGTAAACAGCCTCCCATGTGTCGTCAGTTGTCATCAGCTAGCTCTGTCAGAATGAGCTGCCCCCCTGTTAGCCAATGCAACTTTTGTTTGCTAGCTCCACAGCAGCTTGTTGTGCTCATTGCCAACTTCACCACACACACCTTGCTCGTACAGTAATACTCAAACCCATGTTAATATTAACCGTAAACACGATAAGACTGCAGCCAGGTAACCTGACTTCTGTTGAGCTTGCTTTACAACTAGTCAGTGTGGACACTAGACTGGCTTGACTGTCTTTACAGCTACACCTGACAGGTGCTACATCTTTATGACTTATGTGTCTGATAAACCAAGCGTTAGAAGCCACTTGTTAGACGCCCCCCCACCTCAATCACACAACCATCATGCTGGATCTCAAAGAACACCCCCACTGTGTCACTGTCTGGGTCTTAGTCTTACTGTACAAAACATGTCAACAGAGATCAAATTAATCTATCGTATTAACTGTGACACCAGGAAAGAGCTAGCAGCAATTCACATCATCACTCTCTCTAGTAGTTGAATAAATAATGCATCTGAACTGTTGTCATGTCCTAATGTTCAAAGCAGCATCACACAAGATCATACCTGAGTGAAGACATGGGCCTCTTACAGAATTCCTGCAGAAGTCTATTACATTTCCATATACTTATACCCAGTTGCAGTTTTTAACATAAGCTGCTTAGACTAAGTGCAGCACACACAAGCACCTAATCTGTCAAACAGCAGCTCTAGAGACATGCATCTTACACTCTACTCAACGCACACCCACAATCAAGCTCAATCTCTATGATGTATCAACTTAATGACTCATGAGGGTAAAGATGAGCACCTTTTTTATCAGGACAAATCACATGGCCAATATGAAAATACACACTTTTGAAGTTTGTGGTGTATTTGCATTTCCAAACATTTCACGTCATCAAATTTTTCTGCTCATTTTTCAGTACCTTCCTGTACTTGAAGTTCCTGGTGGTGTGGGCACTGGTGCTATTGGCAGACTTTGTACTAGAGTTCAGGTTCGAGTACCTCTGGCCGTTCTGGCTCTTCATCCGGAGTGTCTACGACTCCTTTAGATACCAGGGGCTGGTGAGTATAGTATAGTATAAAGTGTAAGACCGCAATTATGCCTTCTGAGGAAACGTTTGTCATCTTTATAAAAAAAAGTATGTTATGAATAACAGTTTGTCACAGAGTGGAGGGTACACACATCTTTCACATATAAACTGTTTGGTGGACCTGAGTGTCGTTTAAATTGATTGGTGGATTCATCTCCTGCTAGGAGGCAGGTTTGAATCAGAACTCCAAACAAATGTTAATGCTAAGGTGTAGAAGGAATTTGTTGTGTTTTAGCCCCTCAGCAAATAGAGGCTGGTTGTCTTAGTATTAAACAATGTGCTAAATATAGGAATAATTCTCACAGACAGAAACAAAATAAGATACTGGAGCACACTATTCACTTTAACAATTTATTGACAAATGTCTGACTAAACATTTAAGTCGTTGTTAGCTATGCACAAGTATAAAAGAAGCAACACATATCTGAGCAGTTTAAGAAATGCGCAGCTTGAACAAGGATACCAACTTTAGACATGGACCGCCTTTTCACACACAGACCAATGATTATCATCATATATAATCATAGAATAACACACAGAGCATTCATTCTGACACACCAAACTCCAAGCAAATGAAGGAGACACTTTATTCTCATTGAAAAGCATTGTGTAGGTGTGCGTGTGTTGGTGCATCTGTGTCTCTCAAAGATGTAGCAAGAGAGAAACAAACACCTAATATTTCTTTATTCACTGTAGAACTGTTCACTCTTCTATATGGAGTTAATCACCCAGGAGGTGATCACTCCCATTACAAATAATACAGATAGGGCTATGATCATGAACTGATGTTCAACAATTAAACACTAGTTGTAAAATTTAAATTTATGCGCAGAGTGTGAAATACTAACTGAGAAACTAGCTACATCTCATTTCCCTGCTTATGTTTTTTTGTAAATTGTAACCACCTCTCCTCTCACTTACAGGCCTTCTCAGTATTCTTTGTGTGTGTGGCGTTTACCTCGGACATCATTTGCCTCCTCTTCATCCCAGTGCAATGGCTATTCTTCGCTGCCAGTACCTATGTGTGGGTGCAGTATGTTTGGCACACAGGTACGACCCTTTTCGGTTTAGATGTCTTGACATTTGTTATTTTATTACAATGCTGCATAGGAGAAGTGGTCAAATGCCAGTGATAAGTTGACTTTCCGGGGGCTTGTTTGTAATTCAGGAACAAAACTTGACCTTTGTGTCAACAGATGTTCTGTTGACCCAAGCTTTCATTTTATTTTCTCAAAAGACATTTAAGATAAATCCTCCAATGTAATTTCCAGAGCTTCTATTTCATACTTCTGGGAAAAGCAGGTGTGAAAAGCTGTTTGCTTCACATTCACATTTTGCTTCTTAGAATTTTGCATGGTGTGTGTAAGTGAGCTGCACTCCACAGATAAGTTGTCACTCTGATTTAGTGGTATCCCCCTGTGTTGACCAAAGGCCAGGTGTCAGATTGAAATCATCATGCCAGTTGGGGGAGGGAGAAATACAGAATGGTCACCAGTGACTTTCGGAGTCTTCCAACGTAACTCGAAATACATTCACAACCATAGAAGTATTAACATTTCTGACCTTTACACAGCCTGGAGGTAAAGGTGTGTGAGTGTCTTACAGCAAAGGAGACAGTTGATAATGTCTCTATCGTGACCACACTGTCATAAGGGGTCAGAGGCAATGCTGTAATGAAGAGATCACATCAAGTGTTTACCAGTTGTTAACCTTTTCTGTCTCTGCAAGTATGCAGGGTAAGAAAAGGTAAACCAAGGCAGACCAATGTTAATCAAGGCGAATGACCCTGCCACTGTCTGTTGGGACAGTTGAAGGGGTTGCAACATCATCTTATGGCCTAAGTTATCAGTGTCTTTACAACCAGTATTGCACCTGTTGTTTTAGTATGGGTTATAAACTAAGGATAAATAAAAGAACCAATACATTTTTTGCCAAATTCTTTAACTGTCACTGAGAATATAATTTAAGCCTTTCTCGAGCTAAAATATGATAAAATTATGATTTAGGCAGTGATTTTAATTATGGCCAAGTATTCTGTGCCTGCTTTGCTAGTTGTTGCTCTTTACTATGAACACAATTTAATGCCCAGTTCTAACATTTTCATCCTGCTTTTCTTTTCAGAGAGAGGTGTCTGTCTGCCCACAGTGTCTCTATGGATACTATTTGTGTACATAGAGGCAGCCATCAGATTCAAAGATCTGAAGAACTTCCACGTGGACTTGTGTCGTCCGTTTGCTGCACACTGGTGAGCCACTGTTTTGTTTTAACAAGGGGCAGCAGCACACTGCTTTGATCGAAAGGCTTGTCTGAGTTTAGCTTCGCCTGAATTTGTCACTATGGTGCTGAGGAATGATGTGAAGGAAATACTGTTTTATCTCAACACAGAGATTCTTTCACTCGTTTCTGACTTCATGAGGTCAGCGATGTCACATTGTTGTGGGCTACTTGCCTCTAAGTGTATTCCCTTTGCTGATTTTCATGATAAATCAGTTTAGGGATGATTTTTTCCTGAAAATTTTAAAGAGTTAAGCACTCAAACATAGCTTATAATGCAAGTAGGAACTGCTGTATCCTGCGTATTGGTCTGTCTGCACTTTCATGTGATCTGAAGGAGACTTAAATGAGTACTCTACAGTGAACATTGATATTCATACACAGTATTGTATAAGGCTAAGGGGGCTTAATAATTTTACTCTGAGGAGTCATTTACATTTCAGCAGGATTTGGCTTTGTTAGCCTGTATTATGCCTTAAATTGAACTGATTACATAGAACTAAGCAGAATTATTAGTTTGATAACATGAGTCAATTTCGGCAGCAATGTTTCCTTGACTGAATCCACACTTTTTTTTCTTCAAACTATTATCAAAGGGTCGACTTGTAAGTGTCTTTTTTATGTCCGTCTTTGTAGCATTGGATACCCAGTGGTCACGCTTGGCTTCGGCTTCAAGAGTTACGTGAGCTATAAGATGCGTCTTCGGAAGCAGAAGGAGGTGCAGAAGGAGAATGAGTTTTACATGCAGCTCCTGCAGCAGGCTCTGCCTCCAGAACAACAGATGCTTCAGAGGCAAGAGCGAGAAGCAGAAGAAGGTAGGCTTCAAACCCATGTGCGTTTCATGCTTTGTGCACACGGTTCAGGTTCATATGAGATCTGGATAATAAAATCACACAGTTTTATTTGATGTGTAAAAATCACAAAACGGACATGTCTTGAAATAGGTATGTAGTGTGTCTGGATAGTTAGCTGTCTTGAGTCAGTAATGACGCATCCACGGGCTGTAAGTTCTGCCAGTTATCTTTGCATCAGTCATTGAAGACTGTTGTAAAATCTATAGCAGGTACTTTATTCCCCCATTATTCTGTAAAAATATACAGTAATATATGATACAGAAAAAGTCATAAAGTTTTTACAGCTATTGTGAAACATGAAGGTTGAGAAAATACAGTCTGTTTGATTTATGTGAAGTTTAATGTTTAATCTGGGAATGACTCTTCTCAACAGATTTTGGTCCTGCTCATGTGATTTAATGGATGTTGACAAATGTGGCCCCTATAACAAACTATTCATCATAACTATATGTCAATCAAGTTCTCTGTTGACATGACTCCAATATTACTCCTCCTTAGACTTGCAGCATGGGCAGCAGTTCCCACTCTATTCAATGTCTGAGAGTTTAACAGGTGCACATAAACATGTTCATCCCAAGAGGCTCTGCTCTATGTATGTTATCAGGCAAAGATTTGAAAAGAGCCCAACGCTGCTGTTGAAAAGTCAAAATATTCTCTAAATAGTCTCTTTTCTAACCAGCACCCCTTGACCCAAGTTGGAAAACGTCATAGGTCAAGAAATTTACGTTGAGCTACGAACAGACTGCAACTGCCTAGTGACAAACTGTGCTTTACATCTACAATTCTTAAAAAAGTTAAAACAGAATGACATAATAGTCCATATTTTCAATTTATACAGAGGGAAAATTTAAACATCAGTTACTTGGGGGAAGAAACTGGACTCAAATGTTGAAATAATAAATGACATGAGGAATAAACAAGTTTAGCCATTGTAATAATAATTGAATTAAAATTTTTAAAAAATGAGCAAGGGACCAGAGTAAATGATGTTCAGAGACGATATAGAGTTTCTTGGTAGTGCGTTTGACCTATTTATATATTTGATAAGTGGAACATTTTGTTCATTCCACAACTGGGGGATTGACATGATGATGATACTGTGTACCAAAATTTCAATAAGCTTATTGTTCAAAATAACTCCTGACTGAACAAATGTAACATTAAGAAATCAGGGGCTCAGACGGTCGTATGAGGATTCAGTTCTGGATCAGTTCTGGATTGTGTCAGGAGAATAAAACGTCTGCCACTTAAAGACTCCCAGGTTATTTCGCTCATTTACAAACCTTCATAAGCAAAATAGAGTGTTCGACCACAACATGTTGGGAAGTAAGTAGGAAAATTGTCACCCGCATATGATTTGTGACTAGACAACCAGTAAGTGAAAGGCAATGAACACTGAAATGTGACAGGGCTGGGTGGTAGCATTTGTATTTGTAGTAACTCTGTCCATCTCACACATTTGAATCCTGTGCCCTTGCTCACATTACTTATATTAAGTCATTTGTAAAATATGAAAGATGTAGATTTACACACATCAGATATACCAGGAGACTCTTTGAGATGAAGTCTCAAGACAGTTGTCATATATATGTCATACATATCCCCTTTTCATTTCTTGTTTTCTTGCAGCAGCAGCAAAAGGAATACCTGAAGTGGACACACCTCCAGTGTCACAGAACGGCGCCCCAGCCAATAAAAAGATATCTGCGCCACTGCCAGAACTAGAGTATAGAGAAAAAGGGAAAGAGGGAAAGGGCGGCGGGGAGACTAAAAAGCAGCACAACAGCAACAGCATCCTGCCATCATCAGTGGACTCTAAACTCCAGGAGATGGAGTATATGGAGAACCATATGAACAACAAGAGACTAGCCACAGAGCTGGGCAGTACAGAGAACCTGTTGCTTAAAGAGGACAACAATTCCTCCTGCTCCTCCTCGTCGTCCTCCTCCTCCAAAAACTACAAAAACGCTAGCAGCAATGCCGCAACGCTCAACTCTTCGCCCCGTGGCCATAGTGCTACCAACGGCAGTGTGCCCTCCTCTGCACCATCATCTTCTTCTTCCTCGGGGAAGAACGAGAAGAAGCACAAGCTATCGGGGGGGAAGGGGATGTCGGGTGGCTCCCACAGGGATCCCACGGACAACTGTATCCCAAACAACCAGCTGAGCAAACCAGAAGCACTTGTTAGGTAAGAAGAGCATGCAAATTCATTAAGACTTATATACTAGTCAATATACTGATGTTTGGCAAATGAATACATGAACATGGAAACCAGCATCATTGCTATTGTTTGGTGTTATCGTCTTACTTTAAATTATATTTCTGTCAAGAATGGAGTGTTAGTGTGGTGGGTCTAATTTTTCTTACATTGCTTGCTGCTCTACCCGTATCATTGACTGAAACGTTTTTGTTGCCTACTGTTTATTTTGTGCTTTTTTTATTCTATGCGTCACTGCTGTGTTTTTATTGACCGCAACATTTACATTTTGACCTCATGTGTACCTGGAGCAGATAAACACAGGCTCAGAAATTGATTGTGCTTTATGCAGCCAAAACGATGTAAGAGAACCTGCTCAAAGCAAACAGATGGTCATCAGTGTTTCCCACAGAATTAGATTTTATATGGCTGTAACTGATGGTTCTTAATGCCAAGTACTTGGTGACTAATAAATAATATGTACAGCTCAGTTGCTTCATGTTGTGTCAAACATCATGAGAGGGTAAAGACCTCCGGTAAAAGATTTATAGAATCTTTGAGGGTGCAACAGGACACCGATGTGGCAGGAATTCTCCTGGGGCTCCACATCAAAACAGAAAGGTCATAGACACAGCTCTATGAATTAAAGTTTTACTTATTTTAAATGCTAAAAAAATCTATCTATACGAGACACAAGTGTAAAATATATTCGGTTCATTATGAAATGATGAGGATAAAATCGAAAACCCTGGTCATTAAGATGACATATTCCTAGTGTGACATAATTAAGCTGAGGGTGATGAAAAATATAATCTCACTGTTTGCAAACCAATGTGGGCAACATTGTTGATTTTTAGTTATTGTTCAGGTTGTAGATTTATTAGATGGTGACAGAAAATGTAACATTGTTGTTGTGCCTCCTGCCTTATGCATGTTTTCTTTTGAATTTTGTCAATGGTGTACTTTTCAAAAGTGGATTTTGTTGCACATTTTTCTTGGTGACTGCCAGAGTTGACAACAGATAGGAAAAACATACCACATATAACAATATCTGTAGAATCACATTCTAGTTTAGGTGTGTCTCTAACTCATTAACATTTAAATTAAGATAATTCATAAATCTGCTTATATTAAATATGAGATGCCTTGGCAACAATAATAATTCAGGCAAAGCTTTGCCTCTGTGAGACTCTTCTCTGATCTAAACTCTTGCACAATGAAGGGTTGGGCTGTATAGACCAAAGTCTTGTATCCCTGGCTACATACATATACATGTATTGATACTAGAGTGTAATATTTCTTGGAATTCAACTTGATCTGTGCTTACAGCAGCAGCGTTATGTATTTTCTTAAGATCATGCTAATGTCATGTAAGCAGCCCATCAATGTGTCTCCTCTTTTAACTCTCCCACCTCTGACAGATTGGAGCAGGATGTTAAAAAGTTGAAGGCGGACCTGCAAGCCAGCCGGCAAGTAGAGCAGGATCTGCGCAGCCAGCTTGGCTCACTGGGCAGCGCAGAGCGCTCCATACGCACTGAGCTGAGTCAACTGCGCCAAGAGAACGAGCTCCTTCAGAGCAAGTGAGTGGTGCTCATTGTCACACGTCACTGTGAGAAAACAGCAGTCTTTATCAGAAGAATCTTTACATAATCTACTGTGGAAATGCTTTAAATTCACAAATTATTGGGGAAATATCTTCTAGAAGATTCTTACAGTTTGGTGAAGACTTTTCATGCTATGTACTCGTGTGCCTCTGCACTTGCAGGCTTCATAATGCTGTGCAGGCAAAGCAAAAGGACAAACAGGCCGTGGGCCAACTAGAGAAGAGGCTCAAGGCAGAGCAGGAAGCTCGAGCCACTGCTGAGAAACAACTTGCAGAGGAAAAGAAGCGAAAGAAGTTAGAGGAAGCCACAGCAGCAAGAGCAGTAGCACTAGCAGCAGCATCCAGGTACGTGCACATCTGATGTTACAAATTTCGTTTTCAACCATTTTTCTCTTGACTTGTCACTTTTTTCCTTCAAGGTGTGATGTTTTTAAGCTTTAATGTAATTCAATACTTTATTTCATACTTTTTTACAGAGGGGAGTGCACAGACACACTGCGGCGGCGAATCAATGAATTAGAAACAGAGTGTAAGAAAGTAACACTGGATATCAAGCTAAAGGAGGACCAGATCCGAGAGCTTGAATTGAAGGTGCAGGTGAGGATATATCATTTTAAATTAAAGCACTTGAAAAAGATTATTTATATTTTCCACAAATGTTTTACTTGCATGTAGTTATCTGTTTTTATATTTTTGGGTAATGGTAATTTGGGGTATATGTGTACTTTTTTTGTAAAGAGAGTTACAGTTTGCTTGTTATTTTTAGATTTTCAAACTTTATTAATTATCTTTTTAATTCTGCTTATGGAATCATGAGTTGGAATTCATGAAGTGTCGATCTGGTTTGTTGATGCCTATTTTTTCAGTTCTTAATGTTGTTATAATATTGTGGACCACAGCTTAGAAGTAACAAAGCAAAATACAACATCGTGATTGAATAATTCTCACAATGCTGCCTGTGTCAGTTTGTGTCAGCTAATGCATGGGTGGTCAAGTCAAGTAAACAGTGTACATTTTTTGTGGTAATGTAGAGAAAATGATATACTTCTTAACCTATTTTTCCTTTTTGTCTCAATAAACAATAGTGCTCACACAGAAAGCAGCACAGTAGAGGTCTTACAAGCAGTCAATACACTTTCTAAGAGAAGTCAGTCAATGATTAACAGCCTTTTTTGTCAGACGGTATTTACACAGTGCTACCAACATGTCTGCTTAACAAACCAACAATTAACCAGTCACAGACACTAACCTCCAGACTTCTCTCTTCTCTTCCTCAGGAGCTTCATAAATATAAGGAGAATGAAAAAGACACAGAGGTTTTGATGTCAGCGCTGTCAGCCATGCAGGACAAGACCCAGCACCTGGAGAACAGCCTGAGTGCAGAGACAAGGATCAAACTGGACCTCTTCTCTGCACTGGGAGATGCCAAGAGACAACTGGAGATAGCACAAGGTCAGCTGATTGACGAAATGTTCATTCACACATGATACTGAAGCTGCTTTCAGAGTAATCCCAAGTGGGGATGCAGCAGGAAGTTGTACAGATTATATTAGGAAGCAACTGAGTGGGTGGGTCAATGGTGTTTCTAACACTAGATTGACATGGAACTGGAAGAATAAAAATAGATGCCCACCCTCGCTTGAATGTTCCCGTTGTGAATGTGGACAATCTCCTGTTGTGTTCTTCATATATGAAAGGCTGCTGAGGCTTCATCCATACAAATTGTTTGTTTGACGATGCATCATCACTGTAACGATTACGTCGGGCGTCCACACTACTACAGAGTTTTAGCACTGAATGGAGAAGTTTGGAAATGCTGCTAGCCCTGTTATAGTTTGTAGACTGCTGGGCAGCTTTTTAGTCTGGACGGGCACTGGACGGAGATGTTTGGAAACTGAATGGAAACTGGCTGATTTGTTAGACTCCTATCATATGAGTAGTAAGGATGTGGCCAGAGTTCATGTCTGAAAACAGCTTTAGACTGAGGACTCGTACAAATAATATTTGGGTTGTAATCATATAGTTAAGTTCTTGTTTTTGTTAATGTCTTCTTCCAGGTCAAACCCTGCAGAAGGACCAGGAGATTAAAGACCTGAAGCAGAAGATAGCTGAAGTGATGGCCGTCATGCCCAGCATCTCCTACACAGCCGACAGCAGCAGCATGACCCCCGTGGCCCCCCACTACTCCTCCAAGTTCATGGACACCAATCCTTCTTGCCTCGACCCCAACGCCTCCGTTTACCAGCCAATGAAAAAGTGAACGCTTGGTCCTGCCCCTCCATCCTTTCCTCCCCCCCGCCCATCAGTCAGTTTTTATTTCACCTGCAGGCCCACCACCTTCCAATCTGCTCGGCATGTCTGTGGCTGAGAACGTTGTTTTCTCTTGGGGTTTTTTGTTCTCTCCTCGCCAGGTCAGAAGGATGTTGTATTGTGTGACTGTATTTGTTGTAGTTAAAACAAAAGACAAAAAAAAACTTAAAATGGACATGTCAACTAGGAAGTCCCAGATTTTTTTCTCTTAAGTGTCTAGTGAAACCTCACAGAATCGGGTATGTACCTTCATCTCAAGGTTGTTGCTCCCCCTTCCCCACACTGCAGCCTGTTACCTGCTCTTTGGTCCTGGGGAATAGCTTCTCATTTATTTTTTTAGGTTGGTATTTTTTTTCTCTCTCCTAAAATCAGGAAGACAAGAGTTCTCCATCATCACACAGCTTGACTTGCACCCATTTTTTTTGACAGATTGTTTTTCTCACAAGGTAGTAAGGCAACATCTGTACAACCAGAAGAATGTAGTGCAAAGTTGGCACAGACTCTCCCCTGTTATGTTTAATTTATTCTTTCAATCCACAATCAGACATCAAATTAAACCGGCCCTCCGCTGCTTTGGGGTTTGCTGGTAAATTGTTTGGGGTTTTTCTCTTTCAAGTGACGATTTCAACAAGCCGGATAAGATCTGATGTTGGAAACAGACTTTGAAAAGAAACTACAAACCCCAGCAGCTCTAAATGTTTCCTCTAAGTTCTGAAAGAGTTCTAGAGTTGAAGAAGTGCAGGAAGAGAAGACTGCAAGTGCACAGCTACTCGGTACTCTGCATCGTCTTTCTCCAGTTTTCATGATCACAGTGCCTTGAGTAGAGGACATAAACTGAGAGATAATGCGACATGACCCAGCCCAAATTAGTTGTGAAGCATCTGGCTTAAGGTGGAATGGATAAGAATTTGCCCTCGCTCCATCAAGACGGACAAAGCCGATTGGGTTTTCCGGCCAATTTCCTGGATGGCAGCTCTGTCCATTTTGTTATAGACATCACAGTTAACAGATAAAGTAGTGAGCACCAAAACCAATTGATTTCATTGTACTCCTCTTTGCCTGTTGTCAGTATATTGGCATGATGTTATCTACCAAAGAGTCTACTGCACACAAGTCTCTAAAGAAACTCATCCATACGGCTGTTAAACCCCAACTCCCTCAGTTGAAGCCATCTCTCCCTCTTTTCTTTTTTTGAGTTTCAACTAAAAGTTGCACTGTAGAAAACACAAGCTGTTTGAAAGGGAAATTTATAAAGATGGATTGTGCAATGTACACACAGCATCGGAAAATGCCAACTTGAATATTAACAGTTAAATATTATTATTTATTAATCTTCCACTTCGGTTTGTGTGCCAAGACTGGAATGCTTGTTTCTTCTAGTAATGTTTTCAAGAATGTACCGCAAATGAATTGGCTGACATTTGTTTTTTTCTGTCAAATATCCAATTGAATATCACTTAATGGAAGTATCTGTTTAGCAGGTAGAGAACAGTGTTCATCTGCTTGTAGTAGACCGTGTAGTTAAAAGTAAGGGACTAGAAAGTCAAACATTTCCTTTTGTGAATGTTACAGTATTTGCAACTGTCGGGCAAGTGGCTGTTTTTTTTGTAAAAGCAGCTTACTTTCTTCCGTTTCTGGTATTATCGTTATTTTCCTGCAGGGAGAAAAATCGCTTAAGTCTGATGTGGTTTCGCTGTCATCTGAAATGATCACTGTGCGTGTGACATTCGCATACTGAATATGGAGAAGCCTTTTTTCGCCCAGAATGCTGACATTGGCTCCTGGGACGAAAGAAAAAAAAGTTGTGAAAATTACAGTTTAATCAGTTGTTGGGTCAACTGATGTTAGAAAGTGAAGAGAAGTGTTTTGGTTTGTTTTTTGTTTTCTATGCCCACAGTCGCTGCTCTGTTTCTCCCCAGGTCTGACCTTGGCTGTGCTCTCGCTCTGTGAGGTTTGCAAGGAATAAACTTTTCTTTTTTTCTTGCAAATTGACTTCTCTCGGTTTGTTGTTGTTCCCCGAACCACGTGTCTTGATTTTAAACACTTCTTCAGCTTTGAATACGAGTTTGTATTACTACAGATGTTTACACCTCAACATAGTTTTTTCTTTTTAGTTTGTTATTAAGGGGATTTAATACAAGATGTCACTGATTGATTTTGTCGGAACTAAAAATCATGTTTCCCTAAATTTAATGGTATGTATGTTTAAGTTCACCTCTGAGCCATCTCAACCATTCCTGTATTACATATCAAACACTGTCAGCCCATCAGTTTCATTTTATTCTAATCTCATCTTTCATAAATCATTTTATTACTTCACTCAAATTAAATGCATTGCTAAATACTCGAAGTTAAATTTAAGTTACATATTAAATGTTGATTTTTTGACAAATCTGACAAATTCCCCCCAAAAAAGCTTTAAAGAATATTTATGAGAATTATTTTTTGACACGCTCCAGTCTGAAGATCACCAAGACGCATTGTTCTCTCTTTACCACTAGGCTGCAGTGTCCCTCTGCATAATGTAGGTTAAAAGAGATAATCTCTGTCCATACACTCTGGTTACTGGCTGTCAAGAACCATTAAATCCCTCTTTTCAAAACCAGAAAATCCCATTCAGCTCAGACAAAAGGAAATTATGAGAAATGTTTTCGTGCTAGGGGCTAATCACAGTTTGTCAAAACATGTGAATCAGTGGTGCTTCCAGTGCTATCCAGCAGCATTGGGCTCTGGTAAATGAGGTTGTGCACCATTGGAAAAACAGCTATAAAGATAATTATACATTTTAAATTAACTTGTTATCACAATCAGGGGGTTTCTGTGCTCTGCTGACGTCTGGTCCTGAGATTCCAGCGATGAACCCATAAAAAAGATTAAATTCTGGTCTGTCACGTTTGAATTTTGAGTTATAACCCTGTTCATGCACTAAGAGTATTTTGGAGTGAGATAAAGAATCTGTCTGCCAAGGACACAGAATGCTCGTACATGTCAGAAGCTCTTTCCGCATTTTGCTTCATGCCAGTCTTCCCAAAAATACACCTGATAAACCTGTGCAGTGAGCAATGCTCCTCACTCCTTGTCTTGAAGTAGAGTTAGGCCTGCATTTGTTTTACAGTCAGTATATTATTGCTCTCTGATGTTCAATTTGGAACCACATGATTTGACTATTTTGGCAGAATGGAGCATGTGGAATTAAGAGATTATAATGCGTCTTTTCTAGCCGCTGATGTCTGGCACAGTTTTGCCTTTAGGCTTCGCAAATCAGGCTGTTTGAGGAGAATGAGCCAATCCTAGGTGATTCTCGACCTGCTCAATTAACATAAAGTCCGCAAGCAGTTTGCAGAAATACACTTTCCATCCTCCCTGTCCCTGTACCCATCCCTGTGGAAAGCCAGGAACACGTTGAAACAGATTAAAACTGAAATGGTCTTCTCAGCTGATCATGAGAGATATAGTGAATTTTCAGCACAGGTGTGAACAGATGTGTATAGATATATTCACTGTGAAGCTGCTCACTTGTGTTAGTGAATAAATCACCCGTATTTGATCTTTTATGCACCTTCAGAGAGAAGAATCATCTCTGCTGAATTTTGAGCAACCTTCTCACAGTCCCCACCTCTCTTTTTCTCTACCCATCGGCAGAAACTCATTGATTTTTCTCGCCAAACACACCTGTATTTCCCCATGGTGATGCTTCAAAAGCCCACATATGTCTTGCATACTTCAGTATCGGGCAGATTTACTCGTGGAGTGTGCACTCTTTTGTCTCAAGCCTTTCAGTGAGGCATGGCTGCCGGCAAAGACACCTGACTTATAAGGAATGCACCTGCCTGAATACTGAGGAATTTAGTTTACAGCACCACATTGATGTGATGATCATTCTCAACAAAATCCATTGTTATTATTATTATTATTATTGTGCATAGTACAACCATTACTTTAAGCAGTGCTGCCTGAGCTTTAAATTCTGTATTTGTGGTGGAGTTTACTATAATATGTCCCCGGGGACGTATTAGCCTGTTGAGCTTGTATCTCTGAGCTTCCAGTGAAATCCGGTGCTGCAGGATTTTTTAAAAGCCATTCTCTGTCATGGTTCACTTCCAGTGTGACGGAGGAAGATCATGGAAGGGTTGAGTAGAAATCAGGCTCCGTATGAGCACAAGTGATAAATCAGTTGGCCGATTAAAAATCAGACAATATGAAAACTATTAATGTTTACTTTTTACATTTATTTGTGTTTTATTTTTATACTGTTATAAATCTAATAAAATTAATGTTTATACTGTAAAATATAAAGCCTCACGTTTCTTTGTCATAAGGGTTTGATAAAAAAAACATTTTAGGGTTCACTGAAAAAACATAATGGGGGATTTAGATAGATAGATAGATGGATACTTTATTAATCCCGAGGGAAATTTAGATCATCCAGTAGCTTATACACTTAAACACTTAAACACCTCACTGACAAACATACATAAATCACATACGGAGAACATATTTACAGATACAGGAATGGAATGCAATGATGTGATTGAGTGATGTAATGGAATGATGTGATTGAGTGGAAAGTACAATAAAATACATATATGTAAAAATATATATATTTATATATATTTATCTGTATCAGAATTTTTTTTTACTCCATGGTGTAGGTATCGGCATTGGCTTCCAAAAATCAGAATCAGACGGGGCTCTACTTCGAATCATGTGAAATTTTTCAACCCCACCCGAACAACAACACTGTGATAACACTATGATTTTATGTTTTATGTTTTATGATTTTATCAAAGAATCAGTAAATGGACAGTGTGAATGTGTGAATGAGAAAACTATACTGCAAAGCACTTTGATTGGTCATCAACACTAAACCCTCGACTGCAGATGTTCAGCTCTGACTCTGTGGTCTTCGACTGTGAACAATGACTCACTGATACAGGGCGTCTGCCAGCTGTTCTACTGGATGATATTGGCCAAGGGCGGAATGAGGAGGGTAGGGTTTCATCAGGGTTACATACAGAGCTTGTTCAGAAAATAATGGTATTACATTCAGTTTGTGCACCATATCATATCGTGTTGGTAAAAGTGCATTTAAAGGACATTGCTGAGACAATAAAATGTGAGTTAAGAATATTGCCTTAACTAATTTTGAATTATTCACAATTATAGAAATGTGAGGTAACATGTTTAAATACAGACTTAACAAACTTTTAGTTGGAATTCATCAAATATTTATTCTTGGACAAGGGAGCTTGCAAAAAATATTTGGTAGGGTCTCAATACATCAAAATGTATGAATAAATTATATAATCAAATTAAAACAAGACAATTCGAACACTACCAAAATAAATGTTCAGAAGATGATTTATTGTACTAAATGAATCGTGAGGTGTGTCTGTGCTCAGTTGAGATGTGGTATCTTGTGTCTGGCAGTAGAAACCACATGCTTCCACTCAACTCTAGAGGAAATATAAGGTATAAAGTGTCAACCGTGTGATCTGGGAGAGGTTTAAAAAGAAATGCACTTCTGGTTTCATTGTCCATAATATCATAACCCTGGACACAGTCTTCTCGTCTGTAGCAGGACTTGATTTGTTCTCTATCTGATGAATGTATAGGTTTTGGAGCCTTTTTGGCAATCATTCAGCACTCTGAACAATGGGAGATGTGGATATGAACCTTAAGTGGCCCATGTGGTAAATGGTGAATAAGGCCCAAATAGCACAAAACTAATTTGGACCACCCTTGGTTGACATGTGGTATTGCCATGGCTGACTCCTGGCCCAGATCTGGCAAACAGGAGAAAACTGCTCTGCATTGTTGGAATTTCTCCATTTACTGCAGTGAATAATATGAAGATTCATCTTCTGCTGTGATTCAATCAGAAGAAAAATAACTTCAACTACATCAATCAAATTCACTATAATGCTGAGTTACATGTCACAAAAGCTGCCTTCAAGCAAACTCCGGATAATATCCTGACATTGTAAAGGGGTTATATGTATAAATGTGAGTTTAGCACCTTTACATCAACCTGGGAGGTGAATGGAATTGGCCCCATCCTCCAACCCACTCTGACATTACACACACGCACCTCCACAGAGCAGACGGTGGTTTTAGAAGCTCCGAACAGAAGAGGCCATGCGGAATTAAACAGGAGGTCCAATCAGTGGCCGTGACACGACTGCCGAACAATCTGTCACTAGAAGAGCTGTGTGTGTGTGTGTGTGTTGGGGGGGGGCGAAACGGAGAAACGGAAGCAGAGAAGCTGCCGGGGGAGAGTTGGCACCGCCCGCCCGGGATGTGAGCACCGCCCGGCGCCACCTCCGCTGCTGCAACAACCCTCTTCCTCTCCACTCGCGTGATCCCTCCAGCGGGCGTCACGCACATTATCCGCTTCATTTACATACGTGATACCGCCCAGGGGGGGGGGGAGAGACGAGCATGACCCGCAGCCGTCGCCCGAACGCGAACCGTGCGGAGGAGGAGGGGAGGAGAGACACACCGAAACAAAGTTTGGACGGGAGCGCGGTGATTTAGACCGAGCGAGTGTTTCCACAGCGGAGGACCAGGGGCTCGTCGGAGCTCTTTGCCCAGCAGACTTTTTCAAGAGGGAGGGGGGAGTTTACGGACATGGACGCTTTGAAATCCGCCGGAAGGGCAATCATCCGGAGCCCCAGCATCGCCAAGCAGTCGTGGGGTTCGAGCAGACATAAAAGTAAGTGTTCGGTCTGTTTGTGTCCATCTCCTGCGGAGGCGTTAGCCTCTGCTAATCTGGCTAAAGCAAGCTAGGAGCTACCACGACGAGCAGGGTTTACTTGGCGCTACTTTACAACTCGTGTCTGTGTGTGCGTGCGTGCGTGTGGACGTGAGCTACAGCTGCTGGGACTCGACCAGCTGTCAGAGTGGTGAAACAACAGGTTTCACAAAGGAAGCGTCCGTGTGCCTCGGTCGGAAATGTGTGAACTTGACGCCGCTCGGAGTGACAGCAGCGCCGCGTAAAGTGACTCCTGTTGAGGCGAGTGTGAGTTCAGCAGCCCGTGGTGCTGCTGGGTGGGGGGGCTTCTGCGTGCACACGCCTGACGAGTCCGACGGGTCGCTCACTGACACCGAGAACAGGGGGGGGGGGGGGTGAAAAGTTTGAGACTCCCGTCGAAACCCCGTGGTTGTCTGCCACGTCACTCCGCCGACAGCTGTGTGATGAGGAGAGTGGTCGTCTTCCTGGCAAGCCTGCGCCTTCCTAGCAACGCGCTGTTGCTAGGCGATACACCACAGGAAACGAAAAAAATTTTTGAGGCTGTTGTGAAGAGCCGTGGTGATCACCTTTTTATACACCCCTCCTCCCTATATACATATCCACCTCAGCAAGGCGCCTATATACGATAAGGGTTTTAATTTAATCTCTAACTCGGATTTTTTCCACCTCATCTCTCCAGTGTGTACAACCACAACCAGCATGACCGCTCTCACTGTGCTGGGGGATGGCTTTCACAAGCTGGTAAACCCTTCTCATGCTTGCATTTTCAAAGAGAGCGAGAGGGAGGGGGGAGGGAAGGGGTGTCCTCTGCTCCCCACTCCCCTCTTCCCCTTTTATATTTCATGGACAATAGAGCATTTGGCACCAAGATGTCACACGTGCCGGACCAGTGCAATCGATGCTTTGTTTCTGTCCACTCCTCTGTGGGGGGTGGTCATGCACATAAGCAGCATGGTCCATCCTCTGCAGGCAGGGGCCGCATGCGGGGGACTAATGGCAGATCAATAGCTGATGTTGAACTTTGCCACAAGCCCATGTTCAGACTCGGGCAAAAGTCACATCCTCTGTCTGTCGAAGGGGAACTGATCTCTCTCACACTATTTCCTCATCTACATTATTTTCTCATTCGGAGGGTATAGTTTTGTCTGGGGTTAACCGTTTGGCCCCGCCCGCCCCGGACTGTTCAGATAATTAGAGACTGAACTGAGTTTCAGCAGCACCAGTGAACAGCAACCTGTTTCATCTTGTAGAGTAGGCAATCTTCTGCTACAAGGGGGACACACCTTTTTTTCCTTCCATTTTCATGCAGATATTGCAACTACCTCCACCAGGGAGGTTATGTTCTCATCCCTTTCCAATTGTTTGATGCTTTGTTTGTTTTATTTGTTTTCAATCAAGATTACTCAAAATGACTGAACAGACATCCACGAAACTTGGTGGAAGGATTCTGTATTTGCCAGGAAAGGGCCCAGTAAATTTTGGTGCAGATCTGGACTAGGAGGTGGCTCGAGAATCTCTTTTATTCTTAAACATTCAACATTTTCACCATTTTCCAATGGAACCATTAACAGATCTTTTTGAAAAAGATCAAACACATTTAGTCAACTTGTATCTATGAGTTTGGGAAATTTGGTGCTGCTTGATTGATTTAAAAGGGACTGTTTGCCCTTGGTGGAGGCATGTGCTCTTCTGAGTAGTTTTCTCTGTTGATAGTTTGCCATCTGTAATTTTTGAGAGACTAAGACCATAATTTGAGGCAGTATTGCCACATGTCTACAGTGAGACTGTCTCGCACGCCCTGTGAGTTGGGCTTGGTCTTGTCAAAGCAGCCTATTCACTTCTTTGGCATCCATCAGCACTGCATTCCTCCTCTCCCACTGTCGGTGATCAATCATAATAGATTCCAGTATTGTTTTACTAGACCTATCTGCGTCACTTTAACGATCTCCTCACATCAACATTTGGAGTATGCTCTCATTTGTGCCTGCAGTGCCCCGTTTACCCTGCTTTCGCAGTTTTGTTTTTCTGCCGGGGCCCAAACGTGTCAGCTCTGTCATTTCCTGTATGGTTTAGCTCAGTTGTCTTTTGGCAGTCTGCTGAGCTGACAGAATGTCACTCTGTACTGCCCTCTCATTACGTTCTACAGTTGCAATTTTTCAAAGGGAAAGAAATTGTATGTTGCATCAACTATCTTTTTAGGTCATGAAGGCACTGTTTGTTATTTATTTTTCTGAAAAGTGTCGGAGATAGAAAATCCCTGTCTGCAAAGGGCAGAGACAGTTCCCTCCCATGTGCACCTTGTCAAGGAGCTATTATATGTGGGCTGATCAATATTGGAATAGCAACATGTAAGTGTGTAAGTCGAGTTTACGCATGCAGATGGATAATAATATATATATATATTAGTTGGCTCAGCAGCTATTGACTCTTTAGCATTTTATACATTATTCAGATGGCGTGACAAAATATAACATCTGTAGCTGTAATGTACATGTCATAGTGGTAAATGACATGTGTATACTGTACATAAAAACCTGAATGACATGACCACTGCCGTAAATTGAAACCAAAGCATCTTGATTGTTCCATGGTGGCCGGCTGCAGTGTCGTTCATAAATCCCGCCTCTTCTATGTTAGTTGATGGGACAAAGACCAAATTTAATCGTCAAAATTCACATCATAATTATTTTCATCCTATGTAGTTCTTATCACACTCAAATGTGGATTTACTTAGTTTCTTGATGCTATAAAACAGGGAGAAGCGTAACAATTGACAGTTGACACTGACTCACCATTGGTTGAACGTGTGTTGTGATGGGACCTTGATCCCACAGCTTCATCCCTTTTAGAATGTGGATACCCGACCGTTGGGTAAGATGGCAGTGTTTGTATCCGGGAATGTTTTTTCTTCATTTATATACAGGCTATTGCCATGCATAATACTAACAGGTGTTACAATTACCATTCATTCAACAACATAGAGATTGTGCTCCGCACAGGCCACAGACAGTGCTTTGTCCCCTACACAAAGTCAAGCAAAGGCGGTAATGGAGATTGCTTCCTACAGGAATCCTTTATTGAGCTGTAAAGTCCTCAATGATTTATAGGCCTGTTAGATCTTCAGTATCTGTAAGCTGTTTCTGTGTGGACTCACTTTGTGGAGTTATGTGTGTTTGTGGGAATAGGACTGCACCATCATGTTCTGGCGCCACTTCTCCATGAGGACAAATTTTAATTCCATGGGGAAATAGATGTTGGACTTCCTCTTGTTTCTGCTGACACAACAGGAAAAATATGATAGTCTAAGCATCATAATTGTTGTTTTTAAACCACTAACTGGCACAGACTTTGAATTGCAGTTTTATGAATTTGTGGAGCAAAAGCTGATTTATTTGCTTCTGTTATTCACTCTGCTATATTGTATTTGTTTATCTGTGATTAGAAAAAAATCTATTGCTCCAGAATACATTTTTATAATTAAAAAAACATTTTTTAGGTGGAAACTAGTTTTAAAAGCTAAATTAAAAAAAACAAGGCCCTCCTAAGACAGATTTTTTTTTCTATTCAACAAAATAGACTGAGCATTTTTTTTATCCACAGTACTTGGAAAGTACAGAAAGACTATTTAGTTCTCAAAAAACAGTAAAGAAGTGAGCAAGCAAGCACAGTGGCTAACCAGCTCACCTATCTGTTAAGAAATTGATGTAATCTCCCCCAGCCATATGTCTGGTACATATGGTCAGTGTGATAGTTGAGAGGTCTGTCAGTTGGAGATCTTAGCGTCAAAATAAAGGCCATCAGACTTGGACAGCGAAAAGAAAGCCTACAAATATCACAATTAAGTATATTTGGAAAGCTGTCTTGGTATAATCAGTTGCTTTGTTGGCGTACTCAGCTTTAACCAGCTAGCGAGTGGGTTATTGTTACGAATGCACCTACGGACACAATTAAAATATGGGCCCACAGCAGCCAAAGTCTGGGCAAGACATTATTGGACAACTCAGGTAAGCATTGTGCCCTTTCCTCTTGACTTGACAGGGGACGGTCACATGCGAAAGTAGGCAAATGATAAGCACCGATGCAATTTATATATTGTCGCTTGGTGAATTTGGGCAGTGCAGGGTGTGACAGACTAGGAAATTAGTTGTATCGTCTGTACATTCCATTTACTTATGTTCAATGCAGTTCTCCTGCCAGAGAGGCATCCTGTCTTTTACCGGACACTTCATAATTTTCATGTCCGGCAGAAGCTAATAATAGGGCCTTTTTCATTTTGGCCACTATGAAAACTATAGCCAATGAGGGCCAAGTAATATCAACCACACGAATGTCATTGCTTTTGGTTGAGGCTGTGACATGGCTGGTCAGAGTTGAATTCCATAGAAAGCAATGTTGCGTATTTGCTTTGCCATAGGAAGCTTTATTCGCCAACTCTCTCACACAAAATGGAAGTGAACAGGAGGTGAGGGTTTGCCACTGCCCTCCGGCTGTGAGGTCTGTGGGATGTCTTTTGTTTTTTTTACCCGTAGACACGACTGAAACTCAGGTAGTAGATAAGCCAACATCTCCCCTGCCCCGCTTTCTTTTGAGCTTGTAATTCAGGTAAGACCTGCTAGTTTTAATGACCTGGTCTAAAACCAATGCTTGTTTCAAAACAAAAGTCCAGGGATTTGGTTCTGTGAAGGCATCTACTTGTATAGTGTGTATATTAGATGAATTATATTTGTACTATCAGAAATGTGTTGGTGAAATCAACTGATTGAGTAATCACCTTCTAATTGCAGCTCTTCTATAGATTACATCATCTCCATGTGTCTCAAATCATGACTTCAATCATGAGCATAAGACTCTTATCCTCTCCAAATCCTCTCCCCTCACCCAACTGGATCTTCTTTGGATGGTCATCAAATCAGAGCTTGATGGGTATACAGAAATGTGTTCCTCCCCATGTGTCTTTGGAGATACTCCAACTCAAATATTTAAGACTATCATAATTCTGTTCTGGTGCACAATGATGGCCAAGGAGAGTCAACCACACAACTAATGCTTTTGGTTGAACCTGTGACATCAACAGTCTAAGTTCACCAAAGTTTAACTCTATGTGAAGCCATGCTGCAGATTTGCTTTGTTGTCTAATTGGATCAATAGTTATAAGGAATTGCTCTGTTTTGTTTCAAAATGTGTCTTTTATTTCTTCAAGGTCCGAATATACCCAGAGGTATTTCTTGGGAAGGAAAATCCCTGTTTTGTTTTGTTATTGAAATCCTAGGAAACCTTACATGACAATGACACACCCTTTCCTGTAAACTCATGAAGTATTTTAAGCTCCTGGGATTTTGAAGAGGGATTATTTTCATTAATGGAGGATTCCTCTACCTCTCGCTGGCTTGTCGCTCTCCTCACCACCTGTGGGTCTGCAAGTGCAGCAATAAAGAACTTGAAATGTCTCTGTTTTAAGATCGAGAGAAGAGCCTTATGGAGGAGCTGACTTTCAATCTCAGGGACACATTGCGCAAATCTGTGGTTTTGTGTGTCAAACACTGAACAAGAGGAATATTTATCAGCCTTTGGGGCAATATGTGACTGAAACAAGAATTCAGTCAAAGCAAACCAATGGCTAATTTATCCTTCTTTTTATGCTGTTTCTCTTCCACTGGTTTGGTGTAGAGGTCCTAGAGGTCTACTAACTGAGACCTGAGACAATAACCCCAGTTGGGCTCAGTCCAGATCATATTCAGATTAACTGGGGCCAGGTGGGGTCCAGTTCTATTGCTGCCAGTCTTGGATCTATGAATCTACTCAGGTATTCAACACATTGTACTGACACAAACTGACTCCCTGTGAGGTGGTGTGTAATAATCATCAGTTGTCTGAGCAACATAACATCTGTTATGGTCTTGACATGTAAACTACAAGTGAAGCCAAGTCTCATTGCTTTGGTTTTATTTTAAATCAGTTCTGACTGTCCTTGATGTGTTTTGGGATTAAGATTTTCACAAATCTGTTTCAGATCAAGTGCAGGGATTTGTTTCTGCTAGGGTTAGTACTTATATATTATATTATATGAACATTAATGGATTATCAAAATTTGTCAATTGTTTTTCGAAGATAAACCAAATGATTAATCAACGACTAATTGCAGCTCTGCTATAACACAATCCCCTAGTTAAAATATCAGTATTTTGACTCATTTATACTCTCTTGCGGAAATCTGTGGGCACCTTGGACTTGTAGTTGTTCTTATTATATTTCTTGGAGTGCCTTTGAAGCGAATACAGACAGAACAAATTGGAGGAGACATGGAGGTCAACACAGAGCTTGCAAACATGGACCCTTGGATGCAAAGCTGCACTCAGCTATTTGATAAAAATGCCAGCCTACTGACTAGTATTAATTGAGTTTGAACATTATACTTTCTGTTAAATGTTGCTGTGCACAGGGCACCGTCAGGATCAGTTTCATAACCCTGATTATTTTGCTGAGAGCACATTCTGGCCTCAGCTGGTCATCAGCTTGTAATCCCTGACTGGCATGACCAGTCATTTCTCTCCGCTCTCCCCCTCTCCTCACTTTCCTTCTTTGAGTGGATTTAGCCAATAGTGAAAGACACGTGTCTCAATGTTAGGACTTAAATCATGACCATAAGACTCTTATCCTCTGCAAATCCTTTCCCCTCACCCAACTAAATTTGTTTTGGATGGTTATCAAATCAGAGAGTAATAGCTGCACAGTCATGTGAACCTCCCTCTGTGTCTTTGAAAATGCTCCAACACTGATATTTAAGAATATCGTAAGCCTGTTGTTAGGAGCCGAAACCAGAGAAGCATCCTGGTGCTCAAGGACGATGATAAAAGGGGTCACAGGCTGCTGAGCAGAAATGATCCCCATTGAATGTTCATCTTACTAAATATCGATTTCTCCTCTAGTCAACAGGCCTGCAGTTTATGTCCATGGAAATTTTTTGTCCAATGTTATTTGTGTATGTCATACTCGGAGAGACTCTGACCTGGGTTATCGTTAATATTTGAACAATTTCCTGTATTTTTCCCACTGAAGCTAAAATTAAGCGGCGGAACAATGTCACTGGATCAGGCAGGCACAGACAGTGGCTATTGTCCCATGTGTACTAACACACTTTTACCCCTTTGACTAACACTCAGTCCTTCTCCTCTGAACAATCCTCCGTCTCAGCCTTTTCGAAAAATGACTGTCTGTTTTTAGGAGTTAGTGATGATGGTGCTTGTCTCTGACCTGCACAGCCTGAACAGAGTATATAAGCTTACAGACCCAGTGTACAGTACAAAACATGGTCACCGAGACCAATTGTCAATAGTCTGCAAAGGAAACGTAAGGCAAAACTTTTTTGTGGCACAGTTAAAGGTTATATAAGGCTCAGTCTTAACAAGCCTTTTGCTGCATCTTCATGCATCCCCCACCCCCAGGCATGTTTGCTCATCTGAGTCGGCAGTTTCTAAATTACCCCAAAGTGTCCTGATTGGAATCTGATAATGCTGGAATAGGTTGTTTTTGCATGTGTCTTGTCGTTGGGAGATAAGAGGAGGTCATCTCACTACAGTTGTAGGTCAGCTGATCCTTAAATAGCTAAAGACACATGAGCAATTCTGCTTTTGTAATTTTTCGCACTTTAGGCTGTATCATCCGCTGTTTTCAGACGTTACATGCGGGTAAAATTCAGAGAATTAGCTACGAAGTTCACCTGCATTCTGCGTTTCACACATGCACAACACAGCAGATGTTTCCTATACAGACATGTTCTCATCTGCATCAAATCCTCCGAATTATTCGGGCGAGAGGTGTAGCAGCCGGATGCAGCAGGCAGAGACAGGAAGCTTCTTATACTGCTGTGGAGATTGTGTGGTTTTCTTGACAACACACAGACAGCGGTGACGGCTCTTATCACCATAAACTCTCTTGCCATCTTTGGCGGTGTCTATTTGTAGACACCACTCTCTCCACAAATATCTCAGCTTTTTCACCGGGATATGTTTGTTTCTTTTTCTTTTTTCATTTTTGCGTCTGCCCATGAGAACCGTCATCAACCCCCTCCACTTGCTCGCGGTGAATTGAGCAAGGGATCCCCTTATGTGTTCACACATTGACTTTTCCTGGATTTCTAGAGACATTATACTTTGACGCCGGGCGAAAGAAGTCTGCAGAAACTGCGGAGCCTTATCAAAACAAGACGTTCTCGTCTCAGCGGACAAGTAGCAGTTTTCAAACCACTTCACCAGAGGGGAAACAAAGCTAAACTCATGAAATGGGCTAAGATATACAAACATTTAACAGTGGATGAATGGGAAAAATGTCATATGTACTTATGAATCAAAGTTTGGTAAGCGTGGCAGTAAAAGATGTCTGTATTTCAGGAGATGAAAGGGAGAGAGAATGATACTGCTGTGCATCAAACTAGTAGTGACGAGAATATTTAAGTCTTGTTTTTTTTGCGTAGTCTGGAGTTGAACACCTGCACTGAACTGACTTGATACTGACCAAGGAGAAGTACAATTCCGTTCTTCAGAGACGTGTACTTTTTGTTTGCTGCTTTGTCGAGAAGGATTCATACTGAAGCAGCATGAATGAACACATCCCAATGGTTACCATGAACTACTTAAGACCAAAGAAAATCAAGGAGTCTGTAATGGACTTTCCTCCACAGTCACCTGACCTCTTAATCACTGAATAATAATGGGGGCATTTGAAGACAGAGAAGACCAAGCATTAAGACAAGATGCTCTTTGGAGTTCCTCCACACGTAGTTGAGAGTGGGCGTTCTCCAACAAGAAGGTTGCCGGTTCAATCCCCACTCTTCCCCATGCCGAAGTGTCCTTGGCAAGATACTGAACCCCTAAATGGCCACCCTGAGTGTACTAAAAATGTAATTCGCTTTGGACAAAAGCGTTAGCTAAATGACATGTAAAGGACTGTGACAGCCCAAGAATAAACAAGTGGATCATATCCAAAAGAAGAGATACTTTTATAGCATCCTTGGTTATGAATTCCCCTAACCAGAGTGATTCCAGCCAAAGCAAGAAGTGGGATCCTGTTATTTGCCTGGCATCAGTGCTTGTTTCACTGTGCAATCACCAATGTGTTCTAGAAACACAAAAGAGAAGACCAATCTCATTCAGGAGATGGTACCAAAACAAGTCATTCACAGTGTAGTATCCAAAGGGCGCATATAAATGCACTCGGACTCCCCTCCTCTTACTCATTCACCGAAGCCCACGAGACACCACACAGAGAGCTCTCGGTGCTCTGAAGCTCTTTTCAAAACTCAACAAAGGGGAAAATGTTGATGCAGCAGGCTGGACTTGTGTAGCCTGCTGGAGCTGTGGAGAGGTGGCAGGGCTTTGACTAATGACCTGAAGGTCTTTATTTGCCTTTTGTATGTCAATCCAAGCTGGGCCACTTTGCTGCCAAGCTGCCACTTTGCTCCCCCTACAAGAACTCCAGAATAATCATTCATGACTGACGTAATCCGTTATCACTTGTTGAATGATGTCAACAACAAGGATGTTAAAAGATTTTCCCAGACACAGCTTTAGCATTAACTCCTACAATTTGATGTGATAGTTAATCATGGCGTGAAGTCACGGTTGATGAGCTCAGTCACGCCAAGTGCTCAATTTAGTAATCCTTGAGTTTGTTTTCGGTTGAGAAATGTGTCACTGAATGTGTACGAGTGGGAATGTTCCTGTTTAATTCATCTCTGTAGACAAACTCTCTAAATGTTGTCTGGAAGCACGTTCTTGATGGCACTGATAAAATGACTGAATTGTCAGGATGGCACTGAACAGTGTGTTTTCATCCCCTTCTTGCTGCATGCATATCCCTCTCTGCCATCCACAGAGTATTAACTACGTTTTTTAGCCTGCACTCACAGAGTAGCAGAGCGTTCCTGCTGTTTCCACGGTGATTAAACTGTTTCATCTCCCTAATTGTCCATTACATTGGCTATGTGAAGGACATATGTGTGTGGGAATTTATGTTTAAAATCTTGACTTGCCTCCATCATTTGCATAGCTTTCATGGTTTTTGACTATTTCATGATTATACCTCACTTCCCCTTTTCTCTTATCAGCTTGTACTTCATGTATGACAAAGGTTTATCTGGCTGTCCCTTCTTCCTGTCTATCAACTTCCCTTCTTTCAAAGCAGAGGCAAGGCCAGGAAGAGCGGATCTTCAGTCACTGATGCTGGCTGTTGACAGAGAAAGCGATAGGGATCCTCTCTGACCCACCCTTGTCCAAATTGCCTGGTTCATATCCTCTGTGTTGGCTTTTGACCAAATACCCACCACTACCACATTCTCCACCCTTTGAATGTTATCCTGCTGAAAGACTCCTGAGACCTCGATGCTGTCTTGCCTCTCTAGATCTCTTGTTGCATCAAAAGGGACTAACTGCCTCTGTAGTATTAGCTTCATTAAAACTTAATGAAAAGTCCCAGCTTATGTATAGACTTGAATGATCAGATCTTAAAAAAGAGGCTAGGACCTCTTCAGTACGTTGTCCTCTACACCTCACACTGACAACAGAGAGACTGTTAGGATTCCTGCCCAGAGATTCACTGAACCCCACAGCTTCAATAACATGCCTGAAATCATACAGGCCATTTTCAAAAAACCCAGTTTAACCTTAAATCAGTGTTCATACGGATATCTCTTTCCATATCAGAGAAAAGTCAGGGAAATAACGGGCAAATCAAACACACAAAGTAAAATTCAACTACTTTCTGTACATGTCCTATTAACTTCTGGTTATTGTTGGTGTTTATTGTTAATGTGTAAAGTGCAGGTCAGCGGGAAAATGAGGAAGGAGAACATGCAGCAGGGTAATACAGCACAATACAACGATACCGGGTCTAAAATGTGTCTCTGCCATGATCTTGGATCAGCAGCTGCAATAATTATGCAGCGGCGGGGCTTGGAGACATTGGGTTGTTTGTTTTATACAGAAGTCTAATGTCTCTGTAAACCTATCTGCTACTCGGCTGACAATGTCACATAGATTTTTTAAAGATCTGTAGTGTAACACTGTGGTTTAGATGAGGTGAAGTGCTCAGTGAGGAAGTAGTTATGTGTCTTTTCTTTGTTCTATTGCTCTTCTCTTTGCCGAGCAGTATGGTGTAGTGTTGAGACTTGTCTGAAGCAGGAGGAGACAGAGGTGTTGGAAGCAAAATTCCATTTGATGGGCAGAGTGGACAACTGGCTGGAGGATTTCAGGCAGATCATTCTTCAATTACTGGCTTCCTAGAACGTGTTTGTTGAGGTTTAGGAGTTCACATGCACATGAACTATTATCACATCACAAATTACACATGAAATAAGCAATTATTACAATTTGGAAAATTCAGAGAAATGAGCAGATCTAGATGTCTGTTTTTTTTAGCCCCTTTCTAACATTGTGAGATGGGAAGCACTGTATTGTGGAAGTATGTGCTTCAGTGCCATTATAGAGTTAAGGTGTCCAAGCTGAAAAATAACAATTGGACACTATTGAAAGTTTCAGGATGCTTTTTTTTTAATATTTACATATTTCTTGGATAGAAATATTGTTTTTCACATTTATCGGGACAGATGCTATCATAATGGATTTTTTGCCAATTGTAGATATGGAATGTGATGTGTATCAGAGTTTGACTGGGCAAGGCCTCTCTTCTCTACATCTCACTCAGACTCACCCTATGTCCTGGTCCATATGTGCCTGTACCTCGCAAACAGCAAGTCTTTGCATGGAATTACTCTACCACAGAGAGCAACGGGAATATGTCTGCTACTACACATTGACTGACCAAAAATGTGGCATGAACATTTCCATTTAAGGGTTTTTAATATGTATGTATTGGTTAATGGAAATTTTGCGTGAGTGTGTGTTGGGTTGTGTGTTCAGTATTCCATAAGTTCAAGGTGCAGGCACCGGGCCCTGTAAAAACTTGCAAAGCTAGACCTTGAACACGACCAAATGAACCACATCTTCATTCTTTGAAGATGATTGGCTAATCAAACCCTCAAACTTCCTGAGCTTGCTGATATTGGGAGCAGTCTCCCCCCATTATTCCTATTCTCCTCTCACTCAGACGAACATCAGATGCATGCCCTCTCTCTGGCGTACGTACAGGCGAGTGCCGCTCTCTGACCAGCCGGAGCTCCAGCGGAGCCGAAAAGCCTTTGAAGTTTTGTTCAATCAGCACCGCAGCTGCAGAGGGCTGGCTTGGTGGGGGCTGATTCTGTGTGGGGTGGGGGGTGTTGGTTGTGTGAATGCAAATGTAACGTATATGAAAATGGATTATTATTCCATACATAGCAGTACTCTGGGTTTATGCAGCAGTCTAAAAATAGCCCCCAACCATGAGCTGCTCATTTGACCTGCAATTGTTTTTGAAGAAAGCTGTTGTTTCATTATTCATTTGTTTGCCTTTTAGGCAAGTTTCAGATTCCCCATCATCTGTGTACAGTCTAGGCTACATCACCTGCTACTAAATTTAAGGCACATGCCTAGTGTTAGTGAATGTTCACGTGAAATACATTTTCAGGTGTGTTCGAATTAATGGAGATTATTAATGATGCAGAGATACACCACTTGTGCAATACATTTAAGTATGGCTGTGGCCCTAGTCTTACAGTAGCTTCTCATCTCTAGGGATGGAGTATTCCGTAGACTATGCATTCATGCTGAACTGCTCATCATCCCTAGAGACTTCCTTCTGCAGTCATTATTATGGGCAGTTGAAGCGCATAGGCTTGACTCTGATCCCTCTCTTCTGGACCTGAACAATTCGTTGCTACAATTGTGTGTATTATGTGAATGGCATCTCTCCTAAGCCTTGAATCACTCTGACAATTTTCAAAGCAAATCTGACACTGTTAAAAACGCAGACCGGTCGGCAATGCTTCCTTTTTGTAAGCCGCAAAAACCCTGGACTGAAGGTTCACTGTTGCCTTTACAAAAGCGAGCAAACACTAAAGGTGAGATATGTCACAGCAGCTGAGGCTATCATTCCATTGTGTTTGTGTAACTGTTTGCAAAGGTTTCAAGTGGCTACACCTACTAATGGACGTTTATAGTCCACTCGGACCAGTCGGTAACTTGATTTATGTCACTCAGGATTATATTACATTGAGGGTGCTACTCATCCAGGGACTAATGAAGCAGCAGAGGGGGGCTGATCTGTTCACCATACTTAGGAGCGCAAAGACCTTGACCTAAGAGTGGGTGTTCACTGTTAAGACCCACCCATTACTTAAGTATGGGTTTGGTTAGAGCTGCATTTAGACCATTAACAACCATTCTCCATAACCACTCACAGTTGGCTTGGTTTTGGTGGAGAGGTAAGGAATGTTACATGTTAACCTCTACTGCTTTTTTCACATGTATCATGTGATATGGTTTCTTAAAACAAGTCTTATGCTATTTTTAGCGAATAACCACAGAAAAAGTTAGCAAAATTGGGTCCAGATATTTCCTGGAGTTGCCTTTCACATATAAGGAATGCAGCAGGACATTGTCTGCATCGGATGCGTTTAAAACTTCAACAGGAGGGAGGACATGAGGTCTAAATTTGGATGCGGAAAACAGTATTTTTGTTGACAGCCCAATGACACTGTCATCAGCCCTTCTTACCAAAGGTTCTTGAATCTCATTTGTCTTTCCAAGATGACGTCTTTGTAGGCATCTTCAATGTGTCGTTATCATACTGCGATATCTGTAGTTTCATGTCTCACGTTAGAAACGCCATCGACACGTCTGATCGCATACTAGCAGTGTAGTTTCCAGACCCTTTTCCTGCTGCATTCTGACACGAGCTTACTAGGACATTTCCAAGATATTTAACCGGGGGGCTGGCAGGAAAAGTTCCGTAAAATGTGGGGACAGCCCCTTCAGAAAATTTCAGGAAAATGTCTGCAGCTCAGTGCAGAGTTCAGTGAATACATTCACAACGCTTTAAATTACTTAATGCATTGTTCACTTTTTGATTACATTAATTAGAAGATGGATAATGTATGAAGTTAATAATAAATTGTAAACTTACTTTAAATTAAAGCTTAGGTTAAATTGTATGACATTAATTTGGTTATTCCATCATTGGTAAGAATAATTATCAATTTATCATTAAAGCTTAAAAATCCAAAATGTATTCGTTCAAGAAAGGCTGAAACAGTTGAGGTTAAGAAGCTGCTGAGACGGAGCCTGTTTCAATCAAATCTGCACAAAAATCATGTGCCGCTGAAGGAAATTACAGCACTCAGGCTACAATGGGGACAACGAATAGATGATTTGTGTGAATAGCATCAGATAAGTCATTTTTCATTTCAATTAATCACCAATCATTTCCTCAGTTAATCAGTGAATCTTATTTTCTCAATTGAATAAGATGAAAATGTCCATCACAATTACTCAGAGCCCAAGTTAGTATTTTTCTCACTTATGGTCCAAAATCCAAAGATAGGCTATGCACTACTATTACAGATAAGTATTTGAACAATCGGTTTATTTCAGTTTTCAATCAAGCAAGCAGTTATGAAGATTGTGTCCAATACGTTTTTTTTGTCATATTTTGTCATATTGACTCAAAATTCCATTGAATCTGTATTAAAGATGTGACTGTGTAAATGGCTAAACAAACATGGTTACAGCAACAACAGGAGTCTATAAATTGCCCTGAAGATACTGGGTGACATGAAGACCACCCAGGTGCAAGGGTTGTTGTTGTTCACTGTGTTTCTTGCTGGATCTCGTTTGAAGAGACAAATGGCTTCCACTCACTATCACACCACATAATGGCAAGTCCATAAACTTTTTATGAGCCTCAAGGAGAAGTTTGCATGTTTATTGCTGGAGCAAATGGCAGAATACAGAAGAAGCTTTTTTAGTTTGTTGTCTGCCCGTGTGAACATCCGGTCTGAGATATTGTTTCCTCTTTTTCTGCAACTGGTTTTATTTATTACAGACTTGATTGTGGCAAGTTTGAAAGCTGCTCAATAGTTTGAACATATGGGTCTTAATGGTTTGTTAAATGGAAGGAAGGTCATGTCACACACGTGGATTTATTGGATGATACTGACATAACATGGAGGAAAATACGTTGCCTTTAGCACGTGACTTATGTTCCCTCTGAATTTTTTTTGAAATTTCTTAACAAATCGAACAAAGGAGAACAAAAAACGAAAAGAACAATATTGTGGGTAAGTGTCAGAGTCGTTGAAACAGAAGCTTAAGGAATTGGTCCTTTATTAATCAGACTTTGCTGGCTGTAGTTGGCAGGATTGTAGTAATAGTAATTCCAACGACCACCACTTACATTTCGTATTAAACTTTAATTTAGTTTTCATGGCATTTATGCTCGATTAGTCTGTGTGATAAATGAGAGGGATAGAGCGCAGAGTACACACAGGGCCAGAGTGGATGAAATAAACTTTATTGACCCCATGCAGGGTAATAAAAGTGTCACAGCTACAGTGGTACAGAACAGATGCTTAAATAAGTAACTTTGAAAATGTAAAAAATAACAAAACTACGATAGAAGCTTCTAAACCCAATTTACAGTTAAGGTTACTTTCAAGTTGCTTTCTAATAGCATCTGGAAATATTATCCTTTCGCTTATTTTTTACATTATGAATCTAAAGGTATTTATTAAGAGTTATGTTTGTCTATATCAGCATTATTTCTTATTTGTATTTTCAGGATATTCCTATCCTATTAATATGGTTACAATTTTGAGTTTGAGTCCAAAATCTTTTTTATTTTCATGGTTGTAAGAGTCTTTTGAGACCTTCTTGGTATTTCAGAGATTTCAGGGTATTTATCTTTTTGGAGAACTGATACTTTTTTCTGATACTTAACACTCACTAACTTACCTGTATGCAGTTCACATTTGGCAGGACCTCGCCTCTGGCCGCCTAAAGAAGACGATCCACCTTTTTATTTAGGTTATAAAAAACTTGGTGCCCTCTTCCTCATTTTAATATCCAATACCTTATATTTATATTTCTGTGAAAAAAGACACAATTTATTTTTGCCATTCTTGAAATATTCACTTAATAAAACATTTGAGTTAACCTCACACTTCAAGAAAGTATAGCTACAGCATGTGCTTATTAGACACAGCCATGAGCACATAGTTCGGCTGCTGTCGTATCTAATCCAGCTGAGTTGAGCATCCTGCTAGTGGACACAGAGAGATAGCGCTGAGCTTTGTTGACATATGACACACAGAGTATCTCTCGGCCTGCTTAACAGTAAGAGCAGCAGTGTTGTTGATGAGCTTTCATGCATGTGTCTCCTCTCTCAGAGCTTCCGGAGAACTGGACTGACACAAGGGAGACCCTACTGGAGGGTATGGTATTCCAGCTCAAGTATCTGGGGGTCACGATGGTCGAGCAGCCCAAAGGAGAGGAGCTGTCTGCGGCTGCCGTCAAGAGGATCGTGGCTACGGTAAGAAAGACACATTTCCAGCCGCGAAGACTCACACACGCATAACTTAATTAGATTTAATACACAGACCTTCTAAAATCTTCACATCATCCTGCCTGGTTTAAGAAAACTAAGTTTCTCTGAAGCAGCTATATTATATTCTCCCCATCATCACCTCAGCCACTTGTAAATCATAGTCAACACCCCCCACTCACCCTCATCACATCCAAGGTCCAGATTGACATTTAGAGGAGGATGCAATTAGTTGGAACATTGTCGCTCTTTGCATGGCTCAGCCAGCTCTATCATTGCAGAAAAGGGCTTAATGTTATTGGATCTGGCAGCTCAATGGATAACGAAGTTAGTGGTGGCTTGGGACACAGTGATGTATGGAGAGGGAGGCAGAGGCTCTGGTTGGGCCTGATCTATTGGCTGCCCTTGGTTACCGTCCAAAAAGACCGTAGGAGGTAGAGTGTTTTTTTTTTTTAATAAAACTTTTCATTTTATGGACTAAGTTAGAAGTTCAGTTTAAAAGGACATTTTCTTTTGAAACAATAGCGCAGTTCCAGTTCTCAACATGTCTGTTTGGAATTGTCGGTTTACCAGGCCTGTCGCAATACTTGTTGCAGATTTCCTTCTGAAGCTGTGCAAGTGACCTGTTGTAACTGGTCCGTGGCAAGTAGAGACCGAAGCAGAACCCCAAACCGGAGAATCGGTTGTAGTTGCAGTTCATGTGAATCGCTGTTGTTGTGATCAACGTAACTTTTTTATTGATTAGTCCTAACAGCAGCTGCTACAGTGCATTTGTCGCCTGTTTACTCAAAGTTTACGGATATTGAATATATTGTCCACATCGCACCAAATTCAACACTTCAATTCCTTTGGCTCTTAACAATACTTGAGTGTGACGCAGATAAGATGAACAGTTCTCAGGATATGGAAGCCACATACAGACAGTCAGAGATTTCTAGAATTAAATTGACAATTGATGGTAGGAATTGTGCTTTGTGACTGATTTGAATAAAATAATTTTAAACAAAAATTCAAGGTGGTTTTGATTGTTTTTCCTTCCCTTTATGTCTCTCTTTCACATATGTGTTCTCCTCTTGGCCTTTGCCCTTTCTTTCTCATCCTCCCTCCCCATCTTTCAGGCCAAAGCAAGTGGAAAAAAACTTCAGAAAGTCACGTTATCGGTCTCCCCACGAGGAATCATCCTTTACGACAGTGCCTCTAACCAGCTGATAGAAAACATCTCCATATACAGGTCAGTTTTTTTCCCCGACTCCTCAGGCGCCATGTCAATGTTTCTCCCACACTCTGTGTCCTGGACTGAACTGGGCTGCTCCAATTATTAAATACTCTCACCCTGAATTTAAAACAAAAAGTAGTTTTTCCTGTCTTGTTCTCATCCATCACTTAAGGAATGTGAGTATAAGGATGTGTAGTAACAGCAGGGTTGTGTGTGTAATCGTCTGTGTCTCTGTCGGGGTGTGTGTGTCTGTATCTGTGTGTCTTTTGTGTGTGAGAGGGAGAAATGTAGACAGTCCATAAACTGTACGTCTCATCAATCTCAACTACCATGGGACTTCCTCACAGCTGTACGCCTGAGCTTTCACCTTAGGTGTGACTGACTGACACACACACACTCACGCACACTATTTCTCTCTTATCCTCTCTACTGAATATCTACAGATCTCACTTGCCTGCTGCCGCCTCCATTAAAGCTGTCTAACCTCCACCGGCCTTGAGCCTTTGAGCAAAGCTTGAGTCACTTTTCTAAAATCCAACGTTTATGAGTCTTCAAATCAATGCAAGCTGGGACTTTTCATCATTTGTCTAAGCTTGAATAGCCTTATATTGATTAATTTTGTCTAAAACTAGGCAGATTGATCGACAGCTTTCTGAAGTTATCCTAGAACCATTTTATTGACAAGTGGGCTTCCAGGGTGACCTTGGAAAAGCCTCAGTCCTCCCACCTGCTCAGATTTGCATCTCTTGTCATCAAATTTCCTGGCTGAGCAAGTTATATATATATATATAAATTAAAATCTAGTATCTAAATCACTGAGCTTTGAACTTGAGTAACCCTTTTAAAGAAGATGGATAAAACAGATGATACAATCAAGTTGATAAAAAGTGTATGTTGCTGTTAACTGCAGTCACCGATAATTAAGGCTGCAACGGATTATAATTACATCATCAAATAATGTTATGATTATTGTTTTGATTATTGTTTCGGAATAAGAAATATAAAGATAATAGTCTTAATTTCATTTTTTTCGTGGAGCACCCTGTCGTGGTGCCTGAGTATAAAAATACCAGATTCATCCAGCCCCCCTTTTATGCAATGGTAGTTAAACGCAGCACTGATAATGGATTCTCTCATTTGATGAATACAAAAATAAAGGAGTAATTAAAAGGCTGACTAGGTGAGGTGGGTCCAGTTGTAACCTCAGGATGCTGTGAAGACATAAAGCAGCTGGTTGGGTGTTTCAGCCCATTGGAGCTCTCCTCCCCAGACATCTGCTGAGAAGACAAATTACCAATAAAATAAATGGATTTGCCAAGACACCCTATTTCCCTGACGCTCCCACCCAAAACGCTCGCCTCTAAATCTTGATTTTGTTGTGCAGAGCGCAGCTGTGATTCTTAAACCTCCTCAAACTTTTCCTGCCTTACTTTCGTTATTGATTTATTTATTCCATACTTTATATTCCCTAGTCATACGTTTACCAAGGGTGTCTACACCACAGTGACATGAAGCACATAGTCGGAAAAGAAGGACATATGGCAGACATTTCTTATAGCCTTCATTTTGAGTCTCCCTCGTCAACTGGCCGCTGATCCCAGCATGATCCCATGGTATCAGGGTGAAGAGGACATGATCAAAACATGGAGCAAAGCTATTTGTGAAGCATTACAGCCTAATGTAAAACCCTGCTATGCACCTGAGATCGATAAGCGAGATGGTTACCTCATAAATTTGTGACACAGACAAATCTCACATCAACAGGGAGCCTTTGACACCACTTCTTGACTTCAACGAGCCAAGAAGTGTTGTCTATGGGTGTTTTCATGTATGTCACAAGGACCAGGCCCACTCTACAAGCTATAATTTAAAACTTGCATGTTGCAAGTTTAACGGGTGCACTCAGGGGGAGTGTAGTGACTTGTTTGAAAAGCAGAAAGGGATGGCATCCGATTAGCGCAACAGCACAACAATGTCCACTCGGTTCAGTTTTTATGACAATGTTGGGCAGTACCTTTACACAGCTTGGGGGGGGGGGGGGGGTTTGATCACGTGCAGAGCAGTGAGAGTGTGTGTGTGCAGCTGGCTTTAAGAATGCTCAGGTTCGTTTTTTTCCTGTAACACATTTTAAAGAAAAAATCTGATTGCTGGGGCGAGCTTTAGGGCTTAGTGCAGATGAAGTTGCATGATGGCTCCGCTTGATCTCTGAAGACTGTCTAAAGTCTCAGTGTTTTTTATTAAAGTGTGTTTTTTTCCCTTTCAGAATATCATATTGCACGGCAGACAAGATGCACGACAAAGTGTTTGCCTACATTGTCCAGAGCCAACACAATGAGACCCTCGAGTGTCATGCCTTCCTCTGCACTAAGAAAAAAACGGTGAGTAGAGAGATTTTTCCCGTTGAGTTTCAGGTGAGACAACAAATGTGTGTGGGTCCAACATAGTCCAGTAACTTCTTTAGGATATAATTATTAATTTATTATCTTTTCAATTCAGTTCCCGTTTTGTTTTTTTATTATTGAACACTTATAATGACACTCAAATGAGCCGGGTTCATCCCTAAATCGCTAATGCGCAGACTCTGGCTCCAACTGATGTCATCAGGGCAAGATGACAGTGTTTTCTCCGCCTTCATTTCTGGATAGTGGAGGTGGAAACATGTCGTCCATCTTTATATATAGGCTCTGGTTATAACTCTTTTTTTTCTTGGTCAGGCAATGTGACTCTAAGAAGTCTTTTTTTTGTCATTGTGAGGTTGCCAGGCAACTAGCCTGCTCCCAGCCAATAAACAGTCCCTTACAGGACCCCCATGTTAAACCATGACCTGTTGTTTTTACACTTCATGTTTTTGGACAGAAAAAACAACATATTGAGTAATGAGGTTTAGAGATGCTGGTAGGTGTATATTGTTGCATCAGGACAGAGCCTGTTGTTTCCCCTTGTTGTTAATCCTAATTATTTGGCTACTGGCTGTGGTTTTATATTTAGCATACAGACGCAAGAGTGCTATCGATCTTCTCATTTAACTCTCGACAAGAAAGCAAATCAACTAATTTCCTGATTGTCAAAATACCCCTTCACTGGAATTAGTTACATATAAATAAACATATTGTTTAAAGTAAGTTTTAATGCAGAAGTCTTGAAAAGAGAACTTCAGAAAAAAGGCATTGCCACTTTGAGTCCAAGCATTAAATCAGGAGACAGACCAGGGTGAGAACATGTAGGGCGGGGGAGGCTGTCATCCTTCTCTTGGCATTCTCTCCATCCCTGGAGGTTTTTCGGAACGAGGGAACCACTCCCTCCTCTTCCTTCCCCTCACTAATTTAGTTCTGGCCAGAAGGCCACGTATCCTCCCACTTTCATAAACAACTCGTCATGGAGCCGCACGAGTTTATCTTCCTCCTCCTCCAGTGTCTGTGAAAATGGACTCCTCCTTGTGGTCGGGCTCAGTTCCTGTTTTTATTGGGGTCACAGTTCCGTTAACTTCCTGGAGTGTTTCCTTCCCGTGGTTGAGAAGGATGATTATTCATCTTGATTTCATTCTTCCGCTGTATCTGACCCGTGTCTGTCTCTCTGCTTCCCACCAACAGGCCCAGGCTGTAACCCTCACAGTGGCTCAGGCGTTCAGAGTGGCGTTTGAATTCTGGCAGGCTGCCAAGGAAGGTACGCATGGTTGCCCCCCTGACGACCAGAACGTTATGGATGAGTTTTCCCTCTCCTCCCCCATATATTGTTATTCTCTCCCTCATACTGTACACAGTCATTCTGTATTTCATCCTGAGGTTTTGCAGAAAGCTTGGAAACGTTTATTATTTGTTTTGACCTTCTTTTCGAGGGGTCATGTCAACTAATGGAGAACTGTTTGTCTGCTTCCATAGATTGGACCAGTTCCCCACACAGTTTTTAAATCATCAGAGACCAGACAGACCTGCTTTGGTCAGAAACGCCTCTATTACAGAAAGCTCTGTCATGGTTAAAATCTCATATAGGTATCGACTGGGGGAGTTGAGGTTAGCCCGGGGCAGAGGTGGGCTGAGTGGAGAAGATCAGCATAACAGGACTCAGGATGTACCAGAGCTAGGATTTTCCCTTTTTTTTCATCTTTTACTACAAAAATGTTCTTTATCTCCTCATAATATATTTAGATTTTTCTTGTTAATGTCAAGCTATAAAGCATTGAACCGCATTGAAATTGTGAGTGCCCTTAATAGCAGAGTACAGTGAGGAGATAAGCAAGCAACAGCAGGCAGTCAAAGTGCTGTGTAAAGGATAGTGTCACACACAGCTCAGCAGAACATGTATGTAATTTACCGCATGTATGACTCCAATGTAAATGAGCAGTTCTTGCCACATGAATTTGGTTTCAGCACCATCACCCCTCTACATGTTGACTTGTCGGTGCTCTTTGGATTTTTTGATTATCCATTGTTGCCGTCCGTCTCGCTTTTGCACCTGGCACCTTTAATCCCACTCGGCCCACACCCATTGAGGCATTTTCTCTTTCCTCTCCTCCCCCTATTCCAGCACTTGCTTCTGTTTATTATGAGGAGCGAAGAGGTGGCAAGCGAAGGAAAGAAGGAAGGGGGGGATGGGGACATGGATAGTGAGAGAGGGCAGGAGATGATCAAAGGCGGGGGGTGCTGGGATGATGAGTGTGTGTGAGAGAGAGAAAGGAAAATGATTGTGTACGTGTGTCAATGCGAGCTCAACCCCCTGACAGATTCAGTGTCAGCGCCATTGATCTTGTCTCATGTGCTGGTTAATTCAGGACTTTAGAGACTCACATGCTCATTGTATGAACATTCTAGCTGCTTCTTTCATTCACTCCACATTTCTACCCCTTCTTCTTCTACTACT
Organism: Limanda limanda; assembly: GCF_963576545.1. NCBI lineage: Eukaryota > Metazoa > Chordata > Actinopteri > Pleuronectiformes > Pleuronectidae > Limanda > Limanda limanda. The sequence continues at coordinate 9,043,677 of NC_083647.1, read as the reverse complement.
ACTTCATCGTTGCCGTCGTCTGACGTTGTCGTCTGTGTGGTGGTCTTCGCTGTTTTTGTCGTCTTCTTCACTGTCTTCGTCGTCTTTCTCTTGATCTTCTTCGTCTTCATATTCGTTATCGTCTTTGTCATCTTCTTTGTCGTCTGCGTCGTCATTGTCGCCATCGTCGCCTTCGTCTTCTACTTCGCCTTCGACATCATATTCCTTCTCCTTTTCCTTTTCATCTGCGTTGTCTTCTGCGTTGTCTTCTTCTTCTTCTTTGTCATCTTCTTTTTCTTCATCTTCACCTTCCACTTCTGTGGTGTTATAGAATGTTTTTATGTGTGCACATTTCCATTTGCGGATGGATTAGTTTTCCCAGGATCAAGGCCACAGGCTCCCACCTCACGCCTCTTTATTTGGCTGTTATTTTTTAGCTGCACATTAAATCTGCTAAAGAGAGCGTGCTGTCTTTTAACCTCACTCTTTTTCTCGCACACTTCACCCCAGCCCATATTATTTAGCCTTTTCCTACTATTCTTCACCTTAAATGTCATCATTTTCTATCCGAGTTTTAATGAGCAAGTCTGCTTTCTCCTGATTCAGTACGATGTTACTGGTGAAGCAGAAGTGATGCGGCACTGGTAGAGGTCATAGAATGGGAAATGAGGATTTTTTTTTTCTTTTCAAAAAGAAGTACTGGCATTCTCTTGTGGTGGAGAAAAAGAAGCGAGATAGGAAGGGGATGAAAAATCCTTTCGAGTCTGTTTCATTAAAGTTACAAGACCCCTGAGAATCAGGGCAGGGAGAGGGGGGTATCAACTGTACGTCTGTCTAGTTTGCTGTGTCTGTTTCTGACAAACTCCTCTACCACCCACAGCAGCTCTCCACAGCCAACCACACATTCCTGACCCACATTCCTCCATATTATAGCTCCCCATCTCTGTTCCGAAATCTGTGTTAATAGAAAATTCACTGTAAACACCACAGTGGGCTTTGAACTTGCATATCTCTAAGTCGGTTCTGTGTTTGGCAGGAGTTTGTTTCTCGACTCCGACTGAAAGCTCACACTGGAAAGGCCACGGGGAGAAAATAGTTTCTTGGGGAATAACACTGCTGTCACTAAGCTACCTGTACTCAGGGGAAATGAGATGTTTTCTTGTGCTGCCTTCTTTTGTTACACCAAGGATTTTGACGAGCTATAAACTCCTCCTTGTTATAAGATGGTCTCTTTTGGACAGCAAAAATAGACATTTGATCTACAGCCATCGAGTTACAGTTCGTCAGCATCTCTGTGCCTCATAGGGATCTTCACAGTAGAGCAGAAGGTCTTGTGTTGTCCTTTGTATCTTCTTGATTTGTTTGAGCATCTGCCTCAATTTTACATAATGGGCCATAGGGATATTTTAGTTAAGGCAATAATAGATATTTTTACATTTGCGAGAAGAGTCTGTTTACTTTTAGGACAACGAGTATAATTATTATTTATCAATTTAGATGTATCTCTGCTGATATTGGAGAGCTCCAGAGGAGTTAAATTGCCAGGACAGGATATTCAGACTGAGATGTATATAATTTGAGAGGAGACATGTTAATGGATCTTATTAAAGGATGGTTTTGCCAAAAATGGAAATATTACGTACTAGGTCTTAAATACATTTAGGTAGGTCTTAATTATGTTAATGTTAATTTAATGCTTCTCCTGTTGTACTTTTAAGCTGAGTTTTTGAAGAGAAATGTTTTCGCAGCATGCATAGTTTGAAATTCTCCATGTGTTCTTTCTAAACGATACAGATATTAGCACATTGTAATAAAACCACAAACAAGTCCAACAAGGAACTGATAACTGAGTCTAAAAACACCCCTGCCTGTTTATCTCGGTACCCTCCGCTTGGCTGTGGGAAAGACTATGGATACCTCCTGTCTCTGTCTGTAGTATGAGAGTTAACGTGGTGTTTTCTAGGCTACTTCATCTCATGTTCTGTTATGAGGAAGTCTAAGTAATTCTGGGATATTCACGTCTTGAATTATATTCACTTTGGTCTTAAAAAGGAATTTTAAAAAGTCTTAAAACCCTGAAAGCTCAACATTTTTTGACACTGACCTTTCTGTGGATTCACAAGCCACCACATGCGGACACGAACGCAGCAGTGCCGCAGTGGGGATTTTTTCAAAGCCAAGTGTTTAATTAGTAATAAGCAGTGATCACACAGAAAGGACACAATAGGAGAGAATTAATGGTATGACAGGCAACATAGCTGGAATGTAGCTGTGCGTGAAAGAGGAGGACGCACAATATACTGTACGTTTATTTTGTTACAGTGCATTTCCCCAAACTGTGACCTTACAGAAATAACTATTCCTCCCATATGGGGCAAGTTAACAAAGGGGTGTAGCTGAAAGGTGTATTGAAAAGTGGAAAAGGAGATTTAACGTTCTTCATGCAGTGGTGTACCACAACCTACACACAGGGGCTTTCAACATGTTCCTGTGCAACGAGTGCAAGACGTGGCATTGTTGGATGTGGATGTTGCACAACTGTAACATCAGCTCCTCACTTCTGGCTGTGGACTTTTCTTTGCGTGTCATAACCTTTTTCCTATCCCTTCGTTTTCATGCAGATGATCAAACAACCTGTTGTTGTAAATTTACTTCCGAGACTACTGCTTTGTTAAGAGTCAGATTTTACTGTCAGATACCACAACATGAAAGATTGATTTGAAGATCTGAGTGTATCCTGTCCTAGAAATCATCCTGGTTTTTGCTGAAAATAAGCATAGCAGGATCCATAATTTAGTCCCACTCTAGCCCTGTTCACACCTGGTACTAACATCCGTTTTGAGAGATTTGTTCAAACCTGAATTTGTCTCCTGTGACCACTTGTGATCAGATCTTACTCCCTCGCTCTTTATCCAAATAAACACACGCGTCATTCGTGTTTGCTACAAACAAATTGTGTGCTTTTACCCAGTCTGAGTTTAGAGATGTGTCCTATGACAATGTTTGTGAGTAGCCGCGCCAGAGAGAGAGAGAAGTAGAGCAAGCTGAGTCAGGAGGGGCTGAATGAATGAATCCACAAAGCAGTGAAGAAAGAATTTACCAACTTTAGAAAAGTATAAATTTTTATCCAATGATCAGTGTTGATATAGTGGCAGTGGCTACAAACAAATCAAGGTATAGTCACTGAGAAGCAGTCTGTCCTTCACATGCGGCCAGGTTTTGTTGATAAACACAGGCAATGCAGCTTCTCTACAGTTTAAGAGCAGCGTTTTGTACAAAATGCAATAATCGCTGATTTCATTTGCACTTACTGACCTGCACTGGCTTTTAAACCACTTTCTTAGCAGGTACAAATGTTTTAGAGGTAGCTGAGCCAATTATCTGTCTGACCCAGACGCTCTCTCTTCTCCATTTAAAGTCTGCTCTCACTGTACTTAACGCTGTGTGAAGTATGAAGTCTGTTACAATCTCTACAGCCCAGGCAGGCCCTCTGAGTTTCAGTCGACAGATGGCTTGAGTTCTGGCCTTAACCTTATCTGCCAATTTACTGCTGCTAATTTGTTTGCACACATTATACGGTTGGTTAGCAAAACATTCAGTTTCTAGAAAACGGTTCCATTCAGTGTTGCACTGCGAGGGCATTCAAACAGTGGTTACAAGTTCCTGAATCACACCACCACTTGCTTAACTGACTGCTCTCTGTTTTTTCTTTCTTGTTATCCTCGGCACACAGAGAAAGAGAAACGAGTGAAGTCGGGCTCAGACGGGGAAGGAGCCAGCAACTCCCAGTCAGAGAGCTCGACCAGCCTGGGCAGCCTGAAGGGAGGAGGTGAGTCATCACATCTCTCTCTCTCACACCCTATCTGTCACTGCATCTGCAGCCTCAGGGGGGGAAGAGTTGAAGTTGAGTATTCAGCCCCTTGTCAGAGGTTGGCCTATATTAAGGCTGCAGGTCAGCTGAAAACAATCTGTATTCTATTGGTTATTCTTTCTCACTGACATCGGCACAATGAGCTGTCAATGACATTTTTCAATGGTTATGTCTGATGTTAATCGTAATGATGATGCTCTCTTTAAGTTATAGAAATATTAAAGCCCTCTCGCCTTGTCGTGGATTCCTTCTTCGATCCCCATGACATTTAATGACAACAGAGAACTATCCATGAATGCACATTCATATTCTGCCCGACGATGCTTGTGTGTAAAGCAGAGTGTAAAGAGGCCCACATTTTCTTGTGACCCAGTTGTTCCATCAGATTTCCTTTGTTTCCAGGACATCAGTCCAAAGGTCATGCCTTCTAAACATGGTTCAGGCATCCACTGTGCCAGGAAACCTTCAGGCATGATTAGCTCCACATATTGTCCGAGGCCGAAGATCAGGGGCATCTTATCGCCAGTGGCCCAATGGCTGTTTATTGGCACTTATTTCTCTTTCTTGTTATCCTCGGCGTCCCTCTTTGTTTGTTTTGTTTTTGTGTATGTGTTCGCCTTTTTCCTGTCACAATTTATATGTCAACGGCCACTGTTGCCCTGATTTCAGACATTCACTGAAGTCTGCACAATTTCCTCACATTTTTGGCTGTTGGTGAGAAGGCAAACCAACCTAGTAAAATGTCAGACTGAGTCCATGTGGGAATAGGGTAATACAGCTGCAAACTGTACAGAAGATTCACAGGGAGCAAGTGGGCGCATTGATGACAATTCACAGGATGGGTTGGAATATAAATATCTCCGAATGAAAAGGTAGAAGATGCTGACAAAGACATCAACTTGGAAATATGAGATTCAAGATCTTTTGGTGATAAGAGACGATGCCGGAAGTCATGTCCTGCCTGTAACCAGATGCCACCCCTTGGCTGAATGTTCTGGAGATTTTCCTGTAATTGTGAAAGCATCTGACTTTGAGAATCTCCTCCCACATGATTCATTTGTGAAAAACAAACTCTCTGGACCCAATTTTCCAGAGTTCATGTCTGAAACCGGCTTTAAAGTTTTCGTTCTTTTTTTGAATAACTCCAACAACATCTGCAAACATCAGCTGTGCATGGAGCTTACTCCTTTGACTGGTAGCCAGGAGGCTTCAAGCCAGAGAGGGATCTCTGTAAATCTGTTCTGATGCTTTATTTGGTGCTCTGGCCCTGGATGTGGAGCTTTTTATGACCAACACAGGCTTTAAGGATGATGAGGCTCAACAAAGCTGGAAACAGGTAAACCACTCGGGTAACCGAGTGGCTTGGTGTGCATTTATTTTATTTTTTTTTTACCATTATCCCACCGACCATTCTGTGGATCATTTTAGCCGGACTTCTGTACAGCAAAGTGGCATAATCATACAGCAGAATAATGCACGGAGCGGTAGAGGCATGTGAGTGCCTTATGAAATGGGCTGAGCATTTCTCTGCTGACAGAGGTTTTTTTACTGGCTGCCCTAAAGCATTGATTGGGGACAGCAGAGCTTTGTAGCTGTCAGAAGGTTACATTTATGTAGTGTTCACTGTGAGTCAGAGGGACTCTCAGGATCACTGGTGCTGTCGGGGGTGATTCAGCTTTATTCATGAGACATGATACTTTCCACTATCTGCCAGCACCAGGCCTCTCACAGTGTACACACAATATATATATACCACTTTTCCTGAGTTTCTCTTAATTGTGAGGTTTTACTGCTCAAGAATACTAATTTAAACAGTTAATCATGGATATACTTTACATAATGTCAACAAATATTTAAAAACAATCATCACAATTTCCCAGTATGTAAAGTGACACCTTTACATCTCTCTGATGACAGTACTTCCTTTACCTGTTTCAAAGTACCCACGCTTGAGTTTCTGTTGGCTCAATCCAGCTATTTGTTTTTACAAGTTTTTTATTGATATGGTAGGACCGGAAGATGCACTGCTTCATATCGTAGTGCTGGAATGGTTACAAGTATAGCTGTAGCATCATAGAAGCATCCCAGCAGCATCTCTGCAGCAGACACGCTCCCTGTGTGAATAACAGACGTGTACAAAACACAACAGATAAGCGATGCAGCTGTAAAAGGCTGCACACATATCGAGTATGGTTCAATCAGCAAAATCTCATATTTGAAAAGCTGGATACACTAAATATTTGGTGATTTTGCTTGAAATGGTAAAAACAAAGTGGTGGTCAATAATACATTTTTCGATCAACTAAATGATTTATTGATGCATAGATCCATGCATCCATTTTCGTCCGCTTATCAGGGATCAGGTCATTGAGGCAGCCAGCTAAGCAGGATGCTTTTGACATCTCTCCCCTATGTCCCAAACCACACGTTCCTTCTCCTCCTTTGGGATCCCCAGTCAGATGGGATATGTCACCGTAAAGCGATTTAAGGGTCTCCAGTTAAACCTCTAATGGACGGACATATCCTAATTAGGTGCCTGAACCATCTCAACTGGCCTTTTTTCACATGAAGGAGCAGCATACTCCGAGCTCCCTCTGGATGTCTGATCTCCTCACCCTATCGCTAGCAAGGCTAAACCCAAGCTAATGCAGAGAAAAAAGTGTTGAGTCGCCTGCTGAGTGTTTGCTCCCAGAGCTCCGAACTTCCACCTGAACCTCAGCTGTTAACTTCAAGGCCTTACCAACCTTAAGCCATCTTAAGGTTAACCTTTTCCCCCATGAACCAGTCAGTCCGACAATATTACCTTTTTCATAATAGCAGAAAACTATAAATGCCTTTGAGCCACAGAAAGGCTGAGGAGGTCAGTTAAGGATCATTAGTTTCAGGACTGAGGTGTGTGTGCACAGCAAAGCATCAGAAGAGGAATCAAGGTTTTATAGTTCTCAGCAGACAACATTTGCTTAAAGAGTTGACAGAAATGAGTGTTGATGAGTATTATTGACACACATTTAACATCAGATGAGGCCATTACTAACCAATCACGTTACAGATCAGAGACATGCGAGTCAGGGGGTTACTCCAGGCTCGCTTATCACAGAGTGACAATCCACACACGGCTGCTTTAATTAGACACATTAGAGCCTCAATAAGAAAACCATAATGACTACCATGGCATTATACTTTCTGCACGCATGCTGCTGTTTACTGCTGCGTGACTGTATGATAATCACAGGAGCCGATCAAAATGTAATTTGGAGCAAATGAGTTGTCATTATTATGACTGCAACTGTTAGTGAATTCTTAGAACTGCGCAGGAAGTAAATGTCATCTGAGATTTGAAAGGTTTATTTATATGTTTTTCTCCTTCGCCTGTTTCATGTTGCAGAGGTGGCCATAGGGAAACTTCTGGACCTGGCTGAGGGAGCCAACGTGGCACAGGTCCACTCAGGGACCAAACAGGCGGAATCGGATTCCTTTATGGAGCATAACCACGCAACGGAGAACAACAATACTGTCTGGGTAAGACAGAGGTCCGGCTGCTCAGTCGGTTTCAGCTGTTTGGGCTTGATAAGAAAGGAAAAGAAGGATACCATGAAGGAAACACTGATTAAGTGCCTGATGATGTTCGGTACCTGTTGTATTCACGGGAGCTGCAGTACTGCTGCTCAGAGTTAGACAATAGCCTATTGAAGAGAAGTGGCCTTATCAAATGGTCACATAGCTGGAGTGGGTGTGGGGCTGCGAGTAGCCTCCCGAGACCATTGCAGTTTAGTGCAAAGTGTGTGAGTGTGTGTTAGCTTAACATTATTAATCACTGTTTACTGATCATCTCTCAAGAAAACAAACTTTAACCAGCTTGTGTGTGTTCTCTTTGGCAGGAGTTGGAGGACGGTCTGGACGAGGCTTTCTCAAGGTGAGAACCATTGAACCAGGATGTAGATTATTATTTTTTCTTCCCTGAAAGACCATTCTCTGCCAAACAGCCACACAAGCCGCTGCTCTGGAAATAGCAACCTGCGGTTTGGCCTGCTCTCATAATAAACACTGCCTCTCCCCTGCACTCGCCTCAGCCCAGTGCTCTCCCACAGACAGACGGGCTCAGTTTACAGTCCCTGTCACGGCCGACCAGCCTTCCTGATTCACGCTGATTTTTGTATAGGGTTCCATTTACCATGATCTCAGACCAACACACTGATTTCACATAGGCTCGGGAAGCATGTGATTATCAGAGGGACACGTTGCTTGGTATTTACACCACAAAAACGCAGTGGAGTAACTTATTTTTGTAGCAGAACGTGGAAAAAATTAAGGACAAAGATGAGCTCTAAGTTTCAGGTCTTAGGTTGAAGGGAAAGTCCATTGTCTGAGCAGAATTTCTTTTTAAACTCTGCCGACGTAGCAATAAACTATGGAGAATGGAGCTGGAGTCCAGTGTGGTTAATGTTTTAGTTTAGTGCATATCAGCAGCACTCAGAGAAGCTGTGGTGGTCGACAGATTCAACCTTATATTTGTAGATATGTATTTCCTTTGGATCTGCTTGGGCTCTGCCTTCTATTTGTCATGCGTCTGTTCAGCGAAAGAAGAAGAATGAATTCCACATTCTCTGTAATCAAGTGTTAAGAGGCCATTTTGGCTGTTGTCGGATGGATATTTGTCTGCTCACACTTTAATTACACCTTAATGCCGTTAATCTCCTGTGCTGTGATTAATGAGGATGATCCCAGCATGAGCAGAGATGCATCCACATGTAGATTTATGGAAGTGAAGAAAGTTCAGGGGCCCCTCGAGAGCCAGGCCTGGTCGATGTCTGTGAGATGAGGCTGGTGTGGTACAAGACAAATAGAGACAATTAAAGATTCTGTGAATGAGACCGTGATAGTGTTTGTATTATCACTGTACCTGATAGTTGGTGTGTGTCACACACACACTTCAACATGAGGGTTGACATACGCTTCGGATAAATTGACTGTTAATAGCCGAGTAACGTAAATGCGCCTTGTTGTCCCCCATATCATTTTAGATTATAAAAAAGACCATTAACAGCAGATTAGTGGCTATAGGTTGTAATTCTATATATGTCTTTTGATCTTGAAAAACAACTAAATCACAGACAGTTAACGTTGGGATTGGGAAGTTCTATTTTCCTCATCCTTCATTCTTTTCTGGTCCAAAAATTATTCTGTCCTACATTTGATCACGTCAATGTAAACAGCTTTACTTTGAATCTTTTGATTCAAAGAGTCTGTTATTATTGTTTTATGAATGACATTTTAATTCTCTTAAATGAGCAGTTCAATAACCCCTGTATCTCCTGTTGTTTACTGCAGATTAATTCAAATGCTGTTCATCTTGTTGCTCCTTTGTGAGACTGCACTGCCACCTGCTGGCTGAGCACTGGCCACAGCTCTAGATGTGAAATCCTCTGACGTGCCTATTGATCATAAAGATCATCAGTACTATGCATGTTTTCTGTCGCTCACAGAGGAAATATACCTTTTTTCATAATCAAGGTTGTCGCCCTCTGTAGGTCAAACCGTCCATTGACTTTTAAGTTTTGCGAGTCAGTTCAGAACAGTTCTAAGTAAAATTTTTACCTGACTTGTGATGTTTCCTCTGCACCCTCAGCCGCAGTCTGGATAGCTTTGAATCCTACTCAGGTAACGACATCATATATCGATTCAAGTGACTTCCACCTCATTGCCCATCAGTCGACCCAACATTCAAGTCTTCTCATCGGCCTTAACGTCAGTTTACCACCTGATTTAATGGAGACACATGTGCTTTCACAGTTTAATTTTAAGGCCATATACCATTAACATGCTGTAGCTCAGACCTTTTGTTTGACTTCATTCCACTGTTGGATCCACCCCTGAAAGACAAAGGTCTCTGCCACAGAACCTGATTAGTCCTCCGTTTGTGATGTGACTATTGTTTTCAATTGCTCTTTGGTAAGAATGAAGGAAACTGAGTTGCACTGTACTTGAGGTCCTTTTTTAAATTCTGCCCAACTTTTTGCTTCCCTAAAACCACGTCACTCCCTACTACAGGAAAAATAGCATTCAGTAGTGTGCATACCGCCAACAAGGCCGAACAGTCAAGCTGCACCTTAGTTAAAACACTCATAGATGACAGTTCCGTAAACATTTGAAACCTTTTTTCCACCAAGATCCATGAAATATTCCCAAGGAAAATGTCAAAAATGTCAAAAATACCCTTTCTCGCAATGTGAATAATTCCTGGATCTGCCCCCTGATCCGTTTCCACACTAACAATTTAATGGGTTCTTCCCTGACCCATTCCACATCTTTCTACCATGTTTGGTAATACTAAACCGTTAATAGGTTTTGCCAAAACCTGCTAACTAAGAGACTAGATTGGCACTCTGAGAGTGCGTACCTCCAACAAGGCTATTGCCTTAGCGCGCTATGTTAAAGAAAGTGGGAGAAAGAATCCCTGGATCTGCCCCGTCCACTCCATATTAATGCGTTCTTCCTTGAGTCATGCTTCACCCCTCCTGTTAGACATAGTGCACACATGCGAAAATAAATCAGTGTTATCCTGGTTATTATTTCAGGCATAACACATAGTGACCCTGCCCCCTTAAAACAAAGAACAATGAGCCATAGGATCCGGCTTCCTTCAAAGAACTTAAATTCCCATTCATCACAAATGTTTTGTGTGTCTGCCTCACCCTCATCAGATTTGTCTCTGAGTGATAGACGTCATGAATTAAATTGTTGTTGTTTCTGTATGTGCTGTAAAATCATGGTGTCATCTACTTTATTAGCTAGCAATTATTAGTTCATAAAGGGCAATATTTTTTCTTTTTTTAAGATTTTCCCTCATGAAAAACAGGAATTCCACTTTCAGATTTCATGTTCATGTCCATATTTTGTGTACACACTGTACCATTGTTCACAAGCTTTAAAACGTAGTGTAGCGACAGCACCCTGGTTTCATCATGACTGATACTGATGAAATATCTCTCTCCCTCTGCTCCTCTAGACTCGCTGAGTCTCGCAATAACCCCCAGGTCCTGGACATTGGGGTAAACCCTCAGGACTTCAACACTGAAGAGTGCCTGTCCCCAGGCAAATGGGACCAAGACGACTCAGACTTCACGGCACAAAAAGATTTGTTTGGGTGCTAATATGAAGCCTCCCCCGAGAAGAGGAAGCAGCAGGGAAAGACTTGGCGAAAGGGTGGTTGAAAAGAAGATGACTACCAAAACAGGACATTAGGAAGGGTTCCCATCCTTGTCCTTGCTGCCAAGTCCTCTTAGTGGTGCAGTTCAGTGGCTGATGCTCCTGCACACACGAGGACTGAGGAGGAGAACATGAGCAGGCTGCTCACAGAACAGGCCAAAGCAATACAAACCAATTTCTCCATTTTCTATGGAAAAAGAACATGCAGTTATTTAATGTTTGTTACAGCCTGTGTGTTACTACCTTTTGTGTCTGTTTACCCATTCACTGTTTGTAATGTGTTTGTAATATGGTCTTGTGTACATAGTGCACAGAGTGTGAACGTGTGGGCTGTTTATAAATGTACAAACAGAATTGAGACTTACAAGGTGTAACAGGTCATTAAGTGAGTTAAAGGTCAACAAGGGTCTAGATGTTTTATTTACTTACAGATGTTGAAATTTAACTGAACTAGAAGCTAAAACTCACTGGTGACAGCCACATCTAATGTTGTGCAACACAGTTACAAGTTACTACCTATGTGCTTCAAGGCGTCTAAAGCTTTAAAATTACATGTGCGTATGTTTCGATCAAAGAGTGTGTGTTTGATCAATGTATGAGAACAAGGTGACAATCTTATTTTTCTTTTCTTTTTCTCCAATGCGAAAACTATTTTTGCACTCAGCATTCATCCATGTTTAAAATCATATATTTCATTTAAGGGAATATAATGTCAAAATGTATCGAACTCATTATTCAGGCTTATGTGCTCTGCCTCTATTCACTCATCCTTTTGGATCTTTAATGATTTATTGTTTGACAGCTTTGAATCACAGTGGATTCTTTAACAATTCAACTGAAATGTTCAGTATCACTTACGAGACAAGTTTTGTCAGCGTGTCATCAAACCATGAATCAACCTGATTCATAGCTGAATAAACAAAACATGTAGTCCAACAGTGCGAGTGTTATATTGGCACTCTACCCCTGTATGTTAATTTATAAACCTGCATTGACTTTGATGGTTTACTTTTTTTTTCCTGGTTAAGGTTCCCTGTGTTATTGTTGGCATTTTGTTTATCTATGAATTTAATTTAATTCATTAATTTACATTAATTTCAATAAAGGCAAAAATGTATTAAGTCTGATCTATTAATTGTAAAAGCTTCATGACAACAGTTTGTTGCCTATTTTAGCAGCGCCAGCTGCTCTGATCTTTATCTCCTCAAGCAGATAAAGGTTTCATTTACTGAAATGTCTGGAAGACCAGTTTGGAAATACAGTAGCCTCCGTATTGTACTGGTGTTGTAAACCAAAGTAAAAGGATATTTTTATGACTGTGTAAAAATATTCCAGTGGTCACAGGCATTTTGTCTAATCCATTTTCGAGAACAAGAATCTCAATAATGCCTTGAGGGAATTTCTTGAAATTTGGTTCAAATATTCAGTTGCACCCAGAGATGAGCTGATTTGATTTTGGTGGTCAAGGTCTGTGTGGTCTCAACTAACATCATTTTTTGCCTTGTGAACGCAATAACTCGGGAACACCCTCAGAGTTACTTTTCAAATTTGGAACAAATGGTCATTTGGATCCAAGATTAACTGATTACATTTTGCTAGTCAAAGGTCAAGGTCACATGGACCTCATGTTCTTGTGGATGGAATATAAGGAATGCACAAACATTCACTTGTTTTTAACGATGACCTGAGTATAATATGAATAAGAAAGTGGTCAAAGTTTACTGTAACCTCACAAAACCTATTTTTGTGCTGCATTAAGGCTATGACTCAAAGATGAACTCATTTGTATTTCAGTGGTCAAAGGTCACAGGGTCGTCTCCTATTGCAGTGAATGCAATGTAAGGACCATCTGGAGGGACTGAAACTGCACTGGTTGGCGGAGGCATACAACCACACGACAATCATTCTATTTTGATATCATTAACCAATTTAATATAAGCAAATATCACACAGATCACATGGTTTATAAAAACTGAAAGTGGTTGTTGAGATATTGTGTCCAGGCCGAGTGACATACTGACTCTCATATCTTACATACGGTCTATGGTTACAGCTGGTGTCGCGTTACGTAACATGAAACCAACCAACGTGACCAATGTGACCAACTTGACAGCAGTAGCAGGACTTTGATTAAACCAGAAGTATTAACTTGTCAGTAGGTTAACATGATATAGTGTATTTGTATGAGGGCCACCAATAACTTAAATAATCCTTATGTATCATAAAACATTAATATCGGATTTTCTTGTTGGTGTGTCAGTGCACTGCTCCAAAACACCTCCTGATGGTGGATGTGAGTGCTACTGGGCGGTAGTCGTTCAGGCAAAGGGTTTTCGTTTTCTTCGGACCAGGGACAGGGATGTCTCCTTGAAGCATGTGGGGACTACAGACTGGAGCAGTGACAGGTTGAAATGTCTGTGAACATGACAGAGCAGGATGACAGACCGGTGACTCGGATCATTCAGCGGTGGACCAATCTGGTCATCTGCTACATCAGCTAATGTATCGATGACGTCGTAATGAGGATTACTGTGAAAATAAATAAACAGGCATTAAAGTGAGATGGATGTAAACCGGTGTTTCGGCCTATAGAGAAGATAGCGGTGCATATGGACACCTGCACAACTGTTACCCTACATCTAACTATTCATGTAAGAATGTAATGTATCATTCAATAGGATGTAGGCAAACAGGGACTTTTTCATCATCACGTGATGGGGGTCATAATTTCTGCTGAGTTACTCACCTTGCATCATCTACCCATTCAGAATATGGCAGATCGGGCTTGCAGAAATCACAGCATACGTTTCCGGGTTGTACTTACCAAAATAAAAGCTGGATTAATCTGTACCGTTAGCCGGACATCTGAACCTTGAAGTAGTCAACTGTGGGAGAGAGCAATGCCTGGTGATTATTGATATCTAATCCCTATTATTATTATTGTTATCATTTATGTACTTCCTTTGGTCCTTATTTTGCAGAACTTTGTACTTTGGGTTGAAGATTGCTCTATATTCTTCCTGTTGCCATCGAACTGTAGAACTTCTGCAGGGAGGACCATACAAGTACAAGTGCATTATGATTCTTTTTTTCAACGTGTAATATTACTATATCATATCCATAATGTGGAATATCACAGTTTTTTCATCATATTATTTTAAATACCATGTGAAATACTCCATATGACTCACTCCTCATTTCTAATTACTGCCACATTTGTTGAGTATTATTTTTCCGTCTCACGTAATTTACTTCTGCAAATTTTTTCTAATTTCTATTGTTATTTTAAATACATACAGGCACTGGTTCTGCATTTATTCTGTATACACTTTTTATATAACCTAAACTTTTCATATCCCCTAAAATATACTTTATTTATTCATTTATTTTCCCAAATTTTCACTAAGATTTGTTGTTCTACCCACTGTCCTCTTTAAAATAGATATACTCTAATCTTGGAGCAAGCTGGCACAAGATCTTCATACAATAAAATCTTATCATATCATATCAATTTGTATGGTGTCATGTTGTGTTGCATCTTGTTGGATCTTGTCACGTCTAACCTAATCTTATTTTGACTTAGTTTATGTCAGTTTCGTTTAGTTTCGTTTTATAGTTTAGGTTAGCTGATCTAAACTCAGGTGAAACGTGCGTCCATTAGCAAGTTTATTCTGAAGTAGAACCGGAACAGGAAATATTGCATTTTGCAGTAGGACTATACAGTGGACTCGGAAGAGACTTAGTTAACATTACCGGAGGAAGATGACTGAGAGGAGGACGCGCGTCTCGGCTCTGGTCTTGGTCGGATGTGAGTAATGTTTCATTTCAATGATTTGAGCCTGAAACCTGCGCAGCGAAGAGAGAAAGTGTCGAATGTCAGAAAGTGAAGGAGAGAAGTATCGACTCAGGTCTCTTCTTCACACGAGTCATGTGCATGAGTGTTGCTGCCGACACCACCGTGTGTGTGTGTGTGTGTGTGTGTGTGTGTGTGTGTGTGTGTGTGTGTGTGTGTGTGTGTGTGTGTGTGTGTGTGTGTGTGTGTGTGTGTGTGTGTGTGTGTGTGTGTGTGTGTGTGTGTGTGTGTGTGTGTGTGTGTGTGTGCGTGTTTGAGTGTTTGACTGAGTTTAGCAAACATGACACCGATCACTTCTCGAGTGTTTTCTACTCATTCATGTTTATATCACCTGTGTCATTTTGTCTGTCGAGCTTAAACTCATTTTCTGTGTTAGTCAGAAGTCCACAATACGTTTATAATGAAGTCAGTGTTATGATTGTCAACTTCAAAATGCGTCGCATAACATTGGTGATTAGATTATATTTGCACAAGGTGTCATCGGTCAATGGAGCCGCAAAAAGGGGTTTGCATTAGGAGGAGGAGGAGGAGGGGGAGGAAGGGGGAGGAAGGGGGAGGAAGGGGGGAGGAGGAGGAGTTGTTACAGCAGAGTGATGTAACCGACTCTGACCGCAGCTTCAGGTACCATTCACAACAGTGTTCGAGGAAACACTGAGGTTTTACTCAAGTAAAAGTACAAATACATGGACAATCTTAACCATCTATTCAATTCTGTTTTATTTGTAAAAGTTGAGAACTTACAATAGAGAGACCCAACAGTTCCCATGATGAGAAAACACTGAGCCACAGTGGAGAAAAAAATCTAGAACCAGACTCAGTGCTGGCAGCGATCAGCCTCAACCGGTTTGGGTGAGTGGACAAAGTGTAAATGACCTAATTTCAAGTTGAATATGAATGTAAGGGCTTGCAGACACTTGGATGATTCCACACAAGCAGTATGGAGGCATGTTATGTGTTTTATGGTTCAGGGGCAGCCACTAAAAACGCCCGGTCACCTCTATTATTTAGCCTCAATCTGGAAACAACCAGCAGCAGTAGTGACCTCGGTGCCTTATAAACCAACAGCAGTATCTTGAAGTCAATTCTTTGATGGACAGGAAGCCAGTGAAAGGACCTCAGAACTGGACTGATATGACCCACTGTCCCGCTGCTAGTGAAGACTCAGGCTGTTGTGTTTTCAATGAGCTGCAGCTGTATGATGTTTTTCTTTTTACAGTCTATCGATTTGTTACAGTCTACCCAGCTCAGACCTGAGGGCACTTCATAATCAAATCGTGCCTCTGGTGATCGTCCTGTCTTTCCGTCCCCCAGATTGTCTTCTACTAGTTTGTGGGGCAGGGAGCGTCCCCTGTACTGTCACTCAGGGCGCTGATCAAACCACCTACAGCGTCCCAGATGAGGGGGCATCAGGCTGTAGCTATTCATGGACCAACGCAAGTGACACAGGTGTAAGTGAAATAAACCAGATCATTCTTATTCTAATTCTTTTCATCTACCAACTAATTTCACACTTCACATCTTGCAAAATGCTCATCTTATCATCTTCACTCTTGTATTGGCATGCATATGTTATAACTTCATCAGTATGATGGTTGAGCTCATCTTGATGAGTTTCACATTGTGTATATGGTTTGTGTGACAGACTTTTTCTTTTCCCTTCTGTATGATGAGATTAGCACTCCGTGCTCGCGCATGAGGAAAGATGGGGGGAGGATGGTCCAGTCAGGAGTGCGAACGTGAGCACCTTCATCTCCACAGAATGCTTCCCACGGGTCATCTACACGTGACACTGTCGTTCAGAGGTATCACAGCTTTAATCTGACATCTTTTTGTATTGTTTTTCCAACACGATTGTGTAGTTGTTGTAGTAGACATATTAAAGAAAAAAAGGAGTGGTCTGATCACCTAAATGATTACAGAGTGAAATGAAAACCAATGAAACATATTTTACTCTTAACTCAGGGTATCCGCGGGGTCTTGAAAAGTATTAAAAATTGATAAAAAAATTTAGGGAAAATCAAGTCTTGAATCTTTTTCCAATTCAAGACTCTTTAGATGTGTAGCCGATGGTTTTTTCCTCTTATACTCTCAGGTCTCAGCCGAAAAATGATTATGATGGTTATTGAATCGGGACATCGCACGCGTCTATTTTCCTTCGAACTTCAAAACTTCTCTCGACAACACCCCCTTCCGTTAGAACCCCCTTTCAAAACAAGAGTCCCAACAAACACCCTGCTTATAACAGGAACTACACAGGCAACGTCTGTCAGAGCGCGAGACCACAGCGCGAGTAGCATTGTCGTTGTTGAAGCTTCCGTGAAGAGGACGGCTAGCTGCGAATAGTGCGCTATTAATTATTTATATGGCTGCAAAGGAATAGGTAATGGGGAAGTTTAAATTCGCCGAGTCGTGGTTGGAACACAAGGAGTTGAAGCCCTTGCTGAAGCCCGTCGCTGGGAATGACGGGAGGCTTACTGGTCTGTAGAAAGAAGATGAGTGTAGCTTCAATGGGGATCAATGCTCTCCGGTCACATGGAAGGTGCTAGCCACAAACCCGCTGCCCCACGCAGACAGCGGTTGTCCATCGAGCATTGGCCAACACCTTCCTCGGCTAACGTTGTTACACGACCCAGTACGCGTACGACAGCTGAAGCTAGCAACTAGCTGCTAGCGTTGCTAACGTTACCTCAGTTGCTGCCGCTTCAACTTGTACGGACCTCAGAGACGCTGGGAGCTACACCACCGCTCAACACAACAGTAACACACGACGCACTGAGCTGGTGCAAACTGAAAAGCTGTTGGAAACCAAAGCAACTGCATTGAGGCACAAGCCATGAATCATATTTGTAAGGAGTGAGCACTCCCACAGCTCAGTTAGTTTCATCCATGTTCAAAGTTTACACACGAACATTTCTGAGTTCTATTATTATATCATAATACTGGAAGAATGGCGTAGATGGTAATTTCCTTCAGGAGAGATACCAGACTAGTTTCCCTGTGAACGTCAGTAAAACACTTGTCACTAAAGACATGCCACATGGTGGCTCTTCTTGAGAAAGTTGTAGCATTATATCAGTGAGACCAAATCCTGTTGTCAATGTATTGTCCCTTTGTTTCTTCTCCATAGAAAGAAGAGCACACATCTAACTGCACCAGTGAGTATCATTTCCTGGGAGACCTGTTCATGAAGTTTAACGATGCTGTGTTTTATTCCATTGTATTCTTTTTAGTTATACTTTTAATTTAAAAGGTGTATTGCCAATATCCAACATTTTAAGAATGTTTTCTTTTTACAGTTGTCTGCCGTGAAAAAGTCGTGCCTCCGGAAGGTGAGGATGTATTTAAGCAATAAATTAAAGTTACATTGTTTGTGTTGTTGAGTTGTGTCAGTCTAAATCTGCTTTCAGACATGCACAGAACTCTGGAGAAGCTCAGGACATTCTCCAGAGGGGCTGTATATGTGAACGCAAATGTCCCTCTGCTGACCCCCCAGTAAAAAGTGGAGTATGTTTGGTGTCAAGACGAGAAAGAAGTCAATTGTTTCTTGTCTGGGTGATGTGCTCTCCAGATGTCTATCATATAAATTGATTATGTTCTTCCCTCGTACATACCACATTTGTTCACCAGTTCAGTTATGTGGTAATCCAGCCCGTAGTTTTTGGGTAATCTTTGTTTATAGCCAACAAATTTACAGACAGGGGTGAAAACATAACGTCCGTGGTGGAGGGAACTATGTGACTGTTGTGGGGATGAAACGTGGTAGTAGACAGCCTGCCTTACCAGTTAATATCATAATTGTGACTTAAATCTGTTGATTTATTATTTAAAATTGAGCTAAACCCATTTTCCTCCCATGTATTTCTTGTTAGATTATGTTGCAGAAATTAAGAAGACCACATCCCACTTCCGGATCATTCCTGTCATTCTCCTTTCCTCCGTTATTGTGCTTGTTGGTTTGATCTACTTCAGACCAAAGAGGTATGTAAAGTGTTCATAATAACACAGATTGTTCTCCTGTGGCATGTTTTCAATGATATTTTCTTGGCAGGACCTGCTTTTACTCTCCTGTGAACATGAAGGACGTGGAAGCACCAGCACCAGTGGAACAGTAGAGGGACCTTCACCTGTTAACCAATCAGCCTTTTGATCCAATCAATCTGTCCATTTAATCTCTAAGTCTGTTTCTACTGCTGAGAACTACATTTATGCTTATAATTCTTCCTGTACAATATTTTAGTACAAGTGTTTTTTATTATTACATTATCTCATTGTTACTGCTCCAATCGTCTTTAGATCTGGCCAAAATCAGTGCTTAGTGCTTTTGCGTTTGAAATCATCTTTATTTTGCATGAAATGATGCAGCTTGTTCTCTCTCACATCCATATTTTAGCTTTTTACATAGTCATGGCAAGCTGATGCTTTGACATAGTTTCCAAGGTTTTTAAAGACAAACTGTCCATGAATGTAATCAGTTCAGGACGTGCTGGGTTTAGGGATGTTGGTATCACTAGGACTCGAGCAAAGACTGTTTGTGATGTACCTTTGCACACTTCACATCCACCACTGCTGTGTTCAACTGGACACGACAGACTCTCTCCTTTACCAGCTGGAACCACACATGGCCTCCTATTAAGTCAGGTTTTAACTTTTTTCAACTGTCCTTTTGCATTGGCAAAAAACTCAAACATGTTTTGATAGTTCCAAAGTTGACTATGTTTACATGGACAGCAATAGTAGTTTAATTAACATTATTATGAATAAGACATCATTCCAGTTGTGATGTTTACCTGAGTTACTAACAGAACATTCCATTCATACTCACGTTTACATGATACAGATCGTAGTCTGATCAGTGAGAAGTACTACTTAGTGTTTACACTTGAACCCAGGACATGTGCCACCAAGCAGCTGGTAACTGCCATGTGTTCATGTAGCGATTGATACGTCGATATGTCTACATAATATGACTTGAGTCAGAGTACTCCACATGTCTTGATTTGATTATGACTCATGCCGGGCATACACTGCGATATGAGCCAGATTTTGACCAGATTTCTGAGTTGCTTGACATATTTTAGAATCTGAGCGATTTCAGCTTCGTCTTGCATAGTTTTTTGTCTTGTTTAAAAGGGGGCGGGGTTTGAGGCGCCATCAGATGCTCCTGACCACTCTTCGGACAGTCGGATCAACTTCTGACATGTCAGAAATTTTGTTCAGCCGTCGTCAGGCTCTTGCACTCAAGTTGATTTCCCCATAATCAGCACATTTTCTCTCACTTAGTCTTGTGAAAGGAAAAAACACAATAGTAGGGAATTGTCTAAAGCAATTGCACAGCAAAGAAGAAAAAGTAGATAAAAGGGTTCTGACAGTACAGTCATAATCAAGGCAACATGTTTCTCCCTTGTTAATCCAGCTTAGCTGTGACTTTCCATCTCAGGCAATCTACTCGTATAGTGTGAATTTAACTACATAATTTCTAAAGACGCACAGTGAATGCCCAGTTTTTTTAATAGAGTGACCTCATAGGGGTTAAGGTCATCAGAAAATGCTGTTCAGGTTGATATTGGAATATTGGTGTCCATGTTAATGTGGCCTGTAATGATAATTGCTCAGCAGAGAGCTGTGACGTATTGGTGAACAGGTGAAAAGTTCTTCACGCTGTGGAAGCTGAGTGGACTCTTTGCTGTGCCAGCGTGTGCACTTTGAGGACCAAACAAAGCCCAGTAGCAATGCTGTAGCTGCCCCAGGAGCCTGTAACAGTCCTCCTCAGGTCAAAATCAAGTTGTCCCCCTCAAGCCTTTTATATGATAAAAGACATTTTGAGAGAAATAATCAGCCCTCATTCAGCCAGGGTCTGTGATGTCACAACCCTAAGAAACCAATCCTGTGAACGTCAGGCATCGTAAGGTAATTTGGTTGAATTTTCTCATTAAGAAACTTTGGAGTATTTTTAGGTTGAGTTTTAGGTGGAGTAATAATTACTTGAGTCGGACTTAAACATGAACGGAAGCTGTGGAAGCTGGGAGAGTCTCAACACGAGGGAGGAACACCCCCCCCCCACTGGCCTGTAGCACTGCAGTGACCCCTCTGAATGTTGTAAATGTATCCCTTCGATAATAGAATACCTTTATTAATCATAAGAACTATTTTCTATTATATGCATTTATAAGATTTTATATATATTAATATATTTATACTTATAATGGTTGATGATACACTAAATGTAGTTATAACATATGATGTTAACTACTTTTATATGCAGAGTCAGATATAAATTGATATAAATGTTTATATTCGGAAATGTATCTTTAGTTTATATTTCATACACTATATATATATATTTATATATATATTTTTATAAGCTACACCGTTCAGATGCAATATTGAACAGTGCTATTTTTAATTGAGTGAAATGTACTGTAGATGTACTATTGTATTGTATTGCATTCAGTTGTGAGGTTTGTGTGTACAATCATTGTTTGAGTCCTTCTGGTGCCCCTCTGAAGAAATTTTTAATTTATATCTAAAAGAATCATGTCCCACTTTCTTCCTTTTCCTGTAAAACACATTTAGAATAAAATGGATCAATCAGGAGTTGCTTTTGTTTTGTATTGTCAAATATAACAGTAGGTTTCCATAGTAACAGGAGTGTGACTCACACCTGGTGATTTGTCTGTGTGCTCATGTGTGGTGAGAAAACTTGTGGTGAGGGGAATTCTTTCTCTTGTGCTCTCTCTGACCTACAATAAGTAATAGTAATTAAATAATGATTTAAAGCTGCTGTAGGTGGGGTCCTTTTTTAAAACAGTTGATCATAGAATCTCATACTCGGGATGTTCAACTGATCTGCCCTGTGATTGGTCAAAGTCTCCTGCCAGGTCTTCCTAGTGGAGGTGCAGAAGTCTTGTTTTCTCTCAGATCCCTTGATTTACTTTATGCTGAAACATAATTGTGAAATTATTACTCAATAACACCAAAAATAGTGGCAGAGTCTTAGTCAAAGGAAATGTTTGTGCAATGTGGAGGTTTTCCCTTGTAAAGAGAAAGTTCAAAACAAAGCAGCCTATTTAAAGTAATTAACCTGCAATGATTTATAAAAATCAATGGGCCTGGTTCCCTAACATATGCGCAGAAATGTTCTACTTCTACTCTTACAGACTCCAGAAACCAGAGTAGGACCTGGTTCCACAGGAGAGGAGCCTGGTAGCTGAAGGTTCTACCTCCTGTTCTACTCTTACAGACTCTAGAAGCACAAGAGAACCTGTGCTTTGGGAGTGAAGTAATCTATTTTGATAAAGGTTTTATAACCTGTTTGATAAATAAAGGGGCTTGATTGTTAAGGGCTTTATATGTGAGGAGCAGGATCTTGAATTATATTCTGAGTTTTACAAGGAGCCAATGCAGGGAAGCTAAGACAGGAGTAATATGATCTCTCCTTCTGGAACACTCGTGCTGCAGCATTTTGGACCAACTGGAGGATTTTCACAGACTATCTGTGGCATCCTGATGGTAAAAAATTACAGTAATCCAGTCTAGAGGGTAACAAATCTATGAGTTTTTCAGCATCCGTTGAGACAGGATGTTCGTAATGTTCATAATATTATGCAGTTGGAAAAAAAGCTGTCCTAGAGACTTGTTTTATATGTCAGTAAAATAATCTGAGAAAACTGGTTCCTCACAGTGGAGAAAGAGGCCAAACTAATACCAAGTTGACTATCTGGTCAGACAGTGTTTCTCTAAGATGTTTAGGGCCAATTACAATGACCTCAGTCTGAATTTAGAAGTAAGATGGTCTGGGTCATTCAGCCTTGATGTTCTTGAGACATTCCTGAAGTTGAACTAAGTGATTACATTCATCAGGCTTCATAGATAAGTGGAGCTGGGTGTCTTCTGCATAACAATAGAGGTGAAGGTGATGCTTTCTGATGATGTTGCCTAAAGGAAGCATATATAAGGTAAAAAGTATCGGTCCAAGGACAGAACCTTGTGGAACTCCATGACTAACTTGTCTGTGCATTGATGAGTCATTGTTAACAT
Source organism: Limanda limanda (assembly GCF_963576545.1). Taxonomy (NCBI): domain Eukaryota; kingdom Metazoa; phylum Chordata; class Actinopteri; order Pleuronectiformes; family Pleuronectidae; genus Limanda; species Limanda limanda. Next base: position 9,020,731 of record NC_083647.1, on the reverse strand, counting down.
TAACTAAATCTATTTGATAAATATGATTTAAAACAGCCTAATGATGTTCCTTTAATCCATACATGTTGTTCCAGTCTCTGTTACAAAATGTTATGATGTACGATGTCAAATGCTGCACTAACATCCGATCTGATGCCATTAAAGGTCAATGGTAACTTTTAACAGTGCTGCTTTTGTGCTGTGGTGATTCTAAATCTGACAAAGTCTTCCAACAAACCATTACTGTTAAGGTAATCACACAGCTGGTTAGCAACAGCTTTTTCTAGGAATTTGGAAATGAAGATTTAATATAGGTCTATAATTAGCTAAAACATCTGGATCAAGAGTGGCCTTTTCAATACCTTTTAAGAGGTTTAATTACTGCTACCTTAAGAGCTTTTCTTAAAGCTAATCTCCTCTTGTTTTCTTTCTTCTTTTTCAGTGGCGACAGCATCAAGGTTTGTTTTTAATGAGGCTGCTGTACTATTTATAAAGTTATCAAATAGTGTTGGAGTAAAGTTTTGATAACTTTCCTCTATTGTACTGATACATGTAATGGTGTGTGTAAAATGTAATGAAAAAATGGCAGGACAGAAGAATGTTTTGGAGAAATATTATTACACTTTCAATGTCTATGTCAGAACAAGATTAAAATTGTGATTAAAAAGTGAGTGGGTTAATTTACATTTTTACTAAAACCAATTGAGTTTATGAATGAATTGAATGCTGAACCAAGTCATTCACGACATCTACATGAATGTTGGTATCACCGACAATAATGACTCTGTGATAAGAATTAGCTCAGATAGAAATTCAGAGAATTCAGATAAAACTTCAGATTAAGGGGCAGGCGGATCATATATAATATCTGGATGAATTGGTTTATGTGATTTCAGACTTGGATGTATGAGGCTGATTATAAGATTTTCAAACTACCTTTAGGTCGAGGGTTGATCGATAGGTCGGATTTAAAGATTGCTGATCATTTAATAAGTGTTGTGCATGAATGTGTTCAATGACAACTGAACTATACAAATCAGTTTACAAATGATTTGCGTGAAAAAAAAAAACATTCATAATGTATAGGCCATCACGTGAAATACCAGGAGCAAGGGGTAAGTGTGTGTGTGTGTCTCATAAACTCTGGAGAGAATCAAACAAACACAAATTAAAGTTCAGTTCTTTTCATAACTTGTAATCAGTGTCGGTGTTTCTAGTAAAAGTGTAAAGTGAGCTCTGGTCAGTGAGCGTGGAGGACGACACTGAGACTCTGACATGATACAAACCAACCGCTGCTTCTGTTCTGTCCGGAAACCTGTATTCACGCTTGTGTTGCTCCCATTCGGCATTTACTGCCTTGTTCACATCAACGAGTTCTCCTCTCTCACCGCTGCATCACTGTCAAAGTGCGAGCGAGTGGGGGCGGGGCCAGTGTGTGAGTGTAATGCTGCATTTCAGATGTCAGATATTCCAACTTGAAATTTCAGTTCAAACTTCACATCGAACATAAACATACATGTCTGACCATGAGACGCAGATTTATTGGTCTCATGATGAGACAATTCCACTGTGACCAGTGCAGCCTCCGTTCATACAGAAACAAAGAGGAGGGAGACGACGCCATTATACTTTTTGTTTGACTTTGATACTTGGAAACACATTAAATGAATAATACATAAGAGAGAAAAATGTATTAATTTTAACACAGCCATGGTCACATGTCCCTTCACTTTTTAAGTGTCTCTTCAGTTACGGATCAGTTAGCGCAGTGATTTAAAACAAACATATTTAATCATATGAACTGCTTCAGAACATACATATATATACAGTGCAATGAAAACATTTTCACCATAAAGACATGGAGGACATTATATACAATTAGTATATATACTGTACATATAATATTAGGCATTAATCAAATCAGTAGAAACAGGGAATGTCGACACAAATCTTTCATGTTATTCATGAGTTACATTTTCTAGGGACAGAAACATTGTTTAACTCTGATAAAAAACAGGGGAAGGGGGGATTTAGATTATCTATATACAACAGTGTACTATTAATATGTATAATATAAATAGTTGCTGACAAATATTAATCTTTTGTTGCAAACGAAGCAACTTCAATCTTTAACCACACAAAGCAAGTAAATTCATTCTCTCCTGGATGACTACTAATATGTAGTTAGAGAACCCATTAGTCTAAATATTTTAACCAAACTAGGAGCAACTAAATGGTTTGTCTCCTGTATGAATCCTCATATGTACAGTTAGATTGTCCTTGCGGCTAAATCTTTTACCACACCCAGAGCAACTAAACGGTTTCTCTGCTGTATGAATCCTCATGTGTTTAGTTAGATTGCCCTTTAGTCTAAATCTTTTACAACATTCAGAGCAACTAAATTGTTTCTCTCCTGTGTGAATCCTGATATGTGTAGTTAGTTCACACTGTACTCTAAATATTTTACCACAGTTAGAGCAACTAAATGGTTTCTCTCCTGTATGAATCCTCATATGTGCAGTTAGTTCACACTTTACTCTAAATAATTTACCACAGTCAGAGCAACTAAATGGTTTCTCTCCTGTATGAATACTCATATGTACAGTTAGATGGCCCTTTTGTCTAAATCTTTTACCACACTCAGAGCAACTAAATGGTTTCTCTCCTGTATGAGTCCTCATATGTACAGTTAGAGAACCCTTGTGGCTAAATCTATTACCACACTCAAGGCAACTAAATGCTTTCTTACAAGTTTTCCATTTCATATCACTTAGAAGCTGTTTGTTATTTTTTGTATTTAAACCAGACTGAGGTTCCCTGGTCTGCATCCAATCATCTTCACTGTCTACAGTCTTGTCCTCAGTACCTTGTTGTAAATGTCCATCAGGACCTGAGATCCTGGCTGGTTCTTGTTCTCCACAATCCGCTCTGTTCTCCTCAGTCTGACTCTGATGAAGCTGTGACAACAGAGGTTTCTCTTCATCTTCTTCACTCTTCACAGTGACAGCAGTCAATGTGAACTTGATATCAGCCTGCTCAAGTTGTTGAAGCTGCTCCCCCTCCTGATTGGTCCACGGTTCCTCCTGTTCCTCTTTAATGTGGGGGGGCTCTGGGTCCTCCTGGTCCACAAGGGGGCTCCACTGCTGCTGCTCAGGGGGAACCTCTTCTTTATTCACCATCAGCTGCTGTACGTCTGCAGGACACACTGAAACACAAAGACACACGTTTATCATTTCAGAGTTTCCTGAAGTGTTTTTTAAAAACTTGTGTTGTGTCGTTTAATGACAACTTTTATTATTTTTGAATGATCACACTCAGGAAGCATAGTTGGTCTTACGCAAAGCTCGTTAAGTTAGCTGGATTAAACCAAGTGTTTCCAGGATAAAAAGTTTTATATTTTGAGGCCAAATAAACAATTTACGACACAAGCAGAGCAAAGCGAGTGGAGGTTAGTTAGTTGGTGAAGCTGTTTCAGACATGACCTGTGGGTTCAAGCCAGAGAATTGTCTCCAGAGTTTCAGCAGAGTTTGTGTTTCACACATGAACAACACAGCAGCAGGTTTTCTGCACAGACTCGTTCAAAACAGTATAAAATCCACCTCATTATTCAGGTAAAGGTGGAGAAGTAGACAGAGACAGGAAGTGACGTATTAACTCTGCTGCATAGATCATGTGATCATGTTTACATCACCCTGAAACCATCATCAGCTTTTATCACCACAAACTCTCTTCACATCTCTGTCTGGTCTTGTAGGGATGACGTCATAAGGAGGAAGGAAGATGGCTGCGTCGTAGGAATAGATTAGAATACCTGGGATCATCTTAAATGCACAACTCCAGTGACTGAATCAATCCACGTTGTAAACCAGTTTTAGTATTTAAATAAAACCCAGATTCTCCAGTTCAGGGAAAACTTTGCTATGACTTACAGGGATTTTGGTCATCCACGTGTCACAGCATTCGTTTGCAATCAAGCATCTCAAAAATAGGGTCTATTGTTGTTAATATGACAAAAGAGTGATGTAGAAATTATACAAATTTTAAAATATGCCAGTATCATAATTATTCACACAATAAGTGTCTGTTTTTCAGGATTAGACGAAGCAGTCTGGAGGACTTTTTACACAAAAGGAGCCAAAACGCATGAACACCCCAGATGTGTGCTGAGCTTTCTAACAGCAGCTTGCAGATGATTATCAAGGACATGTGACCCCTGGCTGCAGTGGAGGCTCAAAGCTCCTTTGCTTCAAGAAATTTTCTCAAACTGGACCTCGGTAAATTTTTGTTGAATACCCCTGTACTAGTCCGTAACTATTTGAACATCAGCATCTAGGGTTCCAAATTTGTAAAATGATACATTATATACATATTGTTATAATTTTTCAGTCATTGAAATACATCTTGAGGAGAAACCTTTTGGGTTGTTTTGTGTCTGTTTAGGCCTACTATAAAAGCACACCAGATACTTTTGATACTTAAGTGCATTTAATATGAGCTACTTTGAGAATTTTACTCAAGTCATTTTCTAACGGGTGACTTTTACCGAAGTCACTTTTAGGTAAGATAGCTGTACTTTTACTCAAGTAGGGCTTCCAAGTACTTAATACACCACTGCACAACAGTGGTGTGGGAGCTTTTTTTATACAGAGACCAAACAACATGTTTCTTTGTAAACTGCAAATCCAAAATGATCAGAGCAGCACAACCGTGATGCACGAGCACTTGAAGCTTCCAGGGGAGTTTTCTCAAGATGGCAGCTGGAGAAACCAGTTTTAGTACTTAAATAAAAAACAGATTCTCCAGTTCAGGGAAAGCTTTGCTATGACATACAGGGATTTTGGTCATCCATGTGTCACAGCATTCCTTTGAAATCAAGCATCTCACAAATAGGGTCTATTGTTATTAATATGACAAAACAGTGATGTAGAAATTATACTTATTTTAAAATATGCCGGTATCATAATTATTCACACATTAAGTGTCTGTTTTTCAGGATGAGACGAAGCAGTCTGGAGGACTTTTTACACAAAAGGAGCCAAAACGCATGAACACCCCAGATGTGTGCTGAGCTTTCTAACAGCAGCTTGCAGATGATTATCAAGGACATGTGACCCCTGGCTGCAGTGGAGGCTCAAAGCTCCTAATCCTTGTATCGACACATTTCATCAACTTAACCAACCAGACTTCGTTTTAAACGTATCAATCCCTTTAAGGAGCGTTAGTTGGATCAACTCGTGTTAGCAGAGCCGATGCTACCTAGCGTTAGCCTGTGAGCGGCTCCTCCAGGGACTTACCAACTCTGTGCAGCCGGAGTTCGGGCTTCATCGCGGCATCGAGCAGCCTCCTCTCGCGGTAGATCTCCCGCTCTGAACGCTCCATTCTGTCTTCATACACCGCCATGGTTTCCTCAAACACCGAGACAATCTCCTCCGCTGCCGCCGCTAGCCGCTCGGTTAGCATCGCTCTCAGCGGGGACTTGAGTCGTTTCTCCTCCTTTCTCCACCTGCAGCAGAAAGTCTTCAGCGGCTGCGCTGATCCGCTCATGTACCGACACCCGCAGTAGCTGCACGTCGCACATGTTGCTCCTCTTTGTGCACTTTGAGTCTCGGAGAGAACAGAGCGAGCAAGTGGCTGTAAACAGAGACACCGAGCTCACAGTGTTGCCCACTCCTCAGTAAGGAAAGTAGCTATTGGCTGATCTACAAGTCGCTAAATGACGTCATCGCGTAATTTGCATAATGTAATGGTCGCTGTAGGACGTACAAAAAGTGAGGAAAAAATACCCTAAATATGTTCAGAACTACAAATGAGCTTTCTTCTACGGAAGCGTATTGCATTCACTTGAAAAACTAAATTCTGTTAATTTGAGATAATTATAGGTTCTCAATAAAATAAAAAATAAAAAACAGAACTTTTTTTCTTCAAGTGAATGCAATACACTTCCCTATTCTTCTGTTGATTCTTGTTTTTTAATTGTTATCTTGCCATTGAAAAAGGCCATCACATCTCAAAATAACTTCATGACTTTAATGCTGTGTCCAGACCCACATACAAAATATATTTTGTCCTATATTGTTAAATGTTAGAATATCAATTTTAATCAAAAGGCTGTTAAGTGGAGTGGAATTGCTAGCTCTACGTCCAACCCTCCTCCTTTATCCGGGCTTGGGACCGGAAAAATTATCCTAAAGAGAGACTCTGGCAGAGAATTTTTTTTTTTTTTTTTCTTAAGTTTTAAAGGGTTCAATTTCACAACGTTCCACACTAGAGGTGTGGAAATGTCTCGACGCTTAGATGCATCACGATGATAACTCTGCATCGATGAAGAGACTGAAGTTGAATATGAATGAAAGGGCTTGCAGACACTTGGATGATTCCACACAAGCAGTATGGAGGCATGTTATGTGTTTTATAGTTCAGGGGCAGCCACTAAAAACGCCCGGTCACCTCTATTATTTTGCCTCAATCTGGAAACAACCAGCAGTAGCAGTGACTGGTGCCTTATAAACCAACATCAGTATCTTGAAGTCAATTCATTGATGGACAGGAAGCCAGTGAAAGGACCTGAGTACTGGACTGATATGACCCACTGTCCCGCTGCTAGTGAAGACTCAGGCTGTTGTGTTTTCAATGAGCTGCAGCTGTCTGATGTTTTTCTTTTTACAGTCTATCGATTTGTTACAGTCTACCCAGCTCAGACCTGAGGGCACTTCATAATCAAATCGTGCCTCTGGTGATCGGCCTGTCTTTCCGTCCTCCAGATTGTCTTCTACAAGTTTGTGGGGCAGGGAGCGATCCCTGTACTGTCACTCAGGGCGCTGATCAAACCACCTACAGCGTCCCAGATGAGGGGGCATCAGGCTGTAGCTATTCATGGACAAACACAAGTGATCCAGGTGTAAGTAAAATAAACCAGATCATTCTTATTCTTGTTCTTTTCATCTACCAACTAATTTCACAATTCCACATCTTGCAAAATGGTCATCTTATCAGCTTCACTCTTGTATTGGCATGCATATGTTATAACTTCATCAGTATGATGGTTGAGCTCATCGTGATGAGTTTCACATTGTGTATATGGTTTGTGTGACAGACTTTTTCTTTTCCCTTCTGTATGTTGAGATTAGCACTCCGAGCTCGCGCATGAGGAAGGATGGGGGGAGGATGGTCCAGTCAGGAGTGCCAACGTGAGCACCTTCATCTCCACAGAATGCTTACCACGGGTCATCTACACGAGACACTGTCGTTCAGAGGTATCACAGCTTTAATCTGACATTTTTTGGTATTGTTTTTCCAACATGATTGTGTAGTTGTTGTAGTAGACATATTAAAGAAAAAAGGGAGTGATCTGATCACCTTAATGATTACAGAGTGAAATGAAAACCAATGAAACATATATTTTACTCTTAACTACGTGTGTCTGCTAGAGAGAAATAAACCTAACACAGTATATTACAGCAACACAAAATATGTGTCTAGAAAGGCTACAATTAAACTACAGTTTTGGAACAAATAATTTTAGGAAAATTTGAAAATTTGAAGCTGCACTAAGTGCACACAAATATCAACTTACTAAATAAGACTACAGATTTTTTTAATCTGTTATGTTACAGTAAGGATCTGCCCCTTTGTCCTGATTTTGGCTAAATTGAACGAGTTCTTCTCATGCTGCGACCCCATCCCTCCTCCAACTTTGGTGCAAATACATTTTTAGTTATGCTGATGATAAACCAACCAACCATCAGACATGTGTGAAAACTTTATTCTGTGAGCTCAGACTAGGACAATAACATTATCCAGAGTTTTTCCTGCATAGAGAGATTTCGTGCCGCCTTCGCCTCCCGACAATGCGACCCGATCCAAAATGCTGTGTTTTATTCCATTATATTATTTGTATTTATACTTTTAATTTAAAAGGTGTATTTCCATTTATCCAACGTTCTGATGTAAGACTGTTTTCATTTTACAGTTGTCTGGCGTGAAAACATCGTGCCTCCGGAAGGTGAGGATGTATTAAAAGCAATAAATTATAGTTACAGTGTTTGTGTCGTTGACTTGTGTCAGTCTAAATCTGCTTTCAGACTTGAACAGAACTCAGGGCTGTATATGTGAACGCAAATGTCCTTCTGCTGACCCCCCAGTAAAAAGTCAGCAGAGAGTCCAGAGGAGCCGATGCGGGAGAACAGCAGGAGATCCGGCCCGTAGTTTTTGGGTAATCTTGTTTATAGCCAACAAATTTACAGACAGGAGTAAAACATAACCTCCGTGGTGGAGGGAACTATTTGACTGTTGTGGGGATGAGGCGTGGTAGTAGACACCCTGCCTTACCAGTTCATATAATAACTAGGGCTACGTTGTAGCACTAACGGGCCCGAGCACACGCGCGTTTCAAGTCTGTCGCGGTCAGGGAAGAGAGAACGTTGGATGAGCAAGCGCTCGTCTCCGCGTTGCATGCGTTCGTCACTGCTGCAAGGATAAATGCTTCACTTCCTGTAGCCAGCAGGTGGCGCTGTGATTTTAAGTCACGATTTCTGTGTAGATGTCTTCAGGTCGGGAATCTTGTCTTATGTGTCTAGTTTGGATTTGATCAGACCAAATATGTCTGAGATACAGAAACTCGTGTGTTGATGGCGTTTCATCAAACTTTGACGCCACGCCATGGTCAGAGGCTCTGACGAAAAAATAAAATTTTGATAACTTTGAATCTCCATCTTGTTGTGATTAGACTCATATAAATTTTAAGTTGATCTGAGGAAAGCTCTACGACAAGTATATCAAAGTAAATATGCAGAATATGGCCAAAATGGCCACCAAATCCAAAATGGCCGGCTTCCTGTTTACTCTAGCATATCTATCCAAGAGACTTATTTCTTTGTCATGAAAAGACACATGTCCCCGTCGATTTTCGTAGCTGTAGGCCAATCGTAGTGCCGGGGCTACCCTTTAGGGGGCGCTAGTCAGTTATATTGCCACGCCCATTCCTTAAACCCGTCTGACAGCTTTCAGGGGGGGGCTGTTGACACACACATGTAGTTTGAGGGAGATTGAACCTTGAACACCGAAGTTATAGCAATTTCGTGTGTCATGGCGAATTGATGAACTTTGATGCCACGCCATTAATATGGCGTTTGACGAAAAGTCACAGTAATCTTAAATCTTCATTATCAATGTCTTGAGACCCATTTGACATAGTTTCACATGGCTGTGCAAAGGGGATGAGGAGAAATACTTCCAAGTGTGAGACGTACCAAAAACAAGACATTTCCTGCTGCCACCAGGGGGCGCTGTGATTTTAAGTCACGATTTCTGTGTTGTTGTCTTCGGGTTGCGACTCTTGTCTTCTGTGTCTAGTTTGGACTTGATTGGAACAAATATGTCTGAGATACAGAAACTCGTGTGTTGATGGCGTTTAATCAAACTTTGACGCCACGCCACGGTCACAGGCTCTGACGAAAAGTTGATTTTTTTGATAACTTTAGATCTCCATATTGTTGTGATGACACTCGTCTAAATTTTAAGTTGATCCGATGAAAGCCCTACGACAAGTACATCAAAGTAAAAACGTGGAATATCGCCAAAATGGCGACTAAATCCAAAATGGCGGACTTCCTGTTGTTTTTTTAATAACGCACTGAGAGACTTTTTTGTGCGTCTGGTCATGATACACAACCATCTCTTTTTTCGTGAGGATCGGTGAAAGTTAACTGAGGGGGCTTTCTGTAGGTGGCGCTGTTGAGCTATTTTGCCACGCCTATTTCCAAATACTACAGAATATGGCCATTTTCACACATTTCTCGGGCTAGGGCCCGAGCACCTCCGGTGGGAGGCCCTATTGAAATTGAAATGATTCTTATTATTATTCTCCGCCAAGTTAAATTGGCTTTTTGAGGGCTTTCCCATGCTCAAAAAGTTTCTAAACTTTGCAGTAAGTTAGAAATGTGTGAAAATGGTCATATTCTGTAGTATTTGGAAGTAGGCGTGGCAAAATAGCTCAATAGCGCCACCTACGGATAAGCCCCTCATTTAGCATTCACCGATCCTCACAAAAAAATACCCAGTTGTGTATCGTGACCAGACGCACAAAAAAGTCTCTCAGTGCGTTATGAAAAAAGCAACAGGAAGTCCGCCATTTTGGATTTAGTGGCCATTTTGGCCATATTCAACGTTTTTACTTTGATGTACTTGTCGTTGGGCTTTCATCGGATCACAGAAAAATTTTAGACGAGTGTCATCACAACAATATGGAGTACTAAAGTTATCAAAAAAATCAACTTTTCGTCAGAGCCTGTGACCGTGGCGTGGCGTCAAAGTTTGATTAAACGCCATCAAAACACGGGCGTCTGTATCTTGGACAAATTTGGTCTAATCAAGTCCAAACTACACACATAAGACAAGAGTCGCGACCTGATGACAACAACACAGAAATCCTGACTTAAAATTACAGCGCCCCCTGGTGGCAGCAGGAAATGTCTTGTTTTTGGTACGTCATACACTTGGAAGTATTTCTCCTCATCCACTTTGCGGAACCATGTAAAACTGTGGCGAATGGGTCTTAAGGGATTGATAACGAAGATATAAGATAACTGTGACTTTTCGTCAAACGCCATATTAATGGCGTGGCATCAAAGTTCATCAACTCGCCATGACACACGAAATTGTTATAACTTCGGTGTACAAGGTTCCATCTCCCTCAAACTACATGTGTGTATCAACAGCCCCCCCCTGAAAGCTGTCAGATGGGTTTAAGAGATGGGCGTGGCAAAATAACTGACTAGCGCCCACTAAAGGGCAGCCCCGGCACTACGATTGGCCTACATCTACAAAATTCAACAGGGACATGTGCCTTGTCATGACAAAGAAATAAGTCTCTTGGATACATATGCTAAACCAAACAGGAAGTCCGCCATTTTTTATTTAGTGGCCATTTTGGCCATAATCCATAGTTTTACTTTGATGTACTTGTCGTAGAGCTTTAATTGGATCAACTTCAAATTAAGACGAGTGTCTTCACAACAAGATGGAGATCTAAAGTTATTGGAATTTTAACGTTTCGTCATACCATGTGACCGTGGCCTGGCGTCAAAGTTTGATTACACGCCATCGAAACACGAGCTACTGTATCTCAGGCATATTTGGTTCAATCAAGTCCAAACTAGGCATGTAAGACAAGAGTCGCGACCCGAAGACATCTGCACAGACAACATGACTTAAAATCACAGCGCCACCTGCTGGCTACAGGAAGTGAAGCATTTATCCTTGCCACACCTTGTAAACACATGCACACAGAGACGAGCGCTTGCTCATCCAACGCTCTCTCTTCCCCGACCGCAACAGACTTGAAACGCGCGTGTGCTCGGGCCCGTTAGTGCTACAACGTAGCCCTAGTTGTGACTTAAATCTGTGTATTTTATTATTTAAAATTTTGCTAAACCCATTTTCCTCCCATGTATTTCTTGTTAGATTATGTTCCAGGAATTAAGAAGACCACATCCCGCTCCCAGATCATTCCTGTCATTCTCATTTCCTCCGTTATTGTGGTTGTTGGTTTGATCTACTTCAGACCAAAGAGGTATGTAAAGTTTTCATAATAACCCATATTGTCCTCCTGTGGTATTTTTTCAATGATATTTTCTTGGCAGGAACTGCTTTTACTCTCCTGTGTACATGACGGACGTGGAAGCACCAGCACCAGTGGGACAATAGAGGGACCTTCACCTGTTAACCAATCAGCCTTTTGATCCAATCAATCTGTCCATTTAATCTCTAAGTCTGTTTCTACTGCTGAGAAATACATTCATGCTTCACATCCATCACTGCTGTGTTCAACTGGACACGACAGACTCTCTCCTTTACCAGCTGGAACCACACATGGTCTCGTATTACGTCAGGTTTTTAACCTTTTTCCTCTGCCCATTTGCATTGGCAAAAAACATATTTTGATAGGCCCAACATTGACTATGTTTACATGCACAGCAATAGTATGAATATTAACTTTATAATGAATACAAGCAGCTGGTAACTGCCATATGTTCATGTAGCGATTGATACGTTGATATATCTACATAATGTGACTTAAGTCAGAATACTCCACATGTCTTGATTTGATTATTACTCATGTCGGGCATACACTGTGCTATTTGAGCCAGATTTTGAACAGATTTCTGACTTGCGTGACATATTTTAGAATCTGAGCAATTTTCAGCTTCGTCTTGCGTGTTTTATTGTGTTGTTTACAAGGGGGCCGGGTTTGAGAAATTGTATTCAGCCGTCGTCAGGCTCTTGCACTCAGGTTGGTTGCCCCATAATCAGCACATTTTCTCTCACCGAGTCGCATGAAATGGGAAAACAGAATAGTAGGAAATTGTCTAAAGCAATTGAACAGCAGCAAGGAAAAAGGAGATAAAGGGGTTCTGAAAGTACAGTCATCAGTGTAGATTATGATCAATTTACAATATTGTTGCCTCAAATGCAGTCTGTTTGCTTTCTTCAAAGATGGCCAAATCTTTGTCTTCCAAGATACTTGTGAATCTGAATATTGATGCCTCTGGTACACAGAGTGACACACATGATCAAGGCAGCATGTTTCTCCCTTGTTCACATATCAGCAAACAAACCTTGAATTCTTCCTCAAAAAGGAGATGCAACGTAGAGTCTGAGCAGTCAGGTAGTGTCGTGAGCTGTGACTTTCCATCTCAGACAATCTACTCGAATAGTGTGAATTTAACATAATTTCTAAATTCGCATGTGTATGCTCAGCTTTTTTAATAGAGTGACCTCATAGGGGTTAAGGTAATCAGAAAATGCTGTTCAGGTTGATGTTTGAATATTGGTGTCCATGTAAATGTGGCCTGTTTTGATAATTGCTCAGTAGACAGCTGTGACGTATTGGTGAACAGGTGAAAAGTTCTTCACGCTGTAGAGGCTGAATGGACTCTTTGCTGTGCCAGCGTGTGCACTTTGAGGACCAAACAAAGCCCAGTAGCAATGCTGTAGCTGCCCCAGGAGCCTGTAACAGTCCTCCTCTGGGCAAAGTCAAGTTGTCCCCCTCAAGCCTTTTATATGATAAAAGACATTTTGAGAGAAATAATCAGCCCTCATTCAGCCAGGGTCTGTGATGTCACAACCCTAAGAAACCAATCCTGTGAACGTCAGGCATTGTAAGGTAATTTGGTTGAATTTTCTCATTCAGAGACTTTGAAATATTTTTAGGTTTAGTTTTAGGCGGAGTAATAATCTACTTGAGTCGGACTTAAACATGAACGGAAGCTGTGGAAGCTGGGAGAGTCTCAACACGAGGGAGGACCCCCCCACTACCCTGTAGCACTGCAGTGACCCCTCTGAATGTTGTAAATGTATCCCTTCGATAATAGAATACCATTATTAATTATAAGAACTGTTTTCTATTATATGCATTTATAAGATATTATATATATAAATATATTTATACTTGTGTTTGATGATACACTAAATGTAGTTATAACATATGATGTTAACTACTTTTATATGCAGAGTAAGATATAAATTGATATAAATGTTTATATTCTGAAATGTATCTTGAATTTATATTTCATACACTATATATATATATTTATATATATTTATAAGCTACACCGTTCAGATGCAATATTGAACAGTGCTTTTTTTAATTGAGTGAAATGTACTGTAGATGAACTATTGGATTGGATTGCATTCAGTTGTGAGGTTTGTGCGTACAATCATTGTTTGAGTCCTTCTGGTGCCCCTCTGAGAATAAAATTGATCAATCAGGAGTTGCTTTTGTTTTGTATTGTTGTCAAATGTAACAGTAGGTAAAGTTGTGTGCTCTTGTGTGGTGAGAAAACTTGTGACAGGAAGTGAGGGGAATTATTTCTCTTGTGCTCTCTCTCACCTACAGTAAGTAATAGTAATTAAATAATGATTTACAGATATTCGCTGGCAAAACAGTTGATCTTAGAATCTCATACTCGAGATGTTCAACTGATCTGCCCTGTGATTGGTCAAAGTCTCCTGCCAGGTCTTCCTAGTGGAGGTAGAGAAGTCTTGTTTTCTATCAGATCCCTTGATTTACTTTATGCTGAAACATTATTGTGAAATAATTACAAAATAACACCAAAAATATGTTGGCTACTTTGATTAAACAGTAATTTAGAAAACCCAGTAAGTCACCTGTGAGTCACTGGGGTCATGACTTTAAGTTTATTAGGCGATATTGTGCGACACCTTTCCGGTGACATAACTATGTTATCATTATATCATCTCTGGGTGTAAACATGCAGGTCAGCCAATGAGACGCAGCATGAAGTAATAACACTTCACTGATGACAGATATTTGAGCGTGGCAGAGTCTTAGTCACAGGAAATGTTTGTGCAATGTGGAGGTTTTCCCTTGTAAAGAGAAAGCTCAAAACAAAGCAGCCTATTTAAAGTAATTAACCTGCAGTGATTCATAAAAATCAATGGGCCTTGTTCCCTAACATATGCGCAGAAATGTTCTACTTCTACTCTTACAGACTTCAGAAGCCAGAGTAGGAGCTGGTTCCACAGGAGAGGAGCCTCGTAGCTGAAGGTTCTACCTCCTGTTCTACTCTTAAAGACTCTAGAACCACAAGAGAACCTGTGCTTTGGGAGTGAAGTAATCTATTTTGATAAAGGTGTTATAACCTGTTTGATAAATAAAGGGGCTTGATTGTTAAGGGCTTTATATGTGAGGGGCAGGATCTTGAATTATATTCTGAGTTTCACAGGGAGCCAATGCAGGGAAGCTAAGACAGGAGTAATATGACCTCTCCTTCTGGAACACTCGTGCTGCAGCATTTTGGACCAACTGGAGGATTTTCACAGACTATCTGTGGCATCCTGATGGTAAAAAATTACAGTAATCCAGTCTAGAGGGTAACAAATCTATGAGTTTTTCAGCATCCTTTGAGACAGGATGTTCGTAATGTTCATAACATTGTGCAGGTGGAAGAAAGCTGTCCTAGAGACTTGTTTTATATGTAAGTAAAATAATCTATGAAAACTGGTTCCGCACTAAGATCCAACAGGACGAGCATAGAGACAAGTCCATTATCTGATGACATTAAAGGTCAATGATAACTTTTAACAGTGCTGCTTCTGTGCTGAGGTGATTCTAAATCTGACTAAAAGTCTTTCAACAAACCATTACTGTTTAGGTAATCACACAGCTGGTTAGCAACAGCTTTTTCAGTCAATGCCATTATACTTTGTGTTTGACGTTGATACTTGGAAACACATTTAATACATAAGAGAGAACACACACACTGTCACTGAATCCAAAAGACGGGCCTCAGCTGCAGGATCTACATCTCCATGAGCGCCGCCATTGTTGTGTGACGTCAGACAACTGGTGCTCGGTGAAGTCGGGGCAGATGACTCTTCCCTGAGAACATATGTCCGAACTCTGAATTTGGGTGGCGTCTATTACACTTTATTCAAGTAGGAGTTTGGAAAATTATGACATACGGGTTGTCTGGAACGCAGCATCAACTCCGCTTTGGAGATGAGAGAATGACGTGCTGGGTGTTTCCAGCTGCAGCCACGAGGTTGCATCGCTTTAAATGAATTGTGGGACTAGATTTTCTTCTTCCCTTTCATCAAGGATGGTCTGGTGTTTCCTATGCTAAAGGTGATAAGTTAGGAAGCATTGAATCTCCTTTCCTTATCATTCAGATTTCCTACAGCTCTTATAATGGCGGCCACTAAAATACTTCGGGTCATTTCACTCTGAACCTTCCTGAGTAAAATGTATTATTCTAACACAGCCATGGTCACATGTCCCTCCACTTTTTAAGTGTCTCTTCAGTTACGGATCAGTTAGCGCAGTGATTTAAAACAAACATATTTAATCATATGAACTGCTAAGAACATACATATGGGCAGTAAGTCTAGTGGCTATGGCAGCGAACTAGACACACGTGTTTTTTGAGAGCTCCTGGCAACTTTTCTACTAAACTCCTGGACATCATCCTATAAGATCACGGACACGAACACCAATCGTTTGCTACACCCCTCCAGTGTACATGCTCGCTAAGATGCCGATGAAAAAGGCAAAGAACGCCGCTAAACTGAACTTTTCTACAACCGAGGAGACCGTCGAAGTGGATGCTAACAAACAAGCTAACAGCCAAGCTAGCACCCAAGCTAGCCACCCGGATGGCTCAACAGGTAACACTGGCCCCAACGATAGCCTCCCGTCAGAAGTAGCGGCTGCTGAAACGGTTCATTACTTTGATGTTATTCAAAAGCTGGACTTGATAAGAAATGACATTGCCACAAAAATTGATGGAAACCTTAAGGCAATTCAAGATGTCCAGAGGAATGTGCGGGATTTTTCCAGGCGCATGGATGAAGCAGAAAATCGCATCAGCGAGGTGGAGGATACAGTAAACACAGAGAAAGGCAGACTGAAGCGCTGGTTAAACAAGTGGCTCTCCTCACAAACAAGATCGACGAGCTCGAAAACCGCTCGCGGAGAGCCAACCTCAGGCTGGTTAACTTGCCCGAAAAAGTGGAAAATAATGACACATTTGCTTTCCTCGAGAAATTGCTACCTGAAGCACTGGGACCTGCATCCTTTTCTACACAACCGGTCATCGAGAGAGCACACAGACTCCCCGGTCGGACACAATCTGATCGAACCTCCGCACCGAGAGTCCTTATTATTAAGTTTCTGAACTTTCAAGATGCAGTCCGAGCCATGCGAGCAGCCAGGGCCAAGGGCAAGGTTCTTTGTGGAGGAAAATAAGTCATGTTTTTCCGGACTTATCGGCGGAGCTGCACCGACAGAGGAGGCTTTTCCACGGGGTAAAGCAACAACTGAGATCCCTGAACATTCGCTATGGAATAGTGTACCCAGCCAAGCTTCGTATGACGATCAATGGACAAACACGTGAGTTCATCTCCGCAGCTGATGCTGAGAACTTTGTCCAGGGCTTACAACGCGCACAAGACGCACAGAAGAGGTAAAAAAGGAACTATGAACTATGGAGACTCTCATTAATGACAAGCGCCATTTATTATTTATTATTATGATAATAGCTTTTCTCATGAGTGCTAATATATATATATATTTTTTTTTTCATGTAAATTAACAGAGAGGTAGTTCTCCATAATAATTGTAATTGTCACAGGTCTTTCAAGCTCCTCTAGACTTACACGGTAAGACAGGGTAGCCTACTTTGTTTACTTCATAAAGGTTCGGCCGTGGAAAATATTTTCATTTATTTATTTTCATTTTTACTTTCGCCAGGAGACACAGAAGTCACGTTTCGTTGGTGTGTTTCACAGTAACACACTAACGGCTTGGTTTGTTTTAACTGCTCCTTTGCTCGCAATGGATCAGGTTGTGCACTTTACCACATCCAAAGGTAAGGGGGAGGGGGGAGGGGGGGAGGGTACGTGAGGCTGTCCTGTTCGTGATGACGGCTGAGGGGATTTGGGTATGGCAGAAGGTTATTATTTTTCTTGCATGTCTATGTTTTTTGTTTTCTTTTTGTTCTGTTTTATTTTGTATTTTTTGTTGTTTTCTTTTGTTATACATCCATGCACAATGGCACACTGTAATTCACACAACGAAGCAAAAGGGTTGTTACAATATAGAGCAGACAATATCTGGACAATCTGGTTTACCATAAGTTTAAGATGACTACAAACAAACATCTAAAACTCACTTTTTGGAATGTAAGGGGGATGGTTAAAATGACTAAGTTGAAACAGGTTATTACTAGGCTTAAGCAGCTTGATTCATCTATTGCTTTTATCCAAGAGACTCATCTACTTAAAGAGGACTTACTGAAGGTGCGAAGGAGATGGCCAGGCCAGGTACTGGCATTTTGTTTCTCCTCCCACACTTGGGTGGTTATGGTGTTAAATCACAATTCGGTGCCATTTCAAGTGAGTAATACCATCTTTGATACAGCTGGTAGATATTGGGTGGTACAGGGCACTCTCTTGAGAGAAGACATCAATTTGGTTTATATCTATGGACCAAATGATGACAATACCTCTTTTTTTGAGAATATATTTTTATTAATTGCCTCCCTTTCAGGTAAAGTAATGATGACAGGCGATTTTAACTGCACGCTTGATCCAAAGCTTGATCACTCATCTGGGTTGGACACCTCTCATTCTCAATTAGAAAGAAAATAAAACAGTTTATAAAGGATCTGAACCTCTGTGACCCTTGGAGGATTCAAAACCCAAATAAAATGGAATACTCCAATACTACATTTAAAACCTACTCACGCATAGATTATTTCTTAATCTCTAATTCTCTACTACCCAATATAGATAGATAGAGTACTCTATTCATCCCCGAAGGGAAATTAAGTTGTCATAGCAGCCGGTATATTTGAATACAATAAAATACAATACAATAGAATACAATTAAAATATTGAGGTAGAAAGAATAAGAATAAAAAAACAGTAGCACAAGATAAAATACAATACAATAGGTAGATAAGGTGCAGTGGCAAGATGATGGTAAGAGTACTGATGATATGATGGTAATGGTATTGTTAGAATACAATAAAATAGGTACATAAGGTGCAGTGGCAAGATGATGGTAATGGTATTGTTAGACAGTATATAAGAATAGTACAGTATATATAGAATATAATATAACATAATATATATATATATATGATAGTAATTATACCAATATAAAAGCAGTATATGGTAATAATAGCTAACTGCATATATGATAGCATTGTTCTATCAGATCATGCCCCCACCTCACTATTTTATAAGGATTCACAATTAACCAAAGGTTCCTCTAGTTGGCGCTTACACCCCAAATGGTTACAGGATTCTGATTTCATAAAATTTTATGGGGGAACACATAGATATTTACTTTACTATAAATACGGACCAGACATCTGCGGCCATCAAGTGGGAGGCTTTTAAAGCATATATTAGAGGGCAAATGATTAGTTTCACTAGTTCCAAATTTAACAAATTTAAACAAAAAATGAACGAGTTGGACTCAAAAATCAGTGAGTTAGAGAGAATGAGCAGCCTGGATAACTCGGTAGAAACAAAACAAGAATTATTTGCACTTAAGGTTGAATATGAGGAGCTCTCCACACTAAAAGCTGAGAACAGTCTAATAATGCTTAAGCAAACTTTTTTAGCCTGGCAAATTAAGAAACTTAACTCAGAAAGAGCCATAAATGCAATTAGGAATGAACAGGGGGTAATGACTACAGATCCATTTGAAAAAATAACAATACTTTTATCTCGTTTTATAAGACCCTCTATCAATCTGAATATCCAATAAACTCAGGAAATCAGCACAGCTTCCTAGATAGGCTAGAAATTCCATGTATCTCTGAAGAAAAAAAACTTGAGCTGGATAAAGATCTGAATTTGGAAGATGTTTCTAACGCCATTCTTAACATGAAGGGTGGGAAGGCGTCAGGCCCCTATGGGCTCCCAATAGACATTTATAAATTATTTAAAGAAAAATTATTAGCCCCTTTGTTAGATATGTATGCAGAATCCTTTAAACAGGGTTACCTTCCCCCTTCGCTACGAAGTGCCTTGATCACGCTTATTCTGAAGCCAGGTAAACCGCCAACAGAATGTGGCTCCCACAGACCAATCTCACTTTTGAACTCTGACGCAAAGATCATTGCTAAGGCCCTGGCCAGGAGACGTGAGACCGCCCTACCAACCATGATACACACAGACCAAAATGGCTTTGTTAAAAATCGCCAGGGGTTCCACAATGTGAGGAGAGTTCTCAATATAATTCATGTATGGGAGGGGGCCCCTGACACTGCCGTCCTGTCACTTGATGCGGAGAAGGCATTTGACAGAGTCGAATGGCCCTTTCTCCTGGAGGTGCTTAGGCGTTTTGGGTTCGGTGATTACTTTCGTAGATGGGTTGAAATTCTGTTTGTTGATTCATCTGCAGTAGTATCTACAAATAATTTGATTTCACAACCGTTTAAACTCTCTCGAGGCACGAGACAAGGCTCTCCAATTTCACCCCTACTTTTTGTAATAGCCATAGAACCACTGGCAATAGCAATAAGATCACACTCTTCAATTTGTGGCATTAAGGCAGGAGATCTGGAACATCATATAGCATTGTTTGCAGATGATACCATTGTATTTCTTTTAGATCTTGTTAAATCAATACCATCCCTCTTAAAGTTGATCAGCCGGTTTGCTAGCTACTCAGGTTTTAAAGTTCCTAAATGAACAGGAGAGAAGAAATCCAACGGTATCCCACCCATTTGTAAATGCTATAGACGGTTTTAAATATCTCTGTATTAGAATAACACCTAAGATAAACACCCTTAGTGCAACTAATTATGAGCCTATGTTAGCAAATTTGTCAGAAGATTTTGACAGAAGAAGAATTCCCACATGTCCAAAGATGGACATGTGGGAATGTAAAGAGATTCAAAAATTTTGGAGCTCGGTGTTACAATATATCTCTCAAATTACCTCTTCTCCAGTACCTCTAAATCCTAAGCTATGTATATTAAACATCTATCCGGACAATTGCTCTCTGTCTAATAGAGAAAGAAATATGGTTGATCTGTGTCTTCTACAGGCCAGGCGCTCAATAGGTCTGACTTGGAGGAATGTTCGTTGCCCCTCTCTAGGACACTGGTTAAAAAACTTAACGTCGAGTTTGGCTCTGGAGAAGTTAACATATGTAGTTAGGAAGAAAGCTTCTCAATTTTACAGTATCTGGGAGATGTTTTTGGACTTTGTTAAGAATGGTGACATTGAAGAGGCATTGGAAATGTGAAGTGACTAATCTGGTGTGAGGAATGTGTGCTGTGCTATGTTTCTTGTTAGTGACTGAAATCTATTTTACATATTCAATTTTGTTTTAATTTAGTTTAAACAAATTAGTAGTTTCATTGTAATGTTTTGTATTTGAATTTATGTTGGAATCATATCTTAGCAATTTCTGTGAATTTTGTAATATTTATTTCCATTTATGCTGCCATATGCTCAGGTTGGGGAAGGGTCTTGTATATTTGTAAATTTGTAAATTGATGTAAATGTATAAAACTATATAAAACCAATAAATATATGTTTAAAAAAAAAAAAAAAAAAAAAGAACATACATATACATACTGTCCAAGGCAAACATGTTCACCATAAAGACATGGAGGACATTATATACAATTAGTATATAAACTGTACATATAATATTAGTTATTAATCAAATCAGTAGAAATAGGGAATATCACCACAAATCTTTCATGTTATTCATGAGTTACATTTTCTAGGGAAATAAACATTGTCAACTCTGATAAAAACAGGTGAAGGGGGGATTTAGATTCTCTATTTACAACAGTGAACTATTAATATGTATAATGTAAATAGTTGCTGACAAATATAAATTAATCTTTTGTTACAAACTATGCAACTTCAATCTTTAACCACACAGAGCAAGTAAATGCATTCTCTCCTGGATGACTACTCATATGTAGTTAGAGAACCCATTAGTCTAAATATTTTACCAAACTAGGAGCAACAAAATGGTTTCTCTCCAGCATGACTCCTCATATGTACAGTTAGATACCATTTTTGTCTAAATCTTTTACCACACTCAGAGCAACTAAACGGTTTCTCTCCTGAATGAATCGTCATATGTGCAGTTAGATCCCACTTTCTTCTAAATCTTTTACCGCACTCAGAGCAACTAAACGGTTTCTCTCCTGAATGAATCCTCATATGTGCAGTTAGATCACACTTTACTCTAAATGTTTTACTACACTCAGAGCAACTAAATGCTTTCTCTCCTGTATGAATACTCATATGTACAGTTAGATGGCCTTTTTGTCTAAATCTTTTACCACACTCGGAGCAACTAAACGGTTTCTCTCCTGTGTGAATCCTCATATGTAAAGTTAGATCACACTTTACTCTAAATCTTTTACCACACTCAGAGCAACTAAATGGTTTCTCTCCTGTATGAATCCTCATATGTAAAGTTAGATCACACTTTACTCTAAATCTTTTACCACACTCAGAGCAACTAAATGGTTTCTCTCCTGTATGAATACTCATATGTACAGTTAGATCCCGCTTTACTCTAAATCTTTTACCACACTCAGAGCAACTAAATGCCTTCTTAAGAGTTTTACATTCCATATCACTTAGAGGCTGTTTGTTATTTTTTGTAGTTAAAGCAGACTGAGGTTCCCTGGTCTGCATCCAATCATCTTCACTGTCTACAGTCTTGTCCTCAGTACCTTGTTGTAAATGTCCATCAGGACCTGCGATCCTGGCTGGTTCTTGTTCTCCACAATCCGCTCTGTTCTCCTCAGTCTGACTCTGATGAAGCTGTGACAACTGAGGTTTCTCTTCATCTTCTTCACTCTTCACAGTGACAGCAGTCAATTTGAACTTGATATCAGCCTGCTCAAGTTGTTGAAGCTGCTCCCCCTCCTGATTGGTCCACGGTTCCTCCTGTTCCTCTTTAATGTGGGGGGGCTCTGGGTCCTCCTGGTCCACAAGGGGGCTCCACTGCTGCTGCTCAGGGGGAACCTCTTCTTTATTCACCATCAGCTGCTGTACGTCTGCAGGAAACACAAAGACATACATTTTTGTCGTCTTTTAGGGATGACGTCATAAGGAGAAAGGAAGATGGCTGCGCCGAGTCAAAGCTTGAATTCACAAAAAGAGCAAACTGAAGCAAAAAAACAAATTCTGTATGAATCCTCATATGTACAGTTAGAGAACCCTTGTGGCTTAATCTATTACCACACTCACAGCAACTAAATGCTTTCTTACCAGTTTTACATTTCATATCACTTAGAGGCTGTTTGTTATGTTTTGTATTTAAACCAGACTGAGGTTCCCTGGTCTGCATCCAATCATCTTCACTGTCTACAGTCTTGTCCTCAGTACCTTGTTGTAAATGTCCATCAGGACCTGAGATCCTGGCTGGTTCTTGTTCTCCACAATCCGCTCTGTTCTCCTCAGTCTGACTCTGATGAAGCTGTGACAACTGAGGTTTCTCTTCATCTTCTTCACTCTTCACAGTGACAGCAGTCAATGTGAACTTGATATCAGCCTGCTCAAGTTGTTGAAGCTGCTCCCCCTCCTGATTGGTCCACGGTTCCTCCTGTTCCTCTTTAATGTGGGGGGGCTCTGGTTCCTCCTGGTCCACAAGGGGGCTCCACTGCTGCTGCTCAGGAGAAACCTCTTCTTTATTCACCATCAGCTGCTGTATGTCTGCAGGACACACTGAAACACAAAGACACACGTTAATTTTTTCAGAGTTTCCTGAAGTGTTTTTAAAAAACTTGGGTTTGGTTTCTTTTATGGCGACTCTGGAAGCAGCTCGCTAAGTTAGCTGGATTAAACCAAGTGTTTCCAGTAGGGGTGCAACGATTAGTCGACGTCGTCGACAAAAATCGATGACAAGAATAGTCGCGACGAATTTACTCGTCGATGATTCGTTGGTTACGTCATAGCACGTGTTTTTCAGGCGGTGCAGTGGAACTAAACGTCGTTTTACCGGAGGTGTTGATGAAAGCAGCTGAGGAGTGAGCCATCTCGCTTCCTTCCTATCTCTGAAAGTTGCGCATGTGCAATAGCGTCAACACATGGACCAATGGCGGCCTCCGCTGCAGCAGCATCGCGTACCAGAAAGTAAAAAGTTCGGGAGAACTTCACTCTTAACAGCCCGAAAAAAACTACCTACAGTATTTGTACAGCGGACCTGCTCTCCATGGAAGCATGACACATGCATTTGAGGAGGAGGCAGGTGTGACATCGTAACGGAGACGATGCAGACTCGCCTCTGTCAGTTATATATAAACGTATATGGGTAGTTGACAAATAAGGGTGAAACAGTTTTTTTTTAAACAAAGATTAATGAGGATTACAGTTGTATGAAATTATAATTTTCAAATGCTGAATTTTTTTAAACTGCTAGTGTTCCATGGATTTTTTGTAATATTTCATTGTGGTGTGACTGGCCGTCACACCGCAGGACATTTTCATCCTTGTGGCCATTTTAAGTGATTGCTATACAAGACTGACCTTAGCTATTATGCTAACTGAATAATAACACAGTTAAACCTTAATGTTTAATTTAATAAAAATTAAAAAAAAAAGTTAACATTTTTTTGTACAATTTTTTTTTTCAAATTTTTAACTACAGCCGTCACACCGCAGAACTTTCAAAAAATGACACATTCATTGTCTGACAGAAAGAGAGAACCAATGAAATAAATCAGAGGTTAACAGTCACCTTTCAACATACACAGTACATTCCAACATCTGGGGGGCTTCCTGGTAGTGGAATAAACTAAGGGCCCCTATAGTTGTCCATGTAACTGCCGTTTCAAAAATTAGATTTTCCATGTCACACCGCAGGACAGCATCTGTGTTACGAAAGTTATTTTGCTGTAAAAACTAATATACTAGTTTTGTTCATATTAAAACCTAATATTAATAAAGTCATTATATACAATATAATGCCAAGGCAGTTATAACCTGCTCCAGATATTTCTGGTTTATTTTGTTAATATGTAAGTTTAATGCTTCACCTATGTTACGGTCACACCGCAGGACATTTTGCGTATTCACCTTAAAACAGGGGTCTCAAACTCAAATTACCTGGGGGCCGCTGGAGGCAGTATCTGGGTGAGGCTGGGCCGCATCAGGTATTCCACAAAAAAAAAACTTTGCTAAAAAAATCCAAACTTCTCTAATGTCATTACTAACAGTTATTTAACTTCAATGGGTTCTTCTGAACATGAATAGAATATTGAAGAACACGGAGGGGCATCTTGCACATCAAAGGAGAAGGAATCCGCAAAATATTTGTAAAAGTCGCTCTGTGCTTCTTGAAGTCTGCAAATCTATGATCAAATTCCTCCTGTAGCCTCACATTTTTCTATCCATTTTTGTGCTTACTTTGTGCCGGCGTGTTGGCTTACCAGCGTTCTGGGACTTATTTGAGCAGATCCGGTACCTCTCGTATCGAAAAAAAAATGAATATTAAAAAAAGTTTTTTAAGAAATGATTAAAATAAAATATAACAATATAATGTAATCACTAGAAAATTACGGAGCCCCTGTTGACATCGGTGGATGAATTACTAATTTGTGGCCACGCAATAACAAGATAATCTAATAAATTATATATAAAGCTTTCTTAACAACAGCATCACAATTTCATAAAATAATAACAAATGCAGACTTCTAAGATGAACCAAAATAACTAGCACATCGTCATGTACAGTCCGTGGCTCGGTGCGTAAATGTCACCACCAGAGGATGAGGGAATTCAAATCATTAAAATTCATCCACACATATCAGGTGTAAATAATAATGTAAAACAGCCCAGACTGTAAAATGTAGATATTAGCTCAATGACGTGTTATAAACTGCTGCGGTTTAGAATAATCTGTCTGCGTAAAGAAGCTCCAAAACCTCACAGCGCAGCGTGTGCGTAAAGGAGCCGTGGTGTCCCTTGAATTTGCCTTCAATTTAACAAATTGTGTGTGTGTGTGTTCCGTTCCGCTGGACACAGAAGTCGCCTTTGCTCAAGACGCCACTTTATTAATCACTGACATAAAGACTGATACCGTCACTGCAGTATAGCCTAAATAAGTCCCACTGCATTGTAAGTGGCATGTGTGTGCTGTTTTAAGCGGCGTTTTATGTGCGTTCCGGGACCTGTGCTCGTCGTACCTGCGCTGTGATATGTACTTAGTGTTCCGGCACCTTGTGATTTACAAATGAAGCACTGGATACATCATGACCTGCGCGAAAGAGGGCGGAAAACTATGAATTTCACCCTCCTGCACCGCACATCCAAAGCCACTCTTTTCTCTCCCGGCTCTCTCTGTCACTCACTCTCACACGTACACACACACACACGACCCCGCCCCCCATGTCACTCACTTGCATGCTGCGTTCACTGGTCAGGCACACAGTAGGAAACCAGAACATCATAACATTGTCCCACACAGCAGCTAACAGCGGAGCTGCTACAATGTTTGTGCGGGCCGCACTAACATTAAACTTTCATATTAAGGTGGGGGCCACAAAATATCGTCCCACTGGCCGCAATTGGCCCACGGGCCGTGAGTTTGAGACCCCTGCCTTAAAATATAATCAAAACATAACAGATATTTCATACAAAATCATAAGTTTAAAACAAAGTAACATAATATGCATCACATCCATGTGTTGTTTAAGTGGTGAAATGCATCTAAATAGACATTCACACTTAGTTACATAAAAATCATGCGTCATGTCATCCACTCATATACCTGTGCGCAGGATTATAGCATCCATTACAAAAATATGGTTTAAACCTTTTATTAACGAGTTTAAAAGCGTTATGTTATCCTTTTGCCTGACAAATGTCTTTTTTTAATCACAATTATTTAGTCAGAAGAAGACTGTAGTTTCGTTTGTTGATGTTTTTATTGCTGTTACTTTCCCTGTCATTTTTGTTAACAGAAAAAATGGATTACTTGATTTTTAATTTATTTTTAGTATCAGCACTAGTACTCTGTTCTTAGTTGACAGGAAAAAGGGAAACTTGAATTTAAATTTAAAAAATTTTTATTAGCACTTTGCCTGTCCTTGCTTTTAAATGGACAGAAACTTGATTTTTCTTTGCTTTTGTGTCAACAGTACCCTTATATGCAACAAAGTTTATTAAAAGACATTTTTTTGGAATGAAGGATCAATCTTTATTTCCTTTATTTTCAGTAATCACATGCCTCGAACAACCTCAAGCTAAATTTAAAAGCTGTTTGCTTAATAAGAGCAATTGAGAATTTGTGTCATTCATAATCCGATAAGTCGATTAATCGTTTCAATAATCGGTGACTAATCGACTATCAGAATAGTCGTTAGTTGCAGGCCTAGTTTCCAGGATAAAAAGTTTTATATTTTGAGGCCAAATAAACAATTTACGACACGAGCAGAGCAAAGCGAGTGGAGGTTAGTTAGTTGGTTAAGCTGTTTTCAGACATGACCTGTGGTTTAAAACCAGATAATTGTCTCCAGAGTTTCTCTAGGGTTTGTGTTTCACATATGAACAACACAGCAGCAGGTTTTCTGCACAGACTCGTTCACAACAGCAGTGGTGGGAAGTAACGAAGTAGAAATTCTTTGTGACTGTAATTAAGTAGATTTTTCACATATCTGTCCTTTACTTGAGTATTTAATTTCCTGTCGACTTTTTACTTTTACTCGTAACATTTGAACACAACTTTCTGTACTTTCTACTTCTTATATTCTCAAAACTGGCTCGTTACTTGAGCAGCGGAGGTTTAGGCACGCCGCACCTCTCTCTCTCTCTCTCGCGTGCCGCTGCCTTGGGGGATGAGCAGGTCTGGCGGCATGTTTGCAGTCAGGGGTGGGGAGCGCGAGACCAGAGGTTGGTCGGGCTGCCTTGGTCGATCATGGTCGAGCAGGCTGTACCGGTGATGATCCCTCCATCAGAAACCTTGTTACGAGTTTGACTAGAGAGTCCAGTTTGATCGTCTTCTCGGCGCTCTGCCAGGGCCGTGACCGACTCTGGAGGGGCCGATCCCAGGACCTCCCAATGGGTAGTAACGATGTGTGTGGGCAGGGACTTAATCAACGCCTGCACATTCCCCATCCATTTATTCCCTTTAGAATTATCCAGGTGCTCATGCAGGAGCTCGGTTCAGTTCAGTCTTTATTATTCTGTCTGAAATTTGGCAGCAAAACTAGACTGTATCTAGTGAGTTTTTCTTCTCTGTACTAGCAAAGTGCATGCTACAAAAAGAGAAACTATCTTATTTTGTGTGCCTAGAACTTGTTTTCTTGTCCATGTTTAGTGATATTTACAGAATGTTTCAGTGGTTATACTGTGGTTTATTAATATTCTATTCACAAGAGGCACTTGTTTACAGTTGATTATTTGTTGTCTCTAGAAGTTCAGATGTACTAGTCCAGGGGTCACTAACAGGTCACTAACAGGCAATCAAGTCTGTGCATTCCAGGCTGTTAACGATACAGGTAGAGAAAACACAGGAAGAGAAACAGAGGAGTGAGACGGAGAAAGAGAGAGAAACAGGAGTGAGACGGAGAAAAGGAGAGAAACAGCAGTGAGACGGAGAAAGAGAGAAACTGAGGAGTGAGCCGGAGAAAGGGAGAGAAACGGAGGAGTGAGCCGGAGAAAGGGAGAGAAACAGCAGGCACTTATTAAAAGTGCCAGTGTGAAATGCCATTATGAGACAAAACATAAAGGTTTTGAACAAACATACCCAGTTAAATCTGAAGTGAGATCACAGAAAATAAGTGGTCTCAGAGCCCAATATGACCACTCCACCAGGATCCTGAGCCGCTCATTCACTGCCCAACAACGTGCTCATGAGTGTTCCCTCAGAGTCGCTTGGATTTTGGGTCGACACAAAAAGCCATTTACTGATGGAGGGGTTGTCAAAGAATGCATTTTATATATTATATTGTCTAATTTTGAAATGCGGTGCTACTTTTATTAAGTTAATGAGAGAAAATTATACATGTCTGCAATCATACATTTATGTTCAGTTCTATGTGACGTGACAATAAATATTGTCAAAAAGCTTTTGAATTGTACTGAATTCATTTGATTTGACAGTCAGTGTTCTCAAACTGGACCTCGGTAAATTTTAGTTGAATACCCCTGTACTAGTCCCTTACTATTTGAACATCAGCATCTAGGGTTCCAACTTTGTATAATGATACATCATATACATTATATGCATATTGTTATAACTTTTCAGTCATTGAAATACATCTTGAGGAGAAACATTTTGGGTTGTTTTGTGTCTGTTTAGGCCTACTATAAAAAGCACACCAGATACTTTTGATACTTAAGTGCGTTTAATATGAGCTACTTTAAGAATTTTACACAAGTCATTTTCTGACGGGTGACTTTTACCGAAGTCACTTTCAGGTAAGATAGCTGTACTTTTACTCAAGTAGCGCTTCCAAGTACTTTATACACCACTGCACAACAGTGGTGTGTGAGTTTTTTTTATACAGAGACCAAACAACATGTTTCTCTGTAAACTGCAAATCCAAAATGATCACAGCAGCACAACCGTGATGCACGAGCACTTGAAGCTGAAGCTTCCAGGGGAGATTTCTCAAGATGGCAGCTGGAGAAACCAGTTTTAGTACTTAAATAAAAACCAGATTCTCCAGTTCAGGGAAAGCTTTGCTATGACATACAGGAATTTTGGTCATCCATGTGTCACAGCATGCCTTTCAAATCAAGCATATCACAAATATGGTCTATTGTTGTTAATATGACAAAAGAGTGATGTAGAAATTATACTAATTTTAAAATATGCCAGTATCATAATTATTCACACATTATGTGTCTGTTTTTCAGGATGAGACGAAGCAGTCTGGAGGACTTTTTACACAAAAGGAGCCAAAATGCATGAACACCCCAGATGTGTGCTGAGGTTTTTAACAGCAGCTTGCAGATGATTATCAAGGACATGTGACCCCTGGCTGCAGTGGAGGCTCAAAGCTCCTAATCCTTGTATCGACACATTTCATCAACTTAACCAACCAGACTTCGATTTAAACGTATCATTCCCTTTAAGGAGCGTTAGTTGGATCAACTCGTGTTAGCAGAGCCGATGCTACCTAGCGTTAGCCTGTGAGCGGCTCCTCCAGGGACTTACCAACTCTGTGCAGCCGGAGTTCGGGCTTCATCACGGCATCGAGCAGCCTCCTCTCGCGGTAGATCTCCCGCTCTGAACGCTCCATTCTGTCTTCATACACCGCCACCGTTTCCTCAAACACCGAGACAATCTCCTCCGCTGCCGCCGCTAGCCGCTCGGTTAGCATCGCTCTCAGCGCCGGGACTTGAGTCGTTTCTCCTCCTTTCTCCACCTGCAGCAGAAAGTCTTCAGCGGCTGCGCTGATCCGCTCATGTACCGACACCCGCAGCAGCTGCACGTCGCACATGTTGCTCCTCTTTGTGCACTTTGAGTCTCGGAGAGAACAAAGCGAGCAAGTGGCTGTAAACAGAGACACCGAGCTCAGAGCCAACAGCGACGCCTGCTGGACTGCAGGACGATGAGGAAACTAAAGTACTTATACTGCACAGTAGAAAATATGAACGAGGAAACTTGACTTTATTATAGATTAATTAATAAATAGATAAATAAATGTATGTATTAATACTCGAATGCATAAATAAATGATTAAAACTGAGAAAATAAAAAAATAAATCACCTGACCTTTGAGCACTGATCAAAGGTCAGGTGAGGCCCTATTGAAATTGTAAGGATCATTATTATTATTCAGGCAAATGAATTGGCTTTTTGAGGGCTTTACCATGCTCAAATTCTTACTAAAATTTGCAGAAAGTTAGAAAGTGATGAAAATATACGTATTCTGAAGGAATTTTCAATGGGCGTCGGAAAATGGCTCAACGGTGCCCCTCGAGACCCCTGGAACGTGTTCACATTGACCGGTCTTCACAAAAATCAATACACAGGTGTATCATGACCAGAGAAACAAAAAAGTCTTTAGGTGCAATTGGAAAAACACAACAGGAAGCCTGCTATTTTGCATTTAGTGGCCAATTCGGTCATATTCCACATTTTTACTTTGATGTACTTGTACCAGGGCTTTCATCGGATCAACTTCAAATTGAGATGAGTGTCATCACAACAAGATGGAGATAAAAACTGACTGAGGGATTGATTTTTCGTCACACGGAGTGACAGTGGCGTGGTGTCAAAGTTTGATTACACGCCATGAAAACACAATGTTCTGTAACACGGACATACATGGACCATGAATCCTTTGATGCTGAGCCGCAAACAAACAACTCCACTCCTGCAGTGTCAGTCTTCCTAGATCAAAGGAAACTTTATGTCTTGTTATTTCTGTATTTCTGTGTCCATATACTAATGACAAAGCTGGTCCTGACCTCGTGACTGTGAGCGTCTCATCTCATGTTGTACTGAGCACAACATGTTGACGAGTCACTTTTCATGATGTTTAAATGCGGCATCATAAACTCTGAAGCAAATCCAGCAAACAGTATGTTACTTCATGTACTGATCAGGTCATCTACAGTCAGATTCTGTGCAGTTGTGATTAGGGATCCCACCCATACACACTCAACCAATCCTGAGTCAGTCTCAGCTGTCAATCTTGACGTCTCAGCCCATTTTTATATCCCACCCTCTGGAACTGTATCTCCACCGAAATCTGCAACGTTGTGTCTCTGAACAGCTTCAAGGAGCTCTTCACACACCTGTTCACTACCAACGGAGCCTCTGACAGGATAGGAATCAACATCAGTAAATGCAGAGGGGAGTACTAGAGCCTCTGGCTAAGCACTTACTGAACCCCTGGCCTCAGTTAGTGCTCCACTCTGCATTTACTGATGATCTTTTGTTTTCTCTCTTGTCCCCACAGACACATGTAAAGCAACCTTGGGTCTCTTGAAAGGATCTTTATAGAATCAAGCTGTTATAATCAAATAACGAATGACCAAACTGATCAGAAACACTTGAACAAACATCAGTGTGATAAGAACTATACCTAAAGTGGCAGAAACCATCTGTACTAAACTAAAAAATTTATTTACTTGACAGGTAAATGGACAGTCACTAAAATGACGTGTCCTCCTCTCTGTGTGACATCAAACAGTTTGGAAATGAGATGACGTTAAACTCCACACGGTTGATGACGTGTGAGTCTCAACCGGGATTCGCGGCCAACCCGCTGGGCCAGTTCTCCATGGGGGTTTTGAGCACAAACTCCTGACCCAGACTTAGCTCCGGAAGCACGTCCACAGCAGCTCAGCAGGCCGGTCCAAGTACAGACACTGGCGGCCGAGCTCCACCCTGAGCTTTGTGTAGACGTGGTTGATCTGTGGATCGGAAAGTACATCTAACTTAGGATTTGTAATAAAACCACTATAGGCTAACACACCTTAAAATTGTCTCTCCTGTGATACCATAAGCTGCTAGACCAAAGACAAGTGAAGGAAACACATGTTCTGCTAATTTTGCAGATAAATGGAAACTAACAACACATTCAAAAAACCCACTGATTTGCATATCTGCAGAAAAAGACCAGATATTGAATCACATAAAGATATGCACAATAGGCTACATTTATATATATATACATATGGAAATACCGGAATGTACAGATGGTAATGCAGTTAAGTGTCCACTTGTGACTTGTTGCACATTGTTAAAGTACAAATTGATAATGATGACGTCAAAAGTGTTTTGACAGCAGAACAAATAATATAGCGTCCACATATCCAACAGTAATATCACTTTATTTTAAATGCAGCTCAAAAAACACAATTACTAAGCAGTATAAGGATACAATAATCAAGAAAAAATCTTGATCTTTAGGAAAACCTAGTGTGGGTAGCCCAAGCGATCATTATGTGCTGACTGATCAATGTCTTTTTCCACAGAGACTGGATTTCTTTGGCTTTGGAAAAAACATTATGTGACTTGATCTGTGTTGCTGTTCGGCGTCTGCTCTTTGTCGGATGTGAGTAATGATGTCCCTACTGCTCGTGCAGTGTCATCCAGGTGTACTTCTTCAACATGTTTTTAGCCTAAATGCCCTTTGATAGCCTCCTTCTGGAAAAATGACAGATTCCCACACGGAGCTCCTGGAGCTTTATCGTGTCCCCATCCCCAGCTTGAGCCACTGAACAGGGTGTAAATTACCTTTTTTTGAGTCCAATATGAATGTTAGGGCTTGCGGACACTTGGATGACACCACACAAGCAGTGGTCTCTATTCCGTTTTATTACATTCTAGGATCTGAGCAGTTCTGATATGAATAGTTAACCTTTTCTATAGTTCATGGGCAGCAACTGAAAACCCCCGTCCACCTCTATTGAGCATTGATCTGGAGACACCCAGCAGCAGTTGGGGTTGACCTCTGTGCTCAGGATTGAGAGTATACAGTTCATTGATATTAGGTCAAGCAATACAAGTAATTGAGTGCTGTTAGACATAGTGCACACATTCAAAAAGAAATCAGTGTTATCCTGGTTATTATTTCAGGTATAACACATGGTGACCCCGCCCCCTTAAAACAAATAACAATGAGCCATAAGATCCAGCTTCCTTTAAAGAACTTAAATTCCCCTCAGTGTCTTCATCACAAATGTTTTGTGTGTCTGCCTCACCCTCATCATATTTGTCTCTGAGTGTTTTTGAATTTACTTGTTGTGCTCTCTATGTGCTGTAAAAGCATGCCGTCATCTACTTGATTAACCAGCAATTATTAGTTCATAAAGGGGAATATTTTATTTTTTTTAAAGATTGTCCTTCATGAAAAACAAGAGTTTTACATTCAGAATTCATGTTCATGTCGATATTTTGTGTACACACTGTACCATTGTTCACAAGCTTTAAAACGTAATGTAGCGACAGTACCCTGGTTTCATCATGACTGTTACTGATGAGATATCTCTCTCCCTCTGCTCCTCTAGATTCGCTGAGTCTCGCACTAAACCTCAGGTCCTGGACATTGGAGTAAACCCTCAGGACTTCAACACTGAAGAGTGCCTGTCCCCAGGCAAATGGGACCAAGACGACTCAGACTTCACGGCACAAAAAGATTTGTTTGGGTGCTAATATGAAGCCTCCCCCATGAAGAGGAAGTAACAGGGAAAGACTTGGCGAAAGGGGGGTTAAAAAGAAGATGACTACCAAAACAGGACATTAGGAAGGGTTCCCATCCTTGTCCTTGCTGCCAAGTCCTCTCAGTGGTGCAGTTCAGTGGCTGATGCTCCTGCACACACGTGGACTGAGGAGGAGAACATGAGCAGGCTGCTCACAGAACAGGCCAAAGCAATACAAACCAATTTCTCCGTTTTCTATGCAAAAAGAACATGCAGTTATTTAATGTTTGTTACAGCTTGTGTGTTACTACCTTTTGGGTCTGTTTACCCATTCACTGTTTGTAATGTGTTTGTAATATGGCCTTGTGTACATAGTGCACAGAGTGTGAACGTGTGGGCTGTTTATAAATGTACAAACTGATATGACACTTACAAGGAGCAGAGTGTGTAACAGGTCATTAAGTGAGTTAAAGGTCAACAAGGGTCTAGATGTTTTATTTACTTACAGATGTTGAAATGTAACTGAACTAGAAGCTAAAACTCACTGGTGAAAGCCACATCTATTGTTGTGCAACACAGTTACAAGTTACTACCTATGTGCTTCAAGGCGTCTAAAGCTTTAAAAATAACATGTGTGTATGTTTTGATCAAAGAGTGTGTTTCTGATCAAAGTATGAGAACAAGGTGACAATCTTTTTTTTCCTCCAATGCAAAAACTATTTTTGCACTCAGCAATCATCCATGTTTAAAAGCAAATATTCCATTATCAGTGGCGTTTCTACATAAGGGGCAGGTGGGGCACTGCCCCACCAGATGGCGCTGGTGTGCAGAAAGCTAAATACTGCATATCTGAACTTTGTGGCAAATATATATTTTATTTTATTTTATATGCAAAACGCGTGAATTTGTGTGTGAATAAACGAGACTCACAAGCATTATAGTCGTGTTTTGGAGTCATTTGATTCGTGTGTGTTTCTGTCTGTGTGTTTGCTTTGTGAAACGCTTCCCTCTTGCCGTACTTCTCAGCTGTGGGCACACAGGGGAAGCTGCAGACCAGTGCCATGGGAGCCCCAATCAGCGTGAAGCACACAGACCACTGTTAACATGGGATAGTGGTGATTATGCAGATGGGCCCCACGACGTCTCCCAGAGAGCTACTCGACTCCAGCATCAGCGTCACCCGGAAACAGGCTGACGCTCCGGTCCGACGTCACCTGAGCTAACAGGCTACCCTCGGCAGTGGACATCACCCGGGCCTGTGGAGAGGTTCACTCACATCAGATGAATAATACGTTTTGAAGTTCAGCTTGGGATCCTGGCAGAGAGGCTAAAGACGTGTGAGCTCCCGTTTCTGAGGTTAGTCAAGTTTAGTATTGTATTTATCTGTTATTAGTGATTCAAAGGGACGTGTACCTGGTGGTTAGCTTAGCTCGGCGGCTAGCCCGCAGGCATGCTACATGATCCGGTCCACCATGCAGAGAGAAGCGTTAGTTTGAGGATGAGTGTGTTTGGAGAATAAGCTTTGCAATACTAATAATGTGGAAGAACTCCATACAGTACATGCATTGTCTTGGTAGTGCACAGTTGAATCCAAAACCATATTCAAAATCAGTAGTTGAATATCCACAGAAAATAAAGATACAAACTTTGCGTAGCACTTCCTCTACAATAATGCCATATTTTATGTTTCCTATCATTTTATTAGGGACAGACGAGCCTGAAGGACACAGCTGTGCTGACCGTGTTCTGTCTCTTATGGCAAAGAAGAATAAAACACTGGGTTCTTATCTAAAGTGTATCAAATCAGGAAGCAAAAGATAAACATTGTTCTAATAAGTGTTCATTTGAATATATAATATATAATGAATATAGAAATTAACTCGTATCCATGACACTTAGCAATGACTCAAAACAGTTGCAGGCCGTCTTTAGTTAGGAAGGAAAACCCAAGTGTTGTGCAGATGAAGCTGGTGCATGTCGCCTCATGTTGATAATAATAAATTAAAAGTTATTTGAGCTATGTGTCTGTCTAATCTTTTTACTTTGTTGCAATCATTTTACTTTAATGCTGTATTATAGGCAACATCTTTGTGTCGGGCTGAGCGCTAAAGCATGTGAAATGTATTTTAAATAGGATTTCTGCTCCCTGCTGGCACTCAAAATGCAGCCCATAATATATCTTACTGGTCTATATAGGCCTACTGCTTATAATAATCAGCTACCTCTATTTTAGTGACGGTGACATGACGTCATACAAAATTGCCCCACCAGAAATTTCAGGCTAAAATCGCCACTGATCTGTATAATATGAATAGTTGCTGAAAAATCCTAATAAATCTTTTGTTGCAAACCGTGCAACTGAAATCTTTAACCACACAGAGCAAGTAAATTCATTCTCTCCTGTATGACTACTCATATGTAGTTAGATTACCGATTAGTCTGAATATTATACCCAGGGTTCATACACATTTTGACCAATGGATTTCCATGACTTTTCCATGACTTTAAACCAAATTTCCATGACCGAACATTGCGTGAAATCTCGGTGTATACGTGAAAAAGTGACAAAATGTAGTATTCAAACTAACAATGAGAATTCCAAGGCATACAGCACACCTTAAATGACACAAACCAAAGTATGCCTGCTTATATTTTGAGCATATTTCTTTAAAAATGTATGAATTATTTAAAACTCAGCGTAAATGAACTAGGGATGGGCATTCGATTAAATTGTCTTAATCGATCGTCGGAAGAATTAACGATCAATTTTTCGATTAATCATTCATATTTTTATATTAAAATTCACTATTTATAGCCTATATTAAAATGCAGTGAAAATAGAAAAAACAGCGCGTTTCCTCATTGAGATCTTTATTACAAGATTAACAACTCTTGTTGCAGTTAAACAGGATCCGTTCAATGTTACACTTGTAAATAAGCGCTGCTGTCCTCCTGAGCCCCGCTGAGAGAGCAGCTAGCCGCTGAGAGCTAGCTCGATCTGACGGCTCTCGACCTCTGAGTCCGGTCGTTGTAACGCCGTCACTCCCGGAACCCCTCACCCAGACCCGGGTCTGTCCGGGTTACCCTCCGCGTGGACTGAGGGTCCGTGTGCGGACATGAAGCCGAGCAGCAGAGGCTTAGCTCCGGGCTGCTTCCTCCAGCTGCTAACAGACACGCTGTGCTGCATTCAGGGCAACTCGGATATTCCGACCTCCTGCCACATAGCGAACATGCAATAGTTTATCGATGAAAACATGTCATCAATGAAATTCTTAATGATCAATTAATCAATAGTCGAGTATTTATGCCCATCCCTAAAACGAACGACATGAAAATAAGAATATAACAAATTTCCATGACTTTTCCAAAACTTTTGGGAAATTATTTTTTTCCATGACTTTTCCAGGCCTGGAAAAACACATTTTAAAATTCCATGACTTTTCCAGGTTTTCCATGACCGTACAAACCCTGTATACCACACTAGGAGCAACTGAATGCTTTCTCTCTTGTATGACTCCTTATATGTACAGTTAGATAACCCTTTCGATCAAATGTTTTACCACACTCAGAGGAACTAAATTGTTTCTCTCCTGTATGAATCCTCATATGTTTAGTTAGAGAACCCTTTTGGCTGAATCTTTTACCACAGTCAGAGCAACTAAATGGTTTCTCTCCTGTATGAATCCTCATATGTTCAGTTAGATGGCTCTTTTTGCAAAATCGTTTAGCACACTCAGGGCAAATAAACGCTTTCTCTCCTGTATGAATCCTCATATGTCCAGTTAGATGGCCCTTTACTCTAAATCCTTTACCACACTCAGAGCAACTATATGGTTTCTCTCTTGTATGAATCCTCATATGTTCAGTTAGATCATAATTTACTCTAAATCTTTTACCACACTCAGAGCAACTAAATGGTTTCTCTCCTGTATGAATCCTCATATGTACAGTTAGATCATACTTTACTCTAAATCTTTTACCACACTCAGAGCAACTAAATGCTTTCTTACCAGTTTTACATTTCATATCACTTAGAGGCTGTTTGTTATTTTTTGTATTTAAACCAGACTGAGGTTCCCTGGTCTGCATCCAATCATCTTCACTGTCTACAGTCTTGTCCTCAGTACCTTGTTGTAAATGTCCATCAGGACCTGAGATCCTGGCTGGTTCTTGTTCTCCACAATCCGCTCCGTTCTCCTCAGTCTGACTCTGATGAAGCTGTGAAAACTGAGGTTTCTCTTCCTCTTCTTCACTCTTCACAGTGACAGCAGTCAATGTGAACTTGATATCAGCCTGCTCAAGTTGTTGAAGCTGCTCCCCCTCCTGATTGGACCACGGTTCCTCCTGTTCCTCTTTAATGTATGGGGGCTCTGGGTCCTCCTGGTCCACAAGGGGGCTCCACTGCTGCTTCTCAGGGGGAACCTCTTCTTTATTCACCATAAGCTGCTGTACGTCTGCAGGACACACTGAAACACAAAGACACACATTTATGTCTTCTTGTTTGGATGACGTCATAAGGAGGAAGGAAGATGGCTGCATCGAGTCAAAGCTTGAATTCACGAAAAGAGCAAACTGAAGCAAAAAAACAAATTCTGTATGAGTCCTCATATGTACAGTTAGAGAACCCTTGTGGCAATCTATTACCACACTCAGAGCAACTAAATGCTTTCTTACAAGTTTTACATTTCATATCACTTAGAAGCTGTTTGTTATTTTTTGTATTTAAACCAGACTCAGGTTCCCTGGTCTGCATCCAATCACCTTCACTGTCTACAGTCTTGTCCTCAGTACCTTGTTGTAAATGTCCATCAGGACCTGAGATCCTGGCTGGTTCTGGTCCTCCACAATCCGCTCTGTTCTCCTCAGTCTGACTCTGATGAAGCTGTGACAACTGAGGTTTCTCTTCATCTTCTTCACTCTTCACAGTGACAGCAGTCAATGTGAACTTGATATCAGCCTGCTCAAGTTGTTGAAGCTGCTCCCCCTCCTGATTGGACCACGGTTTCTCCTGTTCCTCTTTAATGTGGGGGGGCTCTGGGTCCTCCAGGTCCACAAGGGGGCTCCATTGCTGCTGCTCAGGGGGAACCTCTTCTTTATTCACCATCAGCTGCTGCACGTCTGCAGGACACACTGAAACACAAAGACACACGTTTATCATTTCAGAGATTTCTGAAGTATTTTTTAAAAACTTGTGTTGTGTCGTTTAATGTTGACTTTTATTATTTTTGAATGATCACACTCAGAAAGCAGAGATGTTGAGATGGTTCATAGTTGGCCTTACGACGCAGCTCGTTAAATTAGCTGGATTAAACCAAGTGTTTCCAGGATACAAAGTTTTATATTTTGAGGCCAAATTAACAAATTAGGACACAAGCAGAGCAAAGCGAGTGGAGATTAGTTAGTTGGTTAAGCTGTTTTCGGACATGACCTGTGGGTTCAAGCCAGAGAATTGTCTCCAGAGTTTCAGCAGAGTTTGTGTTTCACACATGAACAACACAGCAGCAGGTTTTCTGCACAGACTCGTTCAAAGCAGTATAAAATCCACCTCATTATTCAGGTAAAGGTGGAGCAGTAGACAGAGACAGGAAGTGACTTTTAACTCTGCTGCATAGATCATGTGATCCTGTTTAGATCACCCTGAAACCATCATCAGCTTTTATCACCACAAACTCTCTTCACATCTCTGTCTGGTCTTGTAGGGATGACGTCATAAGGAGGAAGGAAGATGGCTGCGTCGAGTCAAAGCTTGAATTCACCCAAAGAGCAAACTGAAGCAAAAAACAACAACCCACGATCATCTAAAGTGTGGGAGTTTTTTTAGACGGAGACCAAACAACATGTTTCTCTGTAAACTCTGCAAATCCAAAATGATCACAGCAGCAAAACCGTGATGCACGAGCACTTGAAGCTGAAGCATCCAGAGGAGATTTCTCAAGATGGCAGGTGGAGCGAGACAGAACCACAAGTTTTACTTTTTGTGCTAAAACTATTATCAACACGTGGAATGGAATAGGAATAGACTGGAATACCTGGGATCATCTTAACTGCACAACTCCAGTGACTGAATCAATCCACGTTGTAAACCAGTTTTAGTATTTAAATAAAACCCAGATTCTCCAGTTCAGGGAAAGCTTTGCTACACTGTAAACCCGAATGCTCAACTTAATCAACTTGATTAAGTAGTGGAAACTTAAAATCTGTTTAAAAGTTCTACTTGCTTAAACATATTGAGTACCAAAACGATATTCTCATTTTCGTGTATGTGTAACTGATAATTTTTGATTTACATGAACTCTTTTTGTAGATTGTGTAAGCACTACTTAAAATTTTAAATGTGCAGAGACTCATATATCTACAGTTTCCAAGATACTTTTTTTACTCCAAATGTAAGCTGAGATCTATGATCTCTCTAGCTTTAAAAACAAATGTTTGAGGATCATATTGATTATTTTTGCAATTTCTGTTAAAACAGGTTCAATGTACAAGCTTAAATGCACACAAAGAAATACTGTTTTGCATCTGTATCTATTCAATGCATAATTTTCACCTAAATATCTATTCAAATATACAGCATCTGTTCAATACACAATATATAGCTTCTCTGTTCCACAATATGTTCTGCAGAGGAGCTGCTACTTCATGTTGGTATCTCTCTCCCCCCCTCCCCCCCTCCCGGCGCACGTGTCCCCCTATTATTTTTTTTCGCCGCCGCCACGCACCAATCCCCCTCCGTTTGAGCGGGCTTTGACCGGAAAGTTAATCTTTAGAAGGCGCGCATCGAACTCGTACCGAGAGATCGTGTTCCCCACCGTGACTGACAACAAACGACAGAGACGACCTGCAGACCCGTCTTGTGTGCTTCTGGTTCTCAGTAATCAGCGCCAAAGGATATAATTGTAAGTATTTAATTTGCAATTGTAGCCGAGCGTTTAGTTGTTGTATTGAATAAGGCCTCAGCCTAAAGAAGACACAGGAGACATAGCAGCAGTTTAGTACAGCACATCCTTCCGGTAAAACCCCTCTTCAAAATAAGAGTCACTAAATAAAATAGCTTACACATTTCCCATCAGTTTTTTTCTTTTTTTCCCCCTTTTTTTCCTCCACAAAAAAAAACATTTCCTTTTTTTATCTTACGACACAGGTTAGCGACAGTTCAATTTACAGCAGCACCAGTCACACGGTAACTGGCCAAAACTCTTTTGGAAACAGCTGAAAATGATTGACAGTCGCAATGAAACGTTGGTTAATACCAACCAAATCGAGGAGGCCACAGGAACAGGACAGGCTAGCGGAGAAGGAGATGCTACCTGAGCTTGACAAGCTAGTGGAGAAGGAGATGCTACCTGAGCTTGACAAGCTAGCGGAGAAGGAGAGGCCAGCGGAGCTTGAGATGAAAGCGGAGGTAGAGATGCAAGCGGAGCAGGAGAGGTCAGCGGAGGTAGAGAGCAGACAAGCATCCCCGTCCTCAAGTGCGTCTATCTTCGGCAGAGGTGGAGACCTCCGTGGCAATATCCATCACCAGTCTGAACAGCACACCAAGGATCGAAAATATCGAGAGGAATTATCCAGTATGGATTTATATGTTTCATAATCAACGAACGACAACATCCCCAATGTGTGATATGCACTGAGGTACTGGCACATGAGAGCCTCAAGCCGGCAAAAATGCTCCGACACTTGAAAACCAAGCATCCCTCACTCGCTGATAAACCATCTGATTTTTTCCGCAGAAAGGAGCGAGAGGTAAGAGGCCAAAAGCAAGTCCTTACCGACCACTAGAATCCCAGCCAAAGCTCAAAGGGCATCATATGAGGTGGCATATTTAATTGCGCAGGCTAAAAAGCCACACACAATTGGTGAAACCTTAATTAAACCTGCTGCTATAGCTATGAGTCGGGCCATGCATGGGGATAAATTAGCCCGAGAGCTGGAATCAGTGCCGCTGTCAAACGGGACTATTGCCCGGCGTATCACAGACATGGCCCAGGACATAATGTGCCAGCTGGTGGACAGAATAAAAGGAGGAAAATATGCTTTACAACTAGATGAATCGACAGATATATCCAACTCTGCCCAGCTGCTTGTTTTTGTCAGATACAGCTTTGACGGAAAACTAAATGAGGACATGCTGTTTTGCTCCCCGCTGGAGGGAACGTGCACAGGTGAGGACATTTTTGAAAAGCTTGACAGCAAACTAAGAGAAGAGGGACTATATTGGGAAAATTGCATCGGTGTGTGTACGGACGGGGCTGGAGCGATGCTGGGGAAAAAGAAAGGACTGAAAGCGAGAGTATTACAAGTGGCGCCGCACATCAATTTCACACACTGCATGATTAACAGGGAATCGCTTGCCAGCAAAACGCTTGAACCAGACCTTAAACATGTTCTCGACACTGCAGTTAAAATTGTAAACTATATAAAAACACGTCCACTTAATATTAGACTGTTTGCCTCTCTGTGTAATGAACTGGGATCAGAGCATGAGGGACTGCTGTTCCATACCGAAGTCCGATGGCTCTCGCGGGGAAATGTGCTCAGCCGCCTGTATAAACTGCGGGACGAGGTGCGGCTTTTTCTGATGGAGCATGGATCCCAGCTCGCCGACCACCTCAATGACCCTGCATGGATAACAAGGCTGGCGTATTTGTCTTGCATATTTGAAAAATTAAATGGACTTAATCTGGCACTGCAAGTTGAAAACACTAACATCTTGTCAATGAATGACAAAATCTGCGCATTCAAGAGGAAACTCGAGCGCTGGTCAGGGCGAGTGAGAGTGGGGAGTCTCGATATGTTTTCTGAGCTGGACGACTTCATTGAGGAAAATGCACTTAGTGTCAAAACAGTGCAGAAGCTCATCACAGCGCACCTTCAGTCTCTCCTGGAACACTTCAACAAGTATTTTCCGGAGGAAACTGCTCCAGAGAAATATGACTGGATAAGATCACCATTCACCGTTACGAGGGCTGATCATCTCACATCCGACCTGGAGGACGCATTGGTTGAGATGTCAAGTGACAGAACCTTACAGGCAGCATTTAACACCAAGACGCTGGCGGAGTTTGGGATTTCGTTCGAGAGGGAATACCCACAGCTGTCCAAGGCCGCTATGCATCTCCTGATTCCATTTGGCTCCACTTGTGCGAAAAAACGTTCTCAGCACTGACCTACATAAAAAATAAATACAGATCGCGGCTAAACGTGGAGGAGGATCTACGAGTGGCCGTCTCTAAAATAAAGCCCAGAATGGACTTGCTCTGCTCCAAGAATATTGCCCACCCATCTCATAAGGTGTGTTTAAGAAATGTAAATAATAGGCTAAAATGCAGCAATAAGTTGTCTGTTGCACGTTGTAAGCGCACAGATCCTGTGTTTGTCAGACAAGACTTACCTGCGCACTTGTTTATAATTGTATGTTCACTCAGCCCTGCTGTTTAAAGTTTCCCTGTATTCTGGTTGTATTTTATTTCTCAAATTACTATAAAATAATTTCATCTCTGTTATGAAACAGGCTGTTGTTATTTTATTTTGTGTTGTATTAATGCCCGTTTTGCATAGGCCAGGGGTAGGCAACCTTTACTATCGAAAGAGCCGTTTTGCCCCCTCTTCCCCCAAATCAAATTTGTCTGGAGCCGCAAAACATATTTGATAACACAGATTATAAAGTTTTATATATAGTTATACTATATATATTAAAACTATAGTATGTTGCATTTATGAAAGTATAGAACGACAATAAATAAAACTGTTGACCTTTTTTTTGCTTTTTTTACCTGTGACAACAAAGGAAAATACCAAAATCGTCTGAAGAGAAAAAAATACACGTGCAAATATAAGCCTACTTTGAAATAAATTAAACACAGAACTATGCGCCTATTTGAGTCCTCCCCATATATGTGTGTATATGTATGAAATGTATAAAATAAGAAGTACTCTATTTTGAAATAATATTATATAGCTGCAGCCTAATAGCTTAAAAAGATATAATTTAGTTGACGAAATATTAAAACTAAACATGAGAGCAGGTCGGACTGGAGGCGGACACAGAAACTCGGTACAAACCACCAGTAGCTTCTGCTCTGTTCAAGAAGCTGCGGCGCTGATCTCTGAGCAGCTGTGACCAGAGAGACTGTGTTTTCACTGTTTCAACTGTTAAGAAGCAGTCAGTCACTGATCAGCTGCTTCACGTGAACGAGCTCTGATCTCACTGTGTGCGTCGGTCGAGTGAGCGGGGCCCCTTGGCCTGTGTGTGCGCGCGCTGTCTGGGAGAACAGACACGCACGCACGCACGCACGCACGCATAGTGCATGTGCGTGGCTGTGCGCAACATTATAAACCACCTCCAGTGTCGTTGGGGGTCGCCGGTCTCTGGCACCGTTATTTTGGGGGTCGCAGGCTGAAAAGTTTGGGAACCCCTGCTCCAGAATATA
This sequence comes from Limanda limanda, assembly GCF_963576545.1. NCBI lineage: Eukaryota > Metazoa > Chordata > Actinopteri > Pleuronectiformes > Pleuronectidae > Limanda > Limanda limanda. Next base: position 8,976,704 of record NC_083647.1, on the reverse strand, counting down.
GTACCAGTGCAGGGCAGAGTCAGGAACCTGTGACATTCAGGTGCCCTTTATGCACAAATCAGCATCCTTTTTCGGAGTCTGTTCTCCTCAGCCACATAAGATCACACTTAAAAAAACACGAAATGGTACTTTGCCCCTACAAAGACTGTAACTACAGCACAAATGTGTACTCTTCATTCAACTCCCATAAAAGCAGAGTGCATCAAGCAAATCTTGCATCAGACTTTCGTAATGACATTGTCTCTGAGCATACTCAGAATCCTCAGGCCACTGGCTCCGTTGTCACTTGTGATTTGAATGAGGAGTGTCCAGGTAATAGCACTGACATACTGGACGAAGAGCAGCATGATAGCTTTGAACTAAAAAACCAGCTCAAACTTAATTTAGCTTCTTTATTTTTGAAGATGCAGGCTATCCTTCATGTGTCAAACACAGCCACACAGGAAATAGTGGACCAGCTGAATCAGATCTTCTCTTTATCCCAGCCATTGATCAAGGAGGCAGTTAGTGATATATTGGAGAGCCATGGTCACAATATCACAGATTCCACACTCAATGAAGTTGTCAGTGCTGTCATGGACTCTAATGTTGTATATAGTGCTACCTCCAAAAGGTGCAGAGCTGTCCTCTTCCAAGCGAAGAAAGACATTTGTCGAGCACAACTATCCAATGGTCATCCCGGTAGAGTACCATTTAGAAGCATCTGGTCATACCATCATGTATGTTCCAATCCTACAAATGATTCAGGAGTTGTTTAAAAACACTGATATTCTCAACAAGATTCAAGAACCTAATTCTGAGCCTGGTCATTATGTGTCATATCGTGATGGCTCTCATTTCCATGAAAATAAGTTACTCTCAAAAGAAATAACTAAACATAGCAATCCAGCTATATATTGATGACCTTGAAATTGCTAACCCTCTTGGCACATCACGTAAAATTTACAAACTTTGTGCATTATACTGGGTCATTGCCAATCTGCCGCCCAAATACAGATCAGCAATGCACACTAGGGCTGCAACTAACGACTATTCTGATAGTCGATTAGTCACCGATTATTGAAACGATTAATCGACTAATCGGATTATGAATGACACAAATTCTCAATTGCTCTTTTTTAGCAAACAGCTTTTAAATTTAGCTTGAGGTTGTTCGAGGCATGTGATGACTGAAAATAAAGGCAATAAAAATTTATACTTCATTCAAAAAAAAATGTCTTTTAATAAACTTTGTTGCATATAAGGGTACTGCTGACACAAAAGCAAAGACAAATCAAGTTTTTGTCCATTTAAAACCAAGGACAGGCAAAGTGCTAATAAAACAAATAAATTAAAAATCAAGTATTCATTTTTCCTGTTAACAAAAATGACAGGGAAAGTAACAGCAATAAAAACATCAACAAACGAAACTACAGTCTTCTTCAGACTAAATAATTGTAATTAAAAAAAGACGTTTGTCAGGCAATAGGATAACATAATGCTTTTAAACTCGTTAATAAAAAGTTTAAACCATATTTTTGTAATGGATGCTAGAATCCTGCGCGCAGGTATATACGTGTATATTTAACATCTGACAGAGGCGAGTCCGCATCGTCTCCGTTACGAAGTCACACATGACTCCTCCTCCTCAAATGTGCGTGTCCTGCTTCCATGCAGAGCAGGTCCTCTGTACAGATACTGCAGGTAGTTTTTTTCGGGCTGTTACAGCTGAAGTTCTCCGGAACTTTTTACTTTCTGGTGCGCAATGCTGCTGCAGCGGAGGCCGCCATCGGACCGTGTTTTGACGCTATTGCACATGCGCGACTTTCAGAGATAGGAAGGGAGCGAGATGGCTCACTCCTCAGCTGCTTTCATCAGCACCTCCGCTAAAACGACGTTTAGTTCCGCTGCGCGGCACGAGAAACACGTGCTATGACGTAACCAACGAATCATCGACTAGTAAAAACGTCGGCGACTATTCCTGTCATCGATTTTTGTCGACGACGTCGACTAATCGTTGCACCCCTAATGCACACTATACAACTGGCTGTGCTTGCGAAAGTAACGGACCTCCAGAAGTATGGGTATGCAGTAGGGATGTCACGAGAACCGATACTTACGATACCTGTCGATACTAAGATAACAAAACACAGACGATGCCCATATTTTGAAGTACTGTAGACACCGTGAGCTTCGATGCCAGCTGTTAGCAACTTAGCATTAGCATCGGTGCTGCGCCAGTCGACGTTTACATTCAGAAAACCAAGACGGCAACTGCGGCTGCAGCGTTCGCCCCACCTTGACTTGTTTATTAAAAAGGCACAAAGAGTCGTGTATGGAAGAACTTTGGGTTTGACGCCGGGTTTACACCGGACACGGAAGCAGCGCCGCCGCGTCGCGCTAATCCCTAGCGCGCCGGTGCTTGGTTGTTTACACCGGAAGCTGAAGCGGCGCATGGGAGTGGATGGGAGCCAGCTGTTATCTAAGGCTTGGTGCTGCGCTTACGAGTCGCTTTGGCGTCGCTTCAGCGTCCGGTGTAAACCCGGTGTGAGGCAGATATATCATTTAATGCATAACGTGTCTCACAACAAAGCGTCAGCGGCATTGAACTACTGTATATGACATTAACAACATCGAAAGAATGCACTTTTTTTTTTACCGTGGTATCGAAATTGGCATCGAGAATCGTGTTATTTCACTGGTATTGGCACCGACTACTGAATTTTTGGTATCGTGACACCCCTAGTATGCAGCTATACTTGCTCCATTTGTGCGTGATGTTCACACTCTTGAACAAGATGGTGTGTTCATTGAATCGTTAGGTAAAAATGTGAAAGGCACCATCTTTTGTGTTTCTGCCGACAATCTGGCTGCTCATGGATTAGGTGGCTTTATAGAGTCATTCAAAGCAAAGTATGTTTGCAGATTCTGTATGGCCACAAGTGAACAGTTTCAACAAACCGAAGTTAGAGTGGAACAGTTTGTTCCAAGATCCAAAGCCAGTCATGACCTTCATCTACAAAACGTCCTAGAAAGTGACATTCTGAGCAGCCAATTTGGTGTTAAATGTGATTGTGTCCTGCGTGAGTCCCTGAACTACTTCCATCAAATCACGGGTCTTCCTCCAGATATACTTCATGATCTTCTGGAAGGTATTGTTCCTGTTGAGCTTTCTCTTTGTATTAAAGAAATGATTTGGCTGAAGTACTTCACTTTAGAGTATTTGAACCAAAAGATAACTTCCTTTCCATATCAGCACACTGATAAAGTAAACAAACCTAAGCCTATTCCTAAGACATTCATGACTCGGAGAACAATCGGAGGTAATGCGCATGAAAATGCCACTCTGCTTAGACTACTGCCATTACTTGTAGGTAGTAAAGTGCCAGAGGGCAATGTTGTATGGGCAGTTTTGATGGAATTAAAAGAAGTGGTGGAACTAGCATTGTGCCCATCTTTTACTGATGAAACCTTGGATTATTTTGTGTGCAAAATCAGTGATCACAGACAGATACTGCAAGAGGTTTTCCCTGACTTTAGGCTGCGTCCTAAACACCACTATGTGGAACATTACCCCAACCTTGTTAAGTGCTTTGGGCCCCTAGTACATGTTTGGACGATGCAATTCGAGGCCAAACATCGCTTCTTCAAAAGAGTGGTCCATGACTCTCAAAACTTCAAAAATATATTGAAGACACTCGCAATCAGACACCAGCACATGATGGCATATCATCTTGGCGCACCATCATTTTTCAAGCCGAAAACACAAACATCCAGTGTTGAAACTGTCTTGGTTTCTGCTCTACCAGAGGTAGCTCAGGCTCACATTAGAGGACTAACTGCTGATGATACTGTCTACCACACATCAAAGGTGACCATTGATGGCATTGAATATATCAGTGGAATGTTTGTGTCAGTTGGAGTTAGTGGGGGACTGTCTAAATTTTGCAAACTAGCACAGATCTACCTTGTGAATCAGAATGTTTCTTTTCTCTGTTGTGATTTTGACTCCTGGTATGTAGAGCACCTTTGGTCTTATGAGCTTTCAGCCACACAGACAAGCCTGTCCATCCACCAGCAATCTGACTTCAATGATTCAGTCCCACTCTCTGCATACAAGATAGACGGATTGCTGCTGTTGACGCCAAAGAGGTTCCTACGAGTGAGACAGAATTGAGACGACTCATTGGTAAGTAGCTCTATTAATAATACCTTTTTTAAATACAAAAATGTGTGCATCAATCAGTGCGTAGTCTGTATTTTGTAAGCGCAATCTTTTAATCCCTCAATGTTTCTTTGTTTTTTTAGTGCAATGGCAGCTGAAGCTCCGGAAATGATCCTCCGTGTCATTGAGGCAGACCGTGTTATAAAATTAAAACTCAGCACCCGGCCTAGCTCTGTGGACGAACTAATCAACATTTTGAAACACAAACTAGAATTGGACAATTACTTTACTTTACACTATGAAGATCCAGACTTTGATGGAAAACTTACTTCCCTAGTTGACATTAACGAGTTGCCACAAAAAGCTGTTCTCCATATTTCACTTTCACATGATTCCAGTTCTGTTGCATCAACTGATACACTCTCAGATGTGTCATCCCCAGAACGTCTAAGCAGATGGCCTTCAGGTCCTTTTCCGATTCCCACATTTTCATTTGTTGTTGAGCTAATGCTTAGAGAAGGCAATAAGGAATTTGAGAAAAACGGAACCCCTCTTCGGCTGGCTAGGGACCAAAAGCATGATATTCAGGAGCAACTTGCTTCTTCTATATATGGTTTTAAAGCTTACCCAAGTGATAAAGAGTTAGCTAGGGCAGCTGAAGCTCTTGTGGCCAAACATCCGTGTTAGGAAGCAGGATCTGTTAGTGGATGGAATGGCTGGAAAAACAGCATCAAGTTTAAAATGGGCAATTACAGGACCAAGATGAGAAAGGTCGGCTGTCTAGAGGTCACAGTAAATGCTGGAAAAAGAAGCTGAACAAACCCTAACAATGAACCTTCACACACTAACATCAAATGACCCAAGCGGGCAGAAGTTAACTTTCTGCCGAACTTTCCCCAAGGAGAAGATCCCTCAAGTCTTGAACATTTGAGGGAAGTTATTGTTGAAGAAGTTAAGAAGACTGAGAGAAACCTTCCTCTTATTAGTAAGATGATGCAGACCACATTTGCCTTGCGGCGACAGACCATAGTGATATCCTGCCCACCAGTGAAACAGCTCTTGGACCTGTGGCCTGCTCTTCGCATGCAGTCTGAGGTAATATGGATTGATTTTTTTACCTGTTCTGCTTTGCCAATAATGTCTTAATCTTAATATGTACCATTTGGTGGCAAATTATTCTATGTGTTGTTTTGCATTATAATCAACTAATCATAATTACTGTGCTGTGTGAACTGCCCCTTTTCCTCTTCTGAATTGTAGGTGTTTACGAATTCCAGCGGATAACCAACCAGAACCTGCCTAACACATTCTACGCCGAACATGATCGCCACACTCCTCGTTTGATGGCTTTATTCCGACAAAAGGCTTCTAGAACTGGAAAGAATGCAGATGCTTTGGCTGAAATTTTCAAAGTCCATGATGAACAGGTGATTATATAGATCACAAATTAACTCTTTATTTTATGCCGGTAATAGGTGCCATGATCAACATTTTTTCACAACATTCATTTTAATCTCCATAGGTATTACATGATATCTACTCAAGGCGTACGACTGTTCTCCATGCCCTTCCTGTGTATCTGCGTGAAGATACCTCCGGATTTTTCCAAACATGTGTGGTAAGTCTAATTATATAAATATCAGGCCCATTCTATATTAACCATTCATATTTAAATTTTTGATAGAACACCACATTTGTCAATTTCTATTGACATGCCAAAGGGTTTTGCTTGCCACACCCTTATTGCCCATGGTGTTTCAGTGGATGTAATTAGTATATGATCTCTCTGTCTCAAATTCTTTCAGGATGGTTTGGATGAGCCAGATATTGGGGATGCGTCAGTTGTTCTCCTTACAACCATCAGTGACAATTCAATGAGTCGAGTTCACTACCAACCAGAGAAAATCTCAGTTGTCCTAGAGGGTGATGTGGTGGCCACCCTCCCAAGACTCGCTGATGCCTTTCTGGTAATGTTCGGCCTTACCTATGCACTACATCTCAGCTATCCCAAAGGACTGACCAACACCTTCGAATTCACTCAGAAAATTTTACTTGGTCTGGAAGAATGTAAATTGTCACCCAGACTGCAGTCTTTGAAGAATGACTTGATGGGACATGTGTAGAACTGGAAGATCTGAAAAGAAATAATGGAATCATCTGGCTCATTTAGTTAAGAGCCTGATCCATAACATAATAATGTTACTGTCTGTGTTAACTGTTGTTCAGCTGTTAATGTTCAAATTGCTGCTCTATAAGTTGTCAAACACTTGTTGCTACCTCACTGGTTTGCATCCAGATGGCACAGCGTGTGCATATGCAATTTTTGTCTCATCTCATCTTCATCCGCTTATCCGGGGTCGGGTCGCGGGGGGAGCAGCTCAAGCAGGGGGCCCCAGACTTCCCTTTCCCGGGCCACATTGACCAGCTCTGACTCTGGAGTCTCACTGTTAAGAGCCACAACATGATAAGTTAATTGTCTGTGTTGATTGTTCAAATTGCTGCTGTACTCTAGGCTTTCAGCCACCTTGCACAAATTACACACTGCCTTTGTAATTTTACATTTAAAAGTGAAACATTGCCATTTTTACATAGATGTTGACGCAGTATTTATGGTTAATGTTATCAATTCAAGCAATAATTTCCTCAGTGCTGTTATATTGATCAAGAAAAAAGGAAACGTTAGGTCTTCCGATCACAGAGCTATGTAGGCTATGCTCATGTCGACGACATCACTGATACAGGAACAACAGATTTAGCAGTTAGGGCGATATGGCACACACTGAGGAATTTATTGTACCAATTGGCTATGTTTACCATCACCACTGATTGGAAATGCAGTGGCAATGTTTCCTTTTAACATTGTTGTGAAATGGGTTGTATTAAGAGTTATGGTAGATTTAAACCTAAAGTATGTTCCACATTGCCTTTGCACATGTTGATAGTTTCAGAGATATGAAGAGCTGCTGCCTTACATGTAAACTACAAGGTTTACAAAAATGGCTCCAATTGTGCCTTTGTAATTGTTGTTTTTATGTAAATGGTTGTTGTTTGGTTTTAAATATTCATTTGGTTGCAGTCTTTGCAAGACAACCTGTGAATAGAAAAAAGCCAAACTTTGATGTTTGATATTTTACAAGTTGGTAGTACTAGTAGTTTTTTGAGTTTCGCAAAGACAATTGTTTTGATTTGTACTAAATGGTATCATTGGAAAATAAACTAATAAACATTGAGTTTATTGAACACAAAAATACTTGGGTGTCTACACTATAAACTATTCAGTTCCGTTAACTTATTGCAATGAGCAATACAAATTTATATTTTTTGAGTTAATGTTACTGAAAACATTTGAGTTTGCTTATGGGTATTTTTAAGTACTGTTCCTGAAAATATTTGATTTAGCTTAATCAGTAATTTTGTTTAACTGTAATCAAAAAGTATGTGTACCCTCAACTTCAAATATTCAAACTCCCATTAACTCAAACTTTTGAGTTTTTGAGTACTGCTTACTTAGTCGGGCTTTCAGTGTATGACATACAGGGATTTTGGTGTTTATGTGTCACAGCATTCCTTTGAAATCAAGTATCTCACAAATAGGGTCTATTGTTATTAATATGACAAAAGAGTGATGTAGAAAATATACTAATTTTAAAATATGCCTGTATCATAACTATTCACACGTTAAGTGTCTGTTTTTCAGGATGAGACGAAGCAGTCTGGAGGACTTTTTACACAAAAGGAGACAAAACGCATGAACACCCCAGATGTGTGCTGAGCTTTCTAACAGCAGCTTGCAGATGATTATCAAGGACATGTGACCCCTGGCTGCAGTGGAGGCTCAAAGCTCCTAATCCTTGTATCGACACATTTCATCAACTTAACCAACCAGACATCGTTTTAAACGTATCATTCCCTTTAAGGAGCGTTAGTTGGATCAACTCGTGTTAGCAGAGCCGATGCTAGCTAGCGTGAGCCTGTGAGCGGCTCCTCCAGGGACTTACCAACTCTGTGCAGCCGGAGTTCGGGCTTCATCACGGCATCGAGCAGCCTCCTCTCGCGGTAGATCTCCCGCTCTGAACGCTCCATTCTGTCTTCATACACCGCCATGGTTTCCTCAAACACCGAGACAATCTCCTCCGCTGCCGCCGCTAGCCGCTCGGTTAGCATCGCTCTCAGCGCCGGGACTTGAGTCGTTTCTCCTCCTTTCTCCACCTGCAGCAGAAAGTCTTCAGCGGCTGCGCTGATCCGCTCATGTACCGACACCCGCAGCAGCTGCACGTCGCACATGTTGCTCCTCTTTGTGCACTTTGAGTCTCGGAGAGAACAGAGCTAGCAAGTGGCTGTAAACAGAGACACCGAGCTCACAGTGTTGCCAACTCCTCAGTAAGGAAAGTAGATATTGGCTGATCTAAAAGTCGCTAGATGACGTCATCGCGTAATTTGCATAATTGTAATGGTCGCTGTAGGACGTACAAAAAGTGAGAAAAAAATACCCTAAATATGTTTAGAACTACAAATGAGCTTTCTTCTACGGAAGCGTATTGCATTCACTTGAAAATTATATTCTGTTTATTTGAGATAATTATAGGTTCTCAATAAAATAAAAAATAAAAAACAGAACCTTTTTTCTTGAAGTGAATGCATTACACTTCCCCATTCTTCTGTTGATTCTTGTTTTTGAATTGTTATCTTGCCATTGAAAAAGTAACTTCATGACTTTAATGCTGTGTCCTGACCCACATACAAAATATATTTTGTCCTATATTGTTAAATGTTAGAATATCAATTTTAATCAAAAGGCTGTTAAGTGGAGTGGAATTCCTAGCTCTGCGTCCAACCCTCCTCCTTTATCCGGGCTTGGGACCGGAAAAATTATCCTAAAGAGAGACTCTGGCAGAGCGATTTTTTTTTTTTCTTCTTAAGTTGGAAAGGGTTCAGTTTCACAACGTTCCCCACCAGAGTTGTGGAAATGTTTCGATGCTTAGATGCATCACGATGATGAGTATCATTTCCTGGCCGACCTGTTCATGAAGTTTAATGATGCTGTGTTTTATTCCATTATATTATTTGTATTTATACTTTTAATTTAAAAGGTGTATTTCCATTTATCCAACGTTCTGATGTAAGAATGTTTCCTTTTTACAGTTGTCTGCCGTGAAAAAACGTCGTGCCTCCGGAAGGTGCGGATGTATTAATTTAAAAGCAATAAATTAAAGTTACATTGTTTGTGTCATTGAGTTGTGTCAGTCTAAATCTGCTTTCAAACATGAACAGAACTCTGGAGAAGCTCAGGACATTCTCCAGAGGGGCTGTATATGTGAACGCAAATGTCCTTCTGCTGTCCCTCCAGTAAAAAGTGGAGTGTGTTTGGTGTCAAGACGAGAAAGAAGTCAATTGTTTCTTGTCTGGGTGATGTGCTCTCCAGATGTCTATCATAGAAATTGATTATGTTCTTCCCTGATACATACCACATCTGTTCAACAGTTCAGTTTTGTGGTGCTCCGGCCCGTAGTTTTTGGGTAATCTTTGTTTATAGCCAACAAATTTACAGACAGGAGTGAAAACATAACCTCCGTGGTGGAGGGAACTATGTGACTGTTGTGGGGATGAGACGTGGTAGTATACACCCTGCCTTACCAGTTCAAATCATAATTGTGACTTAAATATGTGGATTTATTATTAAAAATTGAGCTAAACCCATTTTCCTCCCATGTATTTCTTGTTAGATTATGTTGCAGATATTAAGAAGACCACATCCCGCTTGGGATTCATTCCTGTCATCATCATCATCATCATCATCATCATCATCATCATCATCATCATCATCATCATCATCATCATCATCATCATCATCATCATCATCATCATCATCATCATCATCATCCTCATCCTCATCATCATCATCATCATCATCATCATCGTTTCCTCCGTTATTGTGCTTGTTGGTTTGATCTACTTCAGACCAAAGAGGTATGTAAAGTGTTCATAATAACACACATTGTCCTCCTGTGGCATGTGTTCAATGATATTTTCATGGAAGGACCTGCTTTTACTCTCCTATGAACATGAAGGACGTGGAAGCACCAGCACCAGTGGGACAGTAGAGGGACCTTCACCTGTTAACCAATCAGCCTTTTGATCCAATCAATCTGTCCATTTAATCTCTAAATCTGTTTCTACTGCTGAGAACTACATTTATGCTTCATATCCATCACTGCTGTGTTCAACTGGACACGACAGACTCTCTCCTTTACCAGCTGGAACCACACATGGCCTCGTATTACATCAGGTTTGAAACTTTTTCCTCTGCCCATTTGCATTGGCAAAAAACACATTTTGATAGGCCCAACATTGACAATGTTTACATGGACAGCAATAGTATGAATATTAACCTTATAATGAATAAAGGCAGCTGGTAACTGCCATATGTTCATGTAGCGATTGATATGTCGATATATATACATAATGTGACTTAAGTCAGAATACTCCACACGTCTTGATTTGATTATTACTCATGCCGGTCATACACTGTGCTATTTTATTTGAGCCAGATTTTGACCAGATTTCTCAGTTGCGTGACATATTTTAAAATCTGAGCAATTTTCAGCTTCGTCTTGCGTGTTTTATTGTGTTGTTTACAAGGGGTCCGGGTTTGAGAAATTTTATTCAGCTGCGTCAGGCTCTTGCACTCAGGTTGGTTTCCCCATAATCAGCACATTTTCTCTCACCGAGTCGCATGAAATGGGAAAACAGAATAGTAGGAAATTGTCTAAAGCAATTGAACAGCAGCAAGGCAAAAGGAGATAAAGGGGTTCTGACAGTACAGTCATCAGTGTAGGTCATGATCAATTTACAATATTGTTGCCTCAAATGCAGTCTGTTTGCTTTCTTCAAAGATGGCCAAATCTTTGTCTTCCAAGATACTTGTGAATCTGAATACTGATGCCTCTGGTACACAGAGTGACACACATGATCAAGGCAGCATGTTTCTCCCTTGTTCACATATCAGCAAACAAACCTTGAATTCTTCCTCAAACAGGAAATGCAACGTAGAGTCTGAGCAGTCAGATAGTGTCGTGAGCTGTGACTTTCCATCTCAGACAATCTACTCGTACAGTGTAAATTTAACATAATTTCTAAATTCACATGTGTATGCCCAGCTTTTTTAATAGAGTAACCTCATAGGGGTTAAGGTAATCAGAAAATGCTGTTCCGGTTGATATTAGAATATTGGTGTCCATGTAAATGTGGCCTGTAATGATAATAGCTCAGCAGAGAGCTGTGACGTATTGGTGAACAAGTGAAAAGTTCTTCACGCTGTGGAAGCTGAATGGACTCTTTGCTGTGCCAGCGTGTGAACGTTGAGGACCAGACAAAGCCCAGTAGCAATGCTGTAGCTGCCCCAGGAGCCTGTTACATTCCTCCTCTGGATGAAATAAAGTTTTGTCCCCCTCAAGCCTTTTATATGATAAAAGACATTTTGAGAGAAATAATCAGCCAGTGCCCCCCCCCCCAAAAAAAACCCCCAGATTAATTCAACCAGGGTTTGTGATGTCACAAACCTAAGAAACCAATCCTGTGAACTTAAGGCATTGTAAGGTAATTTGGTTGAATTTTCTCATTAAGAAAATTTGGAATATTTGTAGGTTTAGCTTTAGGCGGAGTAATCAGCTACTTGAGTCGGACTTAAACATGAACGGAAGCTGTGGAAGCTGGGAGAGTCTCAACATGAGGGAGGACCCCCCAACTGCCCTGTAGCACTGCAGTGACCCATCTGAATGTTGTAAATGTATCCCTTCGATAATAGAATACCTTTATTAATTATAAGAACTATTTTCTATTATATGCATTTATAAGATTTTATATATAGAAATATATTTATACTTATAATGTTGCATGATACACTAAATGTAGTTATATCATATGATTAACTACTTTCATATGCAGAATCAGATATAAATATATTTGTTTTGTTTATATTCTGAAAAGTATATTTTATACTTATATATATGCTGAACAGTTTGGATGCAATATTGAACAGTGCTTTTTTTAATTGAGTGAAATGTACTGTAGATGTATTATTGGATTGGATTCCATTCAGTTGTGAGGTTTGTGTGAACAATCATTGTTTGAGTCCTTCTGGTGCCCCTCTGAAGAAATGTTTATTTTATATCTTAAAGAATCATGTCCCACTTTCTTCCTTTTCATGTTAAAAAACCTTGAGAATAAAATGGATCAATCAGCAGTTGCTTTTGTTTTGTATTGTTGTCAAATGAAACAGTAGGTTTCCATAGTAACAGGAGTGTGACTCACACCTGGTGATTTGTCTCAGAGAATGAAGGGGCAGGTAAAGTTGTGTGCTCATGTGTGGTGAGAAAACTTGTGACAGGAAGTGAGGGGAATTCTTTCTCTTGTGCTCTCTCTCACCTACAGTAAGTAATAGTTATTAAATAATGATTTAAAGCTGCTGTAGATGTGATCGCTGGCAAAACAGTTGATCTTAGAATCTCATACTCGGGATGTTCAACTGATCTGCCCTGTGATTGGTCAAAGTCTCCTGCCAGGTCTTCCTAGTGGAGGTGCAGAAGTCTTGTTTTCTCTCAGATCCCTTGATTTACTTTATGCTGAAACATTATTGTGAAATTATTACTAAATAACACCAAAAATATGTTGGCTACTTTGATTAAACAGTAATTTATAAAACCCAGTAAGTCACCTGTGAGTCACTGGGGTCATGACTTTAAGTTTATTAGGCGATATTGTGCGACAGCTTTCCGGTGACATAACTATGTTATCGTTAATAATCTCTGGGTGTAAACATGCAGGTCAGCCAATGAGACTGAGCATGAAGTAATTACACTTCACTGACGACAGATATTTGAGCGTGGCAGAGTCTTAGTCACAGGAAATGTTTGTGCAATGTGGAGGTTTTCCCTTGTAAAGAGAAAGTTCAAAACAATTTAAAGTCATTAATCTGAAGTCATTCATAAAAATCAATGGGCCTGGTTCCCTAACATGGGCACAGAAATGTTCTACTTACTCTTACAGACTTCAGAAGCCAGAGTAGGAGCTAGTTCCACAAATGAGGAGCCTGGTAGCTGAAGGTTCTACCTTCTGTTCTACTCTTACAGACTTGAGAAGCACAAGAGAACCTGTGCTTTGGGAGTGAAGTAATCTATTTTGATAAAGGTTTTATAACCTGTTTGATAAACAAAGGGGCTTGATTGTTAAGGGCCTTATATGTGAGGAGTAGGATCTTGAATTATATTCTGAGTTTTACAAGGAGCCAATGCAGAGAAGCTAAGACAGCAGTAATATAATCTCTCCTTCTGGAACACTCGTGCTGCAGCATTTTGGACCAACTGGAGGATTTTCACAGACTATCTGTGGCATCCTGATGATAAAAAATTACAGTAATCCAGTCTAGAGGGTAACAAATCTATGAGTTTTTCAGCATCCTTTGAGACAGGATGTTCCCAATGTTCATAATATTATGCAGGTGGAAAAAAAGCTGTCCTAGAGACTTGTTTTATATAACTGGTTCCGCACAGTGGAGAAAGAGGCCAAACTAATACCAAGGTGACTATCTGCTCAGACAGTGTTTCTCTGAGATGTTTAGGGCCAATTACAATGACCTCAGTCTGAATTTAGAAGTAAGATGGTGTGGGTCATTCAGCCTTGATGTTCTTGAGACATTCCTGAAGTTGAACTAAGTGATTACATTCATCAGGCTTCATAGATAAGTGGAGCTGGGTGTCTTCTGCATAACAACAGAAGTGTAGGTGATGCTTTCTGATGATGTTGCCTAAAGGAAGCATATATAAGGGAAAGAGTATCAGTCCAAGGACAGAACCGTGTGGAACTCCATGACTAACTTGTCTGTGCATTGAGGAGTCATTGTTAACATTAACTAAATCTATCTGATAAATATGTTTTAAAACAGTTGTGACGGGAATTTTTGTATTTAGATATGTTTAACGAATCAAATTACATTTATATAGAAGAAGGTTACTGAAAGATATATTTCTGTGATTCAAGGCTTTAAGTCAAGGGAGTTGCTAATAAACTTAGAGGTGTCGCTAAGCACACAACAGGGGTCACTGAAGGAGATGATGCTTCAGAGGCTCTGGGGTGTGACAGACCAGAGACCGGGGTCTTTGGAAAACAGGTTTACAGGCAAGAGCCTCTCTTGAGTCTGAGCAGAATCAACATGCCATTGTGTTGTAAAACTTCAAGGTAAATCATTTGTAGATTGAGGGAGACCAGATGTCTGACATTCCCGGTCAGGACATCCAGAGAAGCTAATTGGTCTGCTGTATTCTGATGTGTGAGGAGGAGTCAAACCAGTATAAATGTATGCATTTCCCATTGTTCATTGCTATTGCCTCATATCTGTCACCGTGGTATGAGCTTTGAGCCACGACTGCAGTTGTTGAATTAAACTTCCAGAATGATAATTGTCTTGCTTGTCCTTGGGTATAGAAATTCCCATAACACAGTGTAATGACGTTCCTTTAATCCCTACATGTTGTTCCAGTCTCTGTAACAGAATGTTATGATCTACAATGTCAAATGCTGCACTAACATCCAACAGAACGAGCAGAGAGACAAGTCCATTATCTGATGCCATTAAAGGTCAATGGTAACTTTTTAACAGTGCTGCTTCGGTGCTGTGGTGATTCTTAATTCTGACTAAAACATTTTCAACAAACCATTACTGTTTAGGTAAACACAGAGCTGGATAGCTACAGCTTTTTCTAGGATTTTGGAAATGAAGATATAGAATAGAATTGATAGTCTATATTTAGCTAAAACATCTGGATCAAGAGTGGCCTTTTTAAGCATAGGTTTAATTACAGCTACCTTCAAAGCTTTTGGTACCTGGCCAGTTATCAAAGACATAATCCCTTTTAATATGGAACTCTCACTGCTTGCCTGTTTTACATGTATTGTCCATTTGATGGCACAGTAAATGAAGCACCATGAAGCTTTGGACCATGAATTAACCAATTTGATGGTGCTGATTTTGTACTTTGGTAATTCTAAATCTGAATAAAAACAAACCATTACTGTTTAGGTAATCACACAGCTGGTTAGCAACAGCTTTTTCTAGGAATTTGGAAATGAAGATTTGATATAGGTCTGTAATTAGCTAAAACATCTGGATCAATAGTGGCTTTTTCAATACCTTTTAAGAGGTTTAATTACCGCTACCTTAAGAGCTTTTCTTAAAGCTAATCTCCTCTTGTTTTCTTTCTTCTTTTTCAGTGGCGACAGCATCAAGGTTTGTTTTTAATGAGGCTGCTGTACTATTTATAAAGTTATCAAATAGTGTTGGAGTAAAGTTTTGATAACTTTCCTCTATTGTACTGATACATGTAACTGAGTCCTTGTTTACCTTAAATGTGCACTTTATAATTTTATTTTGTAGCGCCCTGTTTGGCAATTTTGTTTTTCAATAAAATAAAACATTTGCATAAAGCAAGCCAATCCACTTTTCCATGTTGATAAAAAGCATTAAAACGAAAATAAAGGGACATGTATAATAGATTAAATATTTTAATCGTTTGACAGCACTAATATAAATACAAATACATTACAGCCATGGCCACATTGTCTCTTCGGTTACTGATCAGTAAACACAGTGATTTAAAACAAACATATTTAATCGTGTGAACTGGTTAAGAACATACATATACAAACTGTGCAATGAAAACCTTTTAACCATAAACACGGACTAAATTATTAGTATATATATATACTATATGAAGCATAAATCAAATTGGTAGAAACATGGAATATCAACACAAATCTTTCATGTTATTCAATTAGTTATATTTTCTAGGGACATAAAAATGATTTAACTCTGATAAAAACAGGTTAAGGGGGATTCTAGATTATCGATTTACAACAGTGAGCTATTAATATGTATAATATGAATAGTTGCTGAGAAATCCGAATGAATCTTTTGCTACAAACGATGCAACTTAAATCTTTAACCACACAGAGAAAGTAAATTCATTCTCTCCTGTTTGACTACTCATATGCAGTTAGATTACCCATTAGTCAAAACATTTTACCACTCTAGGAGCAACTAAATGGTTTCTCTCCTGTATGAATCTTCATATGTTCAGTTAGATGGCCCCTTTTTCTAAATGTTTTACCACACTTAGAGCAACTAAATGCCTTCTCTCCTGTATGAATCCTCATATGTACAGCTAGATGGCACTTTAAACTAAATCGTTTACCACACTCGGAGCAACTAAATGCTTTCTCTCCTGTATGAATCCTCATATGTACAGTTAGACTGCCCCTTTGTCTAAATGTTTTACCACACTCAGAGCAAATAAACGGCTTTTCTCCTGAATGAATCCTCATATGTACAGTTAGATCACACTTTACTCTAAATCTTTTACCACACTCGGAGCAACTAAATGCTTTCTCTCCTGTATGAATACTCATATGTACAGTTAGATGGCCCTTTTGTCTAAATCTTTTACCACACTCAGAGCAACTAAATGCTTTCTTATCGGTTTTACATTTCATATCACTTAGAGGCTGTTTGTTATTTTTTGTATTTAAACCAGACTGAGGTTTCCTGTTCTGCATCCAATCATCTTCACTGTCTACAGTCTTGTCCTCAGTACCTTGTTGTAAATGTCCATCAGGACCTGAGATCCTGGCTGGTTCTTGTTCTCCACAATCCACTCTGTTCTCCTCAGTCTGACTCTGATGAAGCTGTGACAACTGAGGTTTCTCTTCATCTTCTTCACTCTTCACAGTGACAACAGTCAATGTGAACTTGATATCAGCCTGCTGAAGTTGTTGAAGCTGCTCCCCCTCCTGATGGGTCCACGGTTCCTCCTGTTCCTCTTTAATGTGGGGGGGCTCTGGGTCCTCCTGGTCCACAAGGGGGCTCCACTGCTGCTGCTCAGGGGGAACCTCTTCTTTATTCACCATCAGCTGCTGTATGTCTGCAGGACACACTGAAACACAAAGACACACATTTATGCCTTCTTGTAGGGATGATGTCATAAGGAGGAAGGAAGATGGCTGCGTCGAGTCAAAGATTGAATTCACCCAAAGAACAAACTGAAGCGAAAACACAAAAATGATGTATGAATCTTCATATGTAAAGTTAGAGATCCCTTGTGGCTAAATCTTTTACCACACTCAGAGTAACTAAATGCCTTCTTATCAGTTTTACATTTCATATCACTTCGAGCAGTGGTTCTCAAATGGGGGTACGCGTACCCCTGGGGGTACTTGAGATTTTTTTTAAATATATTTAAAATTAGCATCCATTCAAAATCCTTAAAAATGGTTATTTAATAATTATTCAATCAAATATAAGTGTAAGTTAATCAACTGAATTTTATATTCAGTAGGATATTCAATTTCATTATCCTAAATACCCCGAGTCTCCCCCATACCGATGGTTTGACCCAACCTGGCACGAGCCACCTGTCATCACCTGTCATCACCCGTCATCAGTGACCCATTGAAAACCCAAACAATGGAGTCGTGGTTGAAACGTCGCAGCAATGCCGCTGAAAACACGGAGGGACAAGTGCCAAAGAAGGCGAAACCAGAGGCGGCAAAATTCCGTCAATATTCAGAAGAATATGTTTTAATGGGATTTACTTCCACGAGTTGCCACCCACCCATGGCTTTGTGTTTGTTCTGTGGGGAGAGATTATCTAACAGTGGCATGAAGCCAGCACATCTTCAACGGCATCTCCAGACCAAACATGCAAGTCACGTTGGTAAGCCACCTGAGTTTTTTTAGAGGAGACTTTGTGAATTCACGTCATCTCAAGAGACGATGCGGAAAGCCTCCACGACATCAGCGAAAGCCCTGGAGGCCTCTTATGCGGTGTCTTTGCTCATAGCTAAAGCAAAGAAACCATTCACGATAGCCGAAGACCTGCTCCTTCCAGCCGCTGTCGTGCTGGCTGAGACCATGCTGGACACAAACGCAGCAGAGAAATTAAAGACTGTGCCTTTATCAAATGACTCTGTGTGCCACAGAGTAGATAGAATGGGAACAGACATTGTCGAGCAAGTTGTGGGAAAACTTAGCGACCCTTTTTCACTCCAGCTGGATGAATCCACAGATGTCAGTGGAAATGCACAACTTGTTGCTTTTGTGAGGTACATCGACACGGACGACATTTATGAGCACACATTATTCTGCAAAACCTTGGAGGGTAGAACAACAGGAGAGGACATTTTTGATGTTGTTAACCCCTTCTTCTGTGAAAACGACATGAGCTGGAAATCCTGCAGCAGCATCTGCACGGATGCCGCAGCATCAATGACGGGCTGCGCGAGAGGACTCATAGCGCGCATTAAAAAAGAAAACCCCGACGTGAAGTAGACTCACTGTGTCGTACACAGGGAAGCATTGGCGTCCAAGAAAATGAGCCCTGTGTTACATGACGTTTTGAACGACAGCATCAAAGTGATCAACTTCATAAAGTCAAGGCCACGTAATGCACGCATGTTTCGCCGCCTCTGTGAAAACATGGGTGCTGAACACACACAACTGCTGCTGCACACAGAAGTGCGCTGGCTTTCTCGAGGGAGAATACTCAACCGGCTGTTGGAATTACGATCTGAAGTATACACCTTTCTGATCGAGCACAGATATCCCTATGCCACCTTGTTCCAGGACACAGACTGGCTTGGAAAGCTGTGCTATCTGGCGGATATTTTCAGCAAACTGAACGAACTGAATATGTCTCTGCAGGGCAAGGATACCAGCATTTTAAACCTGTATGACAAGGTGGGTGGCTTCCTGAAGAAAGCAGAGCTGTGGAGAAGGGCCTCTGCACAGGGGGATTTCACCTGCTTTCCACAGGTGGATCATTTTCTCTCTAGTGAGGATGTGGACAAAGCTCCAGTCAAGTCAGTCGTAATGGGACATTTGACCAACTTGATTCAAGATTTTCATTCCTACTTCCCTGACATGGAGGAGAAATCTGCACAGCTGGATTGGGTGAGAAACCCATTTTTCTTGTCCGAAGGAAGCGGGAGCAAACTGCCAGTCACTTATCAGGAAAAACTCCTGGAAGTGTCATCTGACCGTGGCCTCCAGATGAAATTTGCCACATCCACACTTGCACAGTTTTGGGTCTGTGTGAAGCAGGAGTACCCTGACCTTGGACAGACAGCTTTGGAGCAGCTACTACCCTTCGCCTCCACATATTTATGTGAGACCTACTTCTCTGCAATGACTGTTATCAAAACAAAGCAGAGAAACAGACCGTGCCTGGAGAAGAGCTTGATCACAGCAGTTGCTTCCCTGCCACCAAGACTGAAAAAGATCCTCAGTGAAGCACAAGCACAAGTGTCTCACTGAAATGTAAATGCAAAAGCAAATCTCTTTTATGTGCACAAATCTCTATTTATAATTGAGGTAATTATTTATTTTTTGTGAAGTGTTTATAATTAAGTTCAGTTTGAGAACATGTCTTTGTTATGATCCTGAAAGAGGGCACTTTAAGTTGATAATTCTTTTTAAGTGCACAAATCTCTATTTATAATTGAGATAATTATTTATTTATGTTTTTAGTTAAGTCTTTGGTTATTTTTTATATCTTTTTATTTCCAAATTGTTCAAGAGAGACCACTACAAATGAGCAATGTTATGCACTTTGATGAAGTTGTTATTTGAAAGTGTCTAGTTACAAAGTTTAATAAATCAGACACTAACGGCACAGCACTGTGTTTTACATCTTTTTTTAAACCAAAAATGCGCTGGTTAGGGGGTACTCTGCAGAATTTTTTTTTCAAAGGGGGTACATCTCTGAAAAAAGGTTGAGAACCACCACTGACTTAGAGGCTGTTTGTTATTTTTTGTATTTAAACCAGACTGAGGTTCCCTGGTCTGCATCCAATCATCTTCACTGTCTACAGTCTTGTCCTCAGTACCTTGTTGTAAATGTCCATCAGGACCTGAGATCCTGGCTGGTTCTTGTTCTCCACAATCCGCTCTGTTCTCCTCAGTCTGACTCTGATGAAGCTGTGACAACTGAGGTTTCTCTTCATCTTCTTCACTCTTCACAGTGACAGCAGTCAATGTGAACTTGATATCAGCCTGCTCAAGTTGTTGAAGCTGCTCCCCCTCCTGATTGGTCCACAGTTCCTCCTGTTCCTCTTTAATGTGGGGGGGCTCTGGGTCCTCCTGGTCCACAAGGGGGCTCCACTGCTGCTGCTCAGGGGGAACCTCTTCTTTATTCACCATCAGCTGCTGTACGTCTGCAGGACACACTGAAACACAAAGACACACGTTAATTTTTTCAGAGTTTCCTGAAGTGTTTTTAAAAAACTTGGGTTGTGTTGTTTAATGGCGACTGTTATTATTTTTGAATGATCACACTCAGGAAGCAGAGATGTTGAGATGGTTCATAGTTGGTCTTACGACGCAGCTCGTTAAGTTAGCTGGATTAAACCAAGTGTTACCAGGATAAAAAGTTTTATATTTTGAGGCCAAATAAACAATTTACGACACGAGCAGAGCAAAGCGAGTGGTGGTTAGTTAGTTGGTTAAGCTGTTTTCAGACATGACCTGTGGGTTCAAACCAGAGAATTGTCTAGGGTCTAGTTTCTCTAGGGTTTGTGTTTCACACATGAACAACACATCAGCAGCTTATCTGCACAGATTTGTTCACATCAGCAGTGGTGGGAAGTAACGAAGTAGAAATTCTTTGTGACTGTACTTAACTAGATTTTTCACATATCTGTCCTTTACTTGAGTATTTAATTTCCTGTCAACTTTTTACTTTTACTCGTAACATTTGAACACAACTTTCTGTACTTTCTACTTCTTACATTCTCAAAACTGGCTCGTTACTTGAGCAGCGGAGGTTTAGGCACTGCGCACCTCTGTCTCTCTCTCGGGCGCGTGCGTGCCGCTGTCTTGGGGGATGCGCAGGTCTGGCGGCATGTTTGCAGTCAGGGGGGGGGGGGGGGGGCAGCGCGAGACCAGAGGTTGGTCGGGCTGCCTTGGTCGATCAGGGTCAAGCAGGCTGTACCGGTGATGATCCCTCCATCAGAAACCTTGTTACGAGTTTGACTAGAGAGTCCAGTTTGATCGTCTTCTCGGCGCTCTGCCAGGGCCGTGACCGACTCTGGAGGGGCCGATCCCAGGACCTCCCAATGGGTAGTAACGATGTGTGTGGGCAGGGACTTAATCAACGCCTGCACATTCCCCATCCATTTATTCCCTTTAGAATTATCCAGGTGCTCATGCAGGAGCTCATGCAGGAGCTCGGTTCAGTTCGGTCTTTATTATTCTGTCTGAAATTTGGCAGCAAAACTAGACTGTATCTAGTGAGTTTTTCTTCTCTGTACTAGCAAAGTGCATGCTACAAAAAGAGAAACTATCTTATTTTGTGTGCCTAGAACTTGTTTCCCTTTGCTGAGTTATCATAAGGGGCATTGTGTATCACTCCTGCTACTGATGAAAGGTCCATGTTTAGTGGTATTTACAGAATGTTTCAGTGGTTATACTGTGGTTTATTAATATTCTATTCACAAGAGGCACTTGGGTCCAGGGGTCACTAACAGGCGGACTGCGGTCTGGGTCCGGACCCAGAAGCCGTCCCATACGGACCCGGACCTACAGCCAACACAGAAGGTTATGATTTAAAACCTGACGGGGCGCTTCTATTTTTAACCGGCACAGCTTTTGTAGTCATTATGGTAGTGGTTAAGTGGATGAGGAAACGCATTGACCAATCACATGCGAGTTAAGCCATCCCACGTGATACTACTCAGCAAATCAAGTCTGTGCATTCCAAGCTGTTAACGATACAGGTAGAGAAAACACAGGAAGAGAAACAGAGGAGTGAGACGGAGAAAGGGAGAGAAACAGGAGTGAGACGGAGAAAAGGAGAGAAACAGCAGTGAGACGGAGAAAGAGAGAAACTGAGGAGGGAGCCGGAGAAAGGGAGAGAAACGGAGGAGTGAGCCGGAGAAAGGGAGAGAAACGGAGTAGTGAGCCGGAGAAAGGGAGAGAAACGGAGGAGTGTGTCGGAGAAAAGGAGAGAAACAGCAGTGAGACGGAGAAAGGGAGAGAAACAGAGGATTGAGACGGAGAAAGGGAGAGAAACAGGAGTGAGTCGGAGAAAAGGAGAGAAACAGGAGTGAGTCGGAGAAAAGGAGAGAAAACAGCAGTGAGACGGAGAAAGGGAGAGAAACGGAGGAATGAGCCGGAGAAAAGGAGAGAAACGGAGGAGTGAGACGGAGAAAGGGAGAGAAACAGGAGTGAGTCGGAGAAAAGGAGAGAAACAGCAGTGACACGGAGAAAGGGAGAGAAACGGAGGAGTGAGCCGGAAAAAAGGAGAGAAGCGGAGGAGTGAGACTGAGAAAAGGAGATAAACAGGAGTGAGACGGAGAAAGGGAGAGAAACAGGAGTGAGACGGAGAAAGGGAGAGAAACGGAGGATCGAGCTGGAGAAAAGGAGAGAAACGGAGGAGTGAGACGGAGAAAAGGAGAGAAACAGGAGTGAGACGGAGAAAAGGAGCGAATGGAGGAGTGAGACGGAGAAAGGGAGAGAAACAAATCCGAAAAAAGTAAAGTGGACAGCGAAGACAGAGCATTTAATCCGAAATGGAGAGACTCATTTCTGTTCATACATCCCACTGGGAGCACTAAACCTGTGTGTCTCATATGTTCAGAAACTGGCACTTATTAAAAGTGCCAGTGTGAAATGCCATTATGAGACAAAACATAAAGGTTTTGAACAAACATACCCAGTAAAATCTGAAGTGAGATCACAGAAAATAAGTGGTCTCAGAGCCCAATATGACCACTCCACCAGGATCCTGAGCCGCTCATTCACTGCCCAACAACGTGCTCATGAGTGTTCCCTCAGAGTCGCTTGGATTTTGGGTCGACACAAAAAGCCATTTACTGATGTTGCCAAAAATCTTTTGAATCGTACTGAATTCATTTGATTTGACAGTCAGTTATTGAGTACATGCAGTTTCTGATACAACTGCTAGGCTACTTAAATATATATCACACTGAAGTGTTAGAAATTGTGATCTTTCGGACATTTGCTTCAAGAAATTTTCTCAAACTGGACCTCGTTAAATTTTAGTTGAATACCCCTGTACTAGTCCATTACTATTTGAACATCAGCATCTAGGGTTCCAAATTTGTAAAATGATACATTATATACATTATATGCATATTGTTATAATTTTTCAGTCATTGAAATACATCTTGAGGAGAAACCTTTTGGGTTGTTTTGTGTCTGTTTAGGCCTACTATAAAAAGCACACCAGATACTTTTGATACTTAAGTGCGTTTAATATGAGCTACTTTAAGAATTTTACTCAAGTCATTTTCTGACGGGTGACTTTTACCGAAGTCACTTTCAGGTAAGATAGCTGTACTTTTACTCAAGTAGGGCTTCCAAGTACTTTATACACCACTGCACAACAGTGGTGTGGGAGTTTTTTTTATACATAGACCAAACAACATGTTTCTCTGTAAACTGCAAATCCAAAATGATCACAGCAGCACAACCGTGATGCACGAGCACTTGAAGCTTTCAGGGGAGATTTCTCAAGATGGCAGCTGGAGAAACCAGTTTTAGTACTTAAATAAAAACCAGATTCTCCAGTTCAGGGAAAGCTTTGCTATGACATACAGGGATTTTGGTCATCCATGTGTCACAGCATTCCTTTGAAATCAAGCATCTCACAAATAGGGTCTATTGTTATTAATATGACAAAACAGTGATGTAGAAATTATACTTATTTTAAAATATGCCGGTATCATAATTATTCACACATTAAGTGTCTGTTTTTCAGGATGAGACGAAGCAGTCTGGAGGACTTTTTACACAAAAGGAGCCAAAACGCATGAACACCCCAGATGTGTGCTGAGGTTTTTAACAGCAGCTTGCAGATGATTATCAAGGACATGTGACCCCTGGCTGCAGTGGAGGCTCAAAGCTCCTAATCCTTGTATCGACACATTTCATCAACTTAACCAACCAGACTTCGTTTTAAACGTATCATTCCCTTTAAGGAGCGTTAGTTGGATCAATTCGTGTTAGCAGAGCCGATGCTACCTAGCGTTAGCCTGTGAGCGGCTCCTCCAGGGACTTACCAACTCTGTGCAGCCGGAGTTCGGGCTTCATCACGGCATCGAGCAGCCTCCTCTGGCGGTAGATCTCCCGCTCTGAACGCTCCATTCTGTCTTCATACACCGTCACGGTTTCCTCAAACACCGAGACAATCTCCTCCGCTGCCGCCGCTAGCCGCTCGGTTAGCATCGCTCTCAGCGCCGGGACTTGAGTCGTTTCTCCTCCTTTCTCCACCTGCAGCAGAAAGTCTTCAGCGGCTGCGCTGATCCGCTCATGTACCGACACCCGCAGCAGCTGCACGTCGCACATGTTGCTCCTCTTTGTGCACTTTGAGTCTCGGAGAGAACAAAGCTAGCAAGTGGCTGTAAACAGAGACACCGAGCTCAGAGCCAACAGCGACGCCTGCTGGACTGCAGGACGATGAGGAAACTAAAGTACTTATACTGCACAGTGGAAAATATGAACGAGGAAACTTGACTTTATTATAGATTAATTAATAAATAGACAAATAAATGTATGTATTAATACTCGAATGCATAAATAAATGACTAAAACTGAGAAAATAAAGAAATAAATCACCTGACCTTTGAGCACTGATCAAAGGTCAGGTGAGGCCCTATTGAAATTGTAAGGATTATTATTATTATTCAGGCAAATGAATTGGCTTTTTGAGGGCTTTACCATGCTCAAATTCTTACAAAAATTTGCAGAAAGTTAGAAAGTGGGGTAAATATACGTATTCTGAAGGAATTTTCAATGGGCGTCGGAAAATGGCTCAACGGTGCCCCTCGAGACCCCTGGAACGTGTTCACATTGACCGGTCTTCACAAAAATCAATATACAGGTGTATCATGACCAGAGAAACAAAAAAGTCTTTGGGTGCAATTGGAAAAACACAACAGGAAGCCTGCTATTTTGCATTTAGTGGCCATTTCGGTCATATTCCACATTTTTACTTTGATGTACTTGTACCAGGGCTTTCATCGATCAACTTCAAATTGAGATGAGTGTCATCACAACAAGATGGAGATAAAAACTGACTGAGGGATTGTAACACGGACATACATGGACCATGAATCCTTTGATGCTGAGCCGCAAACAAACAACTCCACTCCTGCACTGTCAGTCTTCCTAGATCAAAGGAAACTTTATGTCTTGTTATTTCTGTATTTCTGTGTCCATATACTAATGACAAAGCTGGTCCTGACCTTGTGACTGGGAGCGTCTCGTCTCATGTTGTACTGAGCACAACATGTTGACGAGTCACTTTTCATGATGTTTAAATGCGGCATCATAAACTCTGAAGCAAATCCAGCAAACAGTATGTTACTTCATGTACTGATCAGGTCATCTACAGTCAGATTCTGTGCAGTTGTGATTGGGGATCCCTCCCATACACACTCAACCAATCCTGAGTCAGTCTCAGCTTTCAATCTTGACGTCTCAGCCCATTTTTATATCCCACCCTCTGGAACTGTATCTCCACCGAAATCTGCAACGTTGTGTCTCTGAACAGCTTCAAGGAGCTCTTCACACACCTGTTCACTGCCTCTGACAGGATATAAATCAACATCAGTAAATGCAGAGGGGAGTACTAGAGCCTCTGGCTGAGTACTTACTGAACCCCTGGCCTCAGTTAGTGCTCCACTCTGCATTTACTGATGATCTTTTGTTTTCTCTCTTGTCCCCACAGACACATGTAAAGCGACCTTGGGTCTCTTGAAAGGATCTTTATAGAATCAAGCTGTTATTATCAAATAATGAATTACCAAACTTATCAGAAACACTTGAACAAACATCAGTGTGATAAGAACTATACCTAAAATGGCAGAAACCATCTGTAATAAAGATTTATTTACTTGACAGGTAAATGGACAGTCACTACAATGACGTGTCCTCCTCTCTGTGTGACATCAGCAGTTTGGAAATGAGATGACGTTAAAGTCCACACGGTTGATGACGTGTGAGTCTCAACCGGCATTCCCGGCCAACCCACTGGGCCAGTTCTCCATGGGGGTTTTGAGCATGAACTCCTGACCCAGACGCGGCTTCGGGAGCACGTCCACAGCAGCTCAGCAGGCCGGTCCAAGTACAGACACTGGCGGCCGAGCCCCCACCCTGAGCTTTGTGTAGACGTGGATGATCTGTGGATCGGAAATTACATCTAACTTAGTATTTGTAATAAAAACACTACACCTTAAAATTGTCTCTCCTGTGAGACCATAAGCTGCTAGACCAAAGACAAGTTAAGGAAACACATGTTCCGCTAATTTTGCAGATAAATGGAAACTAACAACAAATTCAAAAAACCCAATGATTTGAATATCTGCAGAAAAAGACCAGATATTGAATCACATAAAGATATGCACAATAGGCTACATACTGCATATATATATATATATATATATATACATATGGAAATACCGGAATGTACAGATGGTAATGCAGTTAAGTGTCCACTTGTGACTTGTTGCACATTATTAAAGTACAAAGTGATAATGATGTCCCCAAAAGTGTTTTGACAGCAGAACAAGTAATATAGCCTCCACGTATCCAATAGTTATATCCCTTAATTTCTAAATGCAGTTCAAAAAACACAATTATTAAGCAATATAAGGATACAATAATCAAGAAAAAAATCTTTATCTTTAGGGAAACCTAGTGTGGGTGGCCCAAGCGATCATTATGTGCTGACTAATCAATGTCTTTTTCCACAGAGACTGGATTTCTTTGGCTTGGAAAAAACATTAATTTGTGACTTGATCTGTGTTGCTGTTCGGCGTCTGCTCTTTGTCGGATGTGAGTAATGATGTCCCTACTGCTCGTGCAGTGTCATCCAGGTGTACTTCTTCAACATGTTTTTAGCCTAAATGCCCTTTGATAGCCTCCTTCTGGAAAAATGACAGAGTTTCCACACGGAGCTCCTGGAGTTTTATCATGTCCCCAACCCCAGCTTGAGCCACTGAACAGTTCGTAAATTACCTTTTTTTGAGTCAATTATGAATGTTAGGGCTTGCGGACACTTGGATGACACCACACAAGCAGCTGTCTCTATTCTGTTTTATTGTATTCTAGGATCTGAGCAGTTCTGATATGAATAGTTGAGCTTTTCTATAGTTCATGGGCAGCAACTGAAAACCCCCGTCCACCTCTATTGAGCCTTGATCTGGAGACACCCAGCAGCAGTTGTGGTTGACCTCTGTGCTCAGGATTGAGAGTATACAGGTAGGGTGAGTGCTGTTAGACATAGTGCACACATTCACAAAGAAATCAGTGTTATCCTGGTTATTATTTCAGGTATAACACATGGTGATCCCGCCCCCTTAAAACACAGAACAATGAGCCATAAGATCCGGCTTCCTTTAAAGAACTTAAATTCCCCTCAGTGTCTTCATCACAAATGTTTTGTGTGTCTGCCTCACCCTCATCATATTTGTCTCTGAGTGTTTTTGAATTTACTTGTTGTGCTCTCTATGTGCTGTAAAAGCATGCCGTCATCTACTTGATTAACCAGCAATTATAAGTTCATAAAGGGGAATATATATATATTTTTTAAAGATTTTCCTTCATGAAAAACAGGAATTTTACATTCAGAATTCATGTTCATGTCGATATTTTGTGTACACACTGTACCATTGTTCACAAGCTTTAAAACGTAATGTAGCGACAGTACCCTGGTTTCATCATGACTGTTACTGATGAAATATCTCTCTCCCTCTGCTCCTCTAGACTCGCTGAGTCTCGCACTAACCCCCAGGTCCTGGACATTGGGGTAAACCCTCAGGACTTCAACACTGAAGAGTGCCTGTCCCCAGGCAAATGGGACCAAGATGACTCAGACTTCACGGCACAAAAAGATTTGTTTGGGTGCTAATATGAAGCCTCCCCGAGAAGAGGAAGCAACAGGGAAAGACTTGGCGAAAGGGGGGTTAAAAAGAAGATGACTAACAAAACGGGACATTAGGAAGGGTTCCCATCCTTGTCCTTGCTGCCAAGTCCTCTCAGTGGTGCAGTTCAGTGGCTGATGCTCCTGCACACACGAGGACTGAGGAGGAGAACATGAGCAGGCTGCTCACAGAACAGGCCAAAGCAATACAAACCAATTTCCCCATTTTCTATGGAAAAAGAACATGCAGTTATTTAATGTTTGTTACAGCCTGTGTGTTACTACCTTTTGGGTCTGTTTACCCATTCACTGTTTGTAATGTGTTTGTAATATGGTCTTGTGTACATAGTGCACAGAGTGTGAACGTGTGGGCTGTTTATAAATGTACAAACAGAATTGAGACTTACAAGGTGTAACAGGTCATTAAGTGAGTTAAAGGTCAACAAGGGTCTAGATGTTTTATTTACTTACAGATGTTGAAATGTAACTGAACTAGAAGCTTAAACTCACTGGTGAGAGCCACATCTATTGTTGTGCAACGCAGTTACAAGTTACTACTTATGTGCTTCAAGGCGTCTAAAGCTTTAAAAATAACATGTGTGTATGTTTTGATCAAAGAGTGTGTGTTTCTGATCAATGTATGAAAACAAGGTGACAATCTTATTTTTTCTCCAATGCGAAAACTAGTTTTGCACTCGGCATTCATCCATGTTTAAAAGCAAATATTTCATTGAAGGGAATATAATGTCAAAATGTATCAAACTCATTATTCAGGCTTATGTGCTCTGCCTCTATTCACTCATCCTTGTGGATCTTTAATGATTTATTGTTTGACAGCTTTGAATCACAGTGGATTCTTTAGGCCGGTTCAACTGAAATGTTCAGTATCACTTACGAGACATGTTTTGTCAGCGTGTCATCAAACCATGAATCAACCGTGATTCATAGCTGAATAAACAAAACATGTAGTCCAACAGTGCGAGTGTTATATTGGCACTGTAACCCTGAATGTTAATTTATAAACCTGCATTGACTTTGGTGGTTTACTCTTTTTTCCTCGTTAAGGTTCCCTGTGTTATTGTTGGCATTTTATTTATCTATGAATTTAATTTAATTCATTAATTAACATCAATTTCAATAAAGGCAAAAATGTATTGTTAAATCTGATGTGTTAATTATAAAAGCTTCATGACAACAGTGTTACATCTTCATTTTGGTGCATGTTTAAGCAGCAGACGTCTGCTCTGATCATTGTTGTGTGACGTCAGACAACTGCTGCTCCGTGAAGTCAGGATAGATGACTTCTCCCCGAGTTCACAAGTCTGAACCAAACTTTTGAGTAATCTCTATTGCACTTTTTAAAGTTTTGTCCTCTCATTGAAGCTCCTTTCCTTATCATACAGATTTCTAACAGCTCTTACAATGGGGGCACATGAAATTGCTCAGGTAATTTCACTCTGAACCTTCCTGAGATAAATTGATTATTCTAACACAGCCATGGTCGCATTGTAACTGTCTCTTCAGTTACTGATCAGTAAGAACAATGATTTTGAACAAACATATTTAATCATGTGAACTGGTTAAGAACATACATATACATACTGTGCAATGAACACATTTTAGCCATAAAGACATGGAGGACATTATATACAATTAGTATATATATATATATAAAATATGACGCATAAATAAAATCAGTAGAAACAGGGAATATCAACACAAATCTTTCATGTTATTCAATGGTTTTATTTTCTAGGGACAAATTGTTTAACTCTAATAAAAACAGGTTAAGGGGGATATTAAATTCAGTGAACTATTCAGATGTATAATATGACTAGTGTCTGACAAATCCTAATAAATCTTTGCAACTAAATCTTTAACCACACAGAGCAAGTAAAGTCATTCTCTCCTGTATGAATCGTCATATGCAGTTAGATTACCCATTAGTCTGAATATTTTACCACACTAGCAGCAACTAAATGCTTTCTCTCCTGTATGACTCCTTATATGTCCAATTAGATCGCAATTTTTTAAAAATCTTTTACCACACTCAGAGCAACTAAATGCTTTCTCTCGTGTATGAATCCTCATATGTTCAGTTAGATCGCTCTTTTTTCTAAATGTTTGACCACACTCGGAGCAACTAAATGCTTTCTCTCCTGTATGAATACTCATATGATTAGTTAGATTGCCCTTAAATCTAAATCTTTTACCACAGTCAGAGCAACTAAATGCTTTCTCTCCTGTATGAATCCTCATATGTCCAGTTAGACTTCCCTTTTGTCTAAATCTTTCACCACACTCAGAGCAACTAAATGCTTTCTCTCCTGTATGAATCCTCATGTGTTCAGTTAGATCGCCCTTTTTTCTAAATGTTTGACCACACTCGGAGCAACTAAATGCTTTCTCTCCTGTATGAATACTCATATGTTTAGTTAGATTGCCCTTAAATCTAAATCTTTTACCACAGTCAGAGCAACTAAATGCTTTCTCTCCTGTATGAATCCTCATATGTCCAGTTAGACTTCCCTTTTGTCTAAATCTTTCACCACACTCAGAGCAACTAAATGCTTTCTCTCCTGTATGAATCCTCATATGTACAGTTAAATTGTCCTTTTGTCTAAATCTTTTACCACACTCAGAGCATCTAAATGCTTTCTCTCCTGTATGAATCCTCATATGTACAGTTAAATTGCCCTTTTGTCTAAATCTTTCACCACACTCAGAGCATCTAAATGCTTTCTCTCCTGTATGAGTACTCATATGTTTAGTTAGATTGCCCTTTTGTCTAAATCTTTTACCACACTCAGAGCAACTAAATGCTTTCTTACCAGTTTTACATTTCATATTACTTAGAGGCTGTTTGTTATTTTTTGTATTTAAACCAGACTGAGGTTCCCTGGTCTGCATCCAATCATCTTCACTGTCTACAGTCTTGTCCTCAGTACCTTGTTGTAAATGTCCATCAGGACCTGAGATCCTGGCTGGTTCTTGTTCTCCACAATCCGCTCTGTTCTCCTCAGTCTGACTCTGATGAAGCTGTGACAACTGAGGTTTCTCTTCATCTTCTTCACTCTTCACAGTGACAACAGTCAATGTGAACTTGATATCAGCCTGCTCAAGTTGTTGAAGCTGCTCCCCCTCCTGATTGGACCATGGTTCCTCCTGTTCCTCTTTAATGTGGGGGGGCTCTGGGTCCTCCTGGTCCACAAGGGGGCTCCACTGCTGCTGCTCAGGGGGAACCTCTTCTTTATTCACCATCAGCTGCTGTATGTCTGCAGGACACACTGAAACACAAAGACACACATGTATGTCGTCTTGTAGGGATGACGTCATAAGGAGGAAGGAAGATGGCTGCGTCGAGTCAAAGCTTGAATTCACCCAAAGAACAAACTGAAGCAAAAAAACAAAAAGCCCACTATCATGTAAAGTGTGGGAGTTTTTTAAGACGGAGACCAAACAACATGTTTCTCTGTAAACTCTGCAAATCCAAAATGATCACAGCAGCACAACCGTGATGCACGAGCACTTGAAGTTGAAGCATCATGGGGAGATTTCTCAAGATGGCAGCTGGAGCGAGACAGAACCGCAAGTTTTACTTTTTGTGCTGACACATGCGTAATATATTACTATTATCAATACATGGGATGGAATAGGAATAGATTAGAATACCTGGGATCATCTTAACTGCACAACTGCAGTGACTGAATCAATCCACGTTGTAAACCAGTTTTAGTATTTAAATAAAACCCAGATTCTCCAGTTCAGGGAAAGCTTTGCTATGACATACAGGGATTTTAGTCATCCATGTGTCATAGCATTCGTTTGAAATCAAGCATCTCACAAATAGGGTCTATTGTTATTAATATAAACAGTACAGTGATGTAGAAATTCATGGTAATTTGAAAATGTGCCAATATCATAATTATTCACACGTTAAGTGTCTGTTTTTCAGGATGAGACGAAGCAGTCTTGAGGACTTTTTACACAAAAGGAGACAAAACGCATATACACCCCAGGGGTCTCATTTATAAAAGAGTGCGTAGGATTCATACTAAAAGTGTTCGTACGTACAAAAGCCGGAAATGGAGTACGCAAAAGATAATTCCGACTTATAAAACCGTGCGCATATACACCTGAACGCAATGTTCGCTTTATAAATCACAGTCAGCCTGGAAACGCTCATACGTGGATCTTCCTCCAAAAACGGAGTCACCGCATCAAGCGACGTGAAGAGGAAGTGAAACTTTCTGACACTGACATCGAGGTGTTTGTTAGTGAGGTGGAGGTGGAGAGTGATTTTATAGGACAGCAGTGATGTCACTAATAAAGAAAATACACCGATACTCTGCCGCTGCTGCTGTGGATAACACACTGTGTGAGATCAGAGATCGCTGAACCCTCGCTTCCTCCTCGTCCTTCCATTCACATGCACACATCGAGCAGAACCCCGCTCCACTGTCTCGCAGTATTTATTTATTTAGAGCATCGGACCGATTCCCTCACATCAGTGGATCCTCACCTCCTCTGGGATATTATTTGGAAAGTTTCTTCATTTCTTATAAGTAATCTCCAGTGCGCTCTGTGCACTGGGTGCTCTGTGGCACGGTCCCGTTCACTGCAGTGATCTGATGATACACGCACAGTGTTAGAAGATATTATTAAAACCTATTAATGACTCGGCTCCGTAACTCGGCTGTTAAATCGAATCTGAACCTAATTTGCTTTAAGTTGTTTTATATTTTTCAAATGAAAAGGCTTGTGTGGAGCAGATACGTCGCGCGAGCAAAACTAAGCTGCTGGTTTCAATGTAAATGATGAATTGGATCAATAATCTGCTGCAGTTCACCACCTCACGTCTGTGTCGCCGTTTTCCCGTCTCCAAAACGGTCGTAAGCATGGGTCTAAGTTTGCGTAGAAATACGCACATTTTCCCGTCAAGTTTGTTTTTATAAATCCCAACGTTGGCGTGAGAGGTGGCGTACGCATGTTTCAGGCCCGTTTTGTGCGTACGCAACGGTTATAAATGAGACCCCAGATGTGTGCTGAGCTTTCTAACAGCAGCTTGCAGATGATTATCAGGGACATGTGACCCCTGGCTGCAGTGGAGGCTCAAAGCTCCTAATCCTTGTATCGACACATTTCATCAACTTAAACAACCAGACTTCGTTTTAAACGCATCATTCCCTTTAAGGAGCGAGCCTCACGCAGCCCGCAAGGCTTGTGATTGGTCTGCTTACTACATCCCGTCCGGAGTCGCATTTCCGGTTTCAATCCCGGAAACTGCGGAAGCCACGGAAGATTTCGAAGAACGAATATGGACCAAATAGAAGAGCACTTGGCAGAAAAGATCCGAAACCATGTCCACTAGTATAACCCGTCACTGACCGGCGGATTTGTCCGCCAGAAAAAGGCTCTGAGGAGCCGCCGTGGCGATGTCAATAAACGTGTGCCACACACGAAGAAGAGCCGACTTCAACAACAAACATTACTCCGCCTAGTGGTCTGGCGGTGAATTGCGTTGCAACCCGCGCAACCCCGGGGGAACTATAAACCAAAACGAGTCCGTAGAAGCTGCGTGCGTGCGTGCGTGCGTGCGTAAAAAACGACTATAAATCGGCCCTTACAACTTCTGGCCTGATGACGATCTCACTACGCCACTGAGCCGCTGAAGTTTCCATCGCGCAATAGATAAATGTTTCGTTCCTTGCTTTGTCAGCTGTATAACACCAGATGTGCTTTAAGGTAACGCCCAGATCATCTGGTGATAGTCCCATCACAGACAAAACGCATATATACATTATACCAGGCTTCACAATCTGATGCTCCTTTTCATAGGAGACACAGGGAGTTCTGAAGAACACACACGCATGACCAGCTCAACGCAAAGTGCTTGTGTTTGACGCTGGTGATCATTACAACGCGCACACACAGAACAAGTGTCAGATGTAAACATCGCCTCACAACAACAAAGAAGGAAGCTCCAGCGGTGTTTTTATGAGTAAAGTTGGTGAACGTGCTTCTAATGGACGGGTGAAGCTTCACGTGTCCTCCTGTCGCTGCTGGTTAAAGTCAGCAGACGTGGTTTTAAAACACAAATTATAATAGTGATAAATAATAATAATAAAACTACTTATATTTTGTTGTATTTTCACAAACAATGTGTTGTGATGATACAAGCAATTGTGGACGCTTCATGAAACATCATTAAAAATAAAGTGCATGTGTCCGTGTCAGAATAACGTTGAGACTTCCTTATAAATTAAATGGTTAAAAAAAGAGAAAATAGTACAAAAATCTTGACCGGGACTCGAAACAGCGAGCCGAAGCACTAATAACTTCTGGCCGGATGACGATCTCTTGACGCCACGCTTTGTAAAGGGAGATTCTTTATTTATTTTTTGAATATCAGTTTTGTTTATTTGTTCAAAATAAGAATGAAGCTGAACAAATCAAGAGGTTTAAACTCCAAACACAGAGGAAAAACTAAACTCAGTTGAAAACTGAAAACATCATTACAAACCCTCCATGTCTCAGCTCCACATTTGGGGAACAAATAACATCATTCTCTAATAAAATGTGGATGTGGGAGCAGGATGAATATATACTGTAGATATAGTCTGAGATCATTGTTGAAGAGGTTTATTCATTTTTCACAAATAACACAATTCCATTCACTACTCTCTGCCTGCTGAAGTGTTTCCGAGTCCATGTCGATGCACTCAACATGGAACCACCTGCAACAGGTGTCACACTGAATCTGTAAAAGGGCAAATTAAACACATGCAAGAATAAACTTTGATATCTAGCCATGATGGACACCAGATAACCATGATCCCCAAAGTAATATTTTGAGCTAATATTTGCTTCTTTGAAACACTTAATACAGATACAGTTTTTTTTTATATTTGTAGATCTTTCTCTAGAAATGGTGATGGCTTCACAGTGTGATATTTTGGTTGATGTGGTCCAAATATAATATTTCACTCTGTAGAAATGCATTTCCACCATGTAAAACAGGACATTATAAATGTGAATGACATTAAATTACAGGGTTGACTTAGCCGTTGTTTTTGCTTTCTTCATGGAAATCACTAAGTAATTATGTACTGTTCTACAACCTTTTGATGACTATCTTCTTTGATTATTCTCCTGATCAAAATTTTGTCATTGTTGAAATCTCAATCTAATGCACACTTTCTTTTTGGAATTCCTGATAGGAAAACATGCATATCCCTATAGCTGAGGAGTGAACCTCAGGTCGTCCTAGCACAGATGATTGTCTGTCGTCATTTCTCATCCTTTTCGGCTCTTGCTTGCTGTCATCCACTTTAAAACAAGGCATACAAAATGTGCAGAAAAAACATTTTAAACAACGTACCCAGTTTGTTAAGTCAGGCCCTTTAATTGGTGGTTTGACTGCTGAGCACATGGCACAGCTGGTTTCTGTGTTAAACACTAACAGAAAGTTGAAAATATTAGATTTACCACTACTGCCACCACTAACAATTGTACTTATAATAAATAAAATAAGGATTTACTTGTTTTAGTGTATAGAGAATATGTTTACAAAGTGTTTTCTGTAATACCGTGTCACTGTAGATTAAGGTAAGTTGTTATACACCTGAGGCTTCCAGGAGCTCGAGAGCCAAGTGTTTTCTGTCATCTGCCATCAATCTTGGAGCTGTCCCAAATGACATTTCTGCTTTCTTTGGAAAAGCCTCCATGACTGCCTTTGCCATCTAAACACACAAGAAAGCATCTGTTTGCATAAGTTTCCTAGTAAGCAAAATAAAAACGTGGAATTGCAATAGAACAGAA
Organism: Limanda limanda; assembly: GCF_963576545.1. Classification (NCBI taxonomy): domain Eukaryota; kingdom Metazoa; phylum Chordata; class Actinopteri; order Pleuronectiformes; family Pleuronectidae; genus Limanda; species Limanda limanda. The sequence continues at coordinate 8,940,749 of NC_083647.1, read as the reverse complement.
ATTGATCCAAATTCTTAATGAATGTAGATCATTTAGATAAAGCTGATGTTTCAAGAAATATTCTTATTCCTTTGATGACAATTACACCGCAGCTACTCCCGTCTCTCTGAAGTGGGTGTTCCAGAACACCGCCTTTCCACTTTACATTGACCCAGTCAGTTTTTCCCAGACAGATCCTCCTCATGTTGAAGTACTCATTGTGAAAGGACATTTTTTTAAAGTGGTTAATGTAAGGAATATGTACAAATTATTCACCCAAGAAAACAATGTATGTCGTAGTAAAGAAAAAGGGGGTTGTTTGGCCAAGAGAGTTAGACAGAGTTAATATTTTGGGGTCAGAATTACAAATAATGTAACACTTGTTCGGCTAATGGCAGAGGTGGGACCAAGTCATTTTTTTGCAAGTCCCAAGTAAGTCTCAAGTCTTTGCCCTCAAGTCCCGAGTCAAGTCCCAAGTCAAGACTGACAAGTCTCAAGTCAAGTCCAAGTCCTGCAGCTTGAGTTTCAAGTCCTTTTGATCACAGAGTAATAATATATTTACACAGATCATGTATGCTTTTAAAATCTGTATTTATTTATTAAAACAAGTGCAATTGAAATTGCACTTGCGGGGGCCGCTCCTATGCAGTGCAAAAAAGGACAACGGCTCACAAATCCAATCCAAAAACAGTTATTTTTAATTAAAGGAGATCTTTACAAATTTAAGTGCAATGACATTAAACATGTCAAACATTAAACATTTAACATGTCAACACAACATTTAAGAACTTTTGGGAGGACATGTCAAGACATGAACCACATGACAGCTAAAATAAAAAAGTTAAAATGCCGCTGTCCCACTGTATATTTAAACTTTTGGTTAAACTTTGGTCCACCTTTCGAGCACTAGTCTACAAACTTCTTGTTGAGTTTGAGCAGCAGCTAAAGGTGAGTAGAGCTCATCCGGGTTCACTTTGCAGTGAACAGCAATCCAGCACAGCTGAAGAGTCACCCGCAGGCGGCCGAGGCAGGTAGGCCATATAGGCTATTGAGTTTCAGGCAGTGTTGTCCATGAACGAGTTCAAAAGAACGCGTACATTGAACACGTTCAAAAGAACGCGCTCATTGAACACGTTCATTTTTATGAGAACGTTGAACTAAACGCAATTTAATGACAAATAATGAATTTAAACCGTAAACACGTTCATATTATCTGAGGTCAAGCTGAAATGTTACGTAATGTTTTCCTTCTCCTGAGGAGAGACGCTGTTTAAAACAAATGCTTGCACCATGTCGTTGTGATCGTTGTTGTGTTTATTTGAAATGAAATGCAGTCTTACAGGGCAAAATACCGTCTGAAAGTTGCAATTCCGTTTTTCAACTTTTTTTTGTTGAGGGGGGGGGGGGCTCTTGCATAGAGCGCCAAATATGCTAGGTCCGCCCCTGTGTAGCAGTGATTCTCCGTATGGTGCGCCCCGCCGGTGCGGCGCAAAGGCATAACAGGCGCGCGACCGGGAGGAGATAATGCGAGGCGGATCTAATATTATAACAAATGTTTTGACGTCCGCATCTCTTTAACGGCGGAGCAGTAAACAAATCGCTCTTTCGCTGTAGCCAGGGGTCTGCAACCCGCGGCTCTGCAGCCCCTCCGCAGTGGATCCCTGCGCAGTGTTGTGACTGTCGCGCATACTTTTCGCGAACAGTGAACTTTACGATCAGTTTTCATATGTTGAATGTGCACGTTAGGGAACGTCATCCACTCTGTGCAGCATCTACAACTGCAGTGAGAATTACCTTGCCTTTCGTTACTTTACACCCCTGACGCACACATACACAATGAAGGCTCTTATATACTTCTACGTATCCGTTTCTCGGAGAGGGCTCAGCGGGAGACGAAGAGTCTTTTTGATTTTTACTTCTCCGACCACTGTACGTCGAATAAAATTCACCGCCAAACCCATAGCAACGGAAGACGAGCTCAGAGAAGCCTACCCCAATTATCGGAAGAAGAAGTCCACTTGTGTTTATATTTCTCTGTCAGCCTGCCTCCCACACACTGAACCATGGCATCTAACAGAACTAAATAAAGTGACACCCAGCGGGTCAAAATGCTGATGTAATCGTTTCTTAGCGCAGCGGTTCCCCGGTCTTGTTTCCGAACTGTGTTGCTGATTCCACAGCTTGAAGCTCCGTGTAGCTTGAAGCTAACTCCCCTCCCAGCTTCCACACAGAGTCAGCAGGGACTCCCGGCACTAACTACTACCCAGTGTTTGCTTCTATCCTGGCGGTATTATAGAAACAGTGTCATGATAGAAGTGGAATAAAAGTCGTGACGGCGGGGTTGTGCACTGTTACCACCGCAGTTAGCATGGTTGCTAGCCCGCTAGCGCCGTTTTGAAAGTTCGTTCTAACCGTGTGTGACCGTGCACACATGTCGTCAGTGCTCGAACGAGCCACCGTCAGCCGGACAACTCCTCTGGCTTAACACACACGTCACATTAATCGTAGAATCGTAGTTGTTTATGTGTTTATTGTGAATCAGGAAGTTACAGGTCCGGAAATGACGTCGAACAGAAATGACGTTGTACGGAAATGACGACATACGAAAATGATGTCGTTCGCGGACCAATCACAGGCAAGAGCTGTCCGCGGGCTCTCCGACACAACACGGAGAAGTTAGAAAAATCAGAGGTGTACGAAAAGCTGTCCGAAGCGCTCGGAGAGGGCGTTTCACGACGGATAGGGCGGTCTTATCTATCCGTTTTACAAAATACGCTCAAGCATAAATTGGCCTTGAGAGATACAGAGCGTTCCTTAATAACATACTTTTTAATCTTTAGGTTTTGGGGAAAGGAGCAAGTCTTATCAAGTCAAAAGGCTCAAGTCCAAGTGAAGTCACGAGTCATTGTTGTCCAAGTCCAAGTCGAGTTGCAAGTCTCTTTACATTTTGTTAAGTCGAGTCTAAAGTCATCAAATTCATGACTCGAGTCTGACTCGAGTCCAAGTCATGTGACTCGAGTCCACACCTCTGGCTAATGGTGTTAACAAGTTTAATTGAAAAAAATTATAATGTTGGTAATGATGTCTTTAAGTGGTCACAAGTCTCTTCTAACTTTTTTAGTGTTTAGCAAGGTTGACATTGTTAATGTGTGGGACATTGAACAAGTATTTTCTGCCATATTGCCTATGTCCAGCCTTATGCATAAATTCTGCTTGTTACCTTTTTCTGTTTTGTAAAGCTGCCTCTAACATGTTGTTTAACAGATTACTGCAAGCATGATTCACAACATAGCATCCATACTTAAATATTTTAATTTAAAGAAAACACATCTTGCAAACATATAAGAAATATTCAGTTTTGAAATTGCTTCAGTCACACTGTTCAGATAGATGTGCTTAATTACCGCAATCTGCGTTGTCCGAGTCTGCCTGCTCGGTAGCACTACGTGCTGGATCAACAACATAGACAGTACTATCTGCAGCACTGATGTACTGTAACCAAAAGAGAAAATATGAAATATCACTTAGAAGTTAGTAATGACATACAGAGAATTGAAGGCAGTTGTGATGTATTAAGTAACGACTTACCAGAAACTTCCAGTGTACATTGCCAATGTAAATAAAGGACACAATGGCCTTATAGTTGTCAAAGTCGGTCTGTAACAAAACCCAAAATTAGTTATTTAATTTTACTAGTGCTTTGACTGTGCAACATCTGTTTTGCGTGTGTTTTTACAACAAAGTCAGACATCCAAACTCTCCCACATATTGATAGCGGCTCCTTGACGCCTGTAAATGAGATCCAATCTCCCAGAATCTGGAGCGTGCAAGCAAGAGCGCGTGTATCGTGTGTGTGTGTTCCTGTAATTTATAGATAGATATGTCATTGCAACTACAAATAAATTAATCACTGACTGAAAGGCTCAATGGAACATTGTTTTTATTGGATTAATCTTAATTAAGTGAAATTGAGTGAAATGAGCTTGGACAACTTTATGACACTAAATGGAAACTAATGTTGAAGACAAGGGAAATACACACACATAAACGCTGCATTAAAGGACAAAGATGCAGGGAGACACACACACACACACACACGCACACACGCACACACGCACACACGCACACACACACACAGCTAACTTGTAAACAATTGACATACTGTTCTAGTTTGTTTTTGTACCTGACAAAAATATTACCTTTGCCATAGTCTGTCTCCTAACTTCTTCCCTCTTACCAAAGACGATCACGCCAGCCACATAATGGCTCAGAACGTAAATGGTGCTTCCCAAATTCAGTTTCCTGGCAGTGTGGTGAAGTAGGGACTCGATGACCTTCAGAGAATTTTTTATGAACACACACAAAGTGTTGTGGAGTCATACATTTAGTTAAAATGCTGAAAATATGATCCTTATGGATTACTGTTCATCTTCTCTGTTATTTATAATACAAAGTCAACAAAAAACATTTAAATCACATACTTATATCAATTGTTGTGGCTAATGGAGCTGTTCTTCAATGGCATTTGACTCACTATCACACATTGTTCAAACTGCTTGTACTGTAATAGTCTGCTCGATCATCGCTGACTGCATCTTTCATAGTTTTTATGTCTTTATGATAAGTGGTTCTGTTCTTTTAATGAATCTACTTACCTCGCCTACAAGCCACTGGTGAGGTCTTAGAGTGTTGAACTCACTGTGGTGGATAGCAAAGTTGTTCCCTAATTGAGAGTGCACCACAGAAACAACCACTTCTGTGTCCCTTTTTCCCCACAGTTCTGTGACCTGCAAATCATAAAAAGCTATGACTTTTTTTTTTATGGTGGGTATAAAACAGGTGCTGGCTTACCGAATACCAAACTTGAGACCTATTAATAATAGACAGAGGTTGACCTGTAAGAACAGGAATGATGGTGAAGTGTTAATGAGTCCAGTTCACACACATACTCATTGAGATGCCCCTCATTTATTGCTGAATAAACCAACTTCTGTTGATATTTTCTGTGGTTACTACAATAAGGAATCAACAGAAATTTGCATATTAATCATATGCAATATTAATAATAAACAGAAACAGACTTGCTTAAATTACACAATGCAATAATAAGGATATATAATGATAAACAGTAAAAGATGAATAAATGATAAGATTTGAGTGTTTATAAACTTAAAGGACTTTAAGAGACTGTTAACAAAAAGCAACCTCTTGGCTCAGAAAGGCCCATATCTATGTCGCTGGCATAGTGTACACGGAAGGCGAAACAAATAAATGTGTGACGATCCCTTAATGGACGCATTGGCACGCTCACTACACTGCCGTGACATAACTATTAAACACCTGAAGCCACAGCGATACATCATTAATCAACATAACAATTTTATCAGGGATTATATACATCAATTGGAATATTAAATCGGCAACAATTAACCAATTTTTTTTCCATCCTAAAGTTAATTTAATAAAATGTATAAAATATAATTAAGAAATATAACATTAGACAATTATGCTATGTTGGACATACCTGTGATTGAAGATCATCACTGAGTGATGCTGGTGGAGCTTGTGTGCTGCTTTGTGGACTCTAGGGATAGAAATAGTAGTGTTATAGAAATCTTTCAAGTACATATTGCAAGCAATGGAAGTTAACCATATCACTATATGCATTTATACATTTTTATCTAAAATCAGAACATGTCAAATCAGGTTTTTGATTTCTACTTTGTTTGTTTTGCTTGCTATTTGTAGCATTTTGCCTCAAGAAATTACCTGTGATGGAGCCTGTGATGGAGAATCATCTTCAGATGCTTTAGAGGTTTTTTTGGCCAATGTTCTCGAAAATAGACAGACACAGTACATTGTTCTTGGACTTAGACCGCACTTTATTGATCACTGTGGGATGACTCCCTCAAGGAAATTGAATTTCCAGTAGCATACAGACACTTGTATACAAAATAAAGGAGGTATAAAAAAATACAATATAAGATAAACAATAGACTCTTAGCTAAATATATATATAAGTAAACAGTAAAACAATAAACTCTTAACAGTAAGCAGTAAACTCTAACTAAATATATGATTCAAGTGAAATAGGATCAGATAAAATAAATGTAGAGAACTGTATGGAGGATGAATAAAGATAAATATAGAGGACTGTGTATGGTATTGTGTTATTGTACAGTGGAATATGACCATATTCTGTATCCACTTGTGAAATTCCAATGAGTCTCTCAAAAACACTTACCTTCTTCTTCTGTTGTTTATAAACAAAAGGCGTGTTCAGTCGAGACACATACACCCCTGGTTTTCTCTGTTTCCTGCTCTTCCAGCGTTCCACGTCCACCCGATGTGTCTAAAGTAAATCAACAAAATATTGTCAATATCAAATTAATAGTAGTATTCTTGAAGCACAATTTTTCATTGTTCCATACTACATTATTAGATTAAACTACAAAATGTTTTTACTTATTTTTCATGTGACTTTGAATGGAAAATTATCTTGATTTTGATTATAGTAGCCATAGTGTAAGCATTAAATTTTGTGGATTGTACTTTTTGTGTGGTTGTTTGGCATGAGGGTGGGGTTACTTTAATTAGAAATTGGGATAGCAATGGCTGGTGCACAATCACAAATATCTAAAATACTAGTAATTGAAGTATTTATGATCAGCATATGCACTTCTTACCTTTTTCTTTCTCCTCTGGGAGTCAGCATACTCCCTCAATACGGCCTTGACTGTGACTTTGTAGGTGTCCACACAGTCAGGATGGTCCTGAGGACAACTGTATCAGCCTTTGTCAGAAATGATGGATCAAAGAGATTTTACAGGAGAGTAAATATTACACATACTGCCTTTTTCAATTCTAAATAACGAACTTCAACTAAAAAAAAGGAACTTTGAGGCTGAATTGCTCCAAAATGATACAGTAAATATGCTTGATACTGAGTTAGTGAACAGTCAGGATGGTCCTGAGGACAACTGTATCAGCCTTTGTCAGAAATTATGGAATAAATGGATTTTACAGAAGGGTAAATATTGCACATAATGCTTTTTTCAATTCTAAATAATGAACTTTAAGGCTGAATTGCTCCAAAATGATACAGTAAATATGCTTGATACTGAGTGAGTGAACAGTCAGGATGGTCCTCTCCAGTGGCAGGCAGCGCTCTTTGGTGACGTGGTTGATTACGTCACTGTAGATCATCTGTCCATCATCATATAAAGCCCGCTGTGACAATTTGATTGGATCCGAACCGCTTCGGTTCGATCATAGTTTCTCCCCAACGGAGCAATGCCAGACCGAACTTCCCGAACTCAAATGTTGTGGGCGGGGCTAAGTTCGTCTGGCACCCAGGCTAGAGTTATCATTCATACTTGACACATTTGGACACCGCTGCGCCCGTGTGCCTACCTCACGTATATACGACACTGAAGCAGAGAAGGAATCAGCAAAGTTCTTGGTTTATTAAACGTAGCAGGGGTCAGGAGCCAGGCAGTCAGTCCGATTCAAACAAATCCGAGAAGGAGCAAGCAAGAGGGAATCCAGGATAGACAGAACAGAGGTCAGGAGCCAGGCAGTCAGTTCAAAACAAACAAATCCGACAAGGAGTAAGCAAAAGGGAACTCCAGGGAAAAAGCAGGCAGGTCACGATGGGGATCAGCCAGGAGATGAGTCAGGAGGGAAAACGCTGGAAGGTCAGGCACGAACACACTAAACGATCTGGCAGAGGACGAAGGGAACAGGCAGGCAGATATACTGGGGAGACTAATAAGAAGATGGAAGACAGGTGCGTCTGTGGGTGGAGCCGGTGAAGGGGTCTGAGGAACGAGGAAGTGCAGAGCAGGAGGAGAGTGGCTGAGTTCTGAAATAACAAAGGGCTTAGTATGGAAAACTATGATGAGACAAAATGAAAATATTAATAAGAGGGTGAATTTGTGACAGAATGAGACTTCTTAAATCCGGCCTCTAGTGTTTCCTCATTGGTATCTTCAGGAGTTACAGATATAGTCATAGTGTTATTTATTTTTTCTCTCAATGCTCTATTTATCCCTTGCTCTCTCTCTCTCTCTCTGTGCTTTTTTTTACATTTTATTAGCATGAAAAGTCCTAGACTCATTGATTGTTAAAAATATTACCATATACCACAGAGTTAAGAAAAATGATATATCTGCATTCTTGAGGTTGTCACCAAGTTTGGACATTTCCAGACATGACATAATGCGACATTCATATATATATATATAAATAAAAGATGTATCCTATATCCTAGTGAAATACTGTTTATGTCGTCAATGTATTTAAATGATATGGATGATATCAACAAAACTCAAAATATATAAATTTGACACTTACATCTACATGAAATACAAAATAAATGATGTCATAAAAAACTCAAATCCAATGTGTGTGTTTAACAAGACAAGAGTTTCCCACCAAAAAGTCCCATTCATGCACGAATAAGAAATTTGCTCAAACAAAGACAACAACCAGCATGTTAACACTGTGGAATACAACACATAACGGTACTTAGGTTTAAAGACAGTTTCAACAACTCCGCCTCTACACAATTCTATGACAACACAATATTTTGCTTGCAAAACAATACATAAGTCAAATCCCTTGTGATTACCATGGTAAAAAATGGCATTTATCATAATGGCCGATTAATGGAGACTAATCTCGATCAACTAGGATATCAACAGTTATAAATGTAAGTATTTTGACAAATGACTTATTTTTGTTCTTCAGGCTCTGTGCCTCAGTAGATTAAATTTAAAACTGGTACAAGTGTATCAAAGAAAAAATGTGGAATATGGCCAAAATGGCCACTAAATACAAAATATCAGGCTTCCTGATTTGTTTTTACAATTGCACCCAGAGACTTTTTTGTTTGTTTGGTCATGATACACCTGTATATCGATTTTTGTGAAGATAGGTCAATGGGAACACCTTCCGGGGGTCTCGGGGGGTCTCGGGGGGCACCGTTGAGCCATTTTGCGACGCCCATTGAAAATTCCTTCAGAATACGTAAATTTTCACCACTTTCTAACTTTCTGCAAATTTTGGTAAGAAGTTGAGCATGTTAAAGCCCTCAAAAAGCCAATTCATTTGCCTGAATAATAATAATAATAATAAGTACAAATCCAAATCAGAACAACAAATAATAATAATAATAATAATAATAATAATAAATAAAAATAATAAATAAATATGCTAAAATATATGAAAATATAACATTTTTAGGGCTGCAAAGCAGCACTGGGTGGGCCCGAGCACATCCATTTTGAAGCGTTGCATGCTTTTTGTCTGAAAAAACAAAAATAACCAGTTCTGAGAGAGAGAGAGACGTAACCTTTGCAAGACATAAAGTTTCCTTTGATCTAGGAAGACTGAAATCAAAGGATTCATGGTCCATGTATGTCCGCGTTACAGAACATCATGTTTTAATGGCGTGTAATCAAACTTTGATGCCACGCCACGGTCACACTGTGTGATTAAAAAAAAATCCGTCAGTCAGTTTTTATCTCCATCTTGTCGTGATGACACTCATCTCAATTTGACGTTGATCCGATGAAAACCCTGGTACAAGTGTATCAAAGAAAAAATGTGGAATATGGCCAAAATGGCCACTAAATGCAATATAGCAGGCTTCCTGTTGTGTTTTTCCAATTGCACCCAGAGACTTTTTTGTTTGTCTGGTCATGATACACCTGTATATCGATTTTTGTGAAGATAGGTCAATGGGAACACCTTCCGGGGGTCTCGGGCTGTCTCGGGGGGCACCGTTGAGCCATTTTGCGACGCCCATTGAAAATTCCTTCAGAATACGTAAATTTTCACCACTTTCGGGCCCTAATAATCCTTACAATTTCAATAGGGTCTCACCAGACACCTTTGATGTCTGTGCTCGGGCCCTAATTAGGAGTTTAATGGGACAGTGGGACCAGATTAAGAGCATCAATGTCAGCAGTGTATTTTATATCATAGGGAAACATTGAACTTAATACTGTAACATTGTAAAGAGAGTGGAGCATGTTCTGAATCCATGTGGGAAATGTCAAGAGGAGAGAAGGAATGTGGTTGCAAGGTTAAAGATGTGCCTAATCTCCTCACAACAACACAGACACAGGTTGATTCTTTGAAACAGTTGTTTATTGATTGTCACTCTGGTCCATCTTTACTTGTGTGTATCCTTTGCCCCATAACGCCATGACAGCTAAATGCCATGAGTTGTAATTATTTGTTGCGTGAAATTATGACGTTACGTAGCTTGTCGCTCAGGAAATTCATGTAAGCAGGCAAGCGGAAAAAAGACTTGCAAAAGACCACAACCACAAGTTTTTCTATTTTCTCTCCATACATAAATAAACAAAGTTAAGATGAATCAAGAGATGGTGCTTCCTGTTTTGAATATGATTTGTCACCCCAGGTTTTATTCAGCAGCAGATAACGCAGAATTTCAAAAAGTCTCATAGTTTGTACATATTTCTACCATTCAGAAGACATTTTTCATCATGTTACACACATTTTACATTGTTTACACATTTTTACACATTACATTTTGAGTGATCTAATGACTCTTTTCCTCTGCTCCTCCAGACTCCAGACATTTGAGTTAACCACTGGGACCAACAGGACCTAACAGCCCAAAGAGACACTTTTAGGTTATTATATGACGCCTCTGCAAATAAGGGGAAATCTGAGAAGACTTCATAGAAGACTTTAAACATAAAGCAATTTATTGTTCATTATTATGTATTCCACTTACGAGAGGAAATTTAAGTTTTTTCTAAATCAGGGGTCATAAAGGGGCCACAATTTACACAAAGGGGCCAACATCCATACACAAGCCCTCATTCAGTGAGGTTTACATTTAAGTCATTACTTGTTGTCAGCTTTGAGCAAAGCCTCATGTCAATGAATGTATTTAGAAAAGTCTCCTTGTTCAAGCATATTGTGTAGGCTACTTAAAATAATCGTAGAAGATAACAATTCAAAAAGTTAGTATTGTAATTGACTAGTTTATTTAAAACCGACTTCTCACAGGACACTAGAACCCCTAAACCAGGACTGGGAAGTAAACATATTTTGACCAATATATTTTGTCATGACTTGAAAAGCAATTTGAATAACTTTTGATTTGTTTAAAAAGTGCTATGCAAATAAAGTTTGATTGACCATTTGATTGATGTGTATAGTTTGTAAATGGTACTCTTGAAATTGCCACATATCTTTGAAAAATGTACACTTCAATTAGACACTTTCAAAATAGAGAGCGCTTGAAAAACCAATTTACGGCAGTAGCTGTCGTAAAACACGCCCACGGTGATACCTGCCTCCAGGAAGCGGTAAGTGCAGGTGGAAGTTTGGCGGCAGATCCTCTAGGTCAGTGATGCCAGGGTTACGGCCCGCGGGCCGGACCCGGCCCGACTGTACATCACATCCGGCCCGAGGGTGATAAGGGGAGAATATAAATTTTAATTTAATTTTGATGGAATTTAAAAAAAAAAAAAAATTAAATTTTCGGTGGACTTCGTTAGTTGGTCTGTTGCTGCTGCCCGCCTCAGCTGCAGCAGCGCCGGTAGTGCTGATCGAGATGTTGTCAAAGAAGAGGAAGGTCGACACTGAAGCTCGCATCTTTCAGGATAGATGGAGAGAAAATTATTTCTTTTGGGAAGTAGGAGGCAAACCCGTGTGTCTTATCTGTCGTCAACAAGTGGCTGTACTAAAGGAGTACAACATCAAACGACACTACGAGACCCACGCCGAGAAATACGGCGAGTACACAGGGCAACTCCGGACTCAAAAGCTAAACGAGCTAGCATCATCGCTACAGAAACAGCAAGCCGTATTCTCCAAATGTCGAGATACACACGAAGGTTCGTTTTATTTTAATACATATTGTAAAGAACTGATAGTTGAGTTCTGTTCTGTTTGACTGCTTGATATGTGGTTGTTATGAATGTTCCGCTAAGTACACCGTGTTGAATAAGTACTGAGATGTCCTGAGTGTCTGTGAATAGGTCGGGGTCGGACATGTGACAGTTCTTGACCAATGGCTGTGTGGGATGACAGGCTCTCATTGGCTGGTTCGTTGGCGTGTCAGGGGTGAATGAGGAAGTGGAGGGAGAAGACGAGTGTTGATAGATAGATAGGTAGATAGATAGATAGATAGATAGATAGATAGATAGATAGATAGATAGATAGATAGATAGATAGATAGATAGATAGATAGATAGATAGATAGATAGATAGATAGATAGATAGATAGATAGATAGATAGATAGATAGATAGATAGATAGATAGATAGATAGATAGATAGATAGATAGATAGATAGATAGATAGATAGATAGATAGATAGATAGATAGATAGATTACTTTCCGAAGGAAAATTAAGTTGTCATAGCAGCCGGTACATTTGAATACAATAAAATACAAAAATACAATACAATAGAATAAAATAAAAAATATTGAGGTAGAAAGAATAAAAAACAGATGGTAATGTTATTGTTAGACAGTATATAAGAATAGTACAGTATAGTATATAATATAACATAATATATATTTATATATGATAGTAATTATACCAATATAAAAGCAGTATATAGTAATAATGGCAGCAACAGTATATATAATAATAATAGTAATAGTGATATAATAATAGTAATTATAACATGTACACATGTATAAATATGTGTATATAGACTTATGTATACAAAGAATATACAGAGAGTATGATATATTTTATAATTTCCAGTGTGATATGGGGGGGAGGGAATAAAAGGGGCTGGGGTTGACTGATAGCCAGGCTAGTGCCATAAAGGCACATGGGTGTGTGGAAATATGGGTTGGTGACTGGTGATGACTGGCAAAGTTAATGTGCCTCATCTGTTATTGAGCCAATTTAGTTTTTAGATAGCTCATATTTGCCTATTTTTTCAAGAACCGTTTTGTTTTACTAATTCCTACTGGATATTCAATCACACTCATCACTACTTGGCCTGGCCTTCTTTTAATTGGCGTTATTTTGCATTGACTTGTTTTCATGTGCAAGCCTTCAATAAATATAATAAAAGTAATTAACAGTTTACACTTGTGTTATTTATAGGAAATGTGTTTTGTTGGCACCTAGTCTATTTTGTTGCATTTCTAATTTATAAATGTAGGCTACTTGCATGGATAGGAAAATGTAACGTTTTTAGAGGGTAACTGTCTCCTGCTTTAGGCTATGTAATTTTAGGCCTCATTGTGAGGCTATTTTGGTGCCGATGCAATTTCTTATTGATGTGTAGGCCTTCATGAATAATTTCAAATAACCTACCTATCCATGTGTTGAGTCAGTGTTTGGCCTTTTCAGTCCGAAAGTGTAATCCGGCCCCCTGAGGTCTTGCTTGAAAAAATCTGGCCCCCTGTCCAATTTCACCCTGGCATCCCTGCTCTAGGTTCACATCGACCGTGACTCCTGTGTGTTGGCGGAGTTTGCTCTTCCCTCCTGACTCGCTACGGTGAGTTGTTAAAGTGGACTCCTTCACCTTCTGTTACATCCTGACATTACATCCAGGCAGCTGACACCGTCTGCGCCTCACGTTCGGATCTGGAAATGATATGAATTCGGGGACGTTAACGGAGACTTTCCCACGTTACTGCAGAAAGCTCTTAGCTAACGTTAGCTACAATGTGACGCCCGCCCTCCGTGTTTAAGAGTTCACTGCTTGCACTGTTCACAGTGAACTGCCTGCTCCGAGTGGAGTGATCGATGGCTTCAGCTAACTGAGCTGGTTATGTGAACATGAGAAAACCTATCTGACATACGAGGTGAGTTCTAACTATTGATTGAATATTTATTTAAGCCTCGGAGGAAACATTGAGGGATAAGACCCTCATTTACAATGGTGCCGAGGGTACAATAAAAAAGTTGATATTTTAAAAGTTAATACATTGAATAAATAGGAATGAAATAAATATGCATATATATATACACAGTAATACAAGGTATAAAACAATTCGTCAATAAAATACTATGGCCAAGTCAACTAGCAGTTACAGTCATTTAAACTTGAGTCCAGTTCAAATGACACCATGTGCGCTTAAAATGTGCGCAGAAGTGCACGTTGTGTTTGCCAACTGGTGTCGTAGCACTGCTTTTAAGCTAATGCAAGCATTTGAGTTTTGATCTCTTTTAGTGGTGACATTGTTTAAGAATACATACATTTAAAAAAGCTCGCATCTTCATTTATATTATCCAGAAAATTGTGCTGCATGTAGACAATCCGTTTTTAATGTTTTATCAAGTTGACTTAAGCAATAGGAGTTTGAGAAGTTAAACTGGTTTGTGTGGGTCAACTCCAGACTCAGGTGGTCATGTTTCTGTTCCGTCTTGTAAGTTAACTACCTCCAAGGAACAAGTCCAATTCTGTCAATTATCCAATAGTGAGAAAACATTTGTAAATAGCCCAGTTTGTTTGTATGACACTGTTCTTGACTTTGACAGGGCTGAGGAGAGGCCTCACCTTTAATGGCATTTTTAAATGATTGTGTAGCATCCAATAAGCTGAATTTGTTTTGCTTATCTTGAAATACAAAAATATCTGCTACTAATAATTTAATTGAATATACACGTTCAATATTTATGTTGAGCTGCTTCCATTCAATGAACACTGGATGATCTCCTGAAATTATCTGGAGGGGCTGTACGTGAGAACGCAAATGTCCGAGCCAATTGCTGCAGACATGATCCCACGTTTTTCCTGCCAGACTACGTTGTAACAAAAAAACTGAATATTCGAGTGAGCCTATATGAGAGTATAGTGCAGGATATTGGCTGGAGAATTCACAACGGGTGTGAGGGTGTGTTGATTACATTTTTCACATGCGATGGGGCAACGCTTTTACGAGCAAAATTTATATAAATACTTGAGGATGAAGCAGAGTTGCCATACACGTAGGAGATGCCAAGGAAAATGTCAATTTGGAAAGACAACAAGATTTAAGAGCTTTTAGTGGTAAGGTGCCGATGTGCTGTCGTGACTTCCACAGCAGAATTTATACGTCATATCCTGCCTCCTGCATGCTCCGGCCTGGTGCCTCCTCTCACCTGAAGGCTCTGGAGGTTTTCCTATTGTAGTCAGCGTATCTGACTTAGACAATGCCCCTCTGCATTCTTTACCTGTGAAAGACAAAGTCCGGAATATGTCTGGAATCAATTGTTTGGACATTCAGTGGAGTTCATGTCGGAAAAATAGCTTTACCGTGATTCAGCTCTTTTTTATCAATAATTCGTTATTTTGCATTATTTTGATTTATTGGTTGTATTTAACTAATCTTGTGTGTGTGTGTGTGTGTGTTTATTTTCAAAATAGAGAGCGCTTGAAAAACCAATTTAAGGCAGTAGCTGTCGTAAAACACGCCCACGGTGACACCTGCCTCCAGGAAGCGGCAAGTGCAGGTGGAAGTTTGGCGGCAGATCCTCTAGGTTCACATCGACCGTGACTCCTGTGTGTTGGCGGAGTTTGCTCTTCCCTCCTGACTCGCTGCGGTGAGTTGTTAAAGTGGACGCCTTCACCTTCTGTTACATCCTGACATTACATCCAGGCAGCTGACACCGTCTGCGCCTCACGTTCGGATCTGGAAATTATATGAATTCGGGGACGTTAACGGAGACTTTCCCACGTTACTGCAGAAAGCTCTTAGCTAACGTTAGCTACAATGTGACGCCCGCCCTCCGTGTTTAAGAGTTCACTGTCTGCACCGTTCAAAGTGAACTGCCTGCTCCGAGTGGAGTGATCGATGGCTTCAGCTAACTGAGCTGGTTATGTGAACATGAGAAAACCTATCTGACATACGAGGTGAGTTCTAACTATAAACTTGAGTCCAGTTCAAATGACACCATGTGCGCTGAAAGTGTGCGCAGAAGTGCACGTTGTGTTTGCCAACTGGTGTCGTAGCACTGCTTTTAAGCTAATGAAAGCATTTGAGTTTTGATCTCTTTTAGTGGTGACATTGTTTTAGAATACATACATTTAAAAAAGGTCTCATCTTCATTTATATTATCCAGACAAATGTGCTGCATGTAGACAATCCGTTTTTAATGTTTTATCAAGTTGACTTAAGCAATAGGAGTTTGAGAAGTTAAACTGGTTTGTGTGGGTCAACTCCAGACTCATGTGGTCATGTTTCTGTTCCGTCTTGTAAGTTAACTACCTCCAAGGAACAAGTCCAATTCTGGCAAATATCCAATAGTGAGAGGACATGTTGACAGCATACCGATGTACGTTATCTGAAAGTCGTTTGAGGAAGCACTGAAGAGCCACTCTCCTTTTGTAAATAGCCCAGTTTTGTTTGTAAGACACTGTTCTTGACTTTGACAGGGCTGAGGAGAGACCTCACCTGGAATGGCATTTTTAAATGATTGTGTGGCATCCAATAAGCTGAATTTGTTTTGCTTATCTTGACATACAAAAATATCTGCTACTATTAATTTAATTGAATATACACGTTCAATATTTATGTTGAGCTGCTTCCATGCAATGAACACTGGATGATCTCCTGAAATTATCTGGAGGGGCTGTACGTGAGAACGCAAATGTCCGAGCCAATTGCTGCAGACATGATCCCACGTTTTTCCTGCCGGACTACGTTGTAACAAAAAAACTGAATATTCGAGTGAGCCTATATGAGAGTATAGCGCAGGATATTGTCTGGAGAATTCACAGCGGGTGTGAGGGTGTGTTGATTACGTTTTTAACATGCCATGGGGCAACGCTTTTACGAGCAAAATTTATATAAATACTTGAGGATGAAACAGAGTTGCCATACACGTAGGAGATGCCAAGGAAAATGTCAATTTGGAAAGACAACGAGATTTAAGAGCTTTTAGTGGTAAGGTGCCGATGTGCTGTTGTGACTTCCACAGCAGAATTTATACGTCATATCCTGCCTCCTGCATGCTCCACCCTGGTGCCTCCTCTCACCTGAAGGCTCTGGAGGTTTTCCTGTTGTAGTCAGCGTATCTGACTTAGACAATGCCCCTCTGCATTCTTTACCTGTGAAAGACAAAGTCCGGAATATGTCTGGAATCAATTGTTTGGACATTCAGTGGAGTTCATGTCGGAAAAATGGCTTTACCGTGATTCAGCTCTTTTTTATCAATAATTCGTTATTTTGCATTATATTGATTTAATGGTTGTATTTAACTAATCTTGTGTGTGTGTGTGTGTGTTTATTTTCCAACAGACATTGATGATAGAATGCAAGGACCCTTCAGGAGCACAGTTTTCAGGAGACTTACTCCAGCCATATTCGACTCCTTCAACGATCACTGCAGCCCCCCCCTCACTGTGCCCTTGCGCTCTGACCACGTGAAATATGGCTCCTCAACAGGGCCAAGGGTTGATAAGAGGATTGTTTTCAACAGCGAGAGGTTTTTTTTAAATGAAGTGTCTACTTTTGACTGTGATGTTGACAACATCTTGTGCCTCAATCCGGTTGGCGTGCGGCGATTTTCCGAAAATATAGTGAGCCGCAGAAGTAGTGACACGTTTCAGAATAAGCCAATGTTAAGCTCCACATGGACAAGTGATGGAGGTGCTGTGGCACACCATCAAGAGTTAGAAAGTGGAAATGAACAAGTGGAGGAGGGAAGAGGGGAGCTGAAGACAGAACTGTATCTGAATGTTTCAGATGAGGAGGATGATGATGGTTACTTCTCAATGTTTCACAAAAGAGCAAAAATCTCCCCTCAGTCAGGACACATTCAGCTGCCTAGAGCTACTTCCAGCCCCCAGCATTGGAAAGATGAAGTTAGAGAGCCATGGGATGCGTGCTATCCTGAAAGTTCATCCGAACAAGCTGCGATATCTAGCCGGCACATTTCCTTCACAGTTAGTGATTTGTGTCCGACTGTAAGCGGGCCACAAGTGGAGTCTGCAAACTCTGATTCGTTAGAAGGTGACTCTGAAGAGGTGTGGTCTATTGGTCGCCCCATGTTTGAGTCATCTTTGTGCCACAGCGTCACAGTGAAGTTGAGTGGAGGAATGGAGCCGAGCAGGAAGGTGACGGAGGATGTCCACTCAACTGACACCAGTTATGAGGACACCTTATATCCAGAAGTTCAGGTGAGTCGCCTCAGTCGTACTAACTCATCTTCTTTCTGATTATGTGGAAATGTTTGTTCAGGGTTTCTTTGGTGGGCTTATGTACTGTGACGGCTTTGAGAGGGAGGTGTTTGGGGTGTTTATGTAATGTGACTAGGTATTTCCACACAATTTTGGACCATTGTTATTACAATATTTCCAAAATCCCAGCAAAAGCTGTTCTAAACAATTCTAAAATTAAATAATAATAACTTCATTTTATGCTCATGAAAGTCTTGAATAAGTTAAAATAACTGTTCAATGCACAATATGTAGCTTCTCAGTTCATCAAAATGTTCTGCAGAGGAGCTGCTACTGCTGCACAATGTTTTTACATATAGGCTTTGTCTTTAACATATGTCATATTATATAACTATGAATATGATATGATATTTCCTTCTATAAAGTAGTCTTGTGTACTCAAATAAAAACCAGTACCATACAGTATACATCTTGCGCTCATTCAAATATTTCACAATTAAACTACCTTTTTATTAAACAAAAGAATGGATTTGGTCAACAGAAACGCTGAAGTGCTTTTATTTTGAATTGTGTTCAGAAAGTGTTGCAACCATTTATGTCTGTGACTTAAATTCAAAAGATAAACATTCAAACTCAGGTCAAAGATAATTTTCTCTATCCTTGAAACATAATACATCTAGCAATAACCCATGCTCACTCCAATAAAAGCAATATATGCTAAAAAAATTAACATGTAATCGCCTAGTCCTGAAAAATAATGACATCTACTTTTTAAAACTTAAGAATAAAACACTGTCTTATACAAGGGCCAATTCAGTTTATTCTCTCGACAGAGTTGTAGAAATCTCACTGTTCATTTTCAAGTGCTTTGGCGAAGTCTTATAATGGGAGGGGAAACCCTGCTGTTTAATGAGTTCATGTTTTACAGGATGAAGTGTAAATACTGTATGTTCACACATATTTGCATCTGCTTTCTCAAGGTGAAATCAGTTGTGGTGGCTCTCAGGCAGACTACAACCAGTAGCCTCTCCACCTCCAGTGGCAAAAGAAAAAGGTACTATGATGGTTTCACCTCTAGGTGGAGCTGTATGACCATGTTAAACACTGGAACTTTGTCTCTCCTTTATAATAGTGTCAAATCATTGCCTTTCAATGAGTGGTTACAGGACCATCTAATTGAGCATGGTTTTGCTTTCACTGTACCCGTACACTGCTTTCTGAAGCATGACATGTCTTGTATGGTTGACTGCAGTTAAGACGGCTGATAAAGACATGTCCTTTTTCAGGCCAGAGGACATTGGGGTGGACTGGGAGTGTAAAAAGCAGAGCTATGTGCACTCTGTCACCAAACACATGGAAGAGAATCCAACAACTCAAGGTATGAACCTGAGCTGTGCCAAAAGCTGACACAACCTCACTGACACAGTCTCTAATTGGATAATATAGCATTGCAGTGCAGACGCATCAATGGTTGCCTAAAGTCTGTACTATCTTTTGTTGTCTCACGTTCTTGGAGTCGCCCTCCCTCACTATTTTGTAGAAGGTCACTCAATGTTATGTTTATTTCTAAATCATGTTGTGCTTTCTCAAGATGTCATGACTGAGCTCTTCAACCTTATCAGCCATGTGGGGGAAAAGACAAGTGGGGGTAATGGCAGACAGTGGCAGCATCCCTCCGACCTCACAAAAAGGTACATCACTCTCACTGGGCTTCTCTGAAAACAGATTTTTGTTGGTTTGAGAGCAAGACTTATTGATTTCACGTTAGCTATGTGTGTTAATAAAGCTGTGGACGGTGGGAGTGTATGAACCCGACTAACCCATATATATATACTTTAAAGACTGGGTATGACTTTGCAATATAATATCACTCTTATCCTCAAGATGTGACTAATGAAATGCATAGTGATACACTGAAATACTCCCGGGAAAGGCCAAAGACATAATGGGAAATGTTTTTCACGCTGCTAAGCCAACAAATACAATTTTTAAGTTGCCTGTCAGACAATGGCTGGTGATCCAAGTGAGGGGAGTGATATTGAAGCAGAGTACATTAGCGTTTGAAAATATCAGTGAAGAAGATTCAGACCTAGAGTATTTGTTTGCTACATCACCAAGGCTCAGTTGATAAGAGCGCGTTTGAAAAGGTAGAGGATGAAGGGGGGGATGAGGTGGTGATATTGAGGATTTATAGTTTATTTTTATTTTTACATGTTCATGGATTGAAGGGAGAAAGCAGTGATTTATAATTCCAGCCAAATGTGTAAGCTATCAAATGTTTTTTATTTCTGTTTCAGAAACCGAGAAATCAAAGTCCTTGTAAATGTTCTGTAGGCTCTTCAGAAAACCCTCAGGTTTTAGGTGGTGGTTTTTCAAACAATGCTAAAGTAAAGAGTGTTTTTTATTCTGAATCTTAGGTCTTCATGAATTAAAGTACGGGACTATTAAAGAAGTCCTCACCCACAACAACTCAGTTGTCAACAATACACCTGTAATTCTATTGGTTGGGAAATTAGCTTTGTTGGACAAAACAAATCGAAGAAAATTCCCGGAGCAGATGTTTTACGTGCTTACAGAAACCGTGTGAGCAAGAGGAGAAGAGCGGGAGTGCAGGTGCAGTTTGAGCTCAAGCAGAGCAAGTTGGATTGTTTGAGTGCAAGTGCAGGATTGTGAGGGAAAGCGTAACAAAATCTGAACTTGAAATAAATAAGTCCTTATTTCAGACCTCGCTCTTGAATAAAGATAGGGCAAAAAACGTGATATAAAACAGTATGAAGACACTGCTCCGTGTCTGTGCTTACTTTCAGGAACTACCAGAGGCGATATGGGAATATGACGCCAAAGATGTCCCTCCGTGAATGGCAGGAAAAAAACTCAAAAACATACAAGCGCTTTGCCAACGTCCCCAAAATCTTTGAAAGGAACCTGTTTCACTGAGAACTTGTGGGGCAGTTTGCACTTAACCTCAAAACTAATCCGCTGGACTCAGGGTTTACCAGGTACGAAAGGGGCCTCACATCAATGTTTGCACTGTTTTTCTTCCGTAGTTTAATATATGGTGTGTAGTTTTGGTTTGTCAGTTTTTTTCCTTTTTTGCATGTTCATTTATATAAAAATCTATGCATGTTTTAAGAGTTGTTGTGGAACTTGAGCTGCAGAACAAGCACTTAAACGTTTGAAGTATCTTAAATGTCTGCCTATTTTTTATTAGATTACAAACAGCCTGTTTTAAAGTGTGTTTGGGTATGTTTGTACTTTTGACATTTGACTATTTGTATACTTGTTTCCGTGTCTCATACAGAAGTATTTACTGTTAACGTTCGTTCAGAATTTGATTAACTGAGCACGTGTATGTTCTTGTTGAATTCTTGCCTCATGAAGCACCTATTTCTGTAGATGTGTTGAAACGGCAGTAGCTAACCGAATTAAATATTCGAAACTTGAAAAACCTATGAAGTTTTATTGAATATTTCCTGTGACTGTCAATTTTTATACATCAATCTACAGTATTCATTGGAGGGTAAAAGGCTTGATTAAGGTATTGTATAGGACAAAACATAATGATTTATTATATGTAATCCAGCCCAGTTTCTGCACATTTAGCTCAGAAAGGGATATTTGATAGCTTATTTTTATTCCTTGACAATCAATACAACTTTGAATGTATAATATGATGTAAAATATTTTATAGGAATGAAAGTATTTAAATTGTGTGTCATTCATTGTAAAGGTATGAGCTAGAACTGATTATTTATGAAGGTCACATGAATTGTAATGGGTGAATGAGTTGTTAACAACTACCCAGTTACTCTGGATAATCCACAGACATATTAATTTATTTTAATTAAAATGTAGGAATAAAACAGTGCTCAGTGAACTGTTTGTCAAACTTGCTAGGTTATTTCCAACCAAGAAACCCTACCCCCTGGGTCATTCCATGCAAAATCATCACACTTTTTGGCCATACCATCATAAATCACAGAGAAATGTTCCTTTAATTTTTTCTTAAGCTCTTTTTCAACTCCATATTTATCAAATGAGCATGGTATCCCCAATGTAAAAAAATAACAGCATTATGAGTCATAACAGTTAAACGTTGAATTCAGAAAAAAAACATTTTAAAATCAGTAAACATTTCACCAGTCAGTTTATAATGTCATCAAGAGCAAGATAACTTGTATTAGATTTCTTATCTGAAGTGACAATATGTGACCCATATTAAGGGAGATTTGGCCACCACCCCCAAAGTTCAAATTTCGTTTGAAATACAGGATCTCCTTATTTTGTAATCCAAGACACAACAAGTTTGGTTCCAAATAACCAAATCAGCATGGGAAAGAACGGAGTTAAAGCGTGATGATTTGAAATTGAATTCCTGATTACAATATTTTTCTTTTGAGGTGTCAGGAGAAATCTTAGTTTTGGGTATTTCAAATTCTCGTCAACAGCCTAAACTCAACCACAAGGTGTTAAAATGTTTTCAGTGGTTTCTTTAGAATAGAGAAGCAGCGACTACGTTTTACTCTATCTGCTTTGTTATCTCATTAATCCTTGTAACATTGTATGGAATGCCACGAGTGCTAAGTTGAGAACCTGGTCACCAGAGTCGGAGCAGGGTTGTTGTGTCGGGACAAGACAGCTGCTGAAGAATAACTCATTCATTATATTAACACTGCAGTTGTCATCGTCTGGTAACAATGCTGCATCGATATTCAACTAAATTGCTGCTCACAGGTACATGCTGACAGAAAAGGAACCTGGGGAGTAAATTGGATCATGGAATTTTTCAGCATGGGCTCCATCCATTGAATAATGCAGGTTGTTAAAGTAATCCTGTCTGTTCAGATAGTGGGGCAGCCTGTCCCTGACCAGTCACCCAGAAAGCGGAGGTGTAAAGGTGTCAGTGAAAGCCTCGTGACATATGCTGGGCTGGCTGCAAGGCACGTGTGCAGCCACAGCACCTCTCTGCACCCTCTGACTTTCCTCAAAAACAAACCACAAATGTGAAAATAAAATACGGTGAAAGATAAGTCAGCCATCACTAGAAAATTCCAGTATCACCTGCCCATCCAGACATCTATTCATGCACAGGCATAAACAATCTAATATGGGTCTTGAGTAAGATCCAAGCTGTTGAAGTCTCATTGATTTTGAAGCCATTATCATTTCAAGCACGTTTTCTTACTCAACTTACTGCCTCGAAGGTAAATGCATTTGCCCGGATAATTTAAATTTTTCACGAAATCCTGGTGCCCACACAGTAACAGTAAAAGAGCATATTGTAGATGTGCATTTTGTTTTATAAGAGCTGAAGCCAGGTGAAGGCTGAGATTCACATGTATTATTCACCAAAGAAAAAGCCTGTCCATCTCCATTCTGAAAAACTGTCACAATTTCTTTTCCTTTGTTGCCCACAAAGGTTTTAATGATCTCATATTTTGTTTTTTAATATCACCACTTAGTGTTTCCAATAAACAACAAACACAGGCCTTTGTTGAAAATATCGCATATTTTATTTAAGCATACACAAGAAAGCATACACCATATTCTTCAGATAGAAGTTGTGTAACCTTGTGCATAATAGTTAAATCATGCTAGCCCTCATTAAGCAACGACTGCTGTTCGATGAATATAAACATGATAGCACTAATAAAGCAGTTTCTCTAAACCATGCTTCTTTGTGGCTCCATTTCAATATCCCATTAACAGGATGTGCTCAACGTCCTGGCTTGTTTCTAGTCTAATACAAAATACACACTGTGTAAGTTGTTTAAAATAAAAAAAAAAAAAAAATCCCGTCGCTGCGCCATTACATCACAAAACACTCCAGTACAGCTACCAAGCATATTTTTCTCTTTCAGGCATTGTATGGTACATAAAGTAGCTTGAGAAAACTCCTCCGGCCTCTGGCACTGAAACAAAGTCCTCAGTGTGTAATTGTGGCCTCACACCACAGGGCTCAAGTGGAATGTCGAGTTCTTACAGTCGTCACCATTTGTCGAGTTTGATTAAAAGAAAAAAGTTATTTTCTATCTGCTGTGGACAGGTGTGTATTTTTTAACCTATTTCAACTAGAAGCATCAGTGGTCCTCATGACATCAAACAACTTGAATCCAAACCATCAGTTTGTCTCAGGAGTAGGAACAGGTCAGGTGAGGCTGATCCAACAAACATGTTACACCCTGTTTTGGTGAATCTTGGTAAAACCATAGGCTGTATATACAATTTGAAGACATGACGGCTCCCAAAAAGTGAAGCCAAAACGTTTTGATTGCCCCCTGGTGGCTGGCAGCAGTGTGTGAATAAACTTTTCTTCATAAATGGTTTCTGTCATTGTATGTCGTTTTTATCTTTTTTTTTTTTTTTAAAGCAGGTTCAGTTGTGTTGTCCATCCACAGCAGTTAACGTCAAACAGACAAACACAAGACATCGATTATATGCAGACAGCCTACCGCTACCCTTAATTGAGTAGTTCAGCATTTTGGAAAATGTGCTTAGTCAGGTTTAAAGAATTAGATGCGACGATCAATATAACTCGTGAGCTTTGTAGCTCAAACCAGCAGCTGCTTAGCTTAGCTTATAATACATACTGGAAACGGTTAAGCTAACTAGCCACTGGCTGTAGCTTCATATTTATATTATAGATGTGATAAAAGTGGTATTGATCTTCTAATCTAACTGCAAAATGTCCTTTAACAGTAGGACAACCTTCAACACAAGTGAATGTTCACAGTAGCCCTACACTTAAATCAGTAATACGTTATTTACAGTGTCAACATAAAAGTGAACCATAATCTGAAGATGATGATGCACTATTTGGATCAACGTTAATCAGTCAAACCTATAGAGGCTTTCAAAGTGAACATCTTATGTTGCTAGCTGAAGATTAACTTATTGAATTGACTGCGGAGGAGGAAAGTAAATAAAAAGGGCCTACATGGAATGCTGTTGAAAAACATATTACTGGCAAACTTAAGGCATGGCACTAGTTAAGAGAAACCATCCAGGGAGCCAATCATCACTATCCATTTCTGTGTGGATGGAGGCCTATCGATCGGAGAGGCCCGGCACCAGTGCTGTGTTCTCTGGAAAAAATGGATTCAGCCTTCAGCTGCAGAAGTTTTGTGGAAAGAGCTGATCCCTCTGGAGTGATGCAGCAGGGCGTGAATCAGTCTCTTTTTCCTTTTCCCACTCTGACTTTACCTTAAATCCACTCCTGCATCTGCAAAAGTCAGGTGCTTTTTGCAGGAGCACAGTCTTGAGCTTTTCCTCTTATTAAGAGTGAAAGATGGGAAAGGGGGAGGTAGAGGAAGCAAGAGAGTGATAAAAGCCTTCCACTGCATTAGTCATTCTACCTTTCAACCCGCTCTACCCGACCATAACCTTCACTGCTTTCTTTACCTGCCTTTGCAGCCTGCCTCAGTTCACTGCTGTTGGCTTTGTGATCTGTTATGTTTGTGTGCACGCACCGTATTTGTTTGTTTACAATAAATGACTCACGATGCATAGCAAAATGAGTGCGGAGTAAGAGGGTTTATCACTCTGTCTGTCGATGGAGACTTTTTTTTATCACATTCCTCATTAAAAAAAAGTACTTTCCTATTGTAAACAAACACCACATTGATATAATGTGATAGAAATACATATTATAGGGCTGCTATGCAAAAGCTGGTTAATAACATCACTTTCAGAGCTTCGCATAAATTTCAAAATGCCCTCTTACGTTATGAGGCTTTACATTGTTCACATTAGTGTTGTCATGTTTCATAAAAGGCTATCTAAAGTGACACCACCAAACAAGAATGAAATATAAAATGTATGTACACATTAAATGCCACAACATTACCTCCACATTTCCACTTATCTAAACTTGGTCTAAATATCGTCACTCTGCAATATTTCCTTTTACTTTGCACACCTAATTAAATCTCATGTGATAAAGCAAATGACACAAACTTGATCTACTTCCATCTTGTTAGTGAAAACACAAGATATAATTTTTAAGGCAGTACTACTGAGTTTAGATCAGCCCTCAAATACACCATTTCACTGTCTTATAACAAGTCCACCTTACAGATCACAGTTGACCATCTTATAAGTGCGTTTCAGCCTCTTTAACATTGAGTTCAGCACAAATTTTGACTTTGAATTGAGAAAAAGTCTTTGATTGAAGCCCTTCTGTCTTTGGGACATCTGTTCTGGATGTCACAAAGCAGTCCAAGGGTTGAAGATTTGGGCCCTTAAAAAAAGTTTATTTTTCATGCTAGCCTTCAGAAACTAAAGTTTTTACAACAGCGCTTTAACTTTTCTCTGACTCAGACTCAGCATTCATTCCCTCACATATGTTCAGTTTCATCACGTGTCCAAACATTGCATGCTGGGAGGTTGAGTTTAGGATGAAGAGGCCATAGAGTCCTGGCTCCTGCACTCCACTGAGGGCTATTATTGCTGATAACAGGGTTCTCTTCAGTCCACTCCTCTGTAGATGTCCACAGAGTCCAGCCTCTTTTTGAAGTTCATTGATTAGATAAATGCACAACGCTAGGGCAGCTCCTTTTCCTCCCCCGCCCCAAATGCTCTGAAATCGATCACCCTCTAAGAGAAAGACACAAGGAAATACTAAAGGGCTCATTGTGGAAGGTGGAATGTTCAGAAATCTATAATAAAAGTAGGACAGAAGTAAGAGAATGTCGAAATCCAAGTGTGACGGAAAAAAACGGTATGGACTTCACTACACGTCTACATGTATTCAAATCGGAGATGCCTTTCAATGTGAGCTAACAAGTTCCGTATTAAATTTTTTGGACAAAATTGGGAAATTCTGCTTTGGTGGTGAGCCAAGTGATCCCGCTAAAGCTAATCTAATAAATGGCTCTTACATCGGCCAGGTTGAGTCTGGATCCCTGAGGTGGGAAAATGAACTAGCGAGAATAAAACGTTTCCCACAGGAGGATAAAGAGTTTCTTTCAGAGGAGGAAAGGGGATCTAAATTAAGATAATAAAGATTCCAGAACAACAGGAGTGCTCTGGAGGCACCATGTTGAAAATCAAAGAAGTAAAACAACAGTGATACAGTTGAATAATCTACAGTATTTAGAAAGTTGAAAACAGGATGGTATAAAGGAAATTAGGAGAAGATGCTAAGATCAAGGTACAGGAGATGAATATAACAAAGTGGATACCACTGCAACCCAGAACTAGGTAAGCTCCAGGTTTGTGGCTGTTGATAACGCACCGAAAGACGACAAGAAAAGAGGTGACAAAGGGGGAGAGAGAATGAAAAGTTCTGTGGCTCTGTTTATTGGTTTTGGTCCCTGTGGTCGGTTTGTCTGAAATCGCTCCACCACCGGAGCCATTTGGCCACAATCTCTCGTTGAGCACATTGAAGCCACTTAACTCGAGCCGCAGTCTCTCCACTGCCGACTCCGCTCTCAGAGCAGTACCGGCCAGGTCTTCGTGTCTGACCCCCCCGTTGTCCTGCAACATCATCTCCGCACCGGGCCCTGTGCCAAAGGAGAGTAGTGGGCCCCACGCCGAGGGGCTAAGAGTCCCAGCCTCATCCTGACAAGCAGATGGGCTTAAAAAGGGGCCCCGTTGGTTTGTGAGAACACAAAGTCTTTTGGATAAAGAGGAGACGTCTTGGCAGTCACACCTCAATGATGTTAACAGATGGCATCTTGTTGTTCTTGGAGAACTGTGGGAGAAACAGAGGGAGACGACAGATAGGTATGAGAAGGCTGGAGGACTAACAGGGATCACATTATAAATGCCTTCATTAAGCATGAGGATGCCTCTGGATGTTTTGTTGATGTTTGTGGTAAGGTAGAGCAAAGGATAAAGATTTGTTTTGACTTTTGTCTCCTGCTCTGGTTTTGAACAAAGGAGATGAACATGTTATGCATTTGTTTATTTTTTTTTCCATATCAGGAGCATGGTCTTTCAGTTTGAGAGCTGGACGATTTTCCTGTTCAAATTTTGAAATGCTCTAACTCAAAACCCTGCGCTCACATTCAAGTACACCCTCCTTTGCTTAGATGTCCTGGCTCATGCTGCTTCTGTGTGCATGTGAAACATCTCACTGGGATTTTTTGTGCAACAGGTCAGTCAAAATTCCAATAGACCAATAGAATGCCAGGTCATGTGTAGTGTTGGAAAAAGGAAATTGCCCCGCACTTGTTTCATTACCTCTGCTGTTGGTGCTATTCCCATGAAATACAGGGGTTAGAGAAACAGGGCAGCGTCAATTTGTTTTTTACAATTGCCTGCAACAGTGGTCCCATAACATAAAAAGACTTGAAATCCTTGATTTTGCTGCCGTGGAGGGCGGGAGAGCAAGAACCCAGTTAAAGTAACTGCCAGTATGGGCAACGAGGGAAAGACAATTCCACTTGTCAGAGCCACACCTAGTATTCTGTTGGGTGGGGAATTTTGAAAGACTTGTAACACAAATAAAATCTGAGAGCAGAGGATAAATCAGAGTGCAAACATTTCAGGCAATCACAGAAGCAACGTGAGCGAAAGGAGAAGAACTGAATCTGGACCCCAGGAAATCTAAACACTAGCAGGGTATATTTGAGTACAAGCTGTTTTGAGTGAAAATATTACAATAATTTCTGCCGTCAAACCAAAAGGCCACACTCTTGTATAAAGGAAACCCTCATATATGTGGCTCTGTTTACTGATTAAAAAGAATCGAGAGCAAAGATGTGAGTTTGTTCACAGCTCAGAGCTGCATAGTCATTCACATAATGGTGCCACGTGGAAGTAGTGTTTCAAGCTGGTGTTCAGATGACACTATGAGAGGCATGAGGTGTCAGCATTAAACGTCTGGAAGTGGCCGGGACCATTCACCTGCCCGGCGCTGTTGATGGGGAGGCACCCGGGGAGAGGAGGAGGAGGAGGGGGTGGGTTATACCTTACTGCGCAACAGCCCCCCCCGTGGGTGTTCAGGAGTGCTGCACTCCGAGGAGTTTTTGGCCTTGTCCTTGTTGGTGTTGGGCTCGTTGTCTTTGATTATGTCGTACTGGCGACAGAAGAGGGCGATCACACCTGAGAGGGGAGAGAAAGGAAGTGTTCACCGAACAGCCAGCTCCGATAACCCCCCCAAACGATTGCAGCTGCTGCCTTTTTAGGCCACAGCAGAAACAGTGCACGTGAAGGTGCCTGATCCTGGTTTATTGAACTGTTCTCACCTGCCCACATGATAAGTACAACCACAATGATGATGAGCTCCCCCGCCCTCAGCTGGGTGGACTGGCCCACTTCTTCCATCGTCACTTCGTCTGCAGGAGTTAAGAGGCCACATGTTAATAAACGCCATTTTTTATGGATGTGGAATGGGTCAAGGAACAACTCATAAAATTTTCGTTCCAGGAATTCATTTCTTTCACTTTGTGTAACATTTTGAGATTTTTTTTACAGATTTCCAAGGGAATAATTGATTGAAATATATCTTTTTTTGTAATCTACAAGTGTGTACAATTTGGTGCAAGTTTAATTAAATTAAGGCAATTGTTGGGCCTTGGTGGAGATATGTGCTCTGCTGAGTTAAACATTTATTATTGAATGGCACACAGAGAGTTTAAATGTCCTTTCAGAAGGGGACTTGGCAGAGGCATGCACACTACTGAGGTTGGATTTTAAATAGATGGCACCACCTTAAATTCCAGATGTGTTGCCTCTTTTTGTTCAAAGTGGTAAAACAGATTCCAGCAACTCTGCACTATATTTTGATGTGTTGGGAGTAAAGCACTAATTATGTAGGGTAGGTGGAGCGTGAAATATGAACGTTACCTCACAAATAAAGTTTTTACAGTCCCTGAAGGAGTCTGTGAACAGCAGGGTGAGAGCACTTTATTGTCTCTGAAAACTTTCACAAATCTCTTTTTTTAAATTGCTGTTCATGATTGTATCTACAAGATTGTAAAACACTTCATGGTCATATTTTATTTGGTCATTCATTTTGTCACTCCACCTGTTACTAATCGTTTTTTTTCTTCTGTCTTGTCGATTTTTGGGATGGCTAGTCGTTGGTTTTAAACATGTTTCTTCTTCATCTAGCATTGTAAGGGCTGTTTTCTTCATGCTACAGTATTTGTAGATTTGGCCAGGGCAGTACAGGGCTGACTGGAGACACCTTTTTCACTGGGCTCTCAATCTATATATATATATTAACTTTTAATCCTTTTTAGTTTCTTTTAGTGTTTTTTCTGTTCCTGAGGGTACAAGTTTCTTGATTTATATTGCTATAAAGTTGACCGAAATATATTGCTCAGTTTTTATATACATTTGGGGTTTTATTGATGTACTCTCTGCTTTTATTCCAGACAGAAGTTATTTAACGTTTGTATTCTCCCTCTCTGGAGATCTTGAACTTCCTTGCACACTGTCTTTCTGTCAGCTCTTGTAACTTATCAAGTGCTGGTGTAACCATATTACAGCCATCTTATTCCGAGTGAAGGACTATATTATTCTTGTGCTTTTACCCATTTAGATCACAGTATAAGGGATGCTGTCACTTATCAGCCGGTCTGCTCCTTGTGCTCTCACCCCTTACATTACAGCAGCAGCACAGTAATGGTAGTGAGTGGCAGCGCAGGTGTTGATAAGGACCTTGGATACAGTAGAGGATAGGATTTTAAAAAGATTTACCTCACGTATGTAGCCATGATGGTGTATTCAGGGGTGATCATTAATATACCAATTTCTCTGAGTGCCCGATGGAGTCAAATAATCAAAGAAAGGCAGAACGTGAGGAGAATAGTCAAGGCTTCATCTAGGCTAGTGGGGATTTCTCTATGATAGAGAGATGAAACAATGGGGGAAAAAAAGTTAATCAGAGCCGTCAGGATCAATTTACACCAACCTAAATAAAACTCCACTTTAATCTTTGAAGTGGAATGGCCTTTAGAGGAGGTATCACAGAGACCTTGGTTTCACAGAAGTCTTTCCAGTAGAGGAGTGCAGGCATCTCACACAGAGCAACCACACGTTGAGGCTTTTTCTTGCACTGCTGAAAGTTGTGGACGTCAGAGGCTTCATCTAAAGTTCACCACAGCAGAGAGAGCACTCTTTTGCTTTTGATTGGATACAGTGGGTGACATTTCGAGGGCCCAGCGTGGCAGTAACCCCACGCTCCAGTGGCTTTTAGCAACAAGCAATTCTGCAGATCGATTGGCCTTTGTTGCGTAGTGTTACCCAACCAAAGCAGAGTAGCCCAAGGCCTCACTGGGGCTAACTGGTCAGCTGTAACACCTCTGATGCTCAGTGACCACAGCCTAGACTTTTATTCATCACAGAATGAGTGCCACTTTGACCTGTACGTAAACAGAACTTTAAATACAACAATATCTGATTTTAGGATTGTGTGTGTTCTGTGACTGAACACATCGGGCAACCTGTGCCAACACAGCATTTGAAAGCCGTTTTCAGACATGACCTGCGAAGGATCTCTGGAGAACTGGCTCCAGACTTTCTCCGCAGTTTGCCTTCCACACATCGCAACACAGTGGGAGATTCTCCTCTAACAACAACAGCAAATCCACTGCAGGAATCAGGTGATACATGTTCCAGGTATAGGCAGGATGTAACGTATTCATTCTGCTGTGGATATCATTTATTTATGTTTTCAGCACATCGACACTGGCGATGGCTCTTGTCACCACATGATATGTAGAAGTTCTAGTGTAGACTGTTCACAAAGATGAACAAGGTGTCTCCACCGCCTCCCACTATTCTGTGCATGTTGGATAGTTGCAGCAAGACAACAGATCTGTCAGCTATTCAACATCATATCAACTCCTCTTGTAAGTTATTCAGGGAAAACCTCTCCTCCAACAAATGTTTCAATGTCGCATCTTGGGTTCTCCCAATGAGGCAGGTCAAAATGTTGACCTATTCCTTCAAGGTGCCACTGCCTTGGTGGGTTCGTCACCTGTCTTTAATATCGCTGCTTTTATTTCTGTGGCCACACAGAGTGTGAAAGAAAGGTTTTGTTCTTTTGTTGGGATTCAGCAGATCTGTTGAGGCAAGCAACAGTTCACTGTAGCCCTGTTTTGAAACACATATCAAACTATTATGTGACAGAAGAAAGATAAGTCACTTTTGTTTCCATCCTCGGTTTTTAAGAGCTTTCCAGCAGGGCAGAGAGAGAAGGTTATCCCAGTAATAGATCTGAAGAAGTCAGATCCATTACAGTTATTTCATGTGTGTTCCACCTGGTTCAAATTATTTGCAAAGGGAAGCCATACATGCATCCAAATATAGTGCGTGTGTGTGTCTGTGCGTGTTTGTGTGAGAGAGTGACAGTCAATTCTAATTGTCAGGATATCTCCTGTAACACTGTGACCTCTTGCCTGTTCCTCCTCTCTGTCTGTCCCTCTGTCCTTCCCTCCACTTTTTCTCTGACTCTGTCTCTTCCTCCTGCTTTTTGCACAGGTTGTGCTGTTCTTTTTTTCACCACTATCTCTCTCGCTACGTTTGTTCTCCAGAAGCTTAAACCTATTGTTAAAGAGGAAATGAGAAGACGGGGAATAATCCAGCTTTCATACTCGACCTTCCCTCTTTGCACCGAGTTCAGACTGATGGAACAGAAGGGATGAGCAGATGAGCAGGGATGGTGAAAACCTCCCTTTTCTTCTCGGGATGTTTGCTTGTCATATCCAGACAAAGGACCTACAGCTGTACTGAGAGACTGTCACTAAAACAATCGTTGTGCAAATTATGGGAAGTAAAAAGACAAAGTCTGTTTTGTCTTTTTTTGACTCACTTTGTCCATCCATCCTATACATTAGCCAAATATTCCCCATTCAAGTATTAATAATTCAATTGTGCAATTAAACATTTTTCTATTTACTCTATTCATGTTGCTCCAGCTGATGGGCAATTTGCGAGATAAGTAAAGAATGTCAAATAAGAAAGAAATGTATTACTTGTAGCCATTATTGTAGGTAGAAACAATTTGTAAATCATACAAAATAAAGCATAAATAAAGTATAAAGACTCCACATCTCTCGTGGGCTTAAACAAATAACAGTTTTTCCCCTGCCCACTGATTTTGATTCTCGCTATCCCAAACCCCAATGCTACAAATTTTGTACTGAATAACAAACTGACTGACTTGTATAAACATCTGTTCACAGACCTGCTCTGTCTGGAGATTTGCCTTGTGAAACGTGTGCATGGTGGGAAGCATGAGGAAATCTCTCTCTCTCTCTCTGTGTGTGTGTGTGTGTGTGTGTGTGTGTGTGTGTGTGTGTGTGTGTGTGTGTGTGTGTGTGTGTGTGTGTGTGTGTGTGTGTGTGTGTGTGTGTGTGTGTGTGTGTGTGTGTGTGTGTGTGTGTGTGTGTGTGTGTGTGTGTATATTTGTGTGTGTGTGTTTATGTGTGGGTGCAGAGCCTACCAATGTGGAGAGCTTTCATGTTTTGGGGGGGATGGATGATTGAGCTGAGGCAAACTGCTGCTCCCTTTAACAGCCTTCTAAATAAACCAAGCAAATAATCGTTCACAGAGGCATCAACTGCACTTCACTCAACTTATTTTTTCTGTCATGCCTTTACAGAGACACAATACAAAGCCAGCCTAAACCTGGACAGTAATTATGCTGCATTCATGTCTGCTTGAAATTAAAACTAGCTCAGCTATGTTTTCATTGCATCCTATTAGATAAACTTGACCTCTGTCTGTACAGCATTATTTCCTCAGCATAGACGTTTCCAATGCCTTCACATTTACTTTGTGATGAGTAAATTACAGAATTCAAAACACAAACGCATTGTTTATTTATTTGTGTTAATACCTACATTGCCCAATGCTATAACTTACAACATCCATATATTTTCTCCAAGATGTTTGACTCACCTGATGAAAGTATTCATAAAGTCAGACTAATATTAGATTGTGTAATTAGTTACAGTTGACTAATGTATGTAAACTTCCCTCTGGGAACAGTGGTTCCGTAATCTTCCAAATGAGGCACATTTTAACTGTACTGGCGCACACATGCTCGGATGCTCGCAAGTTTTTGGTTCCAGTACTTAAACAAATAGAACTACTAAAAAAGTCTCAGAGGCTTCATCCAGCAACTGACTAATTTAGCTTGTGCCTTTTGCAAGATTTTCAAATCTTAACTGCTATCAAAAACGTCAGAAAAAAAATAAATAACCAACTTTAAATCTTTTCTTGGTGGCTTTTCCAGAGACTTGGGAACTCACAAAAACTCACATGATCATACATGACTTCAGAACAACAACAAACATGGGGTCATCAGGAGGGTTGAATCAGACCCAAAGTCGGGACGATTATCCTCTAATGTACAATAGGCATTAGCCCAAAAACTGTGGAGAAATATCTTACATGGCCAAAAGTAACATTCTGCCCACTAAAGCTAAAATCCCCAATTAACCCGTTTGCTTTATCACATTTGTTTCGAGAATAAAATCATACAAAGTGTATAAGGGAGTGTTGTCTTCATGGCCAACCCAGTCTCATCAGGAAACGTTCAGTGGGAACGTTGGTCCACTTGGACAAACGTTTCCATCTCACAATCTGGCCTATCAGATTGTGAGATGGAAACGATTGGTCCGCCCATTGTTTTGCATTGACGTGTTTTCACGTCACTTGACTCCCGAGTTCCCGTCTCCGGAAAGGAAAACATGGCGGACAGTCCTTGTTTTTTCAGATAAAAACATGATTTTGTAACTTAGTCTGGGCATAAAAATACATTCTGACAACATTTCTAGCGAGAAATGTGGTCTTTGCTTCCACAGTCTTCAGCCAGTTTGTGCTTATGATATATATTTTAATAGTTATCACGAATGTTTTTATCGTTGCTATGGTGGTTGCTATGACGCTGCCATGCACACAACGTCGTAGCGTGCTGTTTAAATCACCGTCCCTGCGTGGTGTCGTTCAGTGATTGTGTATGTTATTCATGTTAAATAATATTAATATTTGAGGCTAGATTACACCTCTAATGCGAAGGATCTTGCGAGTCTGTTCAGAGACGAAAACATGAGTGTGACACCGGACCGAGATCGCGAACGGACCGGAACTGACGTGTGGCTGGCGTAAAAAAAGGTTTTGTAAACATTCTGTCCATTTAACTTAGCGCTGTCATAAACACGGACCATTTGGAAGACAACGATGTCATCTTCCTTCTGTCAGGTAAGTAGTTTATTGTTTTTAAAGATCTATTACGATCTAGGTTCACAGTCCGAGTGCTGAGACAGCGGATGCGGAGTCCGTCGATAAACACAATGGATGCATTTCTTCAGCTAATATGCCATTGTTAGCCACATGCTTCAGCCCACGGTAGCATGTGATTACCTGGGAGGTGAAAACATGGTTTTTGAAACCAGTTCAAGACGCTTAGCTCATCATTAAGGGACGCTACAATATAAATATAAACATGAATTTGATTTATGAATGCTTTAGATTAATAAGGAGTGTATTTCTCGACCATTACTCCTCAATAACAGATCAATTTGGTTTAATGTATAGTATGCAATATGACAATAATGTTTTCATGTTATGGAGTTGCGATTCATTTTATAAAACAATTGCTATGTTCTGTTTTTTAATCAAGGAGGATCCAAGTGAAGCTACAGGAGTTTCATTAACGTCAATAACTTGGACCGAACAGTTTGTTTTGCTTGATGAAGAGGAGGAAGGGCAGCCTGGAGAGAAAGAGAAGCCGGGTTGAGCCCACTTCCATCATCCACGTACCACAAGGAAGATGAGGGGGAGAAATTATCCTACCATTAAAGAGGTACTTTTAAGTTACATGCCAGAAACACCATTTTATATAATGTGCCAAATATAAATTTGTATTAAATCCCCAAAGTACGCTGGCTGAAATACAAGTTAATATCACACTGAAAGAGTTTTGATCAATCATGCTTCCCTGCTGTGGTTGTTCAACTGGGAAAACAACTTTTTCCAAAGGAAGGCAAGTAAATTTAAGGAATGCATCTGCAAAGTTTTCCTCTGTTATGTATAATGATGACCCCCATCAAACATTATGTTATTAATAATATTTACACCTTTTCATTTATACTGTTTATTTCTGTCTACATGTTTGAATTTGCCTTCATTAGTTTCAGAAAAGAGCGATGATGTA
The DNA here is from genome assembly GCF_963576545.1 of Limanda limanda. NCBI lineage: Eukaryota > Metazoa > Chordata > Actinopteri > Pleuronectiformes > Pleuronectidae > Limanda > Limanda limanda. The sequence goes on along the minus strand of NC_083647.1, from coordinate 8,904,534 downwards.
TCGGTCAGTGGGCGGCAGCACGAGACTCCGCAAACTAGCCTCTAAGCAAAGTAGACGAAGGCATTGAGGTTGTGGCCTGCCATCATTATTATTTTGCTTAAGGGACTGAATACGTTTCATGCAGAAATATTAGCATTTCCCTTATATCTACCAAAACAGCTTGTTTCACAGACTGCAGTTTTGTTTTGATCCGATGTGGTGTGCAAATACTAACCGTATATCTGCAATGGGTTGTTGTGCATTAACATTTGTAACTCTAATTTTGTTTCGACAGACTGTGCAAAGAATGTTGAGAACATCACTAACCAGTGCAGTGTCCGTCTACATATTTCTACATATTTTCTCTCATATAAATGTCACTGTAACCTCTTGACAACTGAAACCATAACATGAGGTCAGTGTGGCCTTGACCTTTTGACTTTAAGACAAATACACAGTTAGACAACCCGAAAACATGCAGTAATGCCTCCGGCGACTCGCTATTGCAGAGGCATTAAAATGTTAGTGTAGTAGACTGGATTTTATTGGTGTTACATTGGACATCTTGTATTGGTATACAAAAAATATATTTGGTTTCACATTTTAGATGGCATAAGCAGAGACATCAACTCAGGAAATGGATTTCTGCAGAAAAGAAAGCCTTGTATGTGTGTATATATACATACAAACGCACTTTTAAAACGTTTTGTTTTTTATCATATATTCTCAGGTAGTACTGACGCATTTATGGAGATGGGACATGAGGGCCTTGTCTGCGTGCTCAAGAGAAGATTCCACAGAGTTCAAGCTGAGCAGGCTGCAGCAGGTTTGGAGGAATCCTCCTCTGAAGAGGAAACATGGCGAAGTACTTCTCCACTGATGAAGAAATGTGAGCGCTGTGATTAAATAAAATCTGCTGCCATGCTACTGTTGCTACTGGTGGGCCCTGCTATTAGCTTGGTGTTTGGTAGCTGTTAGCTTTAGCATATTTATTTTTTAGGGACCTGTCTGACGTTTATGTTTTTTAAAAAAAATCAGAGGGAACCATCTTCATAATTTAACACTATGTTTTGTTTGTGTTCTTCAGTTATTCTCAAGAGAAGCTGCCTCAGCTCCACGGTCCCTCCTGCAGCTTCCACTCCTGATGCTAACCCCCTGTTTACATCACACCATCCGGGCAGACCTGGAGTCACAGAACTTTGTCCAGAGCTGCCGTCTGAGAATTGTTGATCATATAATTTCCAGCAGATGCCTTAATGTATTGTTTGTGCACAATAAATGACATTGATCATAACATATTGGTATTTCCTTGCACTTTTACACCATGATATTGGCAGATAAGATGTTGATTACATTAAAGCAGTGAATGCTCTGCTTTAAGCAACATAAACACACAATGATCCAATGGATTTGAAGTAGAATGGGCACGTTACATTCTGTAGAGAGTACCTCAGTAACGGAAGTCAGAAAATTACTTTCTTTATCTGAGGTTCACACAGGTCTTGTTGTCTAAGTGGCAACCATATCATATTGTTTAAGATGTGTAACATCAAGCTTGTGTATCAGTGCTAAATACATCCAGTCATAAGTAAGTTCACCCTCTTGTTAACACTAAAAGTAGGTGACCCAGATGTTTCACAATGCAATCTGATAAGGTCGTATGAGAAACATTCTTAACATTAAAGAAATGAACACAGAGGATAGCAATAGATGTTTCACTTTAAATCAGTAGCTGGTAATCGGCAGACTGACTTATTCAAACACATTAATACTACAATGAATGAGGCAGGTGCTTCCTATCAGAAATCAACTATATCGTCACATTAGGTTTCTCTTGAGCTCATGGAAATGACCTTCACCTTCCACTTACTGTCACCTGAACCATACTGTTGTTTCTGTATCTACAGTCACTTAGGAAAACATATACTAGAGGGCAATGTATAAACAATAATACATCTTATTTATATAGAGCTTTTCAAGAAGTGCAAGTACTTCACTGAGGGACAGCTAATACAAGCAATATATATATCTTAAATCCCTGAGATGGGACAGCCTCTCACTTGGATGTAAACCAATTTTAGAACACATTTGCTTATACTGGAGATCTTTTAAATTAATGTCCCAGAAATGATTTCTGATAGCAAACCCCTGCCTCATTCATTGTAGTATTAATGTGTTTGAATAAGTCAGTCTGCCGATTACCAGCTACTGATTTAAAGTGAAACATCTATTGCTATCCTCTGTGTTCATTTCTTTAATGTTAAGAATGTTTCTCATACGACCTTATCAGATTGCATTGTGAAACATCTGGGTCACCTACTTTTAGTGTTAACAAGAGGGTGAACTTACTTATGACTGGATGTATTTAGCACTGATACACAAGCTTGATGTTACACATCTTAAACAATATGATATGGTTGCCACTTAGACAACAAGACCTGTGTGAACCTCAGATAAAGAAAGTAATTTTCTGACTTCCGTTACTGAGGTACTCTCTACAGAATGTAACGTGCCCATTCTACTTCAAATCCATTGGATCATTGTGTGTTTATGTTGCTTAAAGCAGAGCATTCACTGCTTTAATGTAATCAACATCTTATCTGCCAATATCATGGTGTAAAAGTGCAAGGAAATACCAATATGTTATGATCAATGTCATTTATTGTGCACAAACATTACATTAAGGCATCTGCTGGAAATTATATGATCAACAACTCTCAGACGGCAGCTCTGGACAAAGTTCTGTGACTCCAGGTCTGCCCGGATGGTGTGATGTAAACAGGGGGTTAGCATCAGGAGTGGAAGCTGCAGGAGGGACCGTGGAGCTGAGGCAGCTTCTCTTGAGAATAACTGAAGAACACAAACAAAACATAGTGTTAAATTATGAAGATGGTTCCCTCTGATTTTTTTTAAAAAACATAAACGTCAGACAGGTCCCTAAAAAATAAATATGCTAAAGCTAACAGCTACCAAACACCAAGCTAATAGCAGGGCCCACCAGTAGCAACAGTAGCATGGCAGCAGATTTTATTTAATCACAGCGCTCACATTTCTTCATCAGTGGAGAAGTACTTCGCCATGTTTCCTCTTCAGAGGAGGATTCCTCCAAACCTGCTGCAGCCTGCTCAGCTTGAACTCTGTGGAATCTTCTCTTGAGCACGCAGACAAGGCCCTCATGTCCCATCTCCATAAATGCGTCAGTACTACCTGAGAATATATGATAAAAAACAAAACGTTTTAAAAGTGCGTTTGTATGTATATATACACACATACAAGGCTTTCTTTTCTGCAGAAATCCATTTCCTGAGTTGATGTCTCTGCTTATGCCATCTAAAATGTGAAACCAAATATATTTTTTGTATACCAATACAAGATGTCCAATGTAACACCAATAAAATCCAGTCTACTACACTAACATTTTAATGCCTCTGCAATAGCGAGTCGCCGGAGGCATTACTGCATGTTTTCGGGTTGTCTAACTGTGTATTTGTCTTAAAGTCAAAAGGTCAAGGCCACACTGACCTCATGTTATGGTTTCAGTTGTCAAGAGGTTACAGTGACATTTATATGAGAGAAAATATGTAGAAATATGTAGACGGACACTGCACTGGTTAGTGATGTTCTCAACATTCTTTGCACAGTCTGTCGAAACAAAATTAGAGTTACAAATGTTAATGCACAACAACCCATTGCAGATATACGGTTAGTATTTGCACACCACATCGGATCAAAACAAAACTGCAGTCTGTGAAACAAGCTGTTTTGGTAGATATAAGGGAAATGCTAATATTTCTGCATGAAACGTATTCAGTCCCTTAAGCAAAATAATAATGATGGCAGGCCGCAACCTCAATGCCTTCGTCTACTTTGCTTAGAGGCTAGTTTGCGGAGTCTCGTGCTGCCGCCCACTGACCGATACATCATCGCTCTTTTCTGAAACTAATGAAGGCAAATTCAAACATGTAGACAGAAATAAACAGTATAAATGAAAAGGTGTAAATATAATTAATAACATAATGTTTGATGGGGGTCATCATTATACATAACAGAGGAAAACTTTGCAGATGCATTCCTTAAATTTACTTGCCTTCCTTTGGAAAAAGTTGTTTTCCCAGTTGAACAACCACAGCAGGGAAGCATGATTGATCAAAACTCTTTCAGTGTGATATTAACTTGTATTTCAGCCAGCGTACTTTGGGGATTTAATACAAATTTATATTTGGCACATTATATAAAATGGTGTTTCTGGCATGTAACTTAAAAGTACCTCTTTAATGGTAGGATAATTTCTCCCCCTCATCTTCCTTGTGGTACGTGGATGATGGAAGTGGGCTCAACCCGGCTTCTCTTTCTCTCCAGGCTGCCCTTCCTCCTCTTCATCAAGCAAAACAAACTGTTCGGTCCAAGTTATTGACGTTAATGAAACTCCTGTAGCTTCACTTGGATCCTCCTTGATTAAAAAACAGAACATAGCAATTGTTTTATAAAATGAATCGCAACTCCATAACATGAAAACATTATTGTCATATTGCATACTATACATTAAACCAAATTGATCTGTTATTGAGGAGTAATGGTCGAGAAATACACTCCTTATTAATCTAAAGCATTCATAAATCAAATTCATGTTTATATTTATATTGTAGCGTCCCTTAATGATGAGCTAAGCGTCTTGAACTGGTTTCAAAAACCATGTTTTCACCTCCCAGGTAATCACATGCTACCGTGGGCTGAAGCATGTGGCTAACAATGGCATATTAGCTGAAGAAATGCATCCATTGTGTTTATCGACGGACTCCGCATCCGCTGTCTCAGCACTCGGACTGTGAACCTAGATCGTAATAGATCTTTAAAAACAATAAACTACTTACCTGACAGAAGGAAGATGACATCGTTGTCTTCCAAATGGTCCGTGTTTATGACAGCGCTAAGTTAAATGGACAGAATGTTTACAAAACCTTTTTTTACGCCAGCCACACGTCAGTTCCGGTCCGTTCGCGATCTCGGTCCGGTGTCACACTCATGTCCGCCTCTGAACAGACTCGCAAGATCCTTCGCATTAGAGGTGTAATCTAGCCTCAAATATTAATATTATTTAACATGAATAACATACACAATCACTGAACGACACCACGCAGGGACGGTGATTTAAACAGCACGCTACGACGTTGTGTGCATGGCAGCGTCATAGCAACCACCATAGCAACGATAAAAACATTCGTGATAACTATTAAAATATATATCATAAGCACAAACTGGCTGAAGACTTTGGAAGCAAAGACCACATTTCTCGCTAGAAATGGTGTCAGAATGTATTTTTATGCCCAGACTAAGTTACAAAATCATGTTTTTATCTGAAAAAACAAGGACTGTCCGCCATGTTTTCCTTTCCGGAGACGGGAACTCGGGAGTCACGTGACGTGAAAACACGTCAATGCAAAACAATGGGCGGACCAAACGTTTCCATCTCACAATCTGATAGGCCAGATTGTGAGATGGAAACGTTTGTCCAAGTGGACCAACATTCCCACTGAACGTTTCCTGATGAGACTGGGTTGTCATGGCTGAGAAAGTCTAAAGGCTTTCTCAGAAAGGCTAACAGGAAAAATGCAATTTTTAACTTTTAGATCACATCTACATTTATATATTTGTACAGATTAAATTACTAAGTTTCAGAGTTGCTGGAAGGTTTCAGTATTTATGAGAACCTAAGTGTTGCAGCTGCTGACGCTAGCATCCTACAAAGTAGTAGAGCGGTATCAATCTTCCAGCTCTCAGCAGAGAGAACAGAAAGTGTATGAGCTTTTTCTTGTGTAGGAGTGAGAATAATATATCCTCGTCCCCACTATTCCTTCTAAAAATGTAATTACCACTCTCAGTTAAATTAAGTGTGTGTCTCAGTTTGCTGTAGCTCTGAAGCCCTCCTGTTTATTTCTGTGCATTGCACATGAGCTGGAGCCTCCGTTGTGCCTTTGTGGCTTTGTAAAACAGCAGGAGAGAGAATCACATCTGAAATGTTTGCCTGAAATGCACATGTACACACTCTTCTGTCCGAGGCCTGTGTGCAGATATTGACTTCTGTACATTTTTACCCTAGCATTAACAACAGATTCACAATGCCTCTTATGCTAATTAGGCCTCAGTGGTGGAGTGTACATATCTTCAGTGCTCCAAAATGATTTTATTTATCTGTAGACTTTCTGGCTCCGCACCCTTTGTCGGAGTACAGTGGCAGCTTATATGAGAGATGAGTGTAAATGAGAGAATGAATAGACGGAGCAGGGCTTTAGCCAAAAACACATAGATTTGCCGACCCTCGCAGCTCTGCCTATCTTCTCCCTGTCTGTGATGAATGCCTCTTCTCATTCTGAATCACTGTGCAGTGGTGCTGGGTGCATGCAAGGTGAGGCCCACAGAGATACGTCTATATGCAGTGAAGTATACATCCCCCTCGGTTGCTATTATTCCTGACTTGTGGTCAGTGGGGCCAGCTTCAGGAGCACTCTGATGTGAAATTTAATTTCATGCTTTGTGTGTATATTGATCTTTATTGGTTGAGACAAAATCAGTCAAGATACTGTCAAAAGGCCATGTCCCCTCTGGACTCACTGTCTTGAAGAGGACAGAAACAGAGTGAAGATATGAAAGCGTGGATGTTTGTTGGATGACTGAGCAACTGTTTGACTTTGTGTTTTTTTGTCTTTGTGCTACTTCACCTTTACTCTTAGAGGCCTGAGTTTCGGCCTCCTTCGGCGTTCGGAAGCGCAGCGGTTCGCTCAGCGGGCTCGTCCCAGACATGCTGATGGACTGGACATGCACAATGTAGTCGGTCTCCTCCTCCAAGTCCCATAATGCACAGGAGCGTGTGGTGGTGTTGACTTCCTGGATGAAACGCAGCATACGCACGTCTTTCTTCTGTTGGAAGAAAGTAATAAACATGATTACTGCGGGGAGATGTTTTGTCTCCAGTCATATGCTCTTCGACAATACTGTATATTGATTGTCTATGGGGCAGGGTACAGAGAATGCCTTGGGAAGAAACGTTTAATCAAACAACAATAATGTTAAAGCATCACTATTAAATCATCACAATTTAGGAAATGTCATGATTGTTTTTTTGCAAACAGCTAAATGAAAAGTTTGACATGTGTATGTACTCCGAGGTCTGTACGCTAAATGTGTTGTACCCAGGAGTCAGTTACCTTAGCTAAACAAGAGATATTAAATAAGCAAATATAAATGTATCATCTGCAGCTAGCTGCTACAGATATAACTACAGTGGTAATCATCTTGGGTGACTTTTGGCAAGCGGATGAGAAAGCCTATTTCCTCTAAATGGTAAACTATTTCTATCAAATATCATATACTACTCTGAAAACACAAAAACATGTGAGCAAGTGAATAAGTAGGTAAATACAATTCACAAAAAAAGATTTACAGTTAAAGCAGTTGCTTGTGCTTATGTTGTTTTTTTAGAAGTAAAATCCTATTGAATCTGTTATTTGTTGCTGCCAACATTCAACATTCCTCTGTGCACACTATAGTGCCCACCACCGACCATGCAGCTCTTCCTCATCTCGTAATTTCCAATGCCCATACATGGATGAATGTGTATGTTGTGTGCTTGTGTCCATGCAACTGCTATATGACAGCCAGTGTCCCACATAAACTAATGCAATTTACATTTGGCTCTGAACCGAGTAATGTATGTGACTTCCTGTGTGCGTGTGTGGGTGTGTCTGTGTGTGATTCACATGGCTGTCAAACTCTTCTCTTGTCCTAGAGCAGACAAGCAGTCCAACAGAAACCCGCGCCCTGTGATATGCACAGTGACTCAGAGCAAGGCAACAGCACAATAGAGAGAACTGGACATGACAGAAAACAACCAGTGATGAGCTCATGGATGTGTGTGTGTGTGTGTGTGTGTGTGTGTGTGTGTGTGTGTGTGTGTGTGTGTGTGTGTGTGTGTGTGTGTGTGTGTGTGTGTGTGTGTGTGTGTGTGTGTGTACTTGCATAAGCTAATGTATCCCCTCCGGTGTGTGTGTTGTGTCTGTACACTGCACTTCGCAAGTCACTCACCTGCTGTGTGATGGCGAAGCCAATGACGGAGTCTCCCTCGGGGATGTCCCATGTCACCACAGCAGAGTTTGCTTTCAGCGCTGTGATGGTCACATTGACGGGAGGTGACAAGCTATCTGCAAGCACACACAGAAACAGAGTCTTGTTTCATCTCCTGCAGTACGGGGCAAATGAGAAGTTCAGCTCCATTTTATTTCAGCCAGTCACAGAAACGGCCACCAGCATGGCAGAAAGCAGACTCAGTGCTGCGAATAAATGACTCTGTGGAATCCATTATGTCGGGTGGAATCGATGACGGAGCACAGATACAGAAAATAATTTCTCGGGGTGTTACAGTGGTGCTGCCCAAGGCTCAGCAGACGGTACAGTCTGTGAGATGAGGAGGGATCAATGCAGTCTGGGAGACTCAATTAATCGTAGCGTTGTCATGACTTTAAAACTGGGATTTCAACGTTTTAAAAGTTATTTGAAATTATATGTGACTACAATATTTGAAATGTTATATCCCTTCTTGCAACATGGAAATATTGATTGATTGGTCAATCAACTCCAGGACTGAATATCTTAACAGAAATTCGATGGATGTAGTGAAATGTGGTACAGACACTCACATTGCCTCAGGACAAACGATAATAAATTTGGTTACTCTCTCACTTTTAATTATACGTGTAAACTGATGGCAAATTTGAGCAGCCTTGTCTGTATTTTGTGACAATTAGATAATGTCATAATGCTACCACAAGAGCAAAACATCACACCTGCTTATCATCAGCATGTTAGCATTGTTATTAATAACAATGAACATAGACTGTATTTCAAGGCAGGTGAGACAAATAAACAAATATTTTGGGTTGTTGGAACACTGGAGTCTACAGTCAAGATAGCAGCTCTGTGATGCTTATAGATGCTAGTGTTAGCATGACCTCTTTACAAGCATAGACTGTATTTAAGGATGGTTGACGAGTCTCCACTTCCTCCCACTATCCAAAGATTAAGCCAAAAATATCCCCGATACAAACAATGCCATCTTGCACATAGATGGCTCATAGTGATTGGGGGGTATGGAGCTGTGAAAAAGCTGAAACAAATTAAAACCAAACTTATTGGGAACAAATTTGAACTTGAACATACATCACTGTGATCAGAACTAACTAAAATGACAGAAAACACCATCTGTTCAAAATGTGTGTGTTTGTGTGTGTTTGTGAGACTCTTTAATTACAGTATGCCACTACTGTATGAAATGAGTGTGTCTGCTGATCAGATGATCAAAGTGCCTTCAGCAAACAAGAACCTCGGTTTTCTTCAGGCGCGTGGGGAAAAATTCCTCACTCCTTTCACTTTCATTTCCTTTTGAAAAATATTTATAGTGTGAACCGTGTCAACCAACCAGGCATAATGGACAAAAACCTTCAGATTATTGACTTTCAAAAAATATATTGTGTGTCCTTTAGTTGTGCCTAATGCCTGATGGACTAATCAAATGTTATCAACACTGTGAGCTGTCAGAGCTCTGACCTACTACCTGAAAGTTTTGACATGTTATAATATTATCATACAATCTGAAACCACTATTTTCAGTATTTATCATACACATAAGTTACAGCTATGTTGAACCATAATGTCTGTACACTGTAACACATTGAACTTGAATGGAACTCGACCCAACAGTCCCTTTGTGAAACCACATTTAAATTCACTAGCTCCTGATTTTTGCTTAGGATCTGCCCCAAATTGTAGATACTCATCAATATCAGACCCTTAAACATTCCTGATTGAAAATAAAAAATCAACACACATGAATTATGTATAAAATAAATGGAAATGTTTTAAAACCCCATGTTAACGAAGGTGAAAAACTTTTCCTGGATCTGCCCCCTGATGCAGATCCACATGTTTACTTAGTGACTTCTACACTGATCCATATCACATCTTTCCACCAAGTCTTCTGAAAGTCTGGTAAGCAGTTTTTGCATAACCTTACTTACAAACAAATCAACTATTACCAAAGATAGAGACAGGGGTGAAAACATAACCTCCTTGGCTGAGGTAATGACAAGGAATGTGTTGTTTTTCCTTTCCATCACAGCAGACAGAAGTTCCTATGAATCATCTTCTTGGCTTGACAGTTCACTGTAATATGAGCAGAGCTGAGGGAGATGAATGGGAATAACAAGTGGTCACTCAATGATGCTACTCAGCTAAATTTAATGGGATATAAATCAAAGTCTGCAGTCAGTGAGTTACTGAAGAGGTTTACTCTCTCTTGTCCTTTGACGGGGGAGAAATCACTCAGCTAGTGATTACAGGATGACGGGCTTCTGTAGCTGGGGAACGCAGACTGACATTCTACTGTACAGAAACCGCACAGCACATCATCCAGAGCAGGACTCACGCTTCCACCCCGCCTGCTGTTGATGTTTTGATGAATAGCCTGACAAAGACCTGGTATTAATATGCGTCTTGGATGATCCAATCACAAGTGGACAGTTCTAAGTTCATCAGTTCATACCTGACATCAGAATGTGTCTCCGAATACGTCTCCAGTGACCACTTCGATCTCACTTCCCCCACTCTGTATGCAAATAAACACGTACACCATTTCGGTTCACATTGACCAAATGATGGTGTTAGCCTGTGTATTAGCCAGTGTGACAGACATGTCCATTTTCTGTGTGTGTGTTTCTGAACTTGTACAACTATTGTATATTTGTGAGGAGCATTTTGAGTCCAGAACTTATGGAGTGAAGACATTTTTGAAAAAGATTGAGAAAAATTTGGCCAATTCTCACTTTCAGACCCTCTTTCAATTGACTGTTTGAGGGTTAAGATTTGGTTTAAATCTGGGAATACATTATGCTATGAGTGTCCTTACTAAGATAGATGTACCAGGTTGTATGTGTGTGTGTGTGTATGTGTGTGTTTGTACACATAAGAGAGAGAGAAAGAGAGAGCTTTTACTCATTTAAAATTGTAAAGACAATCAATACCTTGTGGTCAATGTTTATGTTGTGGAGGTAGCCACAGATAAATCAATGGACAGGAAACACTGATAAGTATAAATGTATTTTCTGTTCATTATGAAACTGCTGACTAGATAGTCCTACAATGAGGCCACATGCATCCCAGATCACCTCTGAATGTGGTCTGAGTGATTGGATCTCAAACGTGGGTCTTTAGTTCATTCACAACTAAACTTAGAGCTGTTCACTTGTGATGGGATCACTCAGGGCCGATGTTGATACCTGGTCGGAACAGAGTCTACATAGATTGAAGGATGGAATCAGGGGTGGACTCTGATGTTTGAAGATGTGTGGCTTTATTTTACTGTTGGCTGTCTGTTTGCCTGTCTCTCAGTTAGTCCCCTCTCAACTTTTCCTCCCTTATGTGCTAATGTCGCTCTCGAAACACACAGCATCAGCAACATTTAGCTATGATAACACCCTCAGGGAACACATTCATTGCTGTGACTCAGACACAACCATTCCTTTGTTTACACACACTGGGAACTTACAAAATTTTCACACATAAAAAGAGACTGAGGGCTTGTATTTACTGTATTAGCATCTGTGATGTACTGATGCACTCCTGTAATATTTGGAGAAGAGTGAGAGATGAATGACAGTAGTGTGGTATTTGATCTTGACGGTGTCTGATTCATTTGACAAGTAAGCGAAGAGAAGTAAGCATGAAGCCACATGGAAAATTCGTGAGTCTATCCTTTAATAGTACTTAATCTTTTAAGTTCAAAATTAGAATTACACTCATTCCTCCAGTCCCCTAATGTCCCACTAATGAAACCTTGTTTAAATTGACTAGATTTGTTAAGATTCTGCACCAAATTTCACACACACATATATATCAATCGACTAAATATGACTCACTTTTTTCATAAATTATTTTCTGAGAAATCAAGAAAAATGCTGCTAAACGTCACATTGTTAAAGAAGGTGAATAAATGACTGCATCTGTACCTACATTTAATGGGGACATCCCTCCCTCATAATGCATCCTTCCACCAAGTTGCCATGCTAATCCGTCAAGTGGTTTTTGCATAATCCTGCTAACTAACAAACCAAGGAACAAAGAAACGCAATTGGGTGAAAACATAACCTCCTAGGTGGAGGTAAAACGATGCCATCATAAGCTGCTGTGATTGGTCCGTTTATTTCACCTTATGAACCGCACTTACGTTTACATGCATGAAAGCAGATCTGGTTGTTATGTCGACTCAGGTTTGATTGAAAGCTTTCACACCAACCAAAAAGAACCAAACCAATTGGGCAGGTTAGGAGGGAAAACATCCCTATTGCTTTATGAGGTCCACACAGGATACTAAACTTCCCATAAGTCAGGTGAATGTTTTTTCTGGACATGGACAAAGCTTTTTGTTGACCTCAGAGGCTGAATATTACCCACCATGCTGAGTAAATTAATGTAAACTGTAAATCTAGAAATAGGCATTAAAGAAAGAAGAAAGTGAAGGGAGAGAATCAAACGACTGAGAGATTCTGATGTTTAACATCACAATTGTCGACTACATGAATGGAGTAGAAAATGTTCTCGTCCAGGCGTGATAATAGAACCAGTCTGGTGTCACTCTGCCCCCCTTTCTTCTCAATAATAGTGTGATCAGTGAAGCTCTTGTGAAGCTGTACCTCTCGTCTTGTGCCTCTTATATTCAATAACTTTGCACAGAGCTGGTTAGCTTTAGATAAAGCCGCTATCTTTCTGATCTCTGCAAGACTACTTCTCTCTTTACTCTTTAAAACAGAGCAGCCAGCCAGCTCCAAGCGCCCTTTGAAATTAGAAATTCCTCATGATGTTTCCATTAGCGTCTGAACTACTTTCCACAGTGTGGCGTTTCTTTCGTTTTTCCCGTCTTTTACTGCATTCAGTGTGGACAGCCTTTTGAATTATAAGTGAATTCTTGTGTTTTCTAGTCTTTCTTTGAAAACAGACTTTGATCTCTTTAAGACTCCAATATTAAATATGAGAAAACGAAAAAGCATTGGCAGCTGCAGGAGACTGTAGAATAGCAGGAGGTAGAGTTTGGTCAATAAAAAAAAGTGTTATTCCTCCTTAGCTTTCTGAAAAACAAAGATAAAACATCTCTTTGTGTGTCTTCATGTCCCACAGCTTCTACTAACTTTTGTTTGTCTTTGCCCAACTGCTATCACCAGTACAGCTGTGTTATGCAGAGGGACAGCATGAGTCAACGTCATCCATGACCGCGGCCATACACACACGACATTAGTCAGCTCTAATGAAACAGCAGACAGATGTCTTCCTAAACACTATCTGTTCGCCCTGACACACAGTCTGCCTCACCCTGAGAGTTGGGGGTGACTTTGAGACCTGACGGAGGTGTGTGTTTGTGTGTGTATGTGAGTCTTTGTTAGTTCAATGACGATCAGAGTGACAGCAAGGTGTCTACCCCATGCTGTGCAGATTAATATCCCCATTCATTATAGAACCCACTGGGAGTGTGTTTGTGTGTGTGCGCACGTGTGTGTGTTTGTACTTTTTATTGTATATTTGTGAGAACCATTTTGAGCATAGACCTTAGGCAATGAGGACATTTTTGGAAAGTGCGGACATTTTTAGGGTTAGGGTTTAGGTTAGGGTTAGGCATTTAAGGCCGACATATGCTTCTCTAAGTCTGTTACGCGCGGGGGGACGGACGGATCAGACAGACCCTTTTTCATTTATGGTGCTCCGAAGGCTGTGGGTGCTGAAAACAATTCACCGCCAGAACAGTAGATGGCGCAACGGAAGACGAGCTTAGAGAAGCCTACCTCATGATGTCTTTGTAAGTAGAAGAAGTCCACGTTAGTTTATTTACCTCCTCCCGGCTTTCCTCACACACAGTGAACAATGGAAACTAACAGACCAAGGCTGTTGATGGAGCTGGAGCTGCTTGACATGGAAGAGGACTTGCTTGTAACGTATTTTATGAGACGAGATCAACAACAGAAGAGTAGACAGAGGGAATGAAACAGGAAGTGTTCTGTCCGGAAATGTGAGATTCTGGAAATGATGTCGTTAGCGGACAAATCACAGCCAAGGGCTATCCCTAGGCTCTCCGAAATGCCCACAGATAGTTATAAAAATCGGAGGTACACGAAGAGCTCTCCAAGGTGCTCGGAGAGGGTGTTCCACGGCAGCGAAGCCATTCCCATGTGTCCGTGTCACTCAAAACGGAGTAGCAAATATCGGCCTTTAGTTATGATGGTTAAGGTTAGGGTAAGGGGCTAACAAATGCATTATTCCTGTGTTTTCTCTCTCAGATATGGTGTGTGTGAAAAAGCTTAGTTGATCTTTCCCAACACAGCATGTTGAGGATAAACACACTGTGACCTCTCCTTAAAGTCCATAAAGCCTTTTCTTCATTTATTATTTCTCTTATTTGCCTTATTATTCCTCTCGACCTCAGAAAGACAGGATCACTCCTTCCACACCTCTTTCAGGCCATGCTGCCATCCCTCCATCCCTACTCCCCCTTCTGGATCCTCCTTTCAATTTGTCCACAAACTTCTTGACAGTGGGTAAAATTTAGCTTTATACATGGAGAAATGTTGTAGCGTTAAGATAAAAAAAATTATCTAATTTTAGCCGATTCTATCCCCTCTTATATTCCTCATTCTGTTTTTATTTATTTTCTTCAAAAATAGTTTTTATGGTGGATCTATGGTCAATATACAGTATCTGGACATTTTGTGTGGATGGGCTTTAATGCACGTCAATATTAAATTCAATCAGAGCTCTTTCTGCCGCTCTAACCCACTATAGGTTTGATATACATCTGCTAGTTTGTGGTAAATTCAACAAATGTATGTAAAGTTATGCAGATATATGCACCACAATATCAACTGAAACAATACAAAAGTGTTTCGGAGGATTCATCTTCGTGGTTTTAATGATATCATTTTTGGTGTATATTATTTGCACAATTTGCTTTTTATATTTATAAATTACCTCACAGTGGGTCTAAGGCCTCTTGGGCCCCTGATGGTCTGGGGCCCTAAGCAATTGTCCGCTCTCTGCCTGTTAAAGTATAAATATTGATGTGAAGGAAAAACAGATCATAAAACTATTATTGTTGCATTGCATATAGCTGCTTCAGCTCACTGGGACACTTGAATAGAATTGATCCATCGTAAATTAAGTGACTATCACCTCTGTTTTTCTTCCTACTCCGACAAGTTAAAACATTGCCAGTTTTGAAGAAATCCTGCTGGATTGTGTAATAGCCCAACAACTGCCTCCATGGTGGAATACAAAGTATATGAGTGTAACCCATTCTGCGGCACCACACGTGTGACCCGGTCAGCTGAAACTGGTTGATTCATTGTGAGACCATGGGTGGACAGCAGGGGCTGAGAAATCATGGAAGCTAACAGGGTGGTGTTCCAGCTTCCATCTGCACATGTGGGGGAGATTTAAACCACCTTATTAAAGCTTAGAAATACATTTCTCAGAGTCCGTCCCCCGGGCTGGTGCTGCTCCCCGGGATGCTAATCAGTGAGTCTGTGGGCTTGTGAAATATCGTAAAAACTGTCTGTTAGCTACATCACGTTCCATTGTTATCTGCACAGGTTTTTGGATCACCCTGCTGATCCATTGAAAAGGCATCAGCTCCACAACGGATAAGCCCGACATCCACATTACTCTGGAGTTTTAGAGACGCTAGGTATGAAAATTCTGCTAGTCCTGCAGGTCTGCAAGGGCACAACCAGAAATGTTGGAAACTATGACATAGATGCTCACAGCCACTTGCTGATTGCCGATTCACCGGGGTCTCTTGGCTGCGAGTATAGAACGCAACATGGATAATCATTTCCAAGCGTGACCCTGTTATCAGCTGCTGTTCAATTAAATTCTGTATTTTACAATAATACAAATGCTTATGTGCATATTAGACGACTAACAACCAAATGTTTCCTGTGCAAACAGGCACTTGCAGAACCAGTGTATGTGAGTGTTCACGTGATATACGTTATCAGCTGTGTTAGTATGAATGAGGATTAGAATTGATAGAGATTGAAAACACTCGTGTGGACAGAAATTGTTTTATTTTGAAAAGGCTTTTTTTCAGTTTTAGTAGCATAGTCTTAGTAGCACTAAATAAACAGTAAGTGTGGGCCATTTCCCAGCTGGTTGTAAGTAAACCCTCACTTTGCATGAAAGCTGTAATAACCAGCGGATGAGAAGTGTATTTATAGAATCACTGTGGAACTAGGGGAGGATTAAAACTTGTTATAGCCATAATGGTGAGAAAGCATGAGCCCACGGGGAATTAGTGGCGATAAATTGGGGAATTACAATTGCTTGTTGTTGTTTTTCCCCTGTTAACATGTTATTGAGCCTCAGAACTATCTAAGCTGCAATCGCACTGTGCTCTCGGGGTTAGCATTGCTGACAGAGATGCTGGCTCACCTTTATTCATACTCAATGCACCGTGATAGAGCCATCAGGATTTTTTGTGCTGATCTGGAGTCTGCCCTCACATGTGTTGGAGGAGACCTTGGCACGTGGTCTTGTCCTTGTAGCGATGTGCACACTACAAACACTCACACATACACAAACATGCAAAATTTGGGAGGATCACTTAGTTGACACTCATGGGCAAATACAAGGCGTTAATGTGTTTCATTTAAAAGCGAAAGCATCTGGTGAATAATTTAGGAGTTCCATCTAACGCACGTGTACCCATCTGAGTCACACTGTAACGTTGTCACGTTTTATAATTGATTGCCTATTATGCCTTTTTCATTAGAGCTCGCCTACTGCTTCACAGCTGTGCCGCCGCTTTTCCAGTGCGGCTGCTCAAATTGTTACGTAAACCACAAAAGCGAGCCCCTGCGTGGAGATCCTCTTTTCCCCTTGTTCTTGTGTCCTGCCGTTTGTTCCATGCTACCGTCAGAGCTTTTGAATCTGGATCCTTGTTGGAGGAAATACACAGCATAAGTTCCTGTGTTTCTTGTGCTTTCAACTTATTTTCCCTCAGCTATAATAGACACTGAGGTAAACTTCCCCCTCACCATTTATCTGTTCTTGTCTCTCTTTTCATCTTCAGCTGTCTCTCCATGGTTCCTCGTCCTATTTCTGAACAGCTTCTACACCGCGGCTTTTTGGCAGCTTCTCGATAAGCTTCTGGTGGGTAAAGCTCTCTGACTGTAACTGACACTTACGCTGGCAATCTGGGTGCAGTGTGGAGATGGTGGGCGACTCGGTGAGACGGTAGTCTTACTGTGAGTCTCTAATACTATTGATTAGCACCATGCTAGTCTCGCACTGGCTGGATGTAGTCAGATGGGCCGCTAATAAAATGAATCAATCAGCCAATCAATAAATCTTTATTGAATGTAGCACGTTTCAAACAATTCTATGCAGGTGATTTACAAAACATAGGATGTTAAAAATTGGTGGAGAATATTCAGAATTAGACTGCTCCGGAGAGAGTCCTCCTTAAACAGTTCCACAATATTCTATCACTTTTGAATGTTTGTGTGTTGGACGTTGTGTGCAAAGCTTATAATAAATAGTATATTCTGCCGATTGAAGTTAGACACAATGTCGCTTCTGCTAAAGAAAAGCGATTCTATTAATATTGTTGTCATTACGCAGATAAGCACCTGAGACACCCTTGAATGTCTGTTTCAGTACGAGATGGTGAAATGAAAATAATCTAACAATCAAAATGAGCTGGCGCGCCAGATGCAATTGTTAGTTGGCCAGTTTTGGTGTGGTACACCCCCCACTGACTGCAGGGTGCTGTTTGCCTGTGTTCAAAGTTGCTCAATAACGAATGCATCACATGACCAAATTGGACACAGATATGAACAGTTCAAAACAGACAAAAAGACGGATGTTTGTGGAGTCAGACGATGGATAACAAAGCAATCAATAATGAAAAAGACAACGATAAAAGAAGAAAGCTGTGCCAGTGTAATGGCTGAAAGCAGTATCACTAAATGTTTTGGTATCGAAATGAATTGAAATAAAATGGGTTGTTTGAACAGCCACAGAGCACCTGTGTGTATCGTCAGGAGACTGTAGGTGTGTACATGTCAAACAGAGGCTGTCCTCTCTCTCTGGTCCATTCTGCCACTGTACACCTTGACCCAGCTCAGTCAAATAGTCATACATCAGGGTCTTTTGTCCCTTTTTGTTGAGAAATCAGTTATTTATTTCCAACCAAACTGGCCATGGTAACGCAGAGAGTGGCTATGCAAAAACAGCATCTTTCTCCCTCTCTTCCAGTGAGATGGACACACACACACACACACACACACACACACACACACACACACGCACACACACGCACACGCACACGCGCACGCACGCACGCACGCACGCACGCACGCGCGCACACACACGTCTCTCTGTGGAATTGTCATTCTCTCCTGTGGCTCTTACACTAGCTCTCTTTCCTTTGTATTCATTTACTTTCTTTTCACCCATCACCACCTCTCTCTCTCTCTCTCTCTCTCTCTCTCTCTCTCTCTCTCTCTCTCTCTCTCACATACGCACACATACATGCACGCACACACGTTATTGTAACATAAACATTTTTGAAAGAGTCAAAGAATCACAAACACAAAGGCCCACTGTTCTACTGGCTACTAAAATGTAAAACTTGAATAAAAATTTAACAATTTATTTCAGGATACAATTATTCCATAAATGCTTTGTTTAACTGTTGTTACCTCCAAGGAGGTTATGTTTTCACCCCTATCAGTTTGTTTGTTGGTTGTCTATTCTCCCAGGGAATACATTAGTCATATTTAGGGAACTGATACTAGTGTGGGTTATTTTTGTGCACAGTGCCATTCTATTTAATTATGAGAGGCTCCTATGGGTTTATATACAGTTAAACTTGGAGGAACTGTTCAACTTAGCATGTTCCACGCATTTTATTTGTATTCCTTACATTGAAACAGTATGAGAACGGAAAAGGTTTTACAGCATTTCATCTTAACAGGCCTCTGTGGTGGGAAAACCTTTATATGGCATTCATATTGTACAAACCACTTGTGGTGTATCTACAGAAACGATGCATCAGAACACACAAACACACACACACACTCATGTATGAATACAAATAAGTGTGTGACTGAGAATAACCTACAAACAGCTTTACATTCATGGTATTGACTCCCTCCAAACGGCAGCTCAGATTCTTCTCCACCTGCATAAATTCACACATGATACAGGACAGACAACAGACTGCATCAGAGAGCTGCCGCTGCCGCTCTCAGTCTGTTGGCTTCGCCTCCCTTACTCCTACAGGCCCAGTGTCCAAATGATTGCACCAACCTGTCACTAAATGCCTGCGCCATTCAACTTTTGGCGCAAAAAAAAAAACTTGACATTACTGAGTACAAGTGAACACTAAGTGATAAAAATAAAATAGAAAAGCTTTTAAGGAAAACAAATTGTTAAGAACAATTTCTCAGTTATTTTCTTTGCTTTCTTTTCTCTGCTGTATGTTCTTAATTCTCGCGTTGCCAGCTGATCTAAAAGCTTTAGCACATACAAGCTCTCGTTATCAAGGCCGCCGCCGCCGCGTTCCTCTGCGTCTCACTGAGCCATTAGCGAGCTCTTAAAAGTGCAATCAAAAGAGGCTTTTGAAATGAACGAGAGGGTGACAAGGTGCCAGACAAAAGAGCAGCAGCACTTGCACGGTGATACCAACACTTCACATTGCTTACACTAAGAGTTTGAAATTACATTGTTAAGGGGATTTTCATCTCCATTGCCATATCCAGCTTGTCAGGTGACAATTAAAAACGACAGTTGACAGTGAGAAGGATTTAGGTCCGATCTAGGCAGCACTGAGACTGACAATGACAGCAAAGATACAGGACAGAATAGTTCTCCACTTTTGTCTCCCAGTCCCAAGACTTTGCTCCAGAAATACCAAGACTCTCAGTTGAGATAGTTTTAATGCCCCTTGTTTTTTTTACCAGGAGAACTGTTAGCCATTTGGTTGAGTTGAAGAGTGATCCTCAAGCATTACATCTCGTTGTTTAGTGGCGCCAATACCACTTTGAAAAATGGTTTGTCACTGAAGTAGCTAGATAACGCACATCTTAAGTTGTAATGGCAAATCATGCTAGTTCAGAGTTACCCTAGAACTTAGCAAGGACTTAATATTCAAACCATAGTCCCTAAATAAAGATGTAGATCATGACATCTCCCAAAAGTGAAGCAAAAGTGTCTTGATCACCCCCATCGGGGCTGGTTGCAGTGCAGGTCATTAGCCTTGCCTCATCCCTTTAAGCAGATAGGACATTGACCAAGAAATAGCAAATATTGATATCGAATTAATTATTATTCAATATCAATTTACTAATTCATTGTAGATTTTCAAAAATAAAAGTATACAGAGCCTTTAATAAAGTAGCAGTGAAGAAATGTCCTCACTTGCTTTGCTAATTAACTTAACAGGAAAATTGTTCAATTAGCAAACAGATTTGTAAAATAAACAAAAGCTGTCAGTGAAAGTCACAACACCTAGGTCTGGTGTTGTCATTGCAAAATAATTAGGTATTTCCTTGTCAAAACAAATCTGAGGCAATTTGTATTAAGAAAATGCAGCGACTCTGGTTTACTGTAACAAGCTCTCGTAAAACAGTGCAGTGGTACACACAGATTTAGGTCTCCATAACAACAGTTAATACTTAATTAAGATATGCATGTATTATTATGTGGTCTAAATATGCAGGAGCACACACACACACACACACACACACTCACACACACACACACACACACACACTAACATTGATTTCCTGGAGATTTACTCTAACCTTAACGATAGTTACTACTTACCTTACTCTAACACTTAACATAACCTAAACCATACCTTCATTTCCCCTTATCTTAATCTAACCTTTAAACACGTCTCCACCTTTTTAATCTAAATTTTAAAAATGTCTCCACCTTGGAATGTAATAATTAATGTTATGAAGACTTTTGTTTGCTCCCATGAGGAGTCAAAGTCCCCATGATGTGATTGTGTTAAGAGATTTTGGTCCTCACAACATTTGTTAATACCTAGACCACACAATCTATACACACACACAAGCACACGCACACTCCATCCCCTGTTGAAGATGTGCTTCACAGGGAGCAGTGATGATTCAGCCCTCCAATCGGTAGGCTGCAAAATTTAAAATATAACCTCTGTGCTCCTGAAAGACTCAGCTTTCTTTATTCATTTTTACAAACATCTCTCAAGGAAGAGAGCAGCCTGGAGTATTTCCTCTGCTTGCATCACTGTTCAGATTGTTGATTGACTCTTTGGTGTTTTTATTTCCTTCTCCAATCTCAGAACTGTTACTGACTGGGGAGGAAAATTGCCTGTGAGGATTTACGGCTCATTTAGGGTGAATGTGTTAGAGGGCCGATTTACATTTTAAATGGAAACATTACCTTTCCTTTCTCCGGGATCAACCAACTGTTTACGAGTCACTATAAACACAGACACGGTAAAGACGTCACCATAGTAAAACTTTATGATGCCTGCCGTGGAGAACACCCACTCACTGGCTCGACATTGATTTGGCCTGGTTTTCTGAGTGCAGGTGTCTGACTAAGACTTAAAATAAACTGGCAGACAAAAACTTCAATCGAGTCGTGATTTGTGAGAGTAATGAAGTTGCACTCCAGTCTGCAACTTTATTTGCTTACATTTAGACTCACTGAGGTTTAAAATGTATTCTTAACCTAACAACATAACTTTAATGTCCATTTAGTGGATGTTCTGGGGCTTTGAATCATTTTACATGATCTTCATCAGCAGACGACATTTGCACAATTGTCTTGATATCACCATTATTTAATCAAATAATCTCAATGAGGTCAAGATCTGATTTCTCAAGAGAGACCCGAGTATAGATGAATTAGTCCGACATAACGGAATCCCAGACATCTTCAGTGCCCTAAATCAAGAAATAGACAGTTTAGATTAAATTTTAATAATGTTCCTAAGTTTCGTATTCATCTGAGGGGTGACTAGACTTTAACAGTCCTGAGATAAGCTTTGGTGACCTGTGGTTTTAAATCGGAGCAGACTTTGAAAATACTTCTTCCTTTGTATTGAGTTTTGGTGAACACTGTTATTTCATCAACAGAACTGTTGGATAGTTGATCCAAATGTCTATACAAGCACATAAAAGCTCTTATCATCTCGACTTCTTGTCCTTGCTTATATCTGTAGTTGAAAGCTTCAGGTCTGTTTTACCTCCAACCACACCCACTATCACTGTATCGGACATGTGCACTGTTACACCTGTAACCACATGCAACAGTGCTGTCAAAGGGTCAAGTAATTCATCACCAGATCGCTGTGATACACTCTAAAATGTAAAATATAACATTTTAAATGTATTTGTTGCCAAATGCAAAAAAGGAATCTCTATAAGTGTATTAATAATTAATACCTGCTTTACAACACTCTGTAAACTTGGTTCATTTGTGTTATTGTACATAATCATCCAAGATTATAACTAGCAAGTACATTGCAGTCTTTACTCTTACAAGTATGTCAGTCTACCATTCACGAAGTTTACACTGACGATAAAGGTTTTAATACAAGAGTTGAAATAGATCAAAATACATTTTTGATGAAAGAAAATGTTAGAACGCCCCTAAAAAAAACCATGAAATGTACTTCACATTTCTCAGTAATAATCTCAGTTCTTTTCAAGTGCTCATTAACCTAGTGAAGCTCATACATTAAGGTGCTTATGTCCATTGAAAACGTCCACTTCTTGCCAGCCATGCGGAAATGTTCCACTTTGTAATGCCAATACACAATAAAATAGTTTATTCTGGTGGTAGGACAAAGACGAAAGCACACCAGACTGACAGTGAACTTGTTAATTGTGTGTCTTAGTTAGTGAGTGTGTGTGTGCGAGAGCAACACATTGATTTATCTTTAGTGAAAAGGTTGAGGACCTGGAGGATGCAGAATGAACCAGAGGTGCATTTCGATGGCAGGAGTGTGTGTGTATGTGTGTGTGTGTATTTTATACATGCAGACATACAGCACAGACACCAGCCCTCGAACGCACAGCAGCAGCCTCACTTCCATGGATCTATGTGAGAGGACCACTGTCGCCCCTCAGCAATCCAGTCCTGTGTTTCCAATGGGCCACTGGTAATTCTTCTTGTGAATAAATATGTCTACTGACGATTAGTATTCAACAAATGTTCATACAGAACAGTACTAATTCTCACACTGATGGACAGTGTGGATACACAGCTCAGGCCAACGCTTTGTCTTAGTGCAGCAGCTTGTATATTACCTGCCTGAAATTAAATTCAAAAGTCAGCTTGGATCACATCAAACACACACACACACACACACACACACACACACACACACACACACACACACACACACACACACACACACACACACACACACACACACACACACACACACACACACACACACACACACACACACACACACACACAACCATGACAACTCTGTAGTTCGTTATTAGGCCAATTTAGCTCCACTAATCTGAATGAATCCCAGATGTGAATATAACCCTTCATGTTCCAACCCTTCAACCACATCACCCCACCTCTCCATAAACACAACAGACTATACGTAGCGTCTCACAACCCAACAATGCCGGCTCAAATCTCCAACCTCCACAACAACACCTCCCTGGAAGCCAGCGGTCCTTTCTCCCCACATGGCGCTGCGAGCCGTCGTCTACCCAGGCAGCAAAGCACCGCTCTGTCAGTCAGCGGCTGCAAACCCAGCTGTGCGCCTCAGCATCACTCAAACATCCCCACCTCTCTCTGTGAATTGCACATTAACAGAAAACTTACCCGCTGCGACTCGAGAGACGCCGAGACAGCTGAGGACGAGCAGCAGAAATCTCTCCATCTTTCTAACGCTCGGTTGACGTGCGGTCCCATTTACTCTGGCCGGCGCTGCTGCTGCTGCTGCTGCTGCTCGGCATTCACGTCAGTGCATGCGTATCGTCTCGACTGGGAAAGGGACAGAGACGGTGCGTGTGCGTGTGTGTGTGTGTGTGTGCGTGTGTGTGGGTGTGGGTGTGTGGTAGAGAGAGTCTGCAGCTCCTCAGCACCTCGGACAGCGCTATCCAGCGACACGTCCGCTCATTCAACAGCCTCCACCGAGCAGCCGGCGACCATCGAGCGGCCACTGACCATCATGACTGACGGCTGTGTGCGTCCTCCAGCTGCGCTCCAGAGCCCTCTCCCATCCACTGGTGCTGCTGGTGCTGATGCTGCTTGTGGTGCTGATGCTGCTGGTGGTGCTGCTGATGCTGGAGGTGGTGGTAGCGCTCGGCTGCTGCAGACACAAAGAAACGTGCTGGCTTTGTGTTTGAGCCCCTGCTCTGTTCCTGCAAGCCACAATATCTCCTGGAGGCTTTACTACAAGTGTGCCAAGACAACCTTGCCAAAAACTTTGCAAAATATACATGAGTCATTTAATGGTGACAAATAAAAGAGGATGATTTCAATGTATATTCTGCCGTCCAACCTCACATGCCACTTTGCAAACACACAGGCATTCCATCAGCAGCTGCAATCATCTAAGGTTTCTTCCGAGTCCACATGCAGAAGAAACAGCGGGAGACCATACACATCTTAACAATAAGTGCACTCTTGTCACTGAAAAGCCTTCCTCCGTCCTCCCTCTCCACTTTCCCACTTGGTGAGCCATGTATTCTGAATTATCGCTGCCCACTCTTCCATTAAATATGCATACACTGGCCCACGCAAACAGCCGCCTGCATGTACAAAGACAATCTATCTGTCTCTGCTGCTGCTGCTGGTTGTGAACTTGCTGTTTTTTTTCTCTCTCCCCTCCACTTCAAAAAAGAAACACGTGCCTCTTGACTTTACCACTGTGTAAACCCTCCTGCTTGCACAGTTTTTTCCAAAAGCACAACGAGCGCACAATGAAGCGAGTACAGTAGTGGAGTGGATAAAAAGTCTGCAAATATACAGTACCTGATGGTTTCCCTGCAGCGCGCTGAAGTTGATGTGGAGCTTTCTGGTACAGATGTGTGTGTGAGAGCGAGTGTGTCAGTCCCAAGTCAGGAGACTGGCACTGTCCCCTAGCTGTGTCCCCAAGAAATGTTTTCCTCACCCCGCTGTGCAACCCGATTCATAGCCTGCTGCCTCTGACGTGCTTCAGCAGAAAACTGTTGGTGCTGGTGGTGGGGTTATTGAGCTGTTTTTATTGAGCTATGGCTCTCACCCGACATCTCTCTTTGTGTAGTTAGTGAAAGGTAGAGGGAGAGTTTGTATGGATACAAAGAGGAATATACTAAATCCCTCTATCACCAACCAACATAATGTATGTCCTTGAGCAGAGCAACAATACAACACGGTGACAACACTAAGTATCATTAGCAAAATGGGTTGGCACTATCAAAAGGAAAATGACTGTGCAGGAAAGTTGCTCTTGTTTGTGTTTTGCGGTAATTTAATCAAGCTAATTTAATCAATTTCCTGCACTCGATCACATTTTCTGTTCAACTCATTCTTTAGACTATATTTTGTAGGGGTGGGAATTGGCAAAAATGAGACGATTCAATAGTATTGCGATATTTGGGCCACGATTCAATAGTATTGCGATTCTGCGATATATTGCGATACTGCAAGTATTGCGATTCGATTCTGCGATATATTGCGATTCATGTCCCCCATATTATTCAAAGGCATTACAAAAAATGAGGAAAATAAGACTGCTCAACTCACTTCAAATGTCACATTCAATTCTGTGAACAACATTGTCTTCTACACATTAACTGAAGTGCAAAAACTAAGGAAGGGTAGTGCAAAAACTTTGTCCTTGAACATTCAGGACACAGGACCTTTGTAATTATTTTCTGAATAGGAGACCTCTCACATGAACACTGAGCTCAATCATATAAATAAGAGTAACCTAGAGCTTCAATCAAATTGAGACCTGAAAGGTCATGACCCAAAATGTTAAATTCATTTGGGAATATTGGCATTTTTGTTCAGAAAAAGGAGTTGGTCAACATGCTCATATGTTAAAGTGCTCCTCTGGGCCGTTACTATATCTCCTGCAGTGGAGTTTTTTGTACATTTTTGTCACTGGGTAATATTATACATATACAACATTTTCAGAGCCATTGTAATGAGGACCGAAAGCAATGCTACGTACCTTTAAAAACCAGTGGAACGTTTATCAATCTTGTCTGTCAAAATAATGTGCTACTCTTTCCAGCGTCATGAAACATCTCTGGAAATCAGTCAATAGTCTATTCCAGTTTCACATTTTTACTCATGTAATTGTCCTGGCTTCTGAAGCAATTCAAGCAATTTTGACTTCGGCCACTGGATTAGGGGAATGCTGAGGTGTAGAAGGATCCTTCCTTGAATATTTGAAAAGAAAGAGAACATAGAAGTGCTAGAAACAAAAATACAAATGACAATGACGTGCAATCACCTAGTGTTTTTGCAAGGCTTCATTCAGAAGAGAAGAGATGAAGAGAAGAGGCATTATCACCATCTTTTACATGTGGAGACCCACTGGGCTTTTCGCCTGTGCATAGCTTCTACTTATCTTGTATACAGATTTTTTTTGTTTCTAATTATGAAGTGTGTATGTGTCCTAATATACATCATTTTCTAACCTTTCACACTCACTCTCTCTGTACATCTTCCTGCTAATCATCACTGTCCTACTTCTGGTTGTTGAAGTGTGATTTCAAAGAGCTAAATACAGAACAGTGATGGACTGCTGACACTGCCAAAACAAACTGTGATACATGTGCTTTGTCCAATGTGACCATCTACGTTTTAGCTCCATATTCAAAGATCTTTGCCGTTAACAAAATTCAATCACAAAGATTAAGTTATAACTACACTGTTTAAAATACAGATATAAAGTTATAAATACAAATTTTATAATACAGATACAGTGTCTATAAACAGTTGATGTTATTTGTGGTGTATTCCAGTGAGGGGATGGTTGAGATCCAACTGAGACCTGATAAAACGTGCTGTGGCTGCATTTATTATTTTTTTCTAAATAAAATGGAATGTTTATGCACACCATTTCTTAATTTCTTCTTTAAATTCCCTGTATCTCAAGTTCAGCATTAGCAATCGCATGCATGGATCTTGTTTGAGTCTGATTTTAGTAGTAGTGTTTAAATCGATCTGTCCATCTGTACTATTTAGGACCCTGATAAAAGAGGGACTGAAACTTCTACATACATTACAAATGATTTGAGTTGAAGTGATTTCCATGTAGATGTGTGGTGGATATACATTCACATTCCTACAAAATAAATTGGTTGGCTGTCTATACATTTACGTTCATGAATGTAGTCCTATATTAAGTCCCAAATTAAAGCCTCTTGCGATGTTTTAAAAAAAAATCACCGATGCCTGTGAGCATATGAAACACACTGCTAGGATTTCCTGACTGATAATTACAGACACTGTGCTGTAGGATAGAGAAGCACATGTTGGGCTAAAACAAATTCTCTCCAGTCACTTTGAACAAAGCACAAAGACAGATCCGGTGAACTGTCAACAGTTTCCACGCCATCGAGAACTCTCCGACAGCTCTCAATGTCCTGGGCCAACAGAATGTTAATGGTCTTTAAATTCAGCACTCAGCAAACACATAAAGGACTCAGCCCAAGCAAGTAATATGCTTCTGGAAATTGGCCCCACTGATACCTTACAGTCGTCTACATTAAACGAAGATCAAGCAGAAAATCTGCAATAAATCGTATGTCTTTATAGATATTATAGTTTGTCTGCGCTCCAGTTAGTCAGTGTGAGACGCTTACCTCAGTGTTTGTGTGTGTGTGTGCGCCTGTGTTTGTGTTTGGTCAGGGAAAAGGATTTGTATGGCACCTGTAATCATTTTTCAAAAAGAGTAGCAGGTGGCCATGAAGTGGAACATTAGTCTGAAGTTGTCAAGGTTACGCTCAGTTTATCCAGCTCTTTGAAGTGTCCCCCCTGCTAACGCTCTAACTTCAGGAAGCTCTCCCCCCTTTCTGCTCAAATAATGGAAGAAAGACCCAGGTCACACCTGGCATGTGAGTGAAACACTGAGAGCAAAAGGTGGGGATTGATTCCGTGACACACTCGTGGTAAGTGGACTTTTAAACCCTGCAGAACACACACACACACACACACACACACACACACACACACACACACACACACACACACACACACACACACACACACACACACACACACACACACACACACACACACACACACACACACACACACACACACACACACACACACACATTGACTTTTGAAATGTCAGAGCCAGTGGTTATTTTGTTTCTCTGTTTGTTATGTCATTTTTTTTTAGTCTTCTGTAGCCAGGTCTCTTGCATCTTTCATAAATATAGGGCCAGTTTTAAAATTGTAGTTACTGGTGCATAGATGGAGAGGTGATTGCGTTTCAGTTTGAACAGTATTAACACAGTTTAGAATGAGCGAGACATGTGAGATTATGCCAACCAAACAGGTATTAACTCAATTATCACGTTATTTTTGTATTTTGCATTTAAAACATCACTGTTTTTAAATTATCTCTCAAAACTCACTTTTACAAAATTACTTTAGCATTTTACCTATTACTTATGTCTCTCTTATCCTTTTTTATTACATTTTGAATGTTTGATTTAATTGTTTGTTACACAAAACGCCCAAAGTTTTATGAAAAACACCATAATGGAGAAGAAATGTTTTGATTTAACAGAAATGTAGAGCAGAATGTGGAGATGACAAATGTTTGGAAAATAAAGATCTTTAATTGTGCTTCTTGAATTGTGCTTCATAAATTGTTCCCATGCAGCATGAGCATGACGTTATCAGGACGAGTCACAAGGAGCTGCAGGACACGGTGGGAAATAAAGACATGTTGGCTATCTCGCTCAGTCTGCTGCCACCACGACTAAAGAGCTCGGACATTTTTCAAAGGTCAGATAATAACCTCAATCTCGAATATCTCTCTCTCTCTCTCTCTCTCTCTCTCTCTCTCTCTCTCTCTCTCTCTCTCTCTCTTGCTCTCTCGCTCTCTCTCTCTCTCTCTCTCTTGCTCTCTCGCTCTCTCTCTCTCTCTCTATATATGTGTGTGTAATATTTCATGTTAACATAAAGTCCAGTGAATGTTGCAGCCCAGGGTCATTAGTTTGTGCTTGTTTGAGACAATTCCGACATTTTGTTATTTCTTTTAATGCTGAAATTGCTGAGACATGAAGCTCGGCCATTATCACTTCTCACCACAAAGAACTCCATCTGACCAGGCGCTGCGGCCAAAGAGGATTATAAAACTCCAACTCTCAAATCATTTGCAAAACCTGATATAGCATTTTTTCCCCCACAAACACAGAATGGGACAGCAGCTCGGCCACTCTGGCATGAATATATTACACGCACCAATATTTCCTGATGCAAAACTGGAGCTTACCAGGACTTTTCTGCCTGTTCAAAATGAGTTGGGATTATGAGCTCTGGCAGGTCCCTCAGAGGTGAGGACCAGTCCCAAGAGGGGATTTTGTTAGAGGAGAATGATGTAGGGTGGGAGGAAGGATGCAGGGTGTAGGAAGTGAGGGACGGAGGGGTCTTTTTGCAGGATTGGGACTCTGGCCTTGGGAGAGGAGATAACCCTAACCCAAAGGGAAGTTTTGATTGAACCTACAAGACAAGAATTAAAACATATAAATAAGTTTAATTTGCTAGTTTGAAGATTTTGATTGGCACCAACTGATTCTGCTCACACGTGAAGTAACTGTAGCACCCAGATGATTGAGTTTCCTGCTCATAATCCCATTACAAGCGCCGCACATTCACAGCTCATTTTAGCTTTGTGCAAAGACACGCTCCCGTCTGAAAAATGGAGAAAATCTGAATTGGCAGCAGCTCAGTGACTCAAAGCTTCTTATGGGATGACATGGATAACGAAGCTTTGAAAAAATGAATCTGAATGAATATTAATGGCAGCAGGAAGCACAGCCACCTCTGATGGGCCAAAAGTTAACGTCTTTCTCAATCAATGTGCAGAATAATACACTCGCATTTAAGTCTTGAATATTTGATGAAGAGCAATTTTTTGCTACATGTTTTGTTCAGATGTTGGGAAGTATGTCTGTTTGTTTTTATTCAAGCACCTGTGTAAATAAGAAATAAGAAATAAGAAGTCAGGAACACGATTACAGTCATCTGCCTCCTCCCTCTGTCTCCTCCCATCTCCGTCTCAACCTCCACATCCTCTGTGTTTGACTGACTCAGAGGATTTACGGGCTCATTCTTTTTTTTCTTTTTTTTTTAACTTCTTTTTATTTCCTTTTGTCAAATACAGTCATACAGTACATCATTTTTAACATGAAATTAGGTATCACGGGTTACTGGGGTTAACTGTCCATGTATGTCTCGGGTCCAAGCCATCATGATCCAAATATATCAAAATCAAGTTACCGATTAACAATGTCCACAGACACAATACATCTCACGTAACATTACATCAATACATTATTCTGAAATAGTATGACCTGCATATGTCCATTGCTTAAAAGGGAAAACAAAGGGAAAACAAAAGCAATATATATATATATATTTTGCTCATATCAGATGGAAATGTAGAGCAATCGGGGACCAGTTGTTTTTAAAAACATCTGTTTTCAGTTGTAATAGTGCAGTCAAGTATTCCATCCTGTACATATTTTGAATTCTACCCCTCCGTTGGGTTATTTTGGGGGGCTGTGGCTTCAGCCAGATGGCTGTTATTGCTTTATTTGCTATTAAAGAAGGACTCTCAGAAGTTTTGTCTGGCTATTTTCTTCAAGGTTATCAGGCAGTATCCCTAAAATGAAGTGTGATGGTTCTAACGGTATGTCTATAAATAAACAAGTTTTTATTTCCTTTTGTATTTTTTGCCAGTATTCTGATAGCTTTGGACATTCCCAAAATATATGTGTATGGTCTCCCACCTTGCCACAACCCCTCCAACATTGTGCTGATGTGATGCTCCATTTGGAAGTTATAAGTGGAGTTCTGAAGTATCTCATTTTAAGCTTCCATCCAAATTCCTTCCAGTTAGGACTACTGGTTACTCTGTGTCCCTATTCGAATGATTTTTCCCATTGTTCATCAGAAATTGTTATTTTCATCTCTAGTTCCCATTTTTCTTTAATATCCAAATTATTCTCCTTTAGTTCTTCCTGCAATATCCTGTATAAATGTGATATGAACTTTGCTTTCACTGTTCCTTGAATTGCCAACATGAAGAAGTGTTCCATTTTGGATGGTGGTGAGCAGAGCTTTTCCCATTCTTGATATGTATGTAAATAATGTCTTATTTGTAAATATCTGTAGAAGTCTTGGGTTGGTAACTCATATTTCTCTTTAAGCTGTTCAAATGACTTCAGTACACCTCCCTTGAACAACTGGTCCAATACTACTATTCCCATCTCTCCCCATCGTTCAAAACACCTGTCCAGTCTAGAAGGAAGAAATTCTGAGTTACTTGCTATTCTCATAGCTCTGGATATAGTCATGGGGAGTTTTAATTTTTTCCTCACAACTGACCATATTAACATATAACTGAGTATTTTTTATCCATATATAAGTAATCTTATTCTTCCAACGGTGGTCTGAATTCAGGAATGGGAATGAGTCCAGTGGTGTGTCTGGGCATTCACTTTGTTCCATTCCTACCCATATAGTGTCTGTTTCTTGAGATACCCAAGCAATCATTGCTCGTAATTGGGCTGCCCAGTAATATTTTTTCAGGTCAGGCAAGTTCAGGCCTCCGTTGTCTTGTGGACATACGGGCTCATTCTTGACATTCAGTTTCTCCCAGTGACCACAAGAGCATCTTGTCTCTCTGATTTTTATTTGGGTTTAGAATCGTCTTCCCTCATTTATTTATCATCATGTTTCATTTTGGCACTGCATTCATCTCTTCTTCGTTTCTTCTCTTACTTTATGATATCATCTTGCAATATTGAATATGTTTGCCCACATACCAGAGAGCAAGATATAGAGCAGGTCAGGACTGCACAGCCTGTTCATTGAGGAAATCACGCCATCCACCTCGATAACGACCACAGTGAATCAGCCCATGAATGGGACAGCCATTGGTGTTCGCCATCACGGTCAGCACTTCTGCCATTAACTAACCCTACGAGCGGATTATAAAACTGTAGTAGAGGCTGATTGTGTGGAAACGAGTGTCACAGCCTCCTGCTCCCAGGTTCTCCTCGACCAAATGATTTCATTTGGTGGAACAGTTACAGCGGAGAGGGAGCATTTCTTCCCAGAGTGGAGAAGTCAATTTAATTGGCAACGTTTTGCATCACAGAGCACAATTTCATAGCTGTTCTTCTCTTTCATATTTATTCCTCATTGGAAGAACGTTTTTCTGCAGCAGCTATTCATAATAAACTGCAATCTTAACTTCAATGAGGAGGACTTAATGTTTACTTTCTTAGAGGAAGGGACAGACCTGCTTGTTGTGCGTTGGAGAGAGGACGAAAGTAAACCATTCCGCTTTATGTGTTGTCCGTGAAATGGTCTATGCGCTATAAACTTTTTATTGATTTTTGAGATGAGTGAAAGTGCTGTCCTAACATAGAGAGATGGTTTTCCCTACCTTTATCTTTGAATTTTTTTTTTCCCTCCTCAGCTCTTGGGAGTTGAACTTTATAGTGATCTCAAATAACAGAGACAGTAGTTCCTTTGAATTAAAATTATAAGAGCAGAAGAAATGAAATGCCGGCTCAGGTAATTCCCTGTGGGAGTGTGAGCAACTGAACACTCTGATTCATGGCCCAATAAGGAAAACCTCTCACTTTCAGC
Source organism: Limanda limanda (assembly GCF_963576545.1). Lineage (NCBI taxonomy): Eukaryota > Metazoa > Chordata > Actinopteri > Pleuronectiformes > Pleuronectidae > Limanda > Limanda limanda. The sequence continues at coordinate 8,871,597 of NC_083647.1, read as the reverse complement.
GCTCCTCTGTTGGCCCAGTGATGTTCTGCCTTCGCCCAGCACTGCTGATGATCTACCATCCAAACCAGAATTGGCATTTGCAAAAGTGTGCATCAAACTCCCCATCGAGATCCACCACTTGTAAGAGCTCAAAGTGTGCACAGATCATCTGAGATGAGACGGCAGAGATTGACTTGAAAAAATCCCTACGCTGCCACAATGTTTCTTGATCTACAATGTCATTGAAGTTCCGACGCTCAAAGAAAGCGCTCAGCAAAACGACTGCAGAAAAAAAGAGGCTGACATCATCTATTTCCTTTTGATGAATATTCATAAAGCAGGAGAAGTGGTGACGAGCCGGCCGTGACGGCATTGATGTAAACGGAAAGAGGAACTTGGTGGACAAGTCTGTCCTTTAGCTTTAAGTGCTATTTTATGGGTGTATATTTGTGTCTGTGTGTGTGTGGACAAGGAAGACATAATGAATGTACACATTTGACAAGCGTGTCAGTGGTTTGTGACAGGAGGGAGGTCATTGTATTCTCCAGCTGTCATGACCAGTGATGTCACACACAACACAACTCGTCGACATACAGGCCAAGAAACATGGGAAAGAATTACAAGATGTAATAATACAAGAAGAAGAATACAAGCAAACCATAACAGGGGAGAATAAAAACAAACTCTGTGCAGCACTGTAGGCGTGTGGGCAGACTCACAAGCTTGAGTAACACAATTACTGAAACACCGAGGGGCTCATTTGCCTGAAACAGTGCATCAGCTGCTGTATTCTGTAGTGCTCCTCTCACATCCTGCCTCGTCTTCCTGCTGGGGTGCTGCTCTCAAAAAGTCACCCGTGTGTGTTATGAGTGTGTGTTTTTGTGTGCGCGTCTTACAGCTGTGAGACACTCCAAGGATGCTGATCAGCTGTGATCTGCTGACCGCCCTTCTCACTCGGGGGGTCTTTACACTTCATCTCATCTTCTTTTTCACGCTCACACCTGCCTGGTGTTACCTTGGGTTTGCACCACTAGGATCATTTTTGGTTAAAGTCCTTAGTCGTTCAAACTTTGGTTTAACATGATCAAAATGGGGGTGCTTTTAAAGATTGCAGTATTTTATGGCCATGAATTTAGTTGTATTGTTTAGCCTCATAATGACACACAAATACACACACACACACTCACTCGGACACACCCACATCCATTTATACTGACATACATACTGATATACAGATATACAAATTATGTTGTCCAGTTATCTGCTACTGCTGCCTCAGGCAGTGTGTTATCTGTTTTCAACACAAGCATAGGCCCCCAGACAGACAGACAGACAGACACACACACACACCTAGATGACAAACATTGATTGTGCGATATTTTAGTGAAAAAGACAGAAACATTTTTTACATGACACAAACACGCACACAAACAAACATACACACACACAAACACACACACACAAACACAAACACACACACGCACACACTCGCACACCTGAATGACAAACGTTTTTTGTGCCATATTTTAGTGAAAAAGACAGAAACGTTTTTAACATGAGACACACACGCACACACACACACACACACACACACACACACACATACACACACACACACACACACACACAGGGCCGATACAAATTACCTCCACACAGAGGAGAAGCTGGAGGAGCAGCCTCTAACTCTCTGTTTGCTATTTCTCCGTGCATTGTGGCTGTGGCAGGCCAGTAAATTGAGTGCATCTACACAGAGCAGATCCCCACACATCCCACCTCACTGTGGCAGCAGCCGCCCCATCTTCTTCTTCACCTGTCACACTGTGCCTGTTTCAATCTAAAGGAGCACTAAGCACTGGTGTTCATCACAGAGCAGAGATTTCCTTCACGGTGAGGTACTGTGGATTCTCACAAATGCAGACACTGTCACAGATGCAGATGTTTAAACAGATGCAGATGTAGACACTAACACAGATGCAGATGCAGACACTGACACAAACACAAACACAAACACAGACGTAGAGACAGACAAAGATGCAGAAGCGGACGCAGATTCAAATGTAGATACAGATGCTGGCGCAGACTCTGAAACAGATGTAGACACAATCAGACAGAGACAAAGATGCTAATGCAGAAGCAGGTGCAGACTTAACAGAGAGGTAGGCTCAGACAATGATACGGAAACAGGGACAGGGACACAGGGACAGAGGGACAGAGGGACAGAGGGACACAGGGACACAGGGGACAGGGACTTGGTCACTCAGACACAGATGCAGACACGGATGCAGACAGAGAGGCAGATGTTGAGGCAGGCAGAGACACAGACACAGGGGACACAGACAAAGACGTGTGTTTGTGCTTGTATCAAACGTTCTCTGTGTTTGTCCAACCCTGAAATCACAAAGGAACCTGACTTTCACACTGACATTTTCATACCTGTCTAACCATGGCAAAATCCAATCCTGTGTGGAATCTTCCCTGTTCTATGGAGACATGAGGAACAAAATAAAACAAAAGAATCACATTTGGGCCATTGACTTAAACATCAGAATACTGAGCTTGTGTGAATTCAAGCAAACAGCTGAGCTGAGGCACAAGTCCGAAATTAACCTTGTGCCTGACAACGTGTTTTTCGTGGCCTACTCCCTGTGATTTAACAGGTCTCTGGTTACTATCACCACCTCTGTCTTTCATCCCTCTCTCCTCTATCTGTTGCTTCCAGTTGCATACTCCAGCAAACAAGTGTTTTTCCATCTGTGTATAGTAGTAGAGGAAGAGAATCGTTTCGGTATTAAAGAAAGCCAGCCCATCAGGGAGCAGCGACGGGCAAAGCACCAATGCTCACTTCAAGGTGTGAGTTGAACGCTGGCCTCTATTCGACAGGTTCTTTCTCTCAGAACGCCTCCTCAGTCCAACCTCTGATGTAACAGGTCACTTTCACACGCCCACACTCTGTAACACCCTGTTGTTCTTCCTTAATTGAACTGGAGTTGGTCACAATTGTGCAGTTATACTACCAGAAGTAGTAAAGCGACTGGTACAGAAGTATTTTGTCCATTTTGGTTTGATTTTGGAGGAAAACGTCTAAAACAAAACTTAACTGAAAATATTTGAATAGATTTTTTAAATGCAGCTGACCTCTATAGTGGAAAGATGAAAAGTTGTTGCTGTTCTGTGGAACGACAGGAGTCGTGGACAAAACAGTGGGAAAACCAGTTGGTTTATTCTATATTTTTGTTACAGAATCAAAATCCCATGAGCATACAAAGAACTGATACTTTTAAGAAGTATTTCCTGTGTACTCCATACATTGTATATTAAGACGAACAACCATGACCGCTCGACAAAAGTGAAACCAAAACATCTCAATTGCTCCCTGGTAGCTGTCTGCAGTATAGATTAGCAGCCCTGTCTAAACCATGTTAGTGAATGGGACATGGACAAAACTAAAAAGGCAAACTTTCATCAACAACATTTTTTCTCAAAGACGGTTTCTTTCATTTTAGGTAGTTCTTAATTATCACACTGATGTTTGTTTGTGTTCATTCTTCTGGTTCTTTAGTTATTTGATGCTGAAAATACAAAGTCAAGATTTACAGCTGAGACCGACTCAATATTTTGGCTTCACTGCTGGATAGTGGGAGTAAGGTGACTGGTTCTGAATTAATTTGACAGCATCCTGCAGATCAGCGTACTGTGCTCTCGTGGAGAAACCTCTGCATCTAAGAATTTAATTCCAAAGAACACTTAATTTTGCTTCCCACTAATGATATAACCAGGCCTATTGAGCAGTACTACTATATCGGCATGATTCATGCCCATTCCAAAGTGACATTCATGATGAGCGGAAATGAACTACAGATAAGAGTGTGGATATCCAACCTGAACCTGTCAAGACCCAACAGGTTCAAATACATGTAAAAAAAAGATTTTTGGGCTGGGTCGGTCGCGTCGGCTGGACAGATTTTTTCCACTGAACATGTCTTTAACTGGGGAAAACAAGCAGTAACCATTGCATGTCAGGGACAGGGTAACATAAACTGGGTAGCTTACATTTGCAGCATCTGGCCCGGGTCAGTTTCAGACACAGCAAATAGAAAGCCTGTCGGGTTTGGGTCAGGGTCGGTTATTTTTCTCTTGGGCTTTGACAGGTTCAGACAGAAACGTATGGCCACATGGGAGAAAAGGAGTAGAAGACGAAATGTATAATGGCTACGCAAACCTGTTGCGAGGTAACATGGCATGTATTGCTAGGTAGTGATTATTTGAGAATATTTGAGGGCTCTATGCAAACCGACTCATCTGGTATCAACAATCAAACCATTGTCAAAGTGACTGAAAGGCCATTTTTCACCTTTCAGAAGTTTGATATGGGTATTGACTGAAGCTCCTGACCTGTGTCTATATGTTTTTTGTGAATCACTCTGCAACCACCTGATTGGCCACATTAAATTCTTGCTGGGAAGTGATAAAGTCTTTGTTTCAGTGAAACATCAGTATTCCGGGGACGCTCAGTCGGAAACTGAAAGAATTGAAACATGAACTCCCTGCTGCTCTGCTGATAAGAGGAAAAGGACTGAGAGAGAATGAAAATGATCTGACCATAATTTCTGTCACAAACTTCTATGGTCAGCAAAGAGTATGATGCCATTCATCACGATGACTTATGTGATTATGCATTAAAGTCTCACATTTAATTTTTATTAGCAAGAAACCATTCCGGGCCTGATCAGTCAAGTGCAACCACAGATTTTATTTTCATTGTCACATCTTTATTTGTGTCTTCCCATTAACATCCTGTCCCACTTATTCTTAACGATTATTGTTCTTTTTCCCATTTTATACATCACAATTTTAAATTTAACTCATTTGATTCAATGATAAACATCTGCTTTTATTTAAAAAAATTAGCCATTCATTCAGATTATGGTATAGAGGCCACATTTGAAACAACTTTCTTGCTCTCCATCCTTTTCTTTTCTTCCTCATTGTCTTTGTGTGTCCCCGGCTATTTGACATAATTCAGCACAGGGCTGACAAAGACCTGCCTGCTGCAAGCTGATACAGCCACAGAGCACGGCTCCAGCTTCACCTCTCTGATGTTTGGCCACACACATACCCACAATAAATCCTCTTTATATTAAGAGTGTAGCAGGGGATGAAATGCAGAAAGCAGAAGGAATTGCTGCATTAATAGTTTTCCTTTGCTTGGCCACAGATCAGACGAGTGAAGGAGTTTCAGTAGAAGATGGAGAAGGAACACAGATTTCAATTTGTGGAAAGAAAGGAGGAGAGCAGCGCCTTTAGAGACAGACGAAGGTCCACAGACAATGATGGATGTACACAGACGGTGGGCGACATTGAAAAATGGTCGGATGAGAATTGATCTTGAGGTGACACATACTGATGGCAGCAGGCAGAGAGCGAGGGATTAACAAAAAGAAGGGAAAGAGGAGGATGTGCGAGATTAACCCGAGTCACCAGGTCAGTGGAAGTGAGTTTCACGCTCTGCAGTTGAGCCACGTGTGTGTGAGACAAACACACAACCTGCAAGCAGTTTTATGCTCCCAGAAGCTACTGACATACAAACATAAATGGATTTTTTTTTTTAAGTCAGCTCAATTCACTCAGGAGAGCGTGAGAAGAGATGCATCTTCACACTGGGGCTATTTCTAATCAGAATATACATGTTACAATATTTGCAAGATGTGCACAGCGGAACACTGTGATGTTTGTGGTGTTGTCTGTCAAGGTTTGCAAGATACGTTTATTATTATATCATAAATATCCTCTTTGTATGAAAGAGTAAAGATGAAAAGGATTGTCTCCATGCTGATGACAGACAGTGGCTGAAGGCATGTTATGTGTGTGAACACCTTAAAGGGATTTTCTTCAACTTTGGTACAAACAGTTGGTTGGTTTTGTTGGTTAGTTATTAGATTTTGATCAAGGTCTTGTTGACTGTGACCTCACAACACTGGCAGTCATAGGTAAAAGGTTACAGCGACCTCATATGAGTCTTGAGAAAAATACTCCACTGGATGCTGGAGGAATACATCTGCAGGATGGTAATTCTAGTTCTTTTATAAAATAATATTAAATATTTATTTCAAAGGACAATAATGAGAAACACATTATCTCATGTCTATACTCCCATTTGAAAAAAAAGTTTGTACAGCACATGTATAGATGTATGCACACATACAGCCAAGCATATATTTGAGATATATAAACTCGTATTTATATTACAAGTGCATGTGTGCATCTTGTAAACATTTCCATCTCATTTGTAAAACTGAATACTTAAAGCAGAGGAAAAAGGCCAAACCTGCAACACTCAATATTATTCACAGGCTGAGCTGTATAACAAAGGCTGGGATATTGGGCCCAGCACAGCCGCTGTGGTGAGCTTGTCCTCTTCACGTCACATGGACCAAAACCTCCGCAGGAGACAGACGGGACGAACAAATGTCACCAGTTATATGCAGACATTTGAATATAACTTTGTGCAGGAATGCCTTTCCTGTGCCTTTCCTGTCTCTCGCTGTTTGGAATCCCAGCTCTGCAGTGGGCCTTTAAACTAAATACCTAAAGAAGTAATATACTTAAACCCTGTGGGTGCCATAAATACACCTCTTTGCACAACCTTTTCCATTAGGTGAATATGCAAATAACATGGGAAACGCTGAAGCAATTAAGAAAAGTGAAGTACCTCAGTTTGGTCAGGGTGATCGCAGTGAAGATGAAGTGCCTCTTATTTAATGTGTCCAAGCTCAATAAAGTAGTCATTAGCAGGTGATGAATAACAAGAGCTGTCTTTAACCATCAGAAGCACATCTCTGTCTTATATGACTCATAAACCACGTACAGTGCGGATAGGACATCCATCAGGCAGGCAATCAATCCTTCAGTCATTTCGACCCACTCAGGAGGACTAAGAGGCACATTGCTGGAGCAGTGTGCCAGGCTGTCAACCTGTCAATGTCACTGGTAAAATATACTGTGGTGCACTCGGGCTGCTGTGTGAATGATGAGGAACACAATTGCAAAGTGGAGTTTGGCACTGGAGCGAGGTTATCCCCGTGTGACCTCCTGTTGCTGAGGCTCTTTAGCCAAAAGCAAGCGGATGCTGTAATTGGAGCAAGTGGAGGCTGAGACCGAGAAGAGCGATGTTGTCCATAGAACAGGAATAAAGAACGCACAGCATCAGATTGTTGTCCCGTTCAAATGCTTCTTTGTTGTTTTTAAAGCGCAGGGGAGCAGCAGAAAGCCAAACTTCAATAGGACGGCAGTGTCATGTGGCTGAGTGACTCAGCGACTTTAATGAGGGTGTCTGTCGAAACAAAGGGCTTTTCTTCTGATGTCGGCTTTTGTCTTCTGACAGCCGTTTCAAAGCCGCATTATTTTATGGCGACTTGATGTTTGATCTCCAATGATTCATCCTCGCCTCAGATCCATCCATCAGGATAATTTCAGAAATCAAAAGTTCTTATCGCATCATTATTTTGTTAAAGTGGAGCTGCTCTTTGTAACGACTACGGATCATGTCCAAGTGAGCCCAAGTGAGAATGAAGAAGGAGATTCTCCTAATTTCCAAGTGAGTGGGTGTGTTGATAACGTTTCTTACACACTCCAGACAAAAAGACAAAAACAATAAGCAAAACGAACTATAGAGCCATTTAGAAGACACCAACGTCAAGAGCTGCTGCAGTTGCCAATGTGTTGTAAACAAAAGCCCAGAAGAACACCGCAAGCAGAATTACTAAGTCACGTCCTGGCTCTGCCTGCTGCACCAACCCTCATTTGAACACTCTAGAGATTTCTGTATTGTCGGAAAAACACGTCTGTGCGAAGAATATCCTCCTTTTTGTTGTTCATTGCAAGCTCTGGACAAAGACCAGACTTATTGTGCAGACATGCTCTGGAGTTCATGTCTGAAGTCAGCTCGAGAAACAAAAGCGTGCTCTGAACTCTGTGGCATCTTTCCTCACAAAGTTTCTCTGACTAAACAGAGCTTTGCTCATGATGGTCACCTCCACACCCCCTGACCTGCCTTCCCAATCGCGCCGGACACCGACGCCATCTGCTTCAATCGCCCTAATGAAGCACGTCTTTCTCTGCAGGTCCTCAGAGACACAACCTCCACACAGGCCTAATCAACCTTAGCCTCATACAGAAAGCCTCAGCCACTCTGGCGGCATCCGGCCTTGTCTGAGCCCGGATTGGTCACTTCATCACCACCAGGCGCCTAATAAACTCGAGGATGGAGGGCAGAGACAGGAGAGGCAGCAGGGAAATAAGGTAAAACCACCATCATCGGCCCTTTGTACTAATAAAGAGACTCTAATGAAAGTGGCTCTTTTGTTCCACATCATCGGGTACACATGGAAGAGGGGACTCAGCGGTCGCAGTGATCTGACCACTTTAACATTCAGCTCTGGGATAAAGGATCTAGCAGTGATCCTTTTGGGAGGTCTTTTCTTATATGCCAGCACCGTATTAAGCTCTCATTTTTAACTGATTGGTTCCTTTGGGCTCCGATGGCCGTGGCGCCACACTTTGCAGTCTCTCATTCTGCAAATGCAAAATGGAAGTTTCTTAGCGCAGGCAGCTCTTTCTGTGCTCCGTGTCAACTGGGAAAGTCACATTCATTCAACATCAGACGGTGCTCCCTGATCGCAGAAGAGTTTTGTGTACGTGCAGGATGGTTAATGATCTTTATTACAAAAAAAAAGTAATTTACTGATGATGATGATGATGATGAGTTACTAAGAAACAGTGATTGGCTGGGATATATCTCCCATTTCAATGAGGAGAAAAAAATCACTGAGAAGTGGCCCTGAAGAGTACTGTTACAGCACAGTTCCTACATTATAATCAAGCTTATTTATCATTTATATAACCTTCATCCCACCACTCAACCTGCCCCTCCACATGCCAGATTGTGGCTATAATATAGTCCCTCCTGTTCTTCCTTACAGAAGAACAGGAGTCTGAGAACTGGGACGTTCTCAGACTCGTAAGACTTTCCCTGTAGCCATCTGTTGTCTCACTGATGATCCTTCCAGTGGATAATTCATTTTTGACTGGAGATGCCAGAGGGAAGCTAGTCAGGTTAGATCTTGGAAACTACCTGCCTCCTCGCATCTGTGTGTGTGTGTGTGTGTGTGTGTGTGTGTGTGTGTGTGTGTGTGTGTGTGTGTGTGTGTGCGTGCGTGTGTGTGCGTGTGTGTTTCTGATTCTGATCATCCAAATGCCACAGAACTCCCTGCCAAGTTATGACGTCCTGTCTTTTAAACAAACTTGATTTATATGGTTATTCTCGTAAAGTAAGCTCCAGCGACGATGGCGGTGCATTTCCATTTATAGGGCTTTTATTGAGGCCGGAGAAATGATAAAGCCAATGATTTATGAGCGGGAGCGACATGCCAGGCTAAATCTAATCCCGCAGCAGGAGGGGAGAACCTACCGGTTCTATACTGGAGGAGGTAAGAGGGAAGTTTAGCAAATTGCAGAGAGTGCAAGTAGATGAGAACACTGTGTGATGTAAGGAGATACAGGTTTTGTGCGCTGAATATTAACCTGGCTGTGTGATCCATCACTAAGGGAAATCTGGCTTTTTGTTCCACTGAATATCACATCTTTGTCCCAGACTTTACAGATGTGCGCAATTAACCTAAAATCCATACAAAATTCATCTCTTCAAATATTACCAACCAGTGGATCAGGGTTGAAGTCCACACTAATGCAGATATTTCACTAAACAAACTTTGTTTTAGAACACTTAAGCAGAGAGTTTTACAAAGTTTAGATGATCAAAAACTCCTGTTTCTGTGTATCTGTGTGTACATTTGGGATATTACATCACATCTTACTTTGCACATGAACACTATTTTTTTGTGTAATGAACATGCGCCAGGAACAACTACAACTATGAGGGCCTGGTCACACATAAGCGAATGTATCAGGGGTGAATCTTCACCTCTCTATCACCTCCAATCTGTGAGATCAAGGAGGTTAACATTCATTTCCTGTGGCGAGGCAAGTCGCAGCGTGGCGTTACAATCTTTAGTGAACTTTGAATCCGCGATATTCACTTTAGATTTACATATGTGTGGCCGTGCTCTAATTACATCCATACAGGAGAATAAGCTCACTATGTTCTTCTCTGGTATTTGATGGGTCATTGATGTGTACTCCATCGCCCGGCATGCTTGGATTTTGAAGTACTCATATGGACGGAAAGTCGAGTGGACAGAGATTAAAAAACTAAAACACAAGCCTAAAAAACAAAAAGATATCCGCTGAAGTGTAAACAATGCCTTAAATAAAATGTATCCCAAAGGACGCTTTGTCTGAAGAGCCACCTCAGTGTAGCATCTGCCACTGTCTTCTGGCTCCTCTGCGCCCATCAGCAAGCAGACGGGTGCAGCACCCTCTCCATCTGGTAGCCTCCAGCAGCACACACTGTTCCGCACTCACAGAGCTCACACTAAGTACCACTACAGTGCAGAACATGCAGCTCCACCAGCACATTGTATGAATGTGTACGAGATGCGGGGCACACCCTGGACAGGTCGCCAGCGAGACACTCAAATAGAGAGACTGACATTCACGCTTATGACCCAACCCTTATCTATGTTTTAGGACTTTGGGAGGAAGCCAGAGTATCCAGAGAAACCCTTCCCAGAGGAACCTTCTTGCTAGTGTTAACCACTGGACCACCGTGTCTAATGGAGAATATGTAAAACTTTGTGAGTATCACACAGGCTGGGATCCATACTGTTCAATGTTGGGGCTGAATTGTTCTTACATTATGTTTAATGTAGAAACAAATTATATCTGAATTATGCTCATAGTCAATTTCCTATGCAACAGATAAACTATATAGGTTGTTTTAATATATAACGAACCAAATTGACAGAATCCCAAAGCACCATGATAAACAACAGGTCCAATAACACCAGTCTGGACCATATTTTTAGTCCAGTTCTTGCGGGAATTTCAGCCTCCAGAGGAGCGACGTGGTTTTTGGTGCACACCCTTCAAAGTACTTCACAACTTGAAACTTTCCTTATTTGGCATTTAAACCGAACTTCAACTTTTGTAAAAAAAAAAAAAAAAAGGACCATGTGTGAAATAAATAAAATATAAATTGGAAAGTGGGAGAAAAACAGCATTTGGTGAGCCGGTGGTGGCTGTCAAGAACATTTGAACAAATCTGCCTAAGAGTCCCAGCTGGCAGGAACACAGGAACTCCTGTAAATAAATAATGACCATAAACTTATCTTTGAATGCACCATTATTTCCCTTCAGCTGTATTTTGACTTGCAACGTGCAAATGCAAAGTGAGCACCATCAATTTTTCAGATTTGAAGTTTTGAAATCAAGAGAGCAGCAATAACAGTGTTGTTAGTTTGATTATATTGTGGCTGACACTGCAGGAAACTTCATGGATGCGCTTGTACTGTGATTGCTACCATTGGGGAGGTGAGCCCCTAACCTTGTCGATAATGATTTACGCTACAGGACTAAAACTTACTTCTAGAAAAGTTTCTCATATGCAAATTTGGCACTTTTGAGCTGTGAAAAATACGGTGTTGTGGAGGCAGGCGGGCTGAACAGACTGAGCTTCAGCCCTGAGCTGAGACAGAGCAGAGGAACGCTCCTGCAATCTGAACGGCACGTTTAGAAAGTCAAGGGTACCGAATAAATGACGCATGAGGAGGACAAATTAATTCTTGTAAATATCAAACAAATATAATGATTTGGGGTTGTCCTTCATTCCCCTTCCATCGTCTCAATCTGCATTTCAAATATTTCTGTCATGCCTGATGAGAGATTTGATAAATTTCTTTAGGCTGTTTTATTTTAGGGAGGATTCACTGATGCATGTGATTAACAATCTAACATCAAACGCATTATATCAGTAGAATCAATCTAATCGTTTTATGTGACTGATAAAGATCAATGAAGAACATTTATCAGTTTCTTTCTCAAGAAGATACAGACTGCGATCGTTTTTAAAGCATTAAGCCCAAATGTATTTCTGTGACAGACCCAAAGCAACAAAAAAAACAGGGCCGAACATGTGACTGTTTGGACAATTCCCCATGCAATTGGTGAGGTGCAGCGGCAGGATAAGCACTTCCTCATTCACTGGAGGGATTATACAGAGGGGGCGGCGCAGACTATACAGTATCTGTCTTAAAAATGATTTATGGATGGAAAAAGCGGGCGGGAGAGGAGAGTCGGAGGAGGAGCGAGGCACGTGGCAGAGTGTCATGGGAACAAGAGGAGAGTTGGAATTGAGGTTGACTTGAGTGACAGGTGGGTGAAGAGGCTGTGGAGGAAGGTCCAGGTCTATAAACTATAATGTAGGAATGTGTGAAGTTCAGTTGTAACCACAGTTTCTAAAATATTAAAACTTAAGGAGTTATTTTTCACCTTCTCATGCACACACATGTATGTTCATGTCAGCATTTCAATCAGGAGAGACTTACAGGGAACAGCTAAATTAGAGTGAAATTATACTTATTGTGATTTCTAGTGAATAGACTAGACTAGAGGAGATGAAGGAGACGCTGGTATACACACTGCGGTGCTGGTGATGAAAGATGGAGCACAAAGTTGGAACGTTTCATGAAGGCTTCTGATTGGACGGTTTGAAGGGAGATGAGTGTCCAGAGTTGATGTGGTGCTGGTGGATAAGGGTCGCTCAGTGGTCATTGTCCTGAGCTGACAGTTGATTGACAAGAGGGAAAGATAACATTTTCAATTTTGACAGTTTACAGATGATTGGCTCAAGGCGAGTGTGTCACGCTGTCATTGGATGCAATGAGAGAATAAACTGGTGGAGATTAGAGATAGTGACTTCAGCCATTTTCAGACATGACCTGCGGAGGATGTGCGGAGAGTTAGTTGCGGACTTTCTGTGGAGTTTGCCTGTCACACATGCAGAAGGCAGTGGGAGATTCCATGCTGTGTTCTCCTGGACTTTAAACCAGCTGGACAAAGTCTGCAGAAATTCTGGAAGCTCTCACTCAGACATTTGTGTTGACACTAACACCTCCTCTGGAGAAAGTACGGCATGTTTAAAAGCAGCTGTAGTGACTTAGGGAGGAATGTGTGAGATGACAACTTTTGCAAAAATTCATTAAAAACTTGTGCATTATAGAATGATGTCTGCATGTACATCCCAGTGAGTCTCTGTGTATCACAATAATGTGTTAAATGTTTATATTAATTTTAAATAAATCTCCTACTGTGTGTAGAGTACATTTTTGTTTGTATTTGTTTGTATGTGTGTCTGTGTGTGTGTGTATATGGATGTGGTCTGCGTGGGTGGATGTTATTCTTCCATATATACACATAAAGACAAGTGGGATGGAGAAGATGCACTTGTTAATGTTTATGTGCATAGCTATGGCTTAAGGGTTGACCTTACTTTCCACGTTCAATGTCCACAGAGAGCTTAGTACTTGTTCCGGTCACGTATCCGTGCCCTGGTTCCATTCATGCTAAGATAAGGATCTGCGTCAGCCGCATGCATACCTGATCCCATATTCCAGGTGAAAATGTTATATCTGATGCATGTGCACTCAACTAGTACAGTCAAACAAGGACCATAGCTGACCCCAGCGGACCCCAGCGGACTGGTGGATGCGGAAACTTTAAATTTGCCTACAGTATAAACTCGTAAAAGTGTCAGTGGGAAAGATTGGTCTCCCGACTTTCATTTGAAAGGGTGTTCAGATTTAGTGAGTTTTGCAGCCCTTCTCTTCACCTTAGTTTTCTTTTTAACTTCCAAGCTGCTGCGTTCAGCAAGTAAACATTTTGATGATGAAGACAAACAGTAGAAGCCGGCAGCAGTTAAGGTGGAATCCAAGAAAGAGTTAAGAACTTTGTAGGTGAAACTGTAAGAGCTTTCTCCTCTCATATTTAATTGAGCCAGCTCTCTCTGAGGTACAAAGTTATTTTACCTTTCTCACTCTTAGATACATAAGAAACCATCTTTAGAAGGTACAAATGCCAAGGTAATGACTTAAAATTCATAACCAATGAATTCTTGTGAGTGTTTTGCTTCAGAGATGTCTCCACACCAGCCCAGCTTCTTCCCTGCAGCTGCGGAGTGGCAGGTGTCAGGGTGGCTTTCGTCACTGATCGACGAGTCGCCTTAGCCACCCCATCAAAAGGCCACTGGGCCAGATGGAGACCGGATGGGTGGTTCATTACTGATGGGCTCCACAGTGGGGGACAAATCGATGGAGAGGGGAAATCATTTCTACTTTTGGCTTTGGCTAAAAGTCAAACGATACCCAATGAGTTCTTTGATATGTGACATTACCTGAGTAAATATCAGCTGTTATGAGCGGCTGATGTGAGGGATGTATAAATTTCATCAGGCCCTGGCCCTCACCAGCTTCTATCACAGTCCACAGGAAAGTTGCAGTGCTGTGAAACATCACCAATAGACCACCGCCTGGAGGAAAATGCTGCTGGTGATTGAAGTCATACACAGAGGAGCTGGCATTGGTCAAAGGGGAAAAACTGCTGCGTTTGTTCACTGTGACGATCAGTGAATAGAACACAGTGGTGGATCTTCATAAATCTGATTATTCTGTGCCAAGGGTTGTGAGGACATAGCACATCAGTTTTTTTCTTGAATTATTTAAAAATAATAAGCCTAAATCTTATACCTATGAAAAGAAAGCACAGGTTTTACTTTTGAACTTTTAAAATGTAAGTGAATGATGGGACTGTAATAAGTCCACAGGTTCACAGGTTTTTTAAATAATAACTGTAATAAGTCCTTTCACAGGTTTATTACAGTTATTATTTTACCTCCAGGATGAGAAAGAAATGTTTGTTTATATTGCTTCAACTATATTTACTGTAGCCCCCAGAAAAGTCATCCATAAGACAGTTCAACATTTCGTAAGTTACATTTATTCACTTTTATGCCAAACGTTATGGTGTGGTCACATTAAAAGCGATTAGATATTAGATTACATAAAAAGTCAATACATGCACCTTTGCAAATTTCACATCATGAGTAACACAGGTACAACCGTAGAAACAATGCAGCAACTGCAGTGACTTCAGTCGGGAGTCAAGCATGTTTAATATTCACGCTTCTAGGTCGGTAGCAGTAGGATTATTTTGTAAACTCCCAACATTCCAGGATTATTTGGGCAGATAATCGACACTGAGGCTCGACATAATTGTCGGAAGGGGTAAATCGGGCCGTTTATCCTCCAGTGTGAAGCAGCCTTAAGTCCAGGCCAATTCTTCATCATGGTTACAACATTAAACATGTGTATGCTTGTCATGTCATTGGAGTTTTAACAGGATTGAAACTGCGTCAGTTGACATCATTGATGCAATTTGATGAACCAGCAGGAGAAATCTGATGTGATGAGCCATGTCTGTTGTTGATAAACAATGTGGTGTATTCCCTTTGTTACAGCTCATGTTATTTCTGCATCTTTTGTATGTGCACGGTTTACTGTTACTATAGTTTTTGTTTAAGTGTCACCAGTTAAACTTTTAATTTACCTGCAGATTTGTTCATATGGACGTTCACTGGGGAAAGTTTTGTTTTAAAGAGCATCCTGAGGTTGTGCAGCATAACAGAAACAATCAGACTCACAAAGACCGGATGATACTGCAGAAGGCACATAAACGACAGCTTTGGCTTTATGAGTCGTATTTATTTTGTAGCAGTTTGTAGCTTAGTAGGATTTTACTCTGCTGCTGTTCAGTATATTATCTGCTATGAAAAAGCTAGATTTGATTTTGAATGTCCCTGGGTTCAAATGTCCATGTGTGCCTTTCACATTTATACAGAAAAACTTTTAACATGGTCATTCTAATACAGATTCAACATTTTATCTATTTACTTTTGTGATAACGCTGCGGAGTAAAACAAATATTGACACCAAAGGAGAAGACGGATCTCCTCCTTCTGACATAAGCTCAAAGGATGGATTTTCTAAATTATTCTTCAGCTGAATGACTGCTTATCCACACAACATGGTTTTCTGAGAGGGGTGTTGGGGATTATTACTGAGACTGTATTAATCCCATGACTCACAGGTTTGTGTTTAAGGAGAACATTATGCTTTGCTTTAAAACAAGCAAAATATATTTTAACCCAATGCTTTTACTTTTCGGCACTTGGGGAAACATCAAAACGAATCACCTTTTATGACAGGCCTGTAGGCAAACAGTGTCCTATTAGCACCCCAGAAGATACAGAGCAATATTATCATGTTTTCTAATTTTATTTTAGCTAACCATCTCAGTGAAGCATCAAAGAAATCAAAGTTCCAGATGTTATCATCTTTCCATGTTAATGGATGAGACATGGACCAACCTAAAAAGTCAAATTACTGCCAATAAATTGATAATAAAATGAGTGTGACTCGAAATTGTTCGAGCTCCACTCCTTGATCGCGACTGAGCCCACTCTGGCAACGTTTGCATCCACAATATTTTAGCTTGATTTGTGGATAGTGGGAGGAGGTGGAGATGCGCCGTCCATCTTTTTACTTTATGGTGCATACACAAAGTTTTAGAATTCATCTAAAGTTTCATGTTTCCTGGCATGAAAAACAATGACAAACTGGAGATCATGAAAGTGAATCATGAATTAAATTTTAAGGAACATAATTGTCCAACTTTGACACAATTTATTGGGATACTGGGCTGGTTCATCCGGAACCCTCGCACCCCCACTTCCATGCACTGCTAACATCGGCACAGGAACGCTAATGGTGCCATGTGACAGGAGGGCTGCAGGCGGACCGCTCCCCAAAATAATAACCAACTCCCAGGTTGCCTGGGACCAACACCGCCACCGGCATTATTCTCAATATACACTCATTACAGCAGCAGTCATAAAGGTTCTTTGGCTGGAATCAGGGAGGAGGCTTATGTGTTGATGGTGAGTCCTAGTGATTTAGCCTCAGGACAAATGCTCCAACACAGGCCAGTGGAGTATATATGGAGCAGTGTATTATCTCTGTGGCCATTTATCCTGAGAAGTATGACTGTATGCTGGTGTTCCTGAACCCACGGTGGGAGTGTTAGTGTTACAGCCTCAGACAAAGATGCCTTGCTGCGGGAATTGAAACCCATCGATCTGAGCGAGGAAACTGCAAGTAAAAGCAAAAAAAAAAACTAGAAAGAATAGATTTTTTTTTCTGCCAGCACAGTATTGATCAGGAATGTTTGGGGTCCTTTCGTTAAAAGGCACTGCAACACAGGCCAGTGTTGTGATAGCGACGGTGAGCAATGTTAAAAATAGCCGTGAAAGAGTTTCGATAAGATTCACTCAAGACGTTGGAATGGGAACATAAATCCTCTCTGTGTTTCATTTAATTTCTCCCTCTCTTGCCAGAATTATAAATGCCTGAGCCTTAATTACTTGGTGGACCGTGGCAAAGTCAATGCTTTTATCAAGAGAAGGACCATTTTTTTCCGTCGAACACGGAGAAGCTCTTCACACGGGCTTGTCTGCTGAGAGCTGCTGTGGGGTCTAATTAATGGACAGGGTGAAAACCATGAATTGGCAAACATGTCATTTTTTTTAAACACCCTCTCCTCTGCTCTCTTCTCCATCTTTCTTTGGGGAGCACTTTAAGCTGTTTGATGGTGGAGGTAAATCATTTGTGGGTGGATGTGAACAAAAAAAGGTTTAATCATGAAGTTCAGGTGCTCTGAATTATCGTCCATCTTTAAATGACTCAGAGGTCCCACTGACCCTGATGATGTATTGCCAGAGGCAGGAAAGCCCCACTGTGGAGGTTCAGATATGACTTGATTAAAAACAAATGCTCTCAGCCTGGTGTAAATTTCCCTTATGCCTAAAATCACGGAGCCCTACAGGGAGAAATGTGAGCACCCTCAGGAGAGAGAGCATCCTATTGTTTCTCTGAGGCTGTGTGTGTTCTTTCATCTTTATTAATTTGTATCTGACTCACCTTAGATTAATTCATTCAGCCATTTGATGGCCGCCATTAATGACAGAATTTGTTTAGTTTTCAAGTTGCTGTGGCCCAAACTTTTGTTCTGATAAACTTTAAAAGCTGTAGTTGTCTAGCTAAGGTCCTATGGCATTCATTCTCTTTATGTATTTGTTTTAAATCAGTTTGACCTCAGAAATCCTCACTTCCATAGAGGGGTGGATACAACTGTTAAACTACGTTATACAAGTTGATATTTTTCAAAATGCCCTCAGCCTGATGTGAATTTCCATTATTTCCTATAATCACGTATACCCCTTCAGGCTGGTGACACCTTTTGGAAGCAATGTCAGTACTAGAAGGAAAGAGAGCATCAGGCTGTCGAGCTCATTTTCTCTGAGTCTGTGTGACTCGTGATGGATATATTCCAGAGCCATTTGAACAGAATGGATGGTTGTCATTATTGAAGCGGGGTCTAAATCACTCAGCCTGACAACAGTACATGGGGCGGCTCTGCCTGTTGCCTTACCACAAATGACGGCGAACACCATTATCATCACAATTCCTCAATCGATCAGGTGTCAATTCACTGCTCCAATTGAAAAATCGACGCAGCCCTTGGCTCACCCGACACGTTCCTCCCACCCTCCATGTTAGTGGCTGAAGATGAAAGCAGAAAAGATTCAGCAGTCCTTTGTCCCACATTATGTGTAATCCCCCACATTTCCATAGCTTTGGGTTATTCGGGATTGGGATTGTTCAACCTGAGCATTGATAACGTGCCGGTTGGCTGCTCCCAAGCACAATAATGTGTTCAGCTCCACATCAGCACACAGCCGACGCTTTCAAACCTCAGCATTGGTTTGTTTCTATTCATCGCGCCTCCCCCTGAGAAGATGCTTTATTTCTGCCTGTGTACACATGCACAGCGGGGCAGGCTGATAAACATGTTTCCATGACAGTGGAGCTGAATCAGTTGATATTTAAGGAGATGCATCAGTTGTTCCTCTCCATCAGTTCAGTGGAAAGCTGCTGGGCTAAGTGCTCATAAAAGATGACATTTTTATCCTTTGCCAAAATCAAATGATCTTATATACTAATATAATGAAAAAAAACAATCACTTTCAGTGATTTGTAGGTAGCTTCACTTGTTGCCAAATTGAATAATTGAGTCAGCTCCCTGCTCTCCTCCACATGGACTCAATGACCCAGAGTACATGCTCATCAGACCCTGAAGGTTTGCTCACGCCGCTGTTGATTGACTCGGAACAACTCAGAGTCCCTTAGGTGTATTGAGAACCAATTGTCTGTCTGTCTACATGATGCTCTGTCAGTTCAGTGCCCCAGAGAGTGATTATTAGGGCTTTAATGGGGGAATGATTCTTTGGCCGTGAGTTGTAACCTTACCTCACTTAATCTGATAGATGCACTGTACGCAGCCCTGGATGAGAGAGTGTTAAGGAGAGATGAAGTCGTCTGTCATCTTACTGTGACAGTGGCATAAAAACGTCCTCTCCCTTTTGTTTTTAAAACAGTAGCTGAAATATTATTTGTGATTTTCTACAACCTAAATATTTTGGAAAAAACCTAATGATATTTCGATACCAGGAACACAAATAGATGGTGGAGAGCAGAATTATGGTTTAAATTAACATGACTGTTGCCCAATAGTGAAGCCAAAGCATCTTGATCCCCACCTGGTGTCTAGCTGCAATATAGGTCATAAATCCCTCCTTATTAGTGTATGGGATGTGGGCCAAACTAAAAGGTCAAAGTACATGTAAAATAAATGTTTTTTCCAAAGATACAATCTGTCCTTTTAGGTAGTTCAGTGTTAATTCTTCCAGTAGGCTATGTTTGGTTTTAAGTTTATTGTGTGAAACGCCATGATTTACGGCTGACACTGACTAATGATTGGTCGATTGGTGGCACCTCGATATCAGGTCTCCAACCCCGATCGCTACCTCCCAGATTCTGGCTCCAAATTTGCAAGATGGGAGCGTTGTTATCTGGAAATTTTGGCTTCATTCCTGAATAGTGGGAGGAAGGGGAGAGGCATCGTCAATCTTCATACATAGCCTATGGATGGTGCTGAACAGTCTAATAACACAAGTTATATTTAAGGGTTCATTTTGTCAGAAATTACAAATAATTTGATTTTAAAATATTGGCTGATTTCTGTTGTTTTCCGTCAACTGACAAGACTGTTCAGTACATGTGCTGGTATGTGGGTGTCATCTTGTGAAGCAGGTCAGAGTGGCCACCACATGGCTGCCTCAGATGGCTCATTAGACTAGCGTTTGATACCCCCCCACCACTCTCTACTCTCCACTCTACCTCCATCTCCCATCCCTCCATCCCGGTGTCATTCCTCTTTCATCTGTGTGACGCTCCACCAGCTGCTCACATCTAGCACCACAGGAGTTCACACACTGGACAGAGTGAGAGGGGTGTTCAACATATTGCACCATGAAAACTGAGGATAAATATTTATTTCAATAAGCATTTACCTATTGCATGCATCACTAAATTATAAATGGGTCACACCACTCAACTTTATTAGAAAGAAATTAGTAGTTCCACCTTCGTTTTACTGTAAAAAAAAAAAACAGCTTTATAATGAGTTGAAGCCATTCAACTTATAATAGAGAGAAGTGCATCACTTATTGCCACAGTGCTCATGGAATGCTTGGAATTATTACTATGTATCTCTGGTGCGTCATGCAAGGAAATAGTCAAAAAAAAGTTAGCTTTGTATTCTTAGTATGAGCAAAGCCAGCGAAGAAGCTGCAAAGGTCAGTGACAAAAGAAAGTGACTGAGTAAGAAACAAAACAAACAGTGAATATTGGTGAGAGCTAAAAGAGGCGAGGATGCAGGCCTGCTCAATCATCTGGGGGCTATCTCTGGATGATTAAGTTTCAGAGCTGATCAAGCGAGGGGGAATGCAGTCGGAAGGCAAGTCTACCTGCAGAGGACGGTAAAAACTTTATGGACCCATTTATAACCGAGAGCAATTCTGGCACCGCTTTAATTTTAGCTCCACTTGTGGTCTCCACACCAGCTCCTGGCTCTGCAAAATGCTCCACTATGTTTGCCTGGTCATCTCTAACTGCTGGTGCTAAGCAGGTTGTGTGCAATGGATTTAAAGAGCTTTTGCACCCAAAAGAGATAGTTTGCCAAGGCAGCTTCAGATTTGGGAATCTCAATGACATTTTTAACACGGTGACATTGTGATTTGAAAAACTTTTTCTGTAAAAATTTACATTTTATATGATTAAACATTTCAGTGTTCATTAAATTTGATGAGAAGAGAAACATAGATTCCTTACATTTTAATAGTTAGGAGGACTTAATTGCTAACAAGTTTAAGACAGCCCGTTCATTGGAGTACAGTCACCGAGCACTGAATAGTTGTTTTCAGACATGGCTTTGGACTTTACCTGCAGTTTGAATACACACATGCACAACCCAGTGGGAGGTTTTCCTGCACAGACATATTCACAACAGCAACAGATCCTCCACTTTATTCAGGCGAGATGTGGAGCAGCCGGGTGCAGCAGACAGAGACAGGAAGTGCTGTATTCACTACGGAGATCATGTGATCATGTTTACAGCACCTAGACACGGTCGTCAGCTCTTATCACCACATACTCTCCAGACGTGTTTGTTGGTGTCTTCTATGTGTGTGTCACCACTTTTTCAATGGGAGATACAGTACATGTTTTCTTTTATTTTTTTCATGATTCAGTGGTTGAAACTAGCAGGGGAACCCTTGCTGTGCTCTCATATTGAATTCTCCTTAATTTCTATGGACTTTGTACCAAGGGGCCAGTCAGAGAGAGTCTGCTGAAACTGCAAAGCCTCTCACTCATTTGTGCTCACAAAAAAATCACAGCATACGGTGGAACTGCAGAATTCAGTGCATGTCTGAAAGCAGCTCATTAGGAAGACTACACTAATACAGGGGGTAGTTCTTTGCCTTGATTCCTTGAGACATGGATTTCAAACCATGTCAAAAACATCCCTCTGAGATTTTGCTCCATTTTCACAGTATTACATCACATAATTTCTGCAGATTTGTCAGCTGCACAGGTATGTTGCCAATCTCCCGTTCTACTATTTCCCAGAGGTGTTCTTTTGGAATCACACCGACGTTCACTGACTTTGCTTTTTTAACGGAGGCTCCTTCTCTCTATTTGGTTTTATGTATAGCACTGCGCTGACATGATTGGCCAATTGCATGAATAAGCAGGTTTACAGGAGTTCCTAATAAAGTGCTCGGTGTGTATAAGTGCAGCAGTTAACTGATTTACTATGTGGTTGCATGTTATATCCGCGTCTCCTCTTTAATGTTTTCTACAGCACTTAGTAAAATGGATAGATTTATGTCTGTGCGCACAGGGGTGACCTACAGTATAATATGTTATTCAACATAAAACACACTTTATTAGACAGACGTGCTGCGAGTGTTTGTCTACACACTCCAAAGATTTAATTTCTTTATTGCTAAATACATCGCCTCACACTTCATCAAACAGCAGCCATGCATTGTTCCTCACTGTGGCAATTAAATGGGTGGGCTCTATGACACTTTCATTATCACAGCGTGTGTCTCTGAACGGTTTAGTAGACACTGTTTATGGCTGTGGAAGAAGAGACTGCATGCCCAGTGTTCATGTGGGTTATTGATGAGTGTGGTGTGTAACAGCGCTGCGAGGTGTCGTCTCTACGATCAGGTCGTAACATGAAGCTCTGTGTTGACAGGCAGAGTCCTTGCTTGTGGATGTGTCGTTGATTAAATAGGTGTGATCCCCCAGCGATGGGATGCTCCCATAAAGAGCCAGTAGGGCCTCACCTCTTTATTTGTGTCTGTATACACACATGGACAGCCCATCAGCTGAGCACAAGCATGTATTTTACAGCAATACAAGCAACTGTCAACATGACCCTATAGATGTGTTTACTTTTCATGTGTGAATAAGACGCTGCCCCACGACTGCAAACACATCACATCACGACTTCTGGAGACGCTGGGCAACAGAGGAGAAGCACATCTGGGGAAAAAACATAAGAGAGAGAGAAAGAGAGAGAGAGTGAAAGAGAGAGCAAAAGGGAGGACAACTTAACAAAGATTTAAAGATACTTAAAATTAGAGTGCCTTTTGGGTTGCCCCGCTATACTTTTGCATTTCTTCACAATACATATTGTGTGACCTTGCTACAATTCTGCATTACCTCGCAATTATTTTGTGTTACCTCCCAATGCTTTTCTCATTCTATTCTTTCTGACCCATAAACTGGCATTGTGTATTTTCTGTCCAAACCCAACCTGAGCCTGATGCAGTGAATTTGTGTTACCCTGTCCCAGACACACAGGGTTATTGCCTGTTTTCCCCAATCACAGACATGTGCACTGAAAATAAATCAGCCTGCTAAACCGACACAAACCTGGATAGAATATCAAATTTTCTTGTCTGAACCATCCTGTCTCTCTCAGGTCCAGTATCCTCACTCTAGCATTGAGCCCATCGTCTGCTCATCTTCTTCAAGAGCAACCCATTAGCTCAAATTGAGCTACTTATCAGCTGATTGAATTGGGCATGAAGTATACTTATACTTACAGTGCTGATGCTCAATAGGAATGATTATATAATTAAGCCTTAGATCAAGATGTCTCCCTGGAAGAATGCAGTAGGGTTATCTGCAGGATGCTGTCAGATTTATTCAGAACCTGTAACTGTACTGCGTAGATAGATATATGACTGCACACTTGTGCACCAAAAATAAAATGAATATGGTGCATGATGGAAATATAAATTATTGCAAGTAAATTCAAAAGTACTGTAAGGTAATGTAAAAGTAATCCTTAAAAAAGATCCATCCGTGATCCTTCAGGCCATCTGTATGAAATAGCCTGGAGGACATTGAAACTGAGCATCCCTCTAACAAACACACCTGGATATTGACTTGAAGTTCAGGGTGCAGTGTTGGGAAGGATACTTTGAAAACGTATTCCGTTACAGAATACAGAATACATGGACAAAAATGTAATCTGTAACGTATTCCATTACATTAACTTATCTGAGTAACGTATTCTGAATACTTGGAATACTTCCGGTTTGTATTGCATTTTTTAAGTGTATGATTGCGGCGTTTTTATAGTCAGGGGAGCAGCAGCAGTTTAAACTCTCTCTCCACCGATGCTGCGGGCCGCTGGATGTCCGGCTCCCATCCACTCCCACCTCTGTGCCGGTCCCACCAGAGGCTGAAGGACCCCCCCCTGTGCCAAGGCTGCCTCGCGCCGTGCTACGATCGTTTCGGCGTCGAGTCTATTTTAGTTTGAGCTTGACGCGAGCGTATCGCTCCAGGAAACACACTGAAAAATGATTTTAAACGATATTGATGACATATTTTATATGATTTATAAGCATGCATCCCATAGTTTGTATTCCCCTTCTGTTGTCCTGGAGTTTTAAATTTACCAATTTGACCGATCACATTATTAAATGCCCCCCTCTGCCCCTCCATACAGACACACAAGCAGTCATAAAGATAAAAAGAGAGGGGGGGGGGGGGCGGAGAATACGTAATTTACCCTCCACACCCGACATTGAATGGAGCAAACAGCGGAGAAGTTCTTGAAGATGGATGACATTAAATTGGGACGCTGTTGCAGTTAATGTTGGAGCAAGAAGTGACTATATGCTTTTATACTACTGGGTCAACGGGTGATATTATTTTAGCGTCGCTTCAGCGTCCGGTGTGAACCCGGCGTGCCTCGCTGGCCTCCTGCAGAGCCATGACAGCAGAGCTCTGGGAGCGCAGGTCGGTCTTCTCTCATCAGGCGCAGGAAGGGCAGCTTGCGGATCAGCAGCTCCGTAGATTTCTGGTAGCGACGGAACTCTCTCAGAGCCTCGGTCCCGAGCCGGTCGCGGTGTGGCTTCTTCACGCCGCCGGGGTCCCGGGCGCTCATACGGCAGCCCTGGTCTCCAGCTGCTTCCTGGGGGCTTTGCCTCCGGTGGATTGACGAGACAGTGATTAAACTCGTGAAACAGAGAAGTACCGTCATGTAATCCACTGATTTCAACAATGTAACTGTATTCTGAATACCATCTATTTAATTTGTAACTGTAACGGAATACAGTTACTCATAATTTGTATTCTAAATACGTAACGCCGTTACATGTATTCCGTTACTCCCCAACACTGTCAGGGTGTGATGGCATAGAGGTGGCTTCAAAACAGTCATTCCATTCAGAAGGGGGTGTTGTTCCAGTGCAGGTAATGGGTCTGAGAGAAGGGGGAGAAGGACTCTGGCTGTCAGCTGCTTTGGTTTCATCGTGAAATGAAAGCATCATTTTCCCTCTGGCGTTGGATCAGGTTCACCACTTCCATCTCCAGGAGCCCGTCGGAGACAGAAGGTGAGAGAGACGTGTGCAGCCTTCTGGGATTCTGTCCATCCCTATCTCTGGAAATGAGAAAACTTATATTAGACCTTGGCTGTGCCTTATCCCAGGGCGCAGCACGGAGTTCACTGCTCTTAGACGGCCTCAAGAAAAAGATTGTAGTAAAGCTGATTCTCTCCCAGTGGTGTGTTTCTGAGATGGGATGTGCCTTAATGAGGTGGGTCAAAGCTCTGGCTCTGTAACTGCCTGGACACATTCCTGGAAATTCTTGAATTTTTTGGGTTTCTAACCAGATATTTCTGTTTAGTTATGGTCGCATTTGCATATTAATTGCTGTGTTTGTGTACATGATGTGATTATGATTGGCTGCTTGGTGGATTCTGCTCTGCCTGTGTTACAGAAAGCGAGAGAGGGAGCGAGGCATGGATGAAGAACCGACAGATCCTTCAGGAAAAACTGACAGTGGCCCGCTGCCACACTAATGAACCCTGACTTCACTGACCTATCTGGGCTTCTGAGAGAGCTAGCAGACGCGTGCAATGCAGCTAATTAGACCCGACCCAGAACCCAGACACACAAGATTACAAGCGGACAGAGACACTGATGAGTGTGTGTGTGTGTGCTTTTCTGAGGGATGGTATTGTTATGAGCTAGATACAGGACATAGTGGACACGTCAATGAAAAATAACAGGTTCAAAGTAAAATGTTGGGTAAATGTCCAAGTGAGACAAATGCAAAACTGGAAGAAGAAAAATATCTCAGCATGAGAAAAAAGGTTAACGCAGAAAAAGATGTCAACTTAGGAAGACAATGAAAGGGCTGATGTGCTAAACAATAACACAGCTGATTTTATATGTATTATTTAATAAAGTATGTCCTGCCTTCTGCATGATCTACTCTGATGTCGCCACTCCTTTGAATGTTCCGCACATTTTATTTTGAATGAGTCTGACCTGCACAAGCTCCTGTTGTTTTTTTTTACATATGGAAGGCAAACTAAGACAGGATTTTATGGATATTTGCTGGAGTTCATGTCTGAAAAGGGCTCAGAAGGGTCAGTGGCTTGCTTATAAAAATAGTGGAGCATAATGCAACTAAAAAGAAACATTAGTCGCCTCATGTCAGCAGGATGTATAGGCAACCATTTTTTCATATAGACGTAGTCATGATATGTTAGTGTTTTCATAACCAGTTTCATTACCACCAGGTGGCCAAAAAAAGAAGATTAACAGCAACACCTTTGAATCCAATTGATAAAACATACAACTATTCACACAACCATGGAAGTTTAGCCTCAGGGCAGCAATACATGTCTCAATCTGCTGCCTTGCACAGTCTAACAATCATATTTCATGTTAGTATTTATGTCAGGAATGGTTTCGATGGTGTGTCTGTATTTTCCCAATTAGTCTTCTCCTCTGGATCTTTGAACCTTGGTCTCTCACAGTGGAGACATTAAGCTCTCCTTTACCTCCTCTACAACACTCCCTGGGGATCCCATCACGCCCACCGTCTCCCATGGATACCTCGACTCTCCCTCTCATCACCGTGGAGACCCAGCGAACATTGGCTCCCAGCGAGACACTGGTCCATAGCTCGAGTCCACCAGCACCAATAGAGTAATTTAGCTACTTCACATTCCCTTGAATACCTGAGAGGTTCCTGCACTGACCCGACAGTCGAATGACTCCCAGATTCAGAAGCATTTGATGTGGGGAAAGAAAAACCCTATACATGATTGGTGAAATCTCTTTACGATATCTGGTAACTTGAAAGAGTCATGTTATGCTGTTATGATATTTTCCCCATGTCCATATTGTCTGTTTCAAATGAAATAAAAAAGAAAGGAAAATAAAAGGGAATATTTGTCCTAGTAATATGTTCAGATTTATTGTCTGAGGCTTGGATGGGATTTGTTCACTCCTGACAAAGGAAACTTCAATATTTATTTGTTATCCTGTAAACTGGATTTATTTAATCAACCCATTCTCTTGCGTGATATTCTGTTGTTTATCTGTGTGTGATTTCTCCAAGGGGTTTATTCCCACCTCCTCCCACTCCTCTGCCTGTAACTTCATAAATATGCAGACAGTAATGCAATTGTGGGTCTTAAATTCAACAGCAATGTGTGTAATGTATATTAAAGAGGGGGGTTTCGTGCCAAAAACACCTGAAAGCACTTTCGACTCCCATCTGAACCCAACCAGCTGACTGCCTGAAAGAAATGAATTTGCGAGACTCCATAAGAATCGTAGAGGAACGTGTTCTGTTGAATCTGCAAAAAAACAATTATTCCCCACTGCAACAGACAAGGTCAGTGTTGCACAACAAATCCTGGTATTCCTTAGCAATCCTCCGTTATCTTCTATCTCTTCTATCTTGTGCTCGAACACCGCTCCAACATATCATGTTCACTGTTCAACCTGACAACTTCCTCCTGGGACACATTATGAGTAAACTCAAGAGCTCCTCCCCTGAGAACTATTACCCTCTTTAACCTAACATTAACATTTACACTGGTGTTCAAAGGTTACTCACAGGGAAGGACCTTTCGTGTGGGAGATGTGGCTTGATGTTCATGTCATCTCTTAGAGACTAATTATTTGTGTATGTTTTTCATTAAATGCCTTTAGAGGCATCTGCCGCCTGAGGAGGTCGTTGAGTCTTTGCAGATGTACTGCCTTTCGGTGATGGTATATGTTTTTGTCTGCTGTGTTTCTCAGCAGGATTAGAACAGCCGACACGAACAGGATCAACTTGTGTCTATCAGGAAGGCAGGCATAGGTCCTGGGGGTGTGAAGCTGGTGGAGGAGTCAGAGAGAGGGATGCTGTTTGAGCTACTGAACAATACAATAAAATACAATACTGTTCAACCCGTTCATTTATTTCTGGATGAAACACCAGTGACATTTTATTACAAAATCAATTCATTTGAAATGAATTCATGGAATCGATGTAAGCAGATGAAGTCTACAAGGGCAAATCCCACTGGCCAATTGCAAGCTGTCTTCACAGTACTGGCCTTGGAGAGACACTGCAGAGTATAAAGCCATTTTCAGACATGAACACTTGATTTTGTACAGAATAGTGTCTGGACTTTCTCTGGAACAGCACAGAAGTCTGCCTGGTGTTTTGGGGAGCGGTGGTGTAGCAGGCAGAGACTAAAAAACAGATTTATTCTGTTGTGAAGATCACATGGTAACACGACATCACCTTGCCCACACTCTTGGGGAAACACATGTACATACAGAAAAACAAAGTCACAAATGCTCCTGATAATACAGTGAACTCTGATTCTCTCTGTGTCTCTGCTCCCCACTGGGCCTCTGCTCCCTGGAGGAATCGCTGTCATCCATATGCAGAACGTGCCTATTTGAATTGATTTTATATGTGCTCTGATACACTCATCCAGCCCACAGCTATCTGACACCAACATGTTTAGATCATACATTACAGTAAACCCAAGGGTCCTACTGTAGCTTTGAAATGAGCAGTTGTTGCTGAATTCAAAGCCTGGGGCTCGTTCACTGTCTCTGATCTAATTACATACCTGATATATATGAAGATATTAAGCCAAAATGTTTGTGATGTGGGTCTACTTTAAGACTGTTAGTTATAGTTATTTATTAGTTATACAAGACTGTTAGTTATATCATTTGTGTTGAAATGATTGTGATTTACAGTAAAAGGTTTCTACAGTCAGAGCTTGGCAGAAAATTTCTCACCCAAACCATCAGAAAAAGAAGAGAGGGTTGTCTTTTTCTGCCTGGTAGACGCAAGGCCCTACAAATCCTCTTCATCTCCTAAGCCGCATTCACCCAGAATATATCAATATTCCTGTAAAATCGTGAATCTGATTCCCAACAAATTGCATCTCTCTTGGAATGTGTGAGGCTGCCCCGCTGGAGGAGGAAAAGCCCTCTGCTTAACTGGTTCGTAAAAATAGAAGCAGTGAACTGGGATCGTTACGGTGGAGCAAGTGTGAGGGGGCTTTTGATAATGCGGCCCGTTGCAAAGCTGAGTAATGTACGTGACTATGCCAAGAGCCAAGAGGCACTGCAGGCACTGAAAGCACCTCGCAGTAGAGGGGCTGAATCCCTTTTTCATCCTTCACATTCTGTTTAGATCCTGGCTCTTAGGAACTACAGGAAGCCAATAAAGTTCAACTTAGCCTTAACTAAAAACTATGCAGGCTGTAACTCTAACTCTTAAAACTATAGTCTGACCCTAGACTGTATTTAAAGATGTGTCTCCACTTCCTCCCACTATCCAGAAACTAAGCTAAAATATCCCAGATGTAAATACCACAATCTAGCACATTTAAAGCCAGAGTCTCTACACAGTAGCGGTGCCGTTGATACATGTAATTGAGTTGAGTCAGTTTGATCATGTTTCTATAGCATTAAATAACTAATAAGAACCGTATCAGAAACTGGACCAAATTCTGTACTTTGACTTTTAACTTGATCCATGCCTATCCATTAACATTGAGGAGGTGGGACTTTTGACAGCCACCAGGTGGCAATCAAGATACTTTGGCTTCACTTTTGGTGACAAAACAGCTGTTCAATACATCCTGTATTCTTACTGGGTTGAAGGAACGTCCCTTTCAGATATCTGAAAAAATATGTGGAATTTCCAACAAGAAACTGAAGGACAAATTCGTATATTTCATTATTACACAACAGACAAATGATTGTTTAACTAATATTCAATCAATTGCTGATGTTTATCATTACAAGGAGAAACATTTTCGAGTTTCTCTAGCTTTGGGTTTAATATAAGGAGATTGAGGTATTTTAATACTATTCTGATTATCATGTCTTTAGAATAATCTTTTAGTAGATTCTCTCTTTTTATTGGTAAATGGAAGAGCTTGTCAAAGTTAAAAGTTATATATTTGCATTTTTCTCAGGCTTTTGCTAATATTTTAAATAACTCTTCACCGCTTTTCCATTTTTATATGCATCAAGTTATGGATAGTCAGCTTTTTGAATATTGGATATAGGCGGACTAGTCGTCTTCCTCTGTTTTCAGTCTTTATGGTAAGCGAGGAAAATTTCCCACTGATACCGGCTTGGTATTTAGTGTTTAGGGAATTAAAGCATAATATTTCCCCAAATACTGAAATTACAAGATCTACCTATGATGCATTCTTGTCATTTGCATATGTCAAGGACCAGGTCAACCAGTGTCCAGTGTGATAGTGATCCTGAAATCTGGTGCGAATCTGGACAAAGGGGGGGTGACTTTGAAATTGAAATAAGGTGTTTGTTGACATTTTCACTGATTTTCTAGGTAAGAGCATTCTGGTAATAACAGCTGACTGATTCTAACATTTTGCTATGTGGTTGCCTATAAGGGGTTTTCACTTAAATGTTATGTCTCTGTGTCTTACAGTATATACTGACAGCTGTTATCGCTCCTCTCCCTCTGTTACACACTGTACAGGTGAAACAGCCTCGGGGACACCCTGCAGTGTTTCAGGAGATTCAAAACCCCGACAGAGAGATACTTTGTATAAACAGCTATCTCTCTCTCTCTCTCTCTCTCTCTCTCTCTCTCTCTCTCTCGCTCTCTCTATCTCTCCTTCACTCTCTCTCTCCACCAATAAACATATTGAGCAATTAGAATGTAAATCCGGTGATTGAGGAGGATGTTTTCATGTACCATAAACCCATTAGCAGTACACTGTGAAGGGTGTCACACAGCATGTAACATGGTTGATGCTGATGTGTGAACATGTCAGGCTCCAGAGGAGATCTACAGCTCCCCCTGTCTGTGACTGGGGACACTACAAGACAGATATTTTAATGCAGCGGCCATGTCCCTTTTAATGCACTCTATAAAGCCTGGACAAGTCCATGTGTGTAAGTAGCACATGTTAAACACACAAGTAAACACATACACACACACACACACACACACACACACACACACACACACACACACACACACACACACACACACACACACACACACTCAAGATGCTATTTCTCGCGAGAAATTAAACTCTTTCCAGCGCTAAACCTCACCTCCCACCTCTCTGTCTGTCTCTCTCCGGCGGCCTCCGTCTCCTCTGAAGTCACTGAAGCGGTGTGTAGTGTTTGTTCATCTGTAAACACAACGTAAAATAGATAGTTAGTGAAGTGAGGATAAGGTTGTGCAAAGTCACAGTGACATTGCTTCGAGTGCTGATGGAGCCACAAGATTGTATAAAGATGAATATTCCACCGCTGAGAAATATCATTAATCAGACGCTTACCTTTTCTGTCAGGCTGTGGCTAGACCGCCCAAGACTTTAAGGTCACGGTATGATGACTGATACTAAACGTGAAAAAGTCTCTGTTAAATTGTTTTGTCCTTATCCTCATCTGTTTTTGTTATCTTATGTCTCATGCAGGTGTATTTTTGAAGAGTAAAGTAAGATTGTGAAGGGTTTAATGTCTTTTAAAGGCGTGTGTCCCTTCATATAAGTCACATTTTGATTATATAACGTTCACATGAGTGGCAAAGAAATTCCAGATTTGTGTGTTTCAGAACGCCTGGCTGTGATCAGGACATCCTTGTTAGATCCAAGCTTTTGTCATTTAGCGTCAAAGGCAGTACAAGTTAACGCGTGAGCCCCTTATAACTTCACCTCGCCTCATCTTAATCTCTGTTATTCAGAGGATAAACTGGGAGCAGCAGAATATTATTACTTATCAGAGACTGAGATGAGGAGGAGGAGGAGAAGAGGAAAGAAAAGTTTTTTTCTGCCCCAGGATATCACCTCTGTTTTCTTTCTCCAAAGTTGAGGAGCTTTAGAGTGGTTTATATAGAGAGATGGGAGAAGATAATATGACGATTTATCTGCCTAATATGAGGGGGAATCTATTATCAGCTTCACCTTTCACCAGGAAAAATGGAAAGATTTTTCTCTGGGATTTGCTATTGAAAATAGTCATATTAAAGCTGGGTGTATATTATTGTGTCAAAAGATATTTAATCGGAAGGATTAATAAAGTTGTGTGAAGAACGTCTGTGTCCTTTCTCAAGTCTTATTTGTTGTTTTCTTATGTTGCCTGTTTGAATAAAAATGACTGAATGTTTGTCACATAGACTTTATATGATCATATGGTTATGATCTTTAGTCAGACATGCACTGAACTCTGGATATTCCCTTGTAATTATCCAGAGAGGGTATATTTGAACACGCACAATTTCCAAGTCAGTTGCTCCAGCTATTCTCTCTCTGTAGAATGTCCTAGTGAGCCCATGTGAGAATAAGAATTTACAGTGAATAAGTTGGCACAATGAAGACGGGATGCAACAGACTCAAAAGTGAAAAAAAACACAAATATCTCAGGATGAAAAAGAGGAGCCAGGCACATTGAAGATACAGACAAAGATGTAAAGTTGGAGGGAGAACGAGCTGACGCCAGTGTCTTTGTGCTGTAAACAATGTGCTGTACAACAAAAACACTTGATTTCCACTGCCGAATTTATCAATCATGACCTGCCTCATGCTGCTCTACACTGACACGAGCCTTCACCTGAATGCTCCGAAAATGTTCCTGTTGTTGTAAAAGCGTCTGACCTGGACAATCTCCTGCAGTGTTCTATATGGGAAAGGCGAGGTAAAAGTCAGAGATAGAATTCAGGTCTGAAAACAGCTATACAATCTATGCTTTGCAATAACACAACATGTGAGGAGGGGGAAACAACTCAGAAGGAAGTCAGCTTGTTTACTGCCTACATGTGTTCTTTGATCAGAAAGTGCATGAGATCAGCACCTGCAGAACTACTACTGCTACGGGCCTAGCTGTTAGTGCACCAAGACCTTTACGGTTTATAAGCACATATGCATGAAGAAGGCAGTGGGGTGCGCTGCTCTACCCTGCCGGCGCTGTGGTTTATAACGTTGCTGATTTGTAATTTCCTCGTGCCCTCGGGTCTCCCAGTGGATCAGGTTGTTGCTTCTTGCCCTCACTCTCTGCATTAACTCTCATAAATGATTGAGGAGGCACGTGTCGGGGCTGGTCCCGGTCACTTCTCCAAACACACCGATGCTATTAAATATAAAAAAGGCAGCACATCTACTGCATAGATATGAGAGGAGATGGGTAACGTGTAGGGATGATGCAAAATCTTACATTCTCAGAGAAAGAGGGGGCCTGTATTGCTTTTATCATCCTATAAATAACCATGTGATCCAAAGGGAGAGAGTCGGACCACCTTCCAGGATGTGTGAAATTTAGAGGTTAGTAGCATTATTAAATCCCTAGGGATAATTTAGCCTTTGGGTAATATTTAAATTACTTTCTTCTTTCATAATTCCTCTCTCAACCAGCCGAGTGGTGAGTCCAGGCCCTCCCTCGGGTCGACGTTGAATCCCAGCGGCAGGTGAAGGTTCCGGGGGTTTACTCTTTGAAGCCACGCTTGTCAGGCACATCCTCAGCCACAGCGCTCTTATGTAACCGTACGCCTGCCTCTCAACTTGACAAGCAAATGTGCCTCATCAGCAGTCTGCACTGAATTATTCATGGTGAGAGTGGAAGTGACTGACTCGTATACACTCCATCTATCTTAAATGAATGTCTTAGCCTTTGGCAGAGCACACAATGAGGTCTGAGCTGAGAGCTAGCAGTGTGTGTGTGCGTGTGTTTGTGTGTGTGTGTGTGTGTGTGTGTCTGTGTGAGTGTGTGTGTGTGTGTGTGTGTGTGTGTGTGTGTGTGTGTGTGTGTCTGTGTGTGTGTGTGTGTGTGTGTGTGTGTCTGTGTATGTGTGTGTGTGTGTGTGTGTGTGTGTGTGTGTGTGTGTGTGTGTGTGTGTGTGTTTGGTCAAGGCAGGAAGTCGAAAATGCCAAAAATTAACCACAGGAGATAAAAAAATGGAGCCGTGGAAGTTAAAATGATTGTGTATTATCAAGGTTTCAAGAGTTTATTGTCATATGCACAACGATTACATTAAGCTGTCGCTTGCAATGAAATGCTTGGGTCACAGGCTCTCTCATGGCAATGCTCAGAATATTACAAGCAGTCAACAATAAAAACAAAGATAAAATAGAATATAAAAATGTAAATAGAAATAAAATATACATATCTAAAATATATATATACACCTGAAGAAAAAAAGAAAACAATAGAGGCAAGTGTGTGCAATAGTGGCAGAGTGCCATGAATATGATCCAGTGAGTCAAATAAATATTGGATGTATCATATTTTCAGCTTCACTTTCTCTGACTTCACCTCTCGATGAGTTGTAGTACAGTTACATTACCTAAGGGCGGGAGAGTCTTGTCCTGTGTCTCTCTGCATGTGGCAAATGGAGACATGTTTGACTGCAACCACTAGAAGGCGCTTTATTCCTGAAAACAAAGTGCTTCTGCAGTGCTCTCTGTACAGTCTCACTTAATACCATGCCCCCCAACAGGTGCAAACACTTAGAATATAAAGCAATGTAGAAAATTTTGTTTGGATTTTCCAAATAAAGGCCATGTTAAATCCTGGTCTTAAGAAAGAAATACAATATTAGCCCTTCTTATAATAACTTACTTTGATTTGTGAGGAAAAGTGTGTATGTGTTCTTGTCTCTTAAATGTGGTGTAGATACTTGTATGAATTGTTGTGATCATTGTGTTTTTTCTGCGGTGTAAACATGCTGCATAATTGTGTCTATTTCCAGTCCCTTATTCTGTCTATTTTTACAATGAGCCTACAATGACACTTCTTGAGATCTCCCATGCCTATATATGTCTTAATTTACTTCTGATTCTTCACCCTGATGAGTGCTAGTGTGTTGCAACGAGAAGGTGCATTCTTCTTATGCTTTAGCCACACTAATAAAGGTGTTTTCCTTTTTCTACAACAAGAGTGCCTTGGATTATTTGAAGAAACGTACTATATTCAAAGAAAAATGGTCAGAAGATATTGTGTTAAAACCAAAATTGCAAACATTATATTCAAATCAAGCACACTTCTGTCACTGAATGTTATGTTAAAGCAAATTTGAGTTAAAGGTTAAAGGTCTTTAAAACAGCAATCCTTCCTATGGCCCTCCAACTTAATTAGTTTATATATTTATCCCTAACAGGTTGCGTGAATTAAGAGTGAATATTTAATATTTTTGATTTTAATAAAGCAAAATCCTCCAAAGCAAAGTGTGAGTACAGTCGGTTCAGTTTTTGCTTTTGTTAAATCCTCATTTAGCTTTAAATGACAGGCTGCAGTTTTCTAAAGTGATATCTCAATGGATTTCTTCTTATATCCTCGGAGCAATGACTCAAATCAACAGGTTCCTGCCAACTCTCTCTGTCGCAGGTTTAAACATTCACTTAACTTGATATATCTGCAAAGCTATATCGAAGTTGCAGCAGCTTCCAATTCATCAAAGCTGTTTTCACATGCTAGAAAACCTTCAGATTTCTCAAAACTCACACATTTTTTATTCAAGGTCCTTATTTATTTTTAATGGTATGTTTGTCTATTCAAGGGTTATTTTAACTTGTTTGGAAGAGGTATAATGGAGTCTTCTTGAAAAGTCCCCCCAAAATAAATAACAAAATAAATCTATTTTTAACTTCAATTTTTATTTGAATTATATATTATCCCTAAGGAGGTTTGATTGCATTGAGCTGCAGCAATTTTTATTCGAGGATTTAAAATCAATAAAAGTTGAAGATTAAGACCAATGAATAAAACAGCCACACAGTGAAGTTCATGAAAAGTTTATGATCTTAACTAATTACTCAACCAGACTTTTTATTTATTTATTTAGCACTTTTCTAGTCAATAGACACTCATTCATACAAAACACCTTTTCTATCACAACCCATTCACACCCTGTTGCTACTGCAGCCTGGGACAATGTAGGGTTCAGTATCTTGCCCAAGCACTCTCTAAGGAATACCTTCAACAGTCACCCTTCTATTTAGTGGCCCACTCTAGCGCTCTATCTCCTGGGCCACAGCCGAACATTTCTCGTGTAAAAAAATATACATATCTCCTTTTGTTGAGTTTGGGATCAACTGCTCTCTGTACTAAAGAGAACAGTGTCCATCAAATATGAATTTTGAGATATTACAGTAGTGCCAACATAATCCTGGGGTGTTTTAAATTGCACATGATAATATATGACAATGTTAGTCATGTTTCCAATGATGTGTTTCCTCAGTTTGTTTGTTTTAATCTCACCCCTCTCTCCCCATGCCCCCTGTATGTGACCTTTCCCCCAGCCCCACCCAAAGCCACGTACATTTTCTTTGGGGGACAAAAGCTTGTCCCCCTGAATTCCACTGACTCCGCAGCAGTGGGTGCGCCACACTGAGCTACTATCCCCCCGCCACCTTGGGGGCCCATGTCCTGAGGGCTGCGGCATCAAAGAGATCCCGGGATGGGGGGGGGGGGGGGGGGGGGGGGTTTACTAGAACCTGGTTTAACCCTGCCGTGGCCTTTGCATCACAATGTCAGGGTACATTCCCACTCTTTAACCCTCACTTTTCCTGGTGATATGCGTATATCAATGATGCCCCCCCCCTCGTCCTCCCTAACGACCTCTCGTGTCCCTCCCACCGCCGTCCGACACACAGATTACACTCCTGTTCATTTAGAGAACAAAATCTGACCTTGATTAAAGGAGGCTGTTAAAAAGTCGGGACACTACTTACAACAACACTGGAGCTAACGTTGAATCTGCTACTCATACTGTATTTAGGTTATCACAGCACTTTGTGTGGATAATGATGATGACAGGAATCAGCCCACTTTGCCTCCAGCGAGCACACAGAGAAAATAATCCCTCCTGATTGTCCTGCAGCTAATCTGAACGTTACTTTTAATAACTCAGAAAAGAAAGACTGCTCGTAAACTGTACTTTTACGCGCGCTAATCCTTCATTAATCATCAGATGCAGTAACTTCTGATCAGTGTTCATAAACTCCTCTCTTAAGACCCATTTTGTTTCTGTATAAAACAGAATGTACAATGCAGATGTGTTCAGTGATAACCTCACAAGCTATAATGAAGTCACATTGCCAGGCAATTGTTATCTGCGAAAACCATTTCAGATCTGCAGAACGTAGATGGACAAAACTTTTCCGGGGGAGCTTATGGTCCCACCGAACATATTTCTCCATCCGTAAAGTTGGCAAGTCATCACAAAATCGGTTTATCTCATCACCATTTCCACTGAGATGGCGATTATCCATGCTGTTTCCAGACACATTATGCAATAGAGTAATAGACTTGCCATTCATTTAATAGGATAATATTTCAGTCTGTCCTGCTCTGACATGTCTTTAAACAGGTCTTTTGCTCAGGGTACAACTTTTTTTGCAATCTAGATTTTGCGAGACGCGATGGCTCCACATTCCGGAAGTGTGCTTTATCTATTCAGATGTATTTTCATCCCCCAATACAAATTCTGCTGGAGTTTGGTTTAAAGGGGAGGACAAAAAATAGGCATGAGGCCTGTGCATCATAAATAAACAAAAACACAATAGTTTCCTCTCAGACTGTTGCACAAACTGAAAGGCAGAAAGTGAGAGGAGACTGGAGGCATCCCCTCTCGGACCAGTTTAACATAACAACATTCATTGTGTTGCCATGAGTTTACTTTTCAGAGGCAGAGCAGAAGGCAGTTGTTTCGAAAGGGGACTTGGTTAACTCGAATGGGAGGAGGAGACGCGGAGGGCAAAGGGCAGAATCTTACATGAGTTTCCTCTTTCTCTGATGCCCAATAAAATTGTGAAAGGGCTGAAAGTGAATGGCAGGGACAGGGTCACCGAGAGACACAATGGTCTCTGCGGAGAGAGGAAATCTAATCAGTTTGGAGATGCAAATTTTATGGAGCACCAATTAAGGAGAGTTTTTTTATGACACTTTTTGGAGAAAACAAAACAGCAGAGCTGTCCCTTCTCAGTGGGGGGGCCCTTGGTCAAGTGGCCCCAATCCTCAGCCTCAGCAGCATTGAGCCCAGGCTCTAATGGGATGGCACCTCCTTTATGCCTGCCCTCGCCCACATTGGGAAAATGAGGCAGTGTCTGTTTGTTGTTCTGGAAGGTTGTGTGTCCCGTTTATCACTGTCACGGCACAGAGACACACAAAAAGACAAGGACTGAGGAGAGGAGGGGGGGGGGCTCTTCTGTCCAATCTGTCCTGCTTTGGGCTTTACGACAAGCGGCCCCACGTGGCGAGTACCCCACCCTGGACCCATACATCTCCATCTCTGCCTTTCGGGCACCGACACCCTTTGTATTGGCTCACTCCGGCTGCCAAGATATGTGTCTGTGCCGCTAACGGGGGCCCAGGCAGAGCTCCTAACTAGACAATGATGGGGGATCCACGACGGCCAATGTTTAACCAGCGAGCGGCCCACTCACGTCCTGGCCTGGCCCCAGAGCCCCCTGTGCCTTTGTGGGCTCAGGGTTAATCTTTTAAAGGCCGGAGCAGGGTCTCACCCCCTCCTGCCCACTGTCCCACAAATATACTGCCACACAGTCACTAGAGCTGTACTTTTTACGGGACCTTTTGTCCAAGTGCTGCATGCTTTGCCTTTTTAACGCTCCAATGCTTCATTTACGCCTCGATCTGTAAATCTTTTTAGGAATGAACACATCATGAATAATAGATCACTTGGAAAATGAAGCCAAAGTTAAAAGGATGCTTTTCCCTCTTCTGTGCCTCTGGTTGGTAAACATAAATAAAATCATTAATTCATGCTCGCTGGAAATTAAAGATGTTCTGCATAATAGATCATGAAGCTTAACGGGATTTAGGTTGTAAAAAGACTGACGCACAACCGACTGCAGCTGCCACAGGTGGATGAGTCGCCTGACGCCCTGCAGGGTTCTTTTCATATTCCTTTTCATTTATGTCTTTTTCCCCATCTCTTCTCCTCCCCTGCCCCACTCCCCATCTTCTTGCTCCTGGGAGATATGCAGAGCTCGGTTCTTTCTTTCCCCTTCTCCTGTATCGAGCATTTACAGGCCCTCGTAAACTTGTATTGATATTTAATGTTGCGCTCAGCAGGGCAGGGCCTGTGTGGCCAAACTTAGAGGCCCGTGCCTCTATGAGACAGGAAAAGTGAGACAAAGAATGATATCAATAACAAAGGTTGCTATAAAGCTACACTCAGGCCTCATAGCACTGAGAGGCCACACAGCCCAGATGACAGCAGGCTGGTGAGGCAGCTGAGAAACTGGTTGCTTTTGATGCAAGGAAATCATGGAGTGAACTTTCTCTCTTACAAACATGCTGGGTCCCCTCTGTGTCGTACGGCTGAGGAGAGCAGACTGATGCTGGGTTCTGACTTTCACTGTATTGGTGTAGAGAAGGTCATTAGTAAAGTGTCATTATGTTGTGATGTCGTATTGTACTTCACTAAACCGGTGTCATTACATCTTAGTGCACCATTTAAAACTCTGAGTCTGGGTCATTTCTAAAAGACTGGAAACTTTTATTGAACTTTTGTTTTTGATTTATGATTTAAACTTTGAACCTGCTTCTTTTTTAAACTATGAATTAAGTGTCTGTATGATAAAGTCCTATTTTACATCCCCTGCCTAGTTTATCATCTATTTCTGTTGAAAAGTGGTGTTTAGTCCATTCCAGTGGCCCCAGATAACAACCAAAAGGAACAGGGTTTTATTTGTCTTTTGGGGGGCGAGTCAAGCCTTCCCTGATTTTATTTCAGCATTAATTTCACTATTTCTGTTTTCACATACTTTATTGTTTCTATGCATGAAATATTTTTCGCCTGTTCCATTGTGAAACAGATTGACTCTATCTGTTTTATTTTGCTTCTATGGATAAGAATAGTAATGAAGATAAATTATGAATAAGGCATTTATTAATTCAATATTGGAGTATTATTTAAAT
Organism: Limanda limanda; assembly: GCF_963576545.1. NCBI lineage: Eukaryota > Metazoa > Chordata > Actinopteri > Pleuronectiformes > Pleuronectidae > Limanda > Limanda limanda. The sequence goes on along the minus strand of NC_083647.1, from coordinate 8,831,387 downwards.
GTAGAGATAACTCTGTTGACTGAGACAGCTATTGGTTACTGTAAATTATCCTCTTTTCATCCCCTGCAGGTAAATCGGTAATTCATGATAATGATGACGTGATGAACAGATTATTTATCTTTTAATTAATTTATTTATTTTTAATAAAATATTTTAACTCCATAGTATTCAAAACAAAGCAAATATAATTCTTATGTCAAATTTTTTTTATTTTCCCCAGTGAAGAAGAACTGTTTATCTGCTTTAGACTCGTACGAAATCGTGCACACATACAACACAAGCACGTCCCTATAACCATTGTCATTGTGAAAACCTGTTGCTTACATTACCCACAATGCCACACAACGACCGATCAGTCAGAGATTTAGGTGGTTTTTTTTCTGCTGAGCCTCTATAGCTTCAAGAAAAGATGAATAGTGAGCTACATAGAAGCACTCAGGTTATGGATATGTATGCCTAAATGTTGGGATTGACAACACAGTCACATGATTTCAGACGAGATGATAATATAAAAACATATCGACTGAATGACAGCGGCGTGACGCAGGTCAGCTGTGATGGAGACAGGTCCAAAACGCCATCTCCCCCTCCCAACCTCCTCTATTGTTAAACAACAGGAGGCCTATAAACCACAGGGTCATGGCCTGGTTTTTGTCAGCAGAGCAGAGAAGAACAGCACGACCGCTCTGACTTTGTACCTTCTTATTATGTTTCCCAGAGTCACTGTGTGTGTTTTCCTTCATCCGTCACTCTTAAGAGACGCAGTCACACATTGTGCTGCAGGAGCCGTCCGTGTCTCAGCCATGCTGGACACCGGGTGATAATGTGCCAGAGAGCAGATCCCCTCATTAGTATTCACATCCAGCCATATGTGAATTAAGGTTTAATGTGCGCCCGTAATCGCCCACCTGAGCCCCTTGGGTTGAGTGGATGTGTGTGTGTGTGTGTGTGCTAGTGTGTGTGCAAGAGTGTGTGCAATAAAAAAAAAACCAGGGCATGGGATGAAGATGAATATGAAAATGTCAGACTTGGGAGATTTGACAGAATTTACCAATTGTAACAAAATATTGAAGCAATACAGCTTCATAAAGTGTGTTACACCATCCACCCTCCACCCTTGTGTTTTTCTTCTCCTCATTTTCCTCTCTCTTTATCTCCCTGTCTTTTGGGTCACAGCGGCGCGACTAGACTGTCCCATCCAAGGACCTCCATCGCCAAGGAAACAAAGGCACTGACGGGTGGATTCTTCCCAGGCCAAACAATCCCAGGATTTATTGCACATCAGCATTGAACCATTCAAAGAGGTAATGGTGCTGGCGTCCAACACTTCACTTCTATGTAGCCCATGAAGGAGTTGGTCTTTGTTGGCTGCATACTCCCAGATTATTTTGATAATTTGATTATTTTTACATCAATTAACAGACTAACAAAGAAATTCACTGATGTCATTGGTGCAGCTCTCTCGCTCATGGCAACAACATTCATAAGATCACTTATTCTACAGCTATTGTTGTTCAAAGTAAAAGCACTATATTCGTTTTGTTGCTTTGTTTTGTGAAAAAACCTCTGACCTCTGAAATATAATCAACATGCAATGTATGAAAACATAACCGTGGTCAAGTGAATCATTGCAACTTATGACAGATAAACCAGGTAGGATGAACACAGTAACTTTACCCTGCACCATAGACTGTTTATATAAAGCTCTGCATGCAACATCCAGAACAATAGTAATTTTATATTGTAGAGGACGACTCATGAATGACAAGAAATCATTTTCTCTGGAGCATTAACACAGGACAAGAGAACAGAACATTCCAAACACGTTTAGAGCGGGCGAAGCACTTGTCCTTTCAAACAAAAAGCCCAAAGAAGCCGATTCTGCGTGACTATAACTTGTCTAATGGCCTTAAAGGGCCAATACTCACAAAAACCAGACACGCTTCATTCAGTTTGTCTGCGGAGGCTGTTTAAAAACCAAGCACATGTGGGCACACACACTTACTCTCAAGCACCATTGATCAGATCGTCAATCACAAGCCAATGAGGATCGCCAGTGGCCACCAACACTCAGGTTATTGTGTGTGTTGACCCCGGGGTCAGCGGTAAGTAGCTGAGGACTGAGCTTCACACAAAAGGACAGCATCATGTACTTTCCACATACAGTGGCGTCGTTGCCGCTGGCACCCTCGTGAATAGGCACATGGCGGGCCTATCCACAGATGGGACGGGGACGAGGGAAGAGGTGGGGAGGGGGTGCTGTGCGCGTGTTGCCGTGGTGAGGGAGCACAAGCGGAGGTAACAGACTGAAACAATGGCGCTGATGACAGGCAGGAGTCGTGCCTGGACTTCAGGGAGGGAAATTATTGGGCGAGCCTGGTTTATCAGACTGGATAATACAAGAGACGGGGGGGGTGCAGAGAGACAGAAGGATGGAGGGGGGGCACGGCGCGGCAGAAGTCTGCAGACCGCCGACACAAAGCCACCCCCACGCAGCAGTGAGTGGCCAACTGTTCAAAAGTGTGGCCAGCACAAAGGCAAACAGATACACTTTGTCTATTGTGTTGTTTGTAAGTGTGTGCATCACTGTAGGCTTGGGTATATAATGTGATTGGAATGATTAGGATTTTCTTTCGTATCTGTATCTCCCTTAAATACATTTACACTTTCTTTTAATTGACTAGATCCATAACAATGCACTGCCCAGCTGCAAAATGAAAAACTATTAAATTTGATTATGTCAGCAACAATGGCAGTAGACGGCAAAGTTTCCAAATTCCTGTCTGTGTTGTAAATGCGATACTCAGGATATGAAAATGTTATGCCTTTATTCACAGAGTGTTTCCCTTCCTCTAGATATTTCACAGATCGGTCCTTAAAATGGTTTCATTGGTTATTTGGTGTTTTTATACTATAATTTGAAATGTCTTACTTGATACTTGTTATGTCCTGTCCAATCCACAGCCTGCTATTTCAATTTTTTGCAATAATTGTTTTATAGTTTTGAACTTATTTGATATAAAGTACTTTGTGTCACATTTTATGCCGAAATTGTGCATAAATAAAGTTTTTTATTATTATTTTTATTATGACTGAATATCAGGCTGTAAAGTAAATTTGAAAAAGGATGATTATATTATTATGATATAATGGTTATGACGTTAGGTTGATTGTCCATGCAGAGACAGTTTCTGAAAAAAGATGTTGAATCATTGTATGTGTTTTTTGCACCACCAATGAAATTACATCTATCACCACTTTATTGGGGTGGACGCAAAAAGCTAACTTTCAAAATGTAGACGAATGAAACCAGAAATACCTACATGATATGCTATTCTTGTCGGTATCTTTTATAAACCACTCTTTGAAGCCTTAAGTTCTTCAATACTGGATGTTACAAACTTTCAAGTCGTCTGTCTTAAAAAAACAGAAACCCAGTGTATTCTCCTACCTTTGCTTTCATCTAAGCTTTTTGAAAGTGTATTTCTGTTTTTTAGTGACCTAGACGGCTTGTGACAGTTTTCAGGACCCCACCATCCTTTGGGTCCTGGCAACCTGAAGGCCGACATCTGGACCGGGACCTTGCACCTCCTGATGACGGTCTGCTCGGCAACCGGTTCTGCTCTTTCCCCTTTCACTCTCTCCCCCTCTGGCCCTGTCTTTCCTCCCTTGGTGTCCCCCCTCAGGGTAATTGTGGGGTAATTTATGAAGTTCTAGCAGCATGGAGTAGGTCGGTGTATGGGACAGCCTGCTGACCGAGCCCCATTCAGCTCCAGAGGAGAGGGCCTGGACTCCTTTTATCCTCACCATAATCAGCGTCTCTCCCTGGGCCTGGATGCCCCTCCTGACACCCCTCGCCCTGCAGCGCTCCTCAGCATGCCATCCACCGCGGACACTTAAAGATGAGGGGGAAAGTTATTGGACTCTTTAGTGACTCATAAACTTCCTAGGGGATTTTCATAGCACCTTTGTGTCTTTTTGTTGCAGCCAAGATAATGCAATTGTTTCAGGCAGAGCAAATGAATAAATCACTGAGCGGTTTGTCCCGATGGTGTGAGATAACAAAGGGCAGCACTCCCAGTTCTCAGAAACACTTGTCGGCCCCGTTCAGGCACTTTGTGGAACAATTTTATATCTCTCTTCACAGACATTTGTCCTCAGAGGGAAAGGTTTAGATCTATAGAAGAAGCAAAACCAAGCCAGTCCCGAATATCAGCCTGATATGATCATTGTCTGCTGCAATGATCTTGATCTCAGAGCCTTGATATCAGAGCGACGTTGATAAAATGGTAGTAAACAAAGGCTGCTGAGCGTCCTCGGCTCTCGACCACATGTCCAGATTAAAGCTCGGTGTGTGTGAGTGAACTGAAGATCCTGCCGCTGATCCCGTTAAAGAATGACCAGCGGAGAGTGAAGGAAGCCTCACGGTACACAAAGCGCAGGTTTGCTCTTCAGCTCAGCGCTTTATTGAACCATGATAAGCCCTAATCTGGCCTGATCCTCTGTTGCTACAAGCATATGCCTGTGATAATGCCCTCATTTTCTGGTCACCTGAGCACTTTCATCGGAGTGCACCCCGTGAGGCGGCAGAAGAGGGGCTCCCTAAAGCCTAAAAACAAGTCTGTCAAGGAGCCCTTGAATTGGTTGAAGGCCCCTGAAAGGTGCCGTCCAGAGAAGAAAGTCAAACACTCACTGAGGCAGGGTTAAAAACTGAAGGATTATGTGCAAACATGGAGGGTGGCTACGCTTTCATTTGTAAAACGCAAAGCTCAGAGACCCTTGTGTCTCCCTGTGTGGCCCGTTGCCTCTGTAAACACATGAATGAGAATACCAGTGAGCAGGAGAATGGGATTTTTCTGGCTCATGCATAAAATAATGGAGTAAGAGAAGGACTGATTACACCCCTTACAATGATCCATATATGTGTTCAGAGTGTTTGTACCAGTACACAACTTCTCTGTGCTGTTTCTTCTCATTGATTCCATATTATTTGATTTATACGAGTGGCAATCTGATTAATCGAACTTCATGTGCAGTTAAAACAAAGCCTAGTTTCTCCCAAAGTACATATCATGTATTAAGAGCATTAATGCTCCACCCATCTAATATTAGAGTGTATTGATCGTGTTCTTCTCTTTGGATTATATCAAACACAATGAAAGGTGTGGCACGGAACCAGCCATTAAAAGGTCTGGAAGACGGGAAAAAGGGATAAAATCTGGACCATTGTGTCCAACACAGTTAATTAGGACCTGACCCAATTAACAGAAAAGAGTCCAGCAGCCATGTTGGCTCCGAGCCTAACGATGGGAAAATCCATATGCTCCAAATAAATGGCCCGTGTTTGCTCTCAAGATTTCCCAATTATAATATCACTGAATGTTGGCTAAGCCAAAGCACCCTGCAGGGCCCCCTGATGGTGCTGTGGCAGGGGGTCCTGAGGGCCCTCTTGATTCCCACTCCTAACTTTTTGTGGGTCCATTTGTGTCGGTCCTTATACTCAGAGGAAGCGCATAGCGAGCTGCAGACTTTTGTGAGCGTCAGTGTAAGTCAATCAAAGATAAAACTATATATATATTAGAGCTGTCAAACGATTAAAATATTTAATCGTGATTAATCGCATTTTGTCATAGTTAACTCGCGATTAATCGCAATTAATCGCAAATTTGTATCTATTCTGAATGTTCCTTCATTTATTATTTTTCCATAATTTTACTTTCGTTTTAATGCTCTTATCAACATGGAAAAGTGGATTGGCTTGCTTTATGCAAATGTTTTATATTATTGAAAAACAACATTGCCAAACAGGGCGGTACAAAATAAAATTATAAAGTGCACATTTCAGGTAAACAAGGCCTCTCCCTATAGTGCAGTTAAACCATGGCTTAATATTTTCTTTTTTTCAAGTTTGCTGTGAACATTGCAGTCAGGCCTCTTATTTCAGAAACAATGAACCATAACAGTTAGGTTACCAATAAAAGGTAAGCCTACTACTTCTTTGCTTTAAGCTAGCTACTCAAACAGACAAGCAACAAATAACAAACAAACAAAATACACAGGCAGGTGTCGGCCTACTTTGAAATAAATGAAACACACAACTTTGTAGGGCTATTTGAGTCCTCCCCTTATTTGTGGAAAATGTATGAAATAAGAAGTACCCTATTTTTAAATAAAGAAAAACATATAGCTGCAGCCTAATAGTGTAACGGACTGGGTTTATGTTTATGTTTGGTTTTGACGTATGCTCAGTAAAACACTGTTGAAGGAGCGCTCTGATGTCTGACGGTCATGAAGGGGTCTGGGATGGACATGTGACTGTTTGAACCAATAGGATGGGGGGATCGGGGATCAATGAGGAAGTGAAGTGTTGATGTCTGCGAGAGACGGAGTAACAGCGAGAGGTGCACGTGTTCGTGTAGAGGAAAATACCAGTTACTAAACCACGAAGAAGTTCCGTGTCCTGTGGGACGCTACAATAGCTTTAAAATATATATTTTAGGTGGCGAAATATTAAAACAAAAAGCGAGAGCAGGTCAGACTGAAGGCGAACACAGATACTGAAGCTGCAGCTGCAGCTCTGCTTTAACTCGCGTTAAAAAAATTGACAGCGTTAAAATGGGTTTGCGTTAACGCCGTTAATAACGCGTTAAACTGACAGCCCTAATATATATATATATATATATATGTATAGAAATTATAAATGTGCAGCACATGCACAGTGTTTAAGCAACATTAAAACCAACTTGGTTCCACCATCAACATACTGGTAAAAAACTAAAATCAGAGGATTTAATTCATAGTGAACATTTGTGTTCCAGGAACTGGAAACAAAAAAAACTCAAGGAAATCAGTCACTCTTAGTTTTTTGGGGGGCTCAGACAAATAAATGACGCCTCAGTCACAAAATTACTCACGAATATCAGTTCTATAAATATGGCAGAATCTTTTCATGAAGATGCACTTATAATTCCATTGGAAATTTGTGGAAATTGAAAGAAAGACAACAATATAAAAGAAAGTAAAGAAAACAAAACCTAAAATTTATTGGGTTCTTTATTGGCCCAATTCCCATACTTCCAACAAGTTTTCTGGAAAATCCGTTCAGTAAATTCTGCATTTACATGGCAACAAACAAACAAACCAACCATAACTATTAAAAACATAACTTCCTTGGTGGAGGTAATAAAGGATGATGCACAGGAGAAGAGCTGTGTGAATGTAAAAATATACAAAAGATATAGATCTCAAGTATGGGGTCACTCTTAATTTACTTAGATCCTGACGCCCACGGCTGGAGGAGAATGTCTTGTAGAGTTGGGTTAATATAAACCAGGGTGTCCTACTTTGCACCAAGATGAGAAAAGCAAACATTTTCTCAGCAGAGCTGAGCGACGTTGAAACACGACACCTTCCTGCCATGACGTCTCTTAAAATATTTCCTCCATCTGAACTCTTGTAGGTGCAATTATGGTGCTCCGGGCAAGAATGGATACCGCATCCAAGGTTCAAAACATAAAAACAATGCTTTTGCAAATCCCTTTTTTTCGCCCCAGGATGGTGAAAAACATGAGCAGAGCATTTTTATAGTTTGAAACCTTTGGCCCTGTAGCACTGCAAACTGGAGGCTTTGCTTGGCAGAGATGAGGCAGGAAATTCCTGAGCCGAGCAGATTCCAGTCTCCGAACGCTACAGAGGGAGAGATGCTGGGAAGTCGGCTTGATCCAGCCACAAAATCTGCTATGCAGACACATGCGGGACATCGACCCTGGTTAGAACTAAAATGTCACAAATGGAAACGTCTCTGTAGAGAATCCGATTTTGTGAAGTTTATGCTGTTTTCCTGACAGCTTGGTTTCATTTCAAAAGAAAGAATATGTGAAAAAGGAAACCTGAGAAAGTGCTAGTAGCTTTACGGTTGAATTAAGGGAAGACAATGCCAAGCCCACTCTTTAGTATCTTTTTAACTACCTCCTCCCCGACTGGAGGACCCCCTTCCAGTGATAGTGATGTGATTTCACAGAATGTTTGGGGAGCCGAGTCAAATTTATTTGACCCCCTTTTGTGTCATGCTCCTGGTTGAATTGTACCTAGTCTGCCATTAACGCCGCTCTTTACATGTTGAAGAACCTCATATGGTGCTTCATACCTTTCCCCAAAGTGTCTCATGGATACCATATGTAAATAAGCCCTGGAGGGCATCATATATCTGGTGTTATGGAGCAGGGCTGTAAAAACTGGAGGTCTGCCTCACTCTAGGGGGTCACTTGCACATTCACTCACTTTATCTGTACTTTGAAAATGATATGTTTACTTTAATCTTTTTATCCAAATTTTTACCATTAGAAATATGCTGTTTGCAACACCAGTCTTTATAGGAAGCTGTGGTTAACTCATGGGTGTGCAGGTTAAACCAGTGTTTTTTGTTAATGTGTAGGGGTTTCATCTGGGTTGGGGGGAAGTAACCGTGGGTGTGGGAAGGTGAAGTGGGGGCTGCAGGAAGGAGGTGTGGGAAGGGGGTGAAAGTGTGTCCCTTCTGCAATTGGCTGTGGCTCTAAGTGTCTCATTATGCGACTTATTGTTCCTTTGTTGTGCCAGCGGTATAAATACACCCCAGTTGGCCCAGAGGGTGACAGTTTAGACAGACTCACTCCTGTGGACAGACTAATCATCATTCAGAACCGCTCAAACTCTGAGAGAAGCAAGACAGTGCCGACGCAGGGAACTGGAAAAACTTAAAAACTGAGAACTGAGAAGCATCTGTAGAATCAAAGTCCTCAGCTAAAGCTCTCTGGTTTTAGTTTTGTATTTTTGGACCATTTTTTCCATTTCTCCTGCTTCAGCCGAGATGGATTCCGATGCTGGCTCCACCTGCAGCCGCTCGTCATCCCCTGACCTGGTGGTGGACGACTCCGCTGGGAGCTTCTTCTCCAACAAGATGTTCCAGACCTACTACCAAGAAGGCAGAGCAGACGACGAGGCCAGCGAGGGCAGGATGGAGCGCTGCGGTGGCGGCGGTAAGATCATGTCGGAGGACGGCAAGGAGGTGGTGCAGGACCTGAGGCTGAAAGTCAACAGCCGGGAGAGGAGGAGGATGCACGACCTCAACCAGGCGATGGACGGACTGAGGGAGGTCATGCCCTACGCCCACGGCCCCTCGGTGCGCAAGCTGTCGAAAATCTCCACCTTGCTTCTGGCCCGCAACTACATCCTCATGCTGTCGACATCGTTGGATGAGATGAAGAAGCTGGTGGGTGACGTCTATGGAGGCAGCGCCGCCATCCAGAGCCGCACCGCCAGCCACCACGCCATTGCCCCAGCAGCTCCCACAGCCCACCACCCACTCCATCCTCTGGCCCAGTCACTGCACTCCCTGGTGGGTGGCACTCCACCCACGCTCCAGCACCATCACTCGTCTTCGGTCCCAGTCCCACACTCCACTGCCAGCTTCCTGGGCTTTCATGCTCCAGTCCAGGGCCTGCTGAAGGACCCCCTGCACCTGGCCAGCTCCTACAGGCACTTCCCCGGCATGCCCTGCCCCTGCTCCCTCTGCCAGCCTCTGCCCACACCTACCTCCACATTGCACAGCCTGTCTATGAACAAGTGAGGGGGGGGGGGGCTCTCTCTCAGAACTGACCTGTGATGTTTGGATCAACACCAACCAACTCACAGAAGATTGTTTAAAAATACTGCAAAAATAATGTCTAGTGCTACATTTTGTACATAATGTATATATACCTTCATACCATGTAGAATGCTGCTATTTTTTTTTACTATGTATCTCTTTGGTATTGTTTATACAGACATATTCTAAATGCACGAAGGATTTTATCAGAGGAGCAAAGACTGTCATTTATCTGATATCTGTGGTGATGTGAAAGAAAATGTCAGAACTGAACTGGTGTGTCCTATTGTGCAGGATTTCTATTTTTCCTAAATTAAATTCTTTTTTATAATAATAACTCTTGTGTGCCTTCTTCTTTGCATGAATATGATTTTTGAAATTGTCATTGGTGGTTCATGTCATATTCCTTGAAACAATTTCTCTCAGGTACTATTTCTTATTTCAAGGCAGCGGTTTATTTCATTTACTCACAAATATGCATCAGCTCGTGCGAGAATAGCACAGCAGCATCTGCTTAGCTCAACAGAAGGGCTTTTAATGGTGCTGGGAAAGACAAAAAATGGATGATTAGGAAAGGGTGTCATTGGTTGCTAACCAGCTCTGGACAGACCAACCTTTGGAGATAAAAAAGGGACAGAAGGGCAAGACAATGCGCCATCACAGAGGCTTGAGCAGAGGGACCATCCATCTTCACCTCAACAGGGTGTAGGAGATGAAAGGCTGACACAGGCGCCAGGAAGGCCCGTCACTTTTGTCTGACACAGACATAGCCATGTTCTTAGCTCTACGCCAGAGATTTGTCACTGTCTCAAGAACGTGGATCGAGGCGCACAAAAGGCCAGTTTAACACAATGCAGTCAGTCCAACACAAGCTCCTATAAAACCAGAAGTCTTTTTTTCTTATTAATGGATTATTTTTATACTACGTTTGGTAACACATATTTTTAGTCAAACTTTGTGGGATAAACAGTTTTTGCCGAGTGATAACAACGATTACTCAACTAAACCACAAGCATAACTATTATACACACTGATTGCCGTGAACATGATTTAGTCAAACAACCCAACAATGGCCGGCCTTCACTTAGCAACAAATCAAGCGTGTAAAATACATGCTTATCCTCCCACGGCTGACAGATGAGCTGGAGATCAGGGGGAGCAATGAAGAGATGTAACACTCATTCTCACCCACCTCCCTCCTCCTCCCTTTCCTGAGAGCCCTGAATGGGTCCGAACAATGGCCATGCGAGGGACACAAAGGCCGGGGGAGCCCAAGCTCTCGTGCCTGGGACACAGACCCCCTCCATTCAATCGACATTTCATCATGGTAACAAGCGCTGTCGGGCCAAAAGGCCTGACACCCTCGCTCACCACAAAGGCGGTTAGCTCTAATATATGAGGCTATTGACACTGTAAAGAGCCCCTGTCAGTGCTGGGGGATTGTCAGCTGTGGGATGTCTCAGTGGGGGGAGGCAGCTGCCAGCCAAACCAAGCGGCGGAGCTTCTGTCGTGGGGACCGGAGTTGCAGCGTCACCTGGTCCCCGGTCCCTCGACACAGAGACCTCGGGGTCCACCCACAAGCCCCCCCCCTTCACTGGGGCACAGGTGGGAATGGGAAGCAGAACACATTGTGGAGATTAGCGGGGATCGGCCTCCCTTTGGTCGAGGTAGATAATTAGTGACACTGACTTGTGCAAAGCTGGTGTTTCCTGATCGGCACCAGATGGTGTTAACCCACGGTACGGCATCGGCGGTCTGGAGTGTGAGTGTGTGGGTGGGTGTGATGAGTGTGTTGTGTAATGGATATGCTTCTTAAATCATACAATATGGGCAGGTCCTCTGTGTGCCATTATGGTCAGCCGCTGCTGTCATCAGGGCGCTCTTTAGCAGACGCTAACCAGCAGTGGCAGCACTGGTTTAAGTCACAATGTTGTGCACAATTAACTCCGAAGATTGAACACAATGAAACAGAGAAGGGTCATTTCAGCAGGGCTCAGGGAAGTATTCAGACAGTAAATGAAACTGGTAATACTGTGATGTCGAAATACTCAAGTCAAAGTAGTCCTGCATTTAACGTTTTGTAAAAACTTCCAATAAAGGTACTTGTTTTTCCCCAGGACCTTTTTCAGAGTCATATATTAATCACAGGATTATTTTCAATAATGTGTTGATTAGCGGATCTAGACGCCAGTTTTAAACACTTTTCTAAGAGTTGTGGAGTTTAATATACAACACCTAAATGTTATAACGGTATTTCTGTTGATAATTGAGTGCTTCAAATTAGAGATGTTCTACTAGAGATGCCTTCAATACTGAGTGCAGAGTCGAGCACAAGCAAGCACATGCAGATCAATCCGATACCATGTCTTTAGTGTATGTCTGAGTGAGAAACTCCAAACTTTCTCCAGAGATACTTCTGTGTCGTAGTAGACATGTCTGACCGGAGAATCTTTGGCTTTGTTATTCATATGTAAAGACAAACTCTGTAGAAAGTCCAGACACAATAGTGTGAAAATTCTCCGCTGTTCATGTCTGTTAACGGCTTCATCCAGATAAAACTGCAGTTTTCTTTTCTTAGAAATAAGTTCTTCTTTGCCTCTGCTAAACAGCTGAACTTCATTTTTAAAGCGACGAAGAAGAACTGATAATCATTATTATTAGTGAATTATTAGTGATTTGCAAAGTTTCACTGGAATGTCCCACAAGCAGGATGGTGACATGTACTGTTGTTGTTTGTATTCCTAGATTAATTTATTTGTATTATTTGTCAGTTATGACTGTCAAACTACATTTAATAAAAGAAGTTCAAAGGGTTTAACATGAGCCAGGTCAAACAACGATGATATTATAGCAACCATCATACAGGGTTAGCCGCATACAGCTGTTAAATTGGACTATATAAGTTGTTGTTTTAAATGCAGTCGTAAAGATAAGAAGTCAGTATAAAGTCCAAATTGAGGGAGCAGATACTGATTTGCTGAGGTACATACATGTAAATGCTGCATTTCAAAGATATACAAAGTAGAGTTACAAAGTACACTATTGACAGTGAGGTTGGTTGAAGGTAATCTCTTGGAGGTTATCTGACTGATTAAAGGAGTGAATTGTGTTTATGATAATAGTATCATCACCAGACAGTGAGTTAAGAAAAACAACACAGCTACTCTTTTTAAAAGGACTGACTCAGCATTTCGTGATTTTTTAAATGCACTAGTTTCGGATCGGTACTCATAACAGGCCGATTCGCAGTATCATATTAAAATCGGGTATTGAAAAAGAAAAATGGGGTTCTGAAAATCTCTACTTATGTTTTTGGATATCTATAAATTTTGAATAAAAAATTAATGAATGTGCCTCATTTTACTGCTTTACAACTGTGTGTATCTTGAAACAACAAACATTGCTACACTAGAATTATTAAAAAGTTCATTATAAAAACATAATAATGTTAATTTAAGCTCATAATCCCAACGCTGGACTGGACACTAAAGTCTGCAACAACACATTCCTTCTTTGTGCATTAAATGTCCTACACACACAGAGTGGACAGATGGATAAGTTAACTCCTTCAGATACTGATCAATAGACGACTACTTGTCCCAACTCTGCTCAGGGCAGCCTGCATTGACAGAGTTAATTAGGGGACTGAAAGATCCAATTAAGAGGAGTGAGGGTCCGGACAGAGGAGACATATTGCAGGACATACGCACGCATTGTGCAGCGTCTGGATAAAGAGGGGACTTCAATTAAGAGAGAACACACTTCCAGAGGCTTGTGGCCTGTTCTTTTCTTTTTTACATTTTGAGCTCAGTGAAGCCCACAGACTCTTTTTCACCCAGAATACTGATGAGGGGAAAGCACAGCTGCTCATGTGCAATACGCTCACACGTCCACAGATGCACAGAGACTGATGAGGGGATTCAGGTTGGAATTACTAAACACTGATTAGCCAGCATAATGGATCAAGAAGGAGAGGTTTGGGCTGGAAACATTAGTTTGGTTTATTGTTCGGTTTATTGATTAAATGACTGTTAATGGATAGAAAACGGTTTGTATATGCTAAAATCGATATTATATTTCACTTTCTCCTTTTTTCTTGAACAGCCGGAAGTGCTGAAATCTTTCACTGCAAAACTTAAAATCTCTTCAGCCTAACTTTTAATTAAACACCATTTATAAACATTATTTTATTGCATCTAAACCCTTGTTAATATTATTAGTAAGCTTCAATGTGTTCATCCCCTTTTTTACCTTCTATTTGTTGTATCTTTTTATTGTTTTGTTGTTCTAGCCGTTAAACTCTATGCTATGGTATTCAACTGTCTGCATTTTATTTTGCTTTAACTTAGTCTTGCACAAACCTACAAGAAAAAGTCTACAAATTCAGTCTTGTTGCTAAAAAAAACTCTTTCTGTTGTGTCAGCCTCACATACTGTGTGCTTCTGCAGAGGTACAAACATCTGACATCAATAATGAGATTATGTCATACATGCACTTTAATTTATCTGTTGGTGCTTCACTTCTCAATGGTTTGTAGTAATTAAACTTGTGTTAAAACCATGTACAAACCTAAACATTGTTTGAATAGAGGTGGAATGTAACTAAGTGCATTTATTTAATTACTCTAGTGACCCCAATACATACAATTTACATTACAAATCAAGATTTGTTCTTATACACATAACATAAAAAGAGATTATTGCTTTGTTATATATATATTATACTACTCATCAGTACATATAAGTACAACTGAGGCAATGAGCTAATTGATTGATTAACCGACAAAATGAGGAATAATTGCTTTTGTTTATTCAACATTCAATGGTTCAGCTTCATAAATATGACGGGTTTTTTTGCTTTTCCTTTCAGATATCTTTGATCCATAGATTTGTTTTCAATAACACTAAAGTTTGTACAGTCGATTGGATAAAACAATTGAACAATAAAACAATAAAATTTGTAGTATAGCATTTATAACTTGCTCCTATAAACAATTATTTTATACCCCACTGTCTGTATGTCAAGGTTCAGAAGATTTTAATATAGAAATTTTGGGTATATTAAAAGGAATGTCACCTCAATTTCTTATGGGAATTCATAAATTGTACTTTTATTAAGTATAAAAAAAATGTTAATCATTAAGAGGTGACAAAGATTTTTCCACTCTGTCTTGTTCATAGTGAACATAGTGAACTCTGAAAGCCAAAACATTTTGAGAAACTAAGGGAAAATCAGCTACATTTTTATTATATCACTCATTACCTCTCCTTATGATTTATGATTTTCTTTTTAATCCTTTAGAGGTGACAAATCATTTTCACCTCATTCTTTTTAATGGTGACCCCCACTGTCTGCGTGTTGTCATTATAACTATTATTACATTTCATTTAGGTGACGCTTTTATCCAAAGCGACTTACAATAAGTGCATTTAACCATGGGTTGTACAAACGCAGAACAACAAGAATCAAGTCAGTACAATCGTCAAATGTGTCTAGTTTCAAATAATTTTGCTGTCGAAATTTGGAGAAAAATAAATGGAAAGACAGCTTATTTTCATTTTAGCATCTATATCTTGCTCTTATTGAATATATATATTTTTACTCCTGTGGAGGTGACATCGAATTGGTTCGTTATACTTGTTAAAGTCTTGTGTGGAAAGCAGAATTGTTATTAATTATGTTATCATTCGTCCATAATAAGTGATTTTAATCTTTCAACGTTTGTTTTCCCTTTTATCTCTCCCACCACACATTAGACAAGCTACTTCTTGATAGTTTTAAGAAACAAATCAAGACCTATTTCTATGATCCATGATAGGCTTTTAATTAAATGATCTTATTGTAACACCATTGTCTTTTTGCTAGTTTTGTGTTTTTATGCTGAGTGTGTTTTATTGCTAACGTGTTCTCATGGATCTATCTTTTTTATTGTCTTTGATATTATTGTAAAGCACTTTGAGCTGCATTTTATGTATGAAAGGTGCTGTATCCTAATTATAATTATGAATAATATAATAATCATTATTATTTCTTTCGATCCAATCACCTTTAACGTAGCGTGACAGCTGAAATACAGTGAAACATTTCCTGGTTAAAAGAAAGTGTGTATGATACACTGTTATCTCTGTGTGTGTGTTTGATCACCTGTGTACCAAAAGAGGAGGAGGTCTTTCATCTCGTCACGTGTGTGTGTGTGTGTGTGTGTGTGTGTGTGTGTGTGTGTTTTCACAGCCACACTCAGTGGGGTCAGAGGTCAGTAAATACTGATGATGTCATCGTGTGAAGATGGCTGAAGGGTGAGAGTGAACTCGCAGTTTTAGTTTTAGTTTGACAACATTGTGTTGCGTGGACAATGCGAACATGTCGCGTTTCCTCTTTTGCTTTTTGTCTGATTCCACTCGGTGTTATTGTTTCGTTCGCTAGTTCCCTCCTCAGGCGTCGCGATCAGTTCAGGAAGTGCGTTTGTTTACCAAAACATAGCATGGCTAGCGTTAGCCTAGCCTGGTTAGCTGTGGCGTGCAGCAGCTGAAATCACGCACTAACCACCAGTGGGCTGTACACGTGCTTTATCTTAGCATTTGTCGTCCATATGTAACCTTCGCCATCGTAATCGCGACGTGTTTCTCTTTATTAGCCCGTATTACAGTCTAGGCTAACATCGCTAACTCGGGTAGCATGCTACGCTGCGTGTGTGAAAGTTAGCTAGAGACACCATGAGCAAGTCGACAGCTGACAGTGCGTGCGTGTCAGGTGTCGCCACCGTGACGGGACATGTTGTACTTGTTCATTCATGAGTGTTGATCGTGTAGTTGCGGTGTGGTGTTTGTGGTTTCCTCCGCCTCTGTGTGGAGAAGCTAATGTTAGACTGTGTGTGTGTGTGTGTGTGTCCACAGAGAAGGCTGGTGGGGGGGCTGGCTTCAGCAGAGCTACCAGGCCGTCAAAGACAAGGTAATCCACGTAGACATCGCGGAAACGAACACTTCTCATTTTTAATTGTACTGTTTGTGTCAGCTCAGAGGATGTTTCCATCAACTCCAGCTTTCTTGTTTTGAACTGCAAAATATTGGATTATAGGGGAAAAAACAACTCAGTCACTATTTAGGTGTCACCGAAAAGGCTTTGGAATCCAGTGAGTGTTCAGCAGCAGCCTACAGACATGTCTGAGAGACTCTATCAACAGTAAATACCGCCAGCACTGCAGAGCTACAGTTAGAATAAGTAGACGGACCTGTTCACAACTTTGATTCAAATTAATGCACCCCTGTGACCACTTGTGATCAGGTCCCACTTTCTCACTCTATATGGAAATATACATGTAAATCTACATGCTGTGTGTTCAATAGTAGCAAGAGAGCGAGCACTGTCAGGAAGGACTGAATTAATTAATGCCCACCT
Organism: Limanda limanda; assembly: GCF_963576545.1. Classification (NCBI taxonomy): domain Eukaryota; kingdom Metazoa; phylum Chordata; class Actinopteri; order Pleuronectiformes; family Pleuronectidae; genus Limanda; species Limanda limanda. The sequence continues at coordinate 8,814,370 of NC_083647.1, read as the reverse complement.
CTGCTATGAAGAAAGATTTGACCATTTTAAGGAAAATATCAGTCATTATGTGGTAGTAATTGTTGATATTGTGGTGGTGAGCACAAACAAATTGGGGTGTAGGCAGTGAAGCCTGAACATGTTATATTCTTCATGGAACTGTAGTGGGTCAGAGGACATGGGAGTAAGTGGTCCTTCATATGTGGCCCAGGATGCGTTTGCTTTCACACAGTGAACAGAATGTGGCCTCATGCATCACAGGTCTGAGTGAATAGGATCTCTAAATACATTTTGGAAGCATTTAGGGGTTCAAACCTGAACTGTGCACTTGTGATCAGATCACACAGTACAGATCTTGATAAAGGGTCTGAAAGCAATCTGTTCAATTCTCATTTCCATAGGATGTGAGTCAAGATTATCTTCAATGTATAAATGCTGCTGTGCTTCCTAAATTTACATTTTTATTTTATATGATCGTTATCTTTTTATAATTGGTCAAAGGCAGTGAACTGTGTCTGTAGAACATTTAAGTGACTTAAGAATTTCCTGATGGAAATAATACTAGGTTGAATCTGGATTCTGATTTTGATCCCACTACTCTGTCCTTCACAGTCGTCTGAGGCCTTAGAATTCCTGAAGCGAGACCTGACAGAGTTCTCCACTGTGGTGCAGCATGACACCGCCTGCTCACTTGCAGCGACGGCCTGTGCTGTCAGAAACAAACTTGCAGTAAGTTCTCCTGGGTTTCTGTTTTCTCCTGACAGTGTATGTGTGTCACCATCACATGTACAGACTGTAACCCTGTATATTTCCGCTACTTCCCAGGTGGAAGGTACCTCAGAAACCACAGAGAAGGTGAAGAAGAGCCTCTCTAGTTTCTTGGGAGTCATTTCTGACACACTTGCTCCACCCCCTGATAAAACCATCGACTGTGATGTCATCACATTGATGGCAACACCATCAGGAACCACAGAGGTTTACGACAGTTCCAAGGTGAGCTGAAATACGGACTTCAGAGACAGACAGAACCACTAAATGATGAGTTTCTAAATGATCAGAAAAGAGCTGAGTACTGTCATGGTGCTCGAGCTGAAACAATGTGAAAAATACGTGAAACAATGTGTTGATTCAGGACAGATTTAGGTTTGTTGCAAAAGGCTGCAGGACTAAGAAGGGCGGCACATGATGTGCTTGTAGAAACAAAGCAACCATAGCTAAGCATGTGTTTTCCCCTCAGGCACGTCTCTACAGTTTGCAAGCCGACCCTGCTACATACTGCAATGAGCCTGATGGTAAGATAGTACACAGAGAAGTACTTTGTGGTACTTTTTGTTTATCTTAGCTGTCTTTTTCATTTTTGTTAGTCTGTTTATAAGAGCATCAACACACTTTTAATGTCCATAACCAAATTAATTATTATCCAGGGCATTTGCTGGATTTGTGTTGTGTCTCATATTTTAGCTAAATATATGCTATTGATGTCTGCATGTAATATGTGGTCATTGTGAGATGGGTGTAGAGACCAGTGGGATGATGCACAATTATTCATTTACACATTTCTGTGTGTTTCTAGTGTATTTTAATCAAAGTGTCTTTCGTCCAGGGCCACCAGAGCAGTTTGACAACTGGCTGTCCAGCTTCTGCTTGGAGGATAAGAAAGGAGAAATCTCAGAGCTTTTGGTCAACAGTCCCTCTATACGATCCCTTTACACCAAAATGGTATCTATCGTTGCATTTGTCAACACTTGTTGTTATTGAGCTTCCTGTTTTAAATTAATAAACCAGATAAGGATAAATATATAACTATACAATTTTTTTCGGCAGGTGCCAGCAGCTGTATCCCATTCAGAGTTTTGGCAGAGGTATTTCTACAAAGTCTTCCAGTTGGACCAGGTAATCCCAACTGTTGACGATCCTACAGATCTTCAGGTTTCCTTTCCCCTTAACTGAATTGTCTGCATCTTCAGTGCCACCTGCTGACCAATTTGAGAGCTGCTTTTGATTAGTTATTTCAAGCCACAGCCGTGATGCAGGAATGTTTAGTGCCTTTAAATAAGGAAATGGGCAAACCTTAACTGTAACCTGTAGAATATTGATTTGTTTAACAGGAAAAAAGTAAAATTGATGATAGTGGCGCCATCTGTCAACTAATCAATTAAAATGTGTAAAGTTTAACAAGGTTGTAGACAAAAAGTAATGCAATAAACATTAACAAACATTTTTATGCGTTAAACAAGAAGCAACCAAACAGATATTGATCCTTCAGTCCAGTCTCCGGGGATGAGTGCTTTATATGGTGTAACATGTCAAAGAGATGAAACATCAGAATTTTAGCTGGCTTTGTAATTGTAAGGAAAACCAAAATATTAGACATAATATTATATTACAAAGTTGAATAAAATGATGTGGTAGACAAACTTACCTTCTTCGATTATAGCAAATGTAACATTGTCTGTGAATGTGTCTTCCAGGAGGAGGCGAGGAGAGTGGCACTGAAGCAGAGAGCAGAACAGACGACACACTCAGAGACCCTGGGCTGGGAGGAGGAAGAGGAGGGTATGTGTGTCTCAGTTAAATATTAACAATGAATTCATTCACTCATGTCACCTGTCTGATATTTTCTCTTCTACTCTCAGACGACTTCCTCGGCGCCTCACCATCATCATCTCAACTCAACTTCCCACCGCTGTTTGACAACCCCTCAACCCAGCTGCCCACGACCCCGACAGCTCCCACAGGAACCTCTCTGCTGAGTCCCGTCCTGTCTCCCAGCGAAGAGCGTGACGCCACCCTGTCAGTCAGCAGCGACAGCGTGAGCCTGCCCACCCAGGTGGACATGCGGCCAGAGCCTGTCGCCCTGCAGCTGTCCAACAAACTGACAGAAGCTAGCTTGGAAGATGTCGCAGTCAAGACGCAGGAAACTCAGAGGCCTGCAAAGAGGGACTCACCCCCTCAGCCTCAAGTGGAGGCTGTATCCCCGCCAGAGGTTACTGTTGATGGGGCGACCTCGAGGACCCCGGCTTCTAAACCAGAGCCAACAAAAGAGGAGGGGCCGCAGGACCTGAGAGTGTTTGAGCTCAACTCTGACAGCGGAAAGTCAACGCCCTCTAACAACGGCAAGAAAGGTACATTAACCTGAGGGCTTTTTTTTCTGCTGTCAGTGAGATTCTTCCTGTTCCGGTTTGGGAGGTTAACTCTAAACAGGAATATGTTAAGTGATAAGATTGTGAATTTCCCACTAAATAGGCTTAGAAAAAGCAGGAGTGTGAATGTCACATAAAGTCCTGTGTGTGTGTGTGTGTGTGTGTGTGTGTGTGTGTGTGTGTGTGTGTGTGTGTGTGTGTGTGTGTGTGTGTGTGTGTGTGTGTGTGTGTGTGTGTGTGTGTGTGTGTGTGTGTGTGTGTGTGTGTGTGTGTGTGTGTGTGTGTGTGTGTGTGTGTGTGTGTGTGTGTGTGTGTGTGTGTGTGTGTGTGTGTCTTCACCCCACAGGGTCCAGCACCGACGTGAGTGAGGACTGGGAGAAAGACTTTGACCTGGACATGACAGAGGAAGAGGTTCAACTGGCACTCTCCAAAATAGAAGACACTGGAGAGGTTAGTGGAAATTAGTGCATTAAAGGTTAAAGTTGGGGCTTGCAAGTGGTTTCTGAAGCGCATGTTTATCTAATTTGTTGAAATTCTCTTCACGTCTCGCTCTAATATATTTCAACAAATTGTGTGTCATGTCAAATTCGTTCCAACTTGATTTTTGAAAAACAGCCCTAGTGGGATGTGTCAGGAGCATAATTGAAATTACCAACCCTAATGTAAAAGTAAAAGTAAAAAACCAGGGGATACATAACAAAACTTTTTCTGTCTTTTGCCAGCTGGAGGAAGACTGGGAGAACTGGAACTGAGCGCCACCGCGACACGAACTCTGTCCCGCCATCAAAGCTAGTTCCCGGCAGACGAACCATGCTTAAACGTGTTTTAAACTCTTTGTCCACACTGTCACCATGTCATGATTGTCAGTAGGGGATATTTTCTGGCGGGTGGTTTGGACCATATTGGTAAACCTGTTGAAGCGAGCAGCGGGACGACCAAGGCAATAAGAATTTAGACTGCTCCGTCAGCTAGCGAGGGTAACGACTCAGGTCATGGCGATTACTTGGGATTAACTTCTGATTTAGAGCCTGTGACGCTAGTAATTGACAAGAGGTTGTAATGATTCTGACCTCAGAGCTTAAGGACACGCAAGTGATGAGTCCGAATGTGCGATGTTCCACAGCAGCAGGGGAGGAGCTGTTTCCCCTTTTTTTCTTTATGCCATTAAATACATGATAAATGTTGCGAGTGTATCTCAAGTTGGGTACTGACTTAACTGCAGGCTGCACAATAGCCATAAACTCTAATGCTGCTTCGAAACTTTTCTAAGTGATTTTTGGAATGGTGGCGATTGATTGGATTCTACCTGTGCCCAGCTTTATTAATTTCTTTCTTTCTCGTCTTTATTATGCAAGTGAAACTTCGAAATGGAAACAAATATTTTGGCCTTCATTCACAGAACGCTTTTCATTTAGGATTCACTCCCAACTCTAGATTTATGGCCTTGTAAAACACACAGTAGTGTGGTGATGTTATCCAAATGATTTTTATTGTTACGTCTGAAACACAACCAGTAAATGTTTTCATCCTGGTTATTTTTCCCCTCTTTGAGTAATAGCGTGATTGATTTGAATATATGGGCTTGTCGCTGGCTACATGTTATTTTCTGTCACTTGTTCATGTTTCACTTCTGTCTGTTTTATTTTTGGGTAGAGGGAATTCATCAGTTGTCACACATTAAGAGAGAAAAAAGAATTCACGACAGGAACCTTTGCTTGAGATGGAGGGTAGCGTCTTTCTTTATTTACCGGATTAGGAGAAAGTGACCAATCTGTGATGTTTTCAGCCTCTCTGTCGGCTCTTGTTAGGAACAAAATAGCTCAGCAGGCAGTAGACTGGAGGAGCAACGTGAGCACGCTCCACGCTTGTAGGATTTCCTTTTTCCATCATCTGTACCGTAGCTGAGAAAAAATAAACCCTAGAGGTGTAATATTTATACTAAAATAAAAAGCTTAATTATTGTATTATGTGCTTTGATTGCATGTCTGTGCAATAACATAATGCAGCTAGTTACTGTTCAGTTGTACATTTTCTGGTAAAAACATCGGCTTGTTCTTCAGGATTTTGTGTTCAGACAAATGTGTTGCATGTCTGTACCTCTCAGCTGTGTATTTCCTCCACATTCACTAATCAAACCTGTTCTGCACACATCTGTTTCCAGAGCTGTGGAAGGTCTGTTTTTTTTTTTTAAGTTGAGTATTTCACTATATTTTTCAAATGATCGTTGTCATTAAAGGATTCATGGCTAAAGAGGAAAAAACAGTCTGTTGTGTTGAAAGCAGACCGAGCTACATAAAGTGTTATTAGCTGAGTGCTGAGCTTCATCTTCAATTACAGTGTGAGCAACGCACAGGACATTATCATTCCTGTGCTTGGCTCATACCAGCAACTAATGTGTGCTCAGCAACCGACAAGTTTCCAAACTGTGTGCAAACAACACAACCACTTTATTAAAAACAAGAACAAATAAGGTGGACTTTCCCAATGAAAGATGGACTTCAAACACAACTGATTCGAGTTCCACAAAAAGAATACACATTCAGCAGTTTTTTCTATTTTCTCTTTAAAAATGATACTACACTGGAGGAGGTGTGTCACAAACACAGATAATTAATAATATCTAATCACTTGGTTTTAGTGATTAAATAAGTTTATTGCTTATTAGTCTTAATATGAGAATTTTACGTTTAGCAGCAGAGTTGAGAGTAAAAATTGACACCAAGTTAAAAGAATTAAAAAGACTAAGTAAAAAAAGAGCTCAAGAAAAGAATGACAGCTCCTAGTGAGGCCTTGAATTCATAATAGTGTATGAACCCAGTTCTGGGAAACAATGTTTCTGGTTTGTTTCACTTTAAAACGTTGTGCTCGGTTGTAGTGAGGAAACATTAAAAAGTAGCTGTGGTTGGAAAAAATCTTCCAGTTTAGATTGTGTCATACATGCAATATTCAGTTTGTAAGATTGTAAAGTTTCTATGTAGCTGAAGAGAAGTTCAAATCCATGGAAATAATTGAGTTTTCTTTATCCACACATTCCCCTCAAAAGCACTGGAACAACCACCCGTGGTCAGTGAGGTTTCAGAAAATTCAAACGTGTATCTGTCCAAGATTCTTCTGGGTCATTTCGGGATGTCTGCAAAAGCGTCTGCATATAAAACTAATGACCCGCAGTACAATGAATTGCTCACCAGATGGCGCTGTTGATCCATTTCTGCCCACTCCCAACCTGCCACTCCTTTTCTCTCAAGCTGCAGCATCCATCTCACAGACACGGAGAGGCCACATGTTCCCCCCTCACACGCTATTGTTCATCATCACTCGCTTAAATACCATTTTCCTGCATTTTTCTTTCATTCTTCACACAGAATCTTATAAGTTCTCATCACCGGAGGCCTCAGGTGAAGGCACACGGATGGGGTGATGGGGTTCTTTGTGGCGGCATCAGCCGGGCTAATGTAGGTCACAGTGCCGAGACACCTGTGTATCACTGACGCTGCCTGTAAAGATGGCTACTGTCTACACACACACACACACACACAAATACACACAGCAGTGAGGGGGTATGGTGGGTGTGGTCGTAAGATACATTGATGATAGCACCGACAGTGTGGTTGTTCTGATGCATGTCTACCAAATGTCCAGACTATACTAAAGAATCAGCACAAAGGAAATTTCATAGTTAACGTATTCAAAATCGATCGGATGAACAAACCCAACCCTTAATCTTGATCTCCTGAGAATATGTCGAGGGATATAATCTGAAAAGAATAAGAAAATAAAAAGCACCACTCTAAACACAAGGGTTCATGTTTTCGTGTGTATAACGACGGTTCACAAGGACAAACTGATTTCTCTTATCCTACTTATTTCTTTAATAATAGGAAAAGCTCCTTTATTCTGAAAGTCTGCACCCGATCACCCTTTCATGTTAATGGCTTGTGCATATGCTGCCCTAACCGGACCCCAAATAACAGACACCATATACATTACATTAATTCTTACTCTGTTCCCACTCGGACGCCTTAGTCAGCAGAAAGGCTGTAAAGGAATTTCCTGTTGAAGCCCACCGCTCCCTGGGCCTGGCGCTCTATATGTATATGTATGTATGTGTGTGTGTGTGTGTGTGTGCTTTACATTACTAGCGGCTCTCACAAATGTCATGCACAGATCATTTGGCCTTAACACAATAAGGGGGGTGGACGCCAATCAGACTGGAGAAAAGAAATACGTCCCTCCTGAGGATGCATGCTGCGTCTCCTCCACCCCTCCCCCCTCGTAATCCATCCTTGACCGAACGCTTCCTCCTTCTCTTTTTTTGCCTTTTTGCCTTTCTCCCTCTCTCTTCTCCAACCCCAGTCCACAGGTAAGGTATACAGTCATCGATCCAAAGTTAATCGCACCCCTATACACGTCTTTGTATGTGTTTGTGTGTCTCTCGAGCACGCAAAGAGTCAGGATGAGGTCATTGTATTGGGGGGCGAGTATTATTCTCTGCACCCTAAAGGGAGAAACCCTGTAACCCCCTCTGCCTTTCAATAAGCACAAAAGACTCCCTTTGAGGGAGGAGGCTAGACTCTTATGGAATGTGTTACCAGGGTTTTCTATAACGACCGGCCTCCGAATTCACACCCATTTTGTGTGTGTGTGTGTGCGTGTGTGCGTGTGCGTGTGTGCGCGTGTGTGTATCCCTGTATCTTTGTCCTTTAATGCAGTGTTTATGTGTGTGTGTGTTTTTCCCTTGTCTTCAACATTAGTTTCCATTTAGTGTCATAAAGTTGTGCAAGCTCATTTCACTCATCCTGACACGTTATTACACTCTCTGTCTGATAGGAACTGACATCGACGTGTTAACTGCATGTCCTGCATATTTTCCACTCGGCCACAAAAAGAGAAAATGCAGCCACCAGGCTGAGCGCTGATCCATGTGGGGGGGAAAGTGAAAGAAAAAAAGAAAAAGTTAAAAAGGACTCTCGAGATGCCTCAGGATTTTTCCATGACAAACCATCGCCTTTCCCAATGTCGAGTGGTGGGAACTGGCCACTTTGTTTGTATGAAGCAGTGTCTGGGAGGAATGCAGGGTTTAGCCGGGGAGGGGATGGCAATGGGGGGAAAGCATGATAACTCCCACTCCATTCAAATTTATGGTCAAGACAGAGGGGCTCCTCTGGATGCATGTCAGGGGACTGGGAGAACGCCGCCCCTCTACTCCGGGCCTGCCAAAGCAAATGTTTGGTTGAACAAGCGCTAGCTATTCTTTACATTCGTCTCTGTCTTTCTCCTCTTTGTGTGTGTGATTCTCTCTCTGCCAATCGTATGGGAAAGTGAGCAGCAGTTGTCCCGTAAAGTTTTCATACAGCACATTTGTGTCTATATTTCAGTCTGCACAGTGTTAACAAGATCGGAGAGGCGATGGACTAGTGGCAGAAACTTGGACTATGGGCAGAAAAGGTCTCTGGTTTGTCTCATCTTCGACTCCACGGAGAAACAACAAAGGACAAACTTGGATTGATCTGTCCAAAAATCCAAGAGGATTCTCCCTACCCTGTCTAGTGCCCCTGAGCAAAGCACCTTACTCCCCCAACATCTGCTCCACGTACATTGCTGCTCACTGCTCTGTGTGTCCTGCACCAGATGGGTTAAAAGCAGAAATGATTTGAGTTCAAAATTGGATAGACTGCATTTTAGGACTGAGTGGACTAGAGTCGGTGTCTGCACAGTTTACATATTATATCAGATATTTAAGAGAGTTAAGTTTGAAAAGTTTTATATTTGTAAAGAACAATAGGTACTATTTTCACATCCATTCCATGCATCCAGTATCTATACCCAACCGCTTATAGTCCTTTAAGGGTCACGGGAGCTGGAGCCAGTCCCAGCTGACTTTGGGCGGCTGGCGGGATACATCCTGGACGGGTCGATAGTTCATCTCAGGACCAAGATACAGAGAAAAACAACAATTCACTGTCACAGTCAATTTAGATGCTCTGATTTACCCCAATCTACATGTCTTTGGTCTATGGGAGGAAGCTGGAATACCCAGAGGAAAACCCACGCAACTACCACACAAAAAATCCCTGGCGGAACGCGGTTTCAAAGCAAGAACGAGGCGACATTGCTAACCACTGCAGCTCTGTGCGGTCCACTTTTTTTACATATAGCCACAGCCAACACTTAGCTTAGCATAACGACTAAATATAGGATGCAAAAGCAATTCTGGCTCAGTCGAAAGCTTGTCTTATACTTCTGAGCAGGAACGACGCAGAGGCCTTGACTGTAGCTAAATTTGCCAACCAAGACCATTGTTTGGCAAATTCGTAATGAGAATGATCACACAGGACATAAAACACAAGTTGTTTTAACATATTAGCTAGTTAAACAGCAGCTTTAGATGTGTTGGTAAGTGGATATTGTGGGCTTTGGATAGACCCAGGCGAGCTGTGGCCCGTTTAGGCCGCTTAGCCTGTTTCTAATCTTTTGGCTAAGCTAAGCTAACTAGCTGCTGGCGGTATCTAAATATTTAGTATTAATGAGCATCATAAGCAAATAAGCGCATTTCCCTAAATTTAAAGTAAGCCATGAAAATTGCAAGATAGGGTAAAAAAGAAAACAGAAAAAATAATGGTAGAGGATAAGATACTTGTAGCCTTGAAGCCACTTGTGCCCTAATGAAACTAGGTGAGAGAGTCTCTTGTGTTACCCTGCACTCCTGGTGTAAAGGATTAAACTAAATATATTTTAAAATAAGGTTTTTAAGAGAGCCTTGCATTAATAGTTTATATTATGTGGACAACAACCATGTTTTTTTGTCTGACGGGGTTCAGGCTTGTTGTCCATTTAGTGAGGTTATAATCATGTGATTAATCATTTAGCAGGTTCATAGTGAGGTAGGAATTTTAAAACTCTTTTTGAATTAGTTAGAACCCATCTATTCCAGGATGAACCAAGCAGACAGCACATAAAACGCTCACCCTGTGACTCAGCTGTGTCATTTCATCCTTGTCTCCAATTCTTTTTAACAACTAGACCAAACCACAGTGAATGTTCTGTTCCCTTCCGTCACCTCTCCCCTCAGCCTCCCCCTCTTTTCATTACTGTCCCATTCATTCCTTCATTTCATTTATTCTCAGCCTTCTCCGCTGCTCCAGGACACCAGCAGACCCATTCATCTCTCCCTCTCTGTCTCTCGCTTCCTCCCGTCTCCCTGTCTAATCAGAGGACCACACACTTCCCTCCCATCATCTGATGTCTGGTTAATTCGAGGTGAGATGGTTTTAGTGGCGAGGCTGGAGCGACTTTGACTGTGTGCAGTCATGCAAATTAGTCTGTCAAAATTTCATGGTAGTGTACATTATTTTATGAATAAAAGTCGACACTGGCGAGCCTGTTATATAAATCTACCTTGTAAATGACTGCATCCAAGAGGCAAACCGCTGCAGAATGCTCCCATGAGATGAGGCAAAGGGTCTGCTGAAGACTTCTGGCTAAGTTTGGTAGTTTAAAAGAAATCAGCGTCTCTTACAGTTACTACTGTTTTCTAAGCCCATTTTCCACATTTATTTTATGGTTTTACTGTTTGGACTCAGTGGTTTCTTAACTTCTTCTACTTATTAGCCATGTTAGCGCCTACAGCTCTGGGGATGGTGATGGTGGTTGTCTGTTTGTTACCAATCGTATCTCAATCACTAAACCAACCTCATAATTTCTTTGTTGGTAGAATACATTTCTTTGACTCCTTTCTCAAACAACTGGTCCTGACTCATTGTGATTATTTTAGCTAGTACCAGTAGACTGCATCATTAAAGTCATATTTAGAATACCTGCATGGGTGCTTTCAATCCTCCTATCTACATGCCAATTCCCCAACATTGCCAAAGCGTCTCAATCACCACCCTGTGGCTGGCTGCCGTATAAGTCATAAACCCCAACTCGTCCATGTTGGTGAAATGGACTTAGCAGTTCTCAAATATGATTTCTTTAATTTAGGTAGTTCTTATCACCCTGATGTATGTGCAGGTGATAATTTGTTGTGGTCGGTTTGGTTTTGATTAGTTAGCTTATGCTATACAAACAGAGTGAAACATGATAATTGACAGCTGTGACTGAATCGCTACTGAAGCGTCTGTGGGGATAGAGCAGATTTCCCTAACCAGAGGGTCAGCAGTTCGATCCCAGTCCTGCCCTTTCCACAAGTGTCCCATTCCACAATTGCCCCTTCTCATAGAGAAAGTGCTCTATGAGAAAGATGCACTGTATGATTGCGACTGTGAGTGGGTATATGGAAAAAAAAAACCTGTACTATAAAACGCTTTGAGTGGTCATCAAGACTAGAAAGGCGTGAAATTTGAAGTAGGCAAATCTAAACTCCTTTCTTCCAACAGTGTCTCTAACCCTGACTGGCACAAGATGATGGCAAAGGCCCACTAGGTTTTTATTACATCTGCTGTCTGGAGTGGATAATGCATCTTTCCTCAGGCAAGCACGCAAAACAGCAGTCTAAATGTGAAGAAGAGAAAGAGATAATCTGAAAGGTGTGTACATGTTTGTGTAAGAAGTACGAGCAAACATAGGATCCCAGGATAATCCTAATCCTGGCCTGCAATTGTCTCCAATGTCAACCCATGTGCTGAAAGTCGTTTGTAGGTCCGGGCTTAGCCTAGAAAAAAAGAAAAGGTGAAGAGCTTGACTGACTCCGCGCTGCTGATGCTGCCGCCGGTCAGCCAAACCTGCTGATCCTGGCACGGCTGCTGGCGACCCCTGGAGAACCCTCCTCCTCCACCGTCCCAATCCAGGGGATCCGATTGACAGTGTGAGAGTGCCATCTGCGCCTCGACAAGATTACACAGTGCACTGGGCCAAGAAATCCTCCGGCACAGCAGATTAAATATGAAATATAGGGCAGGAATAGTTGTGCTGCTGCATGTTTAGATTTAGCTGTTCCATGTTTTCCCTCCATATCCACGCCATCAAAAGCTTTTCCTTTTTAGCTGGTATGTCTGGATATGGAATTGTCTTGATTTGCTTGTGTCGGCCATTCAGTGTGTTTGGTGTGTTTGTGCTTTTGATACTGTGTGAGTAATCATGTGAATCTTGTAGAACGACGCAGCTCATCATCCTCTCGTCTCTTTGAATTTAAATGAATGCCAAATCCCCCACCTTTGCACTGTTTATTTACAGAATTCCGTTGGTGGTTGATTTTATCCAAGAGGGGAAAAAAAGAGAGCAAATCAAGGGAAATCTGACAGCAACCACTTAGTCTGAAAATGGTTACTATGGAAACTGTTCCCTTCTTTCCTCCTCACTGGTCCATTTGGAGTCACACTTATTTTTGTAACAGTGGGCACAAATGAGCACCACCCACCGCCCTGTATTCTTCCACACAGGCCTGGAGCAATCACTTGGAAGCGCTCTGTAGAAATAATCATGACTGGGAATCCTACTGTTGTTGCCTATAAGTTCTCTATAAATTCAGTCAGTGTGATTCACTCCCTTCATACCTCTCTGTCTTCTTTCATGAAAAAAAACAACATCAGTCTGGGGATAAGGTTGATTGGAGATTCTAACTTGACCGTAGGCTTGAATGTGAATACGATATGTTGGCGACCTCTCCAGGATGAACCCCGCCTCTTCGCCCAATGTCTGCTGGGATTGGCTTCAGCTCCCCTCGCACCCCTCAAAGGATAAGCTGTATCCATAATGGATGGATGGACCTGATCTCTTTTGTTTGCTCTTTGTTATCATGTTAATATTAGACAGAGGTTCCAAGGTGTTGTTTAAACGCTCTAAACACATACATTCATCATTTTTTGTTTAGAGCGTCCATGTTTTTTCAACATCTTTAAAGCACATAAGCACACCGAAGTCGGAGCAACGACTTTGCTACTCTGGAAAAAGTATATTTTGAGGTGCATGTGAATGCAGTGTGTATAGAAACCATTAGTCTGGCACCGATCAAGGCCATTTTAAAGCGGGCCATCAACATCAAGTGTTTCCATGGGATTCCACGACCCATTTATTTGTGTGTTTCTTCTCCTGTTTGTATGAATGAGAGTCCCCGACAGGCTCTGAATGTGCCTGGAGAGCCATGGAAGGAGAGAGGTGTCATCTCTTGGCTGCCTCAGAAAGGACTTTCTTCACTTAGATTGAAACAATCCAGAACCACACAACCATTACAGCCTCAGTGCTCTGCAGCTCTGCACATGGCTGCGGTTGAAGCAGTGTGTGTGTGTTTGTGTGTGTGTGTGTGTCAGTATGCTTTTCGTCAGTGAACGTCTCATACTTGGTGAGTGAGCAAATCTCATCTGAACAGATTTTCAACGGCAATTCTTTGACTAATTCTGTATGTTTGCTATTGACGTGAATGATCTGAATCATCTGTTTCTAAATTGATCTGTTTTTCAGATTCTTGTCTTGTTCTGCATCCCTACAATTGAATTACCAGTGGTAACAGAGGGTTCACTTGCTGCTGAGGCATCTGGAGAATGCCCTTTCTTAACCAGCCAGTCACAGACAAATCGTCCTCGACCCCAGCACACAAAGACACCCTTCTCCACTGCCCTTCTTTCCCCTGAGGCAAATGCTGGATTTTTGTCTGCTCCTGGCCATGTTCCTCCTAGACAGGAGAATCAAACGCATCCACAAGAGAGAGTTATGCAGAGGGCCCAGAAAATATGTTATGGCTCCCATTACTTTTTATGATACTACAGTTTCAGTTTAATACATTAAGTGATGGATTCTCAGGTGTCTTTTTTAAGCCTGTTTTCTCTATCCCTCTGTTTTTCCTACTTTTCCGTTTTTCTTTACAGCACAGGAAGCAGTGATTACTCACTGGCCTCCATCCATGGCTGAGCAGATGTTCTGTCTGAATTTTCTTTTCCATGCAGCTCTGTGCACTTTGTATACACAGCAAGCAACAACTGATGTCTGCATTGAAAGAGAATCGCAGTTTGGCCCCTTCTGTCAAATTTAACAAACTGTAACATTTTTGCAAGAACAACAACATTTTTTACAACAGGAGATTATGGACGGCTTTGGTTCAGAGGGTAGAATTGATGGTCCATTAACCAGAATGTTAGTGGTTTGATCCTCAGCTCACATACTGGAGACCAAATACATATTTTATAGATATGAACAACATGACAGCTCCCTAAATGTGAAATCAAAGCTCCTTGATCGCCTCCTGGTGGCTAGTAATAAACCCTGCCTTCTCCATGTTAGTGAATTGGACATGGGCCACACAAAAAATTCTAAATACAGGTTTAATAATTTTTTCTCAAATTGTTTGTTCAAGTGATATGTGATGCACAACCGGGTCAAGCGTCATGATTGACACCTGAAACTGACTCACGATTGGTTGAGGACGTCTATCATCGGGACCCGATACTGCAGCTCCATCTCCCGATCACTGCTGCAAAGACTCCGGCTTAAAATGTGCAAGATGGCAGCGCTCATAGCCAGGGATGTTCTGACTTCATTTGTGGATAGTGGGAGGAAATGGAGAAACGTAATCACCCTCCTCCATCAGTGGTTGAATGACGTAAGATAGAAGTGCTTGATCGCTGATAGTAGAGTAGCCCTGTATAAATGCAGTACATTCACCATATAGAACACTAAGATTACAGTAAACAAATTTTAGGATGTATTGTTGTCTTAGTCGCAGCTATACAACATCCGTTTGGTGATGCTTCCCAGAAGAAGAAGAAGCTTGTTCTCATTGTCAGAATCGATTATCATGAATGTCAAACATGTTTGATCAGTCCGACTTAATCAGTGGCATTAAGATTGTAAACCCCTCACACTTCAGTATGGTTTGGGAAGATAATCTGCACCTCCATGATTGTCAGAAGGGGTAAATTGGGTCTAAAATCGGGTCGATTACCCACTTATGTGCAGCAGCCTTTACCGAGGTTAATTCATACGTATGTGTAACATTAACGTAGTAGTTTTAAAATTTGGCTGCTGATTAATTTTACATAAAAAAACATAACAAATGTTGAGTCGAGACAAAGTAGCCTCATGCAAAAAAAGGGAGAGGAAAAGATAGTGAAAGAGAGAGAAGAGGGGGAGAGAGAGAGAGAGCAAGAAAGAGATAGAGACTGAAAGAGAGAGGAAGAGAGGGTTCTCAGACTTTTTATTACCTGGTCATTTCCCTTTTCAAATTGACAAATTTATATTCATGGTCCTGCTACTAAAATAAATACCAAGTCCTTTAAAGGTTAATGAAATAGCTCTGGCGCGCTCTCCCGCTACCACCATCGTCACCCAGCCTACCGCTGGCTGCCATGGCAACGCACCCACCGTTGATTTATGCTGCAGATAATTAGGAGCAAAGATGACAGAGCCAACAGGTGTGAGCACAAACACACATACACACACACTCATTCAAACATGCACTCACACACACACACACACACACACACACACACACACACACAAACACACACACAGGCAAACACACACAGTGTGCTCCAAAAACTCATTATAAAGTGTTTTTGCTTCCTAGATTTAATATCCCCTCCAATTTGGCAAGTCCAATCAACGTCCTTCATTCTCATTCATACTGGCAACTTGGCTCTCCATGGAGATACACTTTCTTTCGCTCACACACACACATACACACATGTCTGTTGCCTGCCAAGCGTGAAGCCCCGCCTCCGTTAGTCTGCAGAAACAGGCAGTTTCCCTTTGTTGTGGGAGGAGGCGGAGCCAGCGCACAGAGGCTCCTCTTCCTCTTCATCATCCGGCTGTCTGCGCCCCACTGCAGCTCGCTAATCCTGATTGGAGGCTCCCTTCACCTCAGGGTCCCATTGAGAGTGTGAAACTAATCCAGCCAAACGTTACATCAAGCGAAATGGAACGGTAATGATACCTATGGCACTTTGGGCCCCTAAATGTCTGCACCACTCTTGTTTTCTTCTGTTCCTGTCCTCCCTCCACGATGTTTGGAGCGGATCCAGGGTCACGTTGAACATGGGTTGGGTCTCTCTGTGACAAAGTGCTTTGTAATACAATTTTCTACTTTCAATGTGCATGTGCAACAACTTTCTCCCACACATACTCACACTAATCGGTTTGGGGCAGAGGAGAGCTGAGAAGCATCATCCTTCGCCCCTGACAACCCATATCCACCCTCCTCACTTCCGTCTGGCCTCACTGCAGGGTCACTTAATAGACTGAAATTCCAAGCACACGCAAGCACACACACACACACACACACACACACACACACACACACACACACACACACACACACACACACACACACACACACACACACACACACACACACACACACACACACACACTTGCAGGTGACATCACCAGATGGATGATGGGGACCACTGCAAGGCCGAGGGCTCCTCTTTCATCAGACCAGTTTGTCTTAAAAGTGCACACTCCCTCAGCGCACACGGTGACACACACACTCTCTCCTGGCACCTCCTCCGCCCCTGCACCACCCACTCTACGCTGCTAAAACGCACAAAACCCCAAAGTCTGCATCCCCAACTGTAAAAATGATGGATGATGACATGAAATCCGACCTTTCTTTTTGCATTTCCCTGCCACTCTCCTCCTCCCTCCTCCCCCTCTCAGCTCCACTGCATGTCTGATTTGATTTTGCTCAGTGGAAATGTTCCACCATGTTTTTTTTGCAAGATGCACCCCTGTAACCCTGTTAGATGAGCTCCACTACCCTTTGACACCACACATCATGTTACAGATGTTTCAGGTTAAGTTTATTCCATCTGGATAATGCTAAGATAATGATAATATGACAACAACCATTACATGAACACTATTTTTATTTGGGCTGAGTGATTTGGCTAAAAATTACATCAAGATAAAAAAAATGTATATCAATAATGATAATTATCATGATAAATGTGACATTAGCATTTCTTTTAAGTTTAAAGACTTACTCCTGGGTGAAGGTTGTGGGTTTAAAGTCTTTAAAAACACACTAAGCATTTACAGATCTGATGGTGTACAGTATATACCTTCTCTGTGTTAATGCAATGCATAAGCTGTATATCAACATATATTGCTATTGATGAAAATTTTATTGCAATAATTATTGATATTGTTTATCACCCAGCTTTAATTTTGATTACAATATTTTTATAAAACACTTGACATACCCTTGAATTTCCTTGATCAAGCTTTGCATGTAGCTTCTGGTAGCAGCATATAAGTGGAGCCTACATGTAGTGGTGTAACAAGAGGAATCAGGACTAGGCTGACTAGTACTGATCAGTTGTTGCTCTCTTACTGCAATAAACAATTGGAGGGGGTACATCCCATGTTCCATTTGAACAGATGAGGTGTAATATTTTTGTGTTCATTTCACAGACGAGCCAGGAGTCTCTCCATGTTCGTGGAGGCAGATCAAAATGGGGAAGGAGAATGAACAATGGTGGAAGAATCCTCCCTATTAATCACACAAAAGTTTACTTGGGTCATTTTTGGGGGACATTACATAGACTTACATTCATTTAGATATACCATTACCATACTTGTTTAACCACAAACCTTATCTAATCCATCTAGGACCAGTTGCTTTAAACCACTGTATCACCAACATAACGTAAAAACATGTTCTTAACTCTAAAATGATGAATGAAAATGATCCATGCTACATAGGGGACTTGTTTTACATAGTGGACAACCTAACCAAAACCCCAACAATGACCGAATAACCCTAACCTCAACAATTCATATCTTACCCCTTTTTAAAATTATATTTTTGCTTCAGGACTGGACTTTTTGGTCCCCATAAGGTCCTCTGGCTCTGACAAGATTAGTGTTTATTCTGGACAAAATCAGGCCAACAAACACTCACACACACACACACATGGCAGACACATCAGTCATCTCACATTGGCACTCACAAACAAACACATGTTCACAAACATAAACACAAACCAACCCATCAATCACTTACATAAAAGAATATTTTGGCGTCCTGATTTTCTGCCTCTCTCCTCGGCGTGTCCTCTCTTTCAGCCAGCCGTCTGAATCATGAGCTCTTCATTGACGAGTTTAATAAATGATAAACAAGTGAAGTGTAATCGCATTCACACCAATCAAGCACCGGGCTCGATAGCGTAGCCAGTTGAGAAGTGCTTTAAGAGGCAAATCCTCTAATGATTGCTGACTCCCCCAAAAAAACCACATCAATAATGAATTCCACACTTCCTGTGCTAAAACGTAGAATTATTGAAAATATTTTTTCATTATGAAGATGAAAAGCCAAATGGGGGATATTTGGAGGGATCTGTTTGTTTGATTGATGGGTGTCTAATCCCCGCAGAGCCTCTCAGACCAACACTCCCTCTAAGACTCTCCCTCTATTTGGGCACTAGTAACAAATTCAAACCAAAACACTTCTTTTACATTTTAAGAATGTATTTCTTTTTTTATACTGTGCAATCGTGAGAGGTAGATAAAACAAGGAGAAACCTGAATAACTTACAGGGCCCAGGGCTTCATACTAGCACCAGAACATACAAGAGATACAATACGGGAAATATCAGGTTATCATACATCCTGACATATTATGCCGTCCAAAGCAGAAACCCACATCCCTGTTTAGTGTGAAAGAGTAAAAGAGTGAATAACACAATTTTGCATCATAAATTAAGCGAACCCCGCGAGCTAGTTCAGGCAGCCAACTTGAGCTGCGCTGCTCCAATCATGTGACCTACATCAAGTGACATACCTCACTCTCCACAACCATATATAATATATATATATATAATACACACCCACCATATTACGCGGCCTATTTAAGCAGAGAGAACATCACACTCCTTGCTCGCACTGCTGCTGCAGAATTGCTCCCAGTTGCTTCAGCCCCTCCACCACCCCAGCATCCACCTGTATGCTCCGACTGGGGGGGTTACAAGTATTTGCTCATCATTCCCATCATTCCTGTGTAATCATATGGGGGAGTGACTAAGTTGGAGACTAGACGCCAAACACTAAACCTGTTCGACTGTTGCAATAAACGTTTGAACGTAAGTTGTCTGACTGAACTAAAGCTGCTTTATACATGTTGACAATAACCTGAAAGATCCACCAGGGCCGTAAATAAAAAATCAAAAAGAATACAAATATCTCAGTAAGATACATATACATGTATGCCAACACCAGATTTCTGCAGTAGTATTTACTTGTCGCGTCCGGCCTCCTGCTCTACCCAGGCACCACAACTCACCTGAATGTTCCAGATTTTTTACGTGTTGTGAACGCGTCTGACACGGAGAAGCTCCTATTCATTTGTTCATATGTGAAAGGCAAAATGTCTGACCCATTATTCCTACATGTCCCAATGCCCACCAACAAAAGTCAGTGTCTGTGTTCCTCACAAGACTGTTATGATCTCAACCAATCATTTTGTTTAGACCGAGTGTGTGCTTATGAGTTTTGGGGCTTAGCTTTGACGAGATGGTAGAGAGTGGGATGTATCGGTTTCGTGCCCTTTTCCAGGATTACCAAGCTTAGCTTTTTAAGGGATAGTTCACAGAAAAATGAAAACAGATTCATTATCTACTCACCACTATGCCGATGGAGGAGCGGGTGACGTGAAGTGTTTGAGTCCACAAAACATTTAATAGGGGTCAACAGCATTGCAGCCAAATACAATAGTAAATGGTGACTGATTCCTCAAATGTAAAAAACAACAACCGAAAAACAAACATAAAATGCCTCCTGCTCCCTTTAAGTGCAAGGCCAGAGAATATTTTAAAAAAGGAACATTTTTGGATTTGACAAGTCCAGGATGTTTTTCTTTTTTCTTTTTTGCTGCTTGGGCTCTCCATGTTTACATGCCCATGGTGCGGTAATGAGGGAGCTTGGAAATTAATGACAGGGCTGAATTTTATCAGTCATAGGTGAAGTCTCCCTGATCACGGCCTTATTGTGCACATATTGATGGTGATTTGTCATGAGTGGGCTCAGTTCTTCTCACATCCCTAGGTCTCGACCTTTACCTGTCACTCGAAGACACCTGCCAGATCTCGTGCGAACTCCCTTCACCAGATCAAACTGCATCCCACAGCTTTGTTTCTATTCGAACATCTCAATCCACAAGAGTAAATGTGCAGCACAAAGCATCAAAGCACTGCTGCCCAGGATCCCATCCCAGGTTTTACACTGCAAACAAAACACTCTCAGTCTAAAGAATCAAAGCACTCTTTAGTGAAAACCTCAGCCTCGTAGCCCATTGACCACCAGGGTCTCACCTCCCTGACCACACTCCACACTCCACAGCAAAGAGAAAAAGCTGTTTCTCCCAAGCAGAATATCACAATAAACTTCCCCACCCCGAATCCTGGTCCCCGGCCAAGCCCCAAGTATTTCCCTTTTGTCGACAAGACGCTTTTTATTCCAGCAGTCCCCCCTTTCAGCACGCCCCTCTCTCTCTATCCCCTCACTCGCAAACTATCCATCCCCATGTGCACGGTGCTGCATGCATACTAAACACTTGGATTATGAATCATCACAGATGTTTTGTTGGACGTCCAACGCTTTAGAGATTGCGGTTGCTTACGAGCGTCCACACCTTAACATGCTTTTACACACATATGGAAGTGTTTACATGCAGAGAAAAACTCTTCTGAGCCACTTGAGGCCCGGGATCGAAGGTGGGACCGTGGAAAAGCTGCATTTTTTCACACTCCACACACAAAAAAACGATGGAATGATATCCTCGTGAAGTTCCCCCCTGACCGTGACCCTCGTCTTGCATGTGTTCTTCATTACAACGCCCCTTCGATTCCTGTCTCCCCTCCTGTTTTCACTTGGGTTTCTCGCCACCTGGTATGTGCTCATCGTGGCCATTGTGATGACAGACCGGAGAAATGCATCGCTCTCCATCAGTCCACCCCCCTCCCTCACACAGTTTGCAGTAATGGATGATAATATGAGGATCCTTATCTCCAGGCCCGGCTCTCTGAATGAAAAGAGCTGTCGTCGTTGTGTTTTAATGCGATGTGGGGAGAGACCCTCGCCTTATCTCTGCTATCTGGACCCCCACCACCAACAGCAGGACTGAAATCCTCAAGCTGGTTGAGTCTAGGCTTCCAGTCACAGCAGCTATAGTTACATTAGCCAGCTGTCCACACGTTACCTGTGCCTCTTCTTA
Organism: Limanda limanda; assembly: GCF_963576545.1. Taxonomy (NCBI): domain Eukaryota; kingdom Metazoa; phylum Chordata; class Actinopteri; order Pleuronectiformes; family Pleuronectidae; genus Limanda; species Limanda limanda. The sequence continues at coordinate 8,793,109 of NC_083647.1, read as the reverse complement.
TTCAGCACTGCCTCCTCTCAGCCCTGACTGGACGTAGCATTCTTCACAGGAAATCTCCATGATCTCATTACCCAGCTGAGGTGCAACTGATTAGCTCCGATGACCTTTAGTTTGTTTACCGTCACTGGAGAGCAGCACTGGAGAGGCTTGTGTGTCATCTCCTCCAGGCTCTGAAGCAGCCCGGATAGACTGCATCTCTTTACAGCGTGATTCTGCACATCGACCCACATCAGGCAAATTACGTTTATTTTACATGATTGTACTCTTGGCTGTTTTGATGGATCAGAAAGAGCAATGAAGTGTCAGGGAGTCTCGAGCCAAACTGTCTCACACTGTTAGTGTTACTGAGCTCTCTGGAGGCCCACCACACCCTACTCCTCTCTCGGATTATAGGCAGATGTACGGAGCAGCGGAGACAAGCGGGAGGGACGGTCCGCTGAGAGTGCAGGAGGTGACTTGGATGGCTTTATCGACTGTGAGTAATGGGTCCTCTCCAGTGTCCACAGGAAAACTCCCTCACAGCGGATCAACCCCACCTTCAATCCCTCCATCCTTCTCTCCAGCTCCCCCGTTCCCTGAGTCCCTGATCTCTAAACACTGGCTCCTCAGCAACAGTTCCACTGAAGATAGGATTTCAGCAGTGAATCTATCTATCTATCTATCTATCTATCTATCTATCTATCTATCTATCTATCTATCTATCTATCTATCTATCTATCTATCTATCTATCTATCTATCTATCTATCTATCTATCTATCTATCTATCTATCTATCTATCTATCTATCTATCTATCTATCTATCTATCTATCTATCTATCTATCTATCTATCTATCTATCTATCTATCTATCTATCTATCTATCTATCTATCTATCTATCTATCTATCTATCTATCTATCTATCTATCTATCTATCTATCTATCTATCTATCTATCTATCTATCTATCTATCTATCTATCTATCTATCTATCTATCTATCTATCTATCTATCTATGTGACTTTTCTCCTCCTCTACACAGCTGTCTAGGTCTCAGCTCCCTTCGGGGAGAAGGGAAGTAATTACACAATGCAATGAAAAACCAATAACACTTGGTTATGGCCGTCCACTGGGTTGGATTACGCTGATTGGCTGGTGGGCGTGCTCCAAGGGGGCTAACTCTTTGCGAATTTGTTATTAAATTTTGGCCCACTCTGTGTGCCAGTGGAGAAGAAATACTGTACCATCTGCACTTTTCTGCAGAGCTCCCTCTGTGATCTGGCTCTGATGTGAGGCACAAGCTGCAAATCATTGTCTAAGTGGGAAAAGATGGACTCACATGGGCCATGTTATGTTTTGAAAGCACTAAACAGCTGCAAGGTAGATGCTAAGTGCTCTTTTTTTTTTACTTCACTCATGTAACACGACCTGGAGATGACTAGGAAGTCCATCGTACTGGATGATTTCATCATTTAAAATGTATCTCCAATGTGTTGGGACTGAGGCCCAGTGATCTGAGTTTTCAACAAAGGCCCATAAAACGTGAGGCCTAAACGCGATCCTGAGACCAGCCCTAGAGTGTTCCGGGGTGTCGACACTCCAACCCCCCCCCAGCAGCAGGCCCTGGTGGGAGATGGTGCAGGCCGCTCTGAAAAAAACCCCAAATGAGACTCTGAAACACCCACTGAGGTCGAATCCCCGCCCACTAAGGTCGGGACCCTGACATCTAATTGGCTGAGGGCAACACTGACCCTTGACCCCTCCTCCAGGGGGGCAGGTACCTCCCAGGTAGAACAAAACCCCTGTGCTCCCAGAAATCTGCCTCATTTCCACGCTGCTCAAGTTGTTTTCTGACCTCAAGAGGTCTAACCACACGACTCAGTAACTAAGGAGGCGATTAGACGTTTGTTTAATATCATTTTATTTGAAGTCGTTTAATTTTCTTCTTTTATCTCAGTCAAAGTTTTATCTTGATAGGACCTTTCCTGTTTTAACTTGAAAAACCGAAACAGGAAGTGCCCCGCTGGACAGACTCCGACACTTCCATAGACTTTTCTTTTTTCCAACGATCCACAAACGGCTTCCACAAAGCCGTTCCCTGCAGAAGCGCGACGTTCATCCCGCTGAGGAGTAAGAGACAATTCACTCCGTTCCTGTAAAGCAGCACGATCTCCGCTGTTACAGAAGAAGACGAAGTTTCATTCCGTCACGGAGCACGAGAAAATCCGCTCCTTGTCCGGTCCAGCGGCTGAGCTCCGGAGCTCCGCTCGTGAGAGAGACCACGTGATTCACTGGACCCCGACACATTCGCGCCGAGGCGCAGACACAACGCGAGGGTGGTACAGTAAGAGACTTGATTATCTGGGCAGATACGTAGCATATTGATTTAATATTTGAGTGTATTTGTTTGGGGGACCTCCGTGTCTCATTGTTTAGCCACGACGATTCGGCTACTTCCGGTTCATTTCCGGTTACGGCCTTGTGCCACAGTTTTTAAGCGCCGTGACTAAACGTCTCCGGTTGCACTCGTTCCCGTCTGAAGAACCTTACAGAGATTTTACCGTCAGACTTCAGCACACAACGCCGTTTGAGTGCTGAGCGGTAAAGTAAATGTAACTTGTTTCTGACGGTGTTTTTAAGAGCTTCTTTGAACTCTCCTTGCATGCCTTCTCTTCTCTCTCTCTCTCTCCTTCTAAACCGACCTATACACCCGTTCCGATCTGTATTTAGAATACAGTTCATGTAACAGTTAAATCTATATTTAAAGGGCCTGAAAACATCTGGCCGCCATTTTGAAGCCAAAGCTAAACCAGAACAAAAAATCCTTTGTTCCACCTCCTCCTTTGTGCCTCACACGTGGTCCGGCGGCCATTTGAGATTATTCATCGGTAGACCCGTCCTCAATTCTGGCTCTAAATTCATAACGAACCCGCCATTTTGTTTTGTAGTTTTAAGCCTAACATTGTCGGCCTCCATCTTGGATGTGACGTCACTACGTGACTGCGTCATCGCCACGCCCCCTCCCTTTTCTCTCTCGCTCTCTCACACACACACACACCCACACACACACACACCCACACAGACACTTTGATAGACACAGACAGATGCATACACACTCAGATACACATAGGTGGATACATGTGTCTTCTAAATTGTGATAAATGCTGCTGCTGTTGTGATCTTTGAAATATGGGAGTTTGTTAAGATGATGAATCATTAAATAACACTAACTTTATTTCACACACACACACATAGACACACACACACAGAGAGACACTTTGACACAGACACACACACACATAGAGACAGACATACATAGGTAGACCGCAGGTTTTACATGTATTTTCTGAATTGTGATAAGTGCTGCTGCTGTGTTTATCTTTGAAATGTTGGAGCTTTTTAAAATGAGGAATCATTGAATAACATAACTTTATTTCCCCTTTTTAATAAATACTTTTGTAATTAAAGTATCTGTAGTCTGTGATTATTTGTGCATAAGTGTGTGAATACAGCTGGATTATGATTGCCTGTGCTCGAACTTAGAAGCCTTCACTGTTTATTAAGTAATCGTTAATATTAAAATATTGACATTATTAATTTGACATTTATCATTATGAGACTGATAATTATAGCTTGACATCGTTGGTCCCTGGAAACCAGGGTGGTGCCCCCCTTTCTCAATTATTAATATAGATAGTATTATTCTTAAATTGATAATTTTATTGTTTTTGACTAATTATTTTCATTATTCTTGGTTGATAACCTTATCATTGTTAATTGATAGCTTGTACCTTCTAATTGATAATTCCTATTTTCTCATTAGTGGTTTTATTGTTATTTGATTACTGATCATCTTCAATTAATAATTTAATTATTTTTGATAAATAATTTTTATTTTTAATAATCATATTTCATGATTATTAATAATTAGCCAACGTCAAGTCTACTCCTATTGCACAACAAATGTTAATGTTCATTGTAGTTTTTATGGTGAGGCAAAAAGTTTGGTTCTGGAGGTCAAAGTGTTCAATGGATGCAGCGGCGGCTTTTTACAGTTTTTCTCGGTTGCTTTGGCTCATTTCACAAAACAGAAATGACATTCTCAGAGCACTAAGTGCAATTGGCAAAATAGCCTATATGGTTCAGCACAACTACATGGATCACCTTCAAAAGGTCATGTCTCACCCAAAACAGTTAACTCAAGCTTCAAAACCAAATCATTTTCTAATATAAATAGTCAGTGCCCCCAAAATGAAAAGTTCCTTCTCGATTGCTGTGGCTCATCTCTCGGGGAAAAAAGGATGTTCTCAAAGCTTTAAATACATTTGCCAAAATAACCTAGATGGTTCAGCAAAACTAGCACATCTGCAAAAGGTCATATCTCTCCCAAAACAGACAACTCTTCAGTCAAAACTCTATCCTTTTCTCATACAAATAGTCAGTGCCCCCAAAATGAAAAGTCCCTTTGGCATTGTTTAAACCCTACAGGTCAAAATGTTTAGATGTTTTGTCAGTATGGCAGTGGACCATAGAAGTATCCCTCATGTGCACATTTCAATCTTGGCTTAGTCCTTTGACACTGAATGGTTACAGTAGATGTTTTCTTTCCAGAATACTATGTGTAAACAGAAAAAAGATTAATTCAAGGTTTCACATAAAATACTCTATTGCAGTCATACAGCCATGGAAATTGTTACAGTAATTGCCATACATCGTGGTTACAGTAACAGAAAATGTGTACAGCGCAATATACTGTCGAACAATAAGCACATCAAAACTAAAATTAGGTATAGCATACACTAACAACACATACAGTAAGAAACTAAAGTAAAGCTGGAGTTTCACTAGTTTTCATCCTCACTCTCCTGCTCATCTTCGAGCTCATGTCTGTCTGGCCACAGATTTTCATTAACATCACATCTGATGTTCTCCCTTGCTCTGCAACGGGGGAAGAATCGGCGCGCATGCTGCAACCATCCCTGACACTGCTCTGCTGTGACATCACCACAAGCAGAATCCATTGCCTGGAGAAGGGACCTCTGGTTTTGAGCCCGATGCTCATAGACCCTCCACCTCCATGCAGATAAAAACTCCTCAATAGGATTGAGGAATGGGGAGTAAGGTGATAAGAGCACCATCAGCATTCTTGGATAGGCAGGGAACCACGCCCTGATGAGCGGGCCACGGTGGAAGCTTACATTGTCCCACACAATGAAAAATGTGTGGGAATAGACACTATTACCATTTGTATTTAGTTGTTTACTTTGACTTTAGTTCAATAAATTTGAATACTACAGTTAACTCTACCATCAATAATTCCATAGTTGACTGACCACATAGAGGACACTGTAGAGTGTGGCACATTAGGCTGAACTCGACGACCTGCCTCTGCCATTGTGAGGCCATGGTTGACCACATGGTCCACAAGTGTAGCCCGAATTTCATCTGGCACAAATTGTTGTCTTCGTCCTCCTCTGCCTCTTCCCCCTTCTCCACCACCACACACCCTTGCTCCTCTTCCTCTTCTTCTTCCTCCTCTTCCTCAAGCAGGCAGTTGCCCTTGTTCGTTTCCCTGGCCAGGTGCTTCCATGTTCATAAATTGTACCGGACTTGGTCAAGCTCCAGATATTTGATGGAAGCATTTATACTCCTGGAAAGCACCTGTCAGCTAACTAAACTTACTGTGTGATTGATGATCGGTTGTGTGAAACTCCCCCTTGATTAGTAAAGTTCTAGTTGCACCTGAAAATTAAGCCGATGATCCAAGAGATTCATATTACAGTATATACCATGATGTTTTTCATGGTATTGTGTGCCTGAAAGATTTTGACAGTGGAGTGAACTATTGTGCAGGTGATGATGTAAACAAGGAAATTATGCCAACATGTTCTGCAGAGAACAACCACTTGACTGAGAAGCAACATTCAGTTTAGACCAGCAAGATATATTCAGTTGGTAATTGGGCTAACTGAAGGCAATTGTACCTAACCGTTTGCAAGGTGTCCTAAATCATATGAACATTGTGCTTGTCATGTGCAAGGCTGTGCTAATACAATTGCAATTTGATTGAAGGAATGAGATATTCCAATCTGTTGTGAACAAGTGCCGACTGGTTTGGAGGTTTGCACGTGTTGTTCATTTCTGTTTCGTGAAATGAGCCAAACCAATTGAGAAAAACTGTAATACGCCCCCCCTCCTCAGACCAAAAAAAGCCTGTATAAAACTTTAAACATAATTTAATTATATAACAATATTTTACTCATACAATGCTCCTGGTAGACCGTAAGCACCTGTGAGAATTCAATATAAGTTGTTTTCAAATTGTATTCGGATAATTCTGTCTAAATAAAAGTGGACGTGAATGAGGGTCATGAAAGTTATGGCAAGCGTGGGACCTGAGACTGCTTTTTAATTTGTTGTTGCAGATTTTTCACACAGTCTCTTTTATTTAGAGCCAATAGGTTTCGATTCAGTTTTTTTTTATGTAATGTAATCAGGTGAGTACTTTACAAAAACCTTCCAACAAGAAAAAAAACAGGAGCTGGAAGATTCTGATCTACGGATTCAGCAACAAGTGATGAGGACGAGCTTACAGAGGTACAGTGGACAACAACTGGGGTGCGACAGATAAAGCTTCTCTCTGAATTGTGTTTTATGATGTCTTTGTTGAGTCTTAATTCTAAGTTGGAGTTCCATACGAGGTAGCATGTGTTCCACTGCAGACCTGCAGAGCACGTTTACAATGATAATTTGGAACAAAAATGTTGCCATAATTTTGGGATTTTGCCAAACATTCACTCTTGTTGTTCTTTTATAGAGAATCAATTGGCTACTATGCCATAATTCATCCGATTACAACTGATACAAACATGATGTTTGCATAAAGGTACATCATTTGATGTTTGCTATCGTTAACCTTTGTGTAACTTTGCATAACAAACATGAACTAAACATGTTATTCGCATCTAAAACAACTGATACCAGACAGACAGGAGCCTGATATGTCAGCACTCGTTAAGTCAATATACGTTAACCCCTGAGGCGTCACAGAGAATGATTGATGAGTCCAACTTCAAACTGTTTATTGGTTCCACCTGCTCCTCGACTTCTCTGTGTGTTCCTGCCTCAGGACAAGTTGTTCAGGTGACGTACTGCAGGTCATGTAACCTTGTGGTTACACACTAACAGGATTTTGTCTCCTCCAGGATTTTGTCTCCTCCAGGACATGAAACTAAAACCTGTCAGACTCAATTTGTTTTGCATGTTGATGCATGGGGATACTTTCTTTCAACAAAATCAAAAACACTGATCATCAATCATTCTAACACAACAAAAAGTGAACCTCATGAACTATTTTCAGTTAGGCTGTAATTGCACTTTATGTTAAACTGGAACTGAACACATACGCAAAATATGCTACTGCCTTATCTATCCAGCAGCAGAGTTGTATGGTGGAACATGCAGAAGTGGAACAAACATTCTCTACTCAAGTAAATGAAGATTCAACCTCTGTAAGTGTAAAAGGACAAGCTCTGAAAGGTACTCAAAGTTTACTGACTGTATCTTTGCAAAACAGACTCAAACACTTGTGTCACATTTATATAGTTCGAAGATAATTTAACTTAAATAACTCAACACTTTACTAAAAACTGGTTATGATTTGTGAGCATGACAAATCACCCAACGAGCAATGAGTACTATGTAATTAGTTTAGAATTTTAATTGAAATAAGGCCGCACGGATAGGGAATGTTAAGTGGCTTGGTTATCAGCTAATTCTTTTCTTTCTTTAATGTTCTTACTCCTAACGTATGCCTTCAATTTATATGCACCGATAGATATTCTAGACTAGGAATTGTCTTTTCTGTGTTATTTTCCCATCCATTGAAGTTGAAATGTGTCTTGAAGTTGGGAAGATGACGCGCAAAGATGCACAATAGAGAAACTGATATGCCAATAATTAAGACATCAGTAACAAACATCTTTTGAAAATGTTAGGAGTAGAAAGTATAGATATTTGTGTTAAAATGTAAGGAATAAAAGGAAGAGCACTTAAGTAAAGAACAATACCTGAATAATCTACTTACCTGTACTCCATCTCTTTCCATATATGGGAACATGTTAACAGAGCCAAATTCCTTAAGACAATAAACACAAGTCCTACAATCAACAGTGTGTTCAGTACTTTTTTCATGTAAATAAGAACAAACTTTTTTAACTTGTGTGCATGTGGTACAGAGACAGCTGTCTGTGTCTGGGAAACTGTAAGAAAGCGACACTTTTTTCTCTGGCTTTAGTGCGAGAGAGGCCAGGCGATTTAATCCTTAAGTGCATAGAATTAATTTGGTGTTCCTTGACTCCCTGGCTCAGAGTGTAGGGCCATATGGCACAGCTGGCCACTGGAAGACACAGCTTCAGGCCAGACGTGAAGCAGAGTGGAGAACAAGATGACCACTGCAACACCACTGCAAGAATCTGAACAAGACTACACACAAACTACTACGTCTTCACAGGAAAACAGCATTTTCAAACTAAAATGATCTTTGTCCATGAGTGTTTTGGCTCTGTATCAGTTTTAATCCCTCTTCATACTAAAACGCCTGAAAATGCATATCAGGTGACCACTCACTGACACTGGGCATGTGCACGCCGGTGTTAGGAATTGCTTGAATAGCAGCTCTACGCATGTAAGCAGTTGTATCATTGTAAAATCCAGAATTTAACTGTACAACAGCTGTTAACAAAGACAACAGTGCAACTTGTAACTGATGATCTATGTTGTGTTAAACACTGGTAGCCGAGGCTAATGCTGGTGGTTTTTTTCTGGAAAGAGATCATGTGATAATCAGTGAAGGCGACGTTGGGACCAAAAAAAAGACCCCAAAAAAAGACCCAATGAGTGACCATGTCTGTTTCTGCCCGTCAAGTCTAAAATGTTGCCCTGGAGTTTTTAAACTTAAACGAGACCAGCAGGGTTTCCAAACTCATACGAGTTGTATCCATAGCAGATTTGATGTATTTTCAAACAAAAACATAGTGGTGTGGATATAACAACAGTCTAAATTAATAGCCTGAAAATCAGGAGTGACACCTTGTTCTGTCAGAAATGTACCGGCATCTTCTCTCGACATTTTTTGTGACACTCATCAATTCCACTACTTCACTTGTGTCCAACTTATTTCAGTTGTCTCCGTTCTCATATCACAGAATATACGACAATCCCGAGTTTTGATGCAGTCCAGCCTCTGTTGACCACGCTGTGACTCACACTAGTGACAGATGACACCTGACCTCAGGGCTGGAGGGAAATGCTGGTGACATTCTGGTGTCCCTGCTGCTCCACTCTGGGCAAAACAGTGGACGCCTTATCCTGAAACTGCAGAAAACTCAGCTGTCAAAGCATTTTGACCAACACTTTCCAGCATTATTGGGTTTTGTTTAGCAGCAATAGGCTGATTTTGGATTCTATCATACCTACTGATTCCAGAAACATCTGTCTGTATGTCAAGAACCGTTCATCTGTGTATAGCCCAGGAAAATGCAGTGTTGAATTTGGTCTGATTTGGACCTGCAATACGTTCAATATTTATAAACAGGGGACCAGCGCTTTGTATCAGCAGTGTGCAGGTCAGTGATCGACCAGTCTTGGGGAGTTGAATCTTCTTCTTTGTCCTCAGAGAAACTACAGTAGCCTTCAGCAACTGGGTAAAACCGTAGCTCAAAATAGCCACCAGATAATTTTGATAATCTGTACATTTTTATTTTTATCTTCATTGCAGATAAACCAGTTAGGATGAACGCAAAGTTTTCCAACTTCACTCTACCACAGACTGTTCTGCACACAACGTCTAGCTCACAAACAATTAAAAGTGACAGTATATTGTAGAGCTGTTTCAGGACGACTCACTGATTACAAGGAATCATTCTGAAGAAGCATCAATCTCAAAATTATAACATACATGTATTATATACGATACGTAGAGGGGAGTTAAAACCGAGCATTTCATCTGTTTGCTAGTGTAGAACAGACACTGCACAGTTTCAATGGTTGTTCATTTGATCACCACTCTCCAATGCATCACAACCTACTGAAGACTCCTCCAGTTGGAATGAGTATTATATATAGAGAGACGTTTTGTTCTGGGATATCGAGAAGAGGTGCTACAGAGACACACGTCAGAGCGTCGCTACACAACACGACCCTCCCACCCTCCTCCTGTGGTTGCTCCTGGCAACATTATTTCCTGTGAATGTGAGGAGAGTGAGAGATGGTGCCGGCTGTCTGTGACTATGATGGAGCGAACAGGCTACACGCCCAGATACAATGCAATTATCCGCAGCATCATCTCGTCCCGCGAGGAGGCGTGAGGATGGTAAATGGAGAGTGCTATAGTTGTATCTGATGTCATGCATCGATCAGGTGGATAACGCCGGCTGCTTAAAGACACTGTCAGGTTTGCCCATGAATGGAAAGTTGAGATATGAGACGCCGTGCCATTGCATTTATCAGTCTATACATATGTCTCTCTTGGGTCGTTTAATAACACTGAACAATTTGATGCATTTTCCTCCGCTGTCTTCAGGATCAGCGAAGCCCCTCTTTGCTCTTATGTAGAACATAAATTATCTCATTAACTCATCTTTTGTTACGAATGAGATTTCCTCCCTCTATCTGAACCTCGTTCAATCACTTTCTCTCTCTTCATCCCATTCTCCTCTGCAAGCAATCTAAAGCGCTCCTCTGGGACGCCGGCTCTGCTGTAATTCAGGAGTAGATTTACAGGAGATATGGTATCTGAAGGCAGCAGGCCTGACAGAGAGAGACGGCACTGGAGAGACAATGAGAGGGAGAGAATGAAAGAGAAAAGAAAGACAAAGAAGCAGTGATTAGTGTCTGCGGAACTCCTGGTATGGTAAAGGAGAAGTGGATCAGATAAAGACGAGAGGGAGAGATGGACACAAAGGGGAAAGACACAGACATCAATAGCTTCAGACAGACAGTCTTTGTTATTGGCCCACAGGGACAAAGTTACACCAGAGCCGCTCAGTTCATCCCAGTCTTAAAGACTCTCTGTTAATCAGACGACAGCATACAGTTTCTCCTGGAGGGGATTCCAGACGTCCCGGCCCCGGCAGCGAGCGCATCACAAGGTCTGCATTGTCATAAAAAGACCCAAACATCATATGACATTAATTGATATCACAGACCAACATCAAAATTTGACATGCCCTAAAATAAACAGATTTCTATCTTTTCTTTCTTAATCTAAGAAGAGCTTCTTTATTGACCCATTATACAAACAAATTAACCGGGTTGAAAAAAGAACCTCCTTGGGGGACAACATGATCATGTATATATATAGTTTTACTGAGTTTATTTTGTTCCAACTCTGCACTAATAAGAGCCAATTTCACAAACTCACTTCAGTACTGTATTAACAATAAAGGTTCCGTGTGAAGGACCCTGTGGCCCCTAATGGTGAAGCGGAAGATTGAAAACAATTGGATATTTGTCACTGCACTCCTCCCCTTCCCGAGTGTTAAGAATCAGAGAAAAAATTTGAGGACACATTTGAGTAAAAAAACAGTAGCTTTCAGGTGATGTTCAAACACGAAAGACCGTCTTTGGATCCAGTGTTTGGTTTGTCCACTCTGGGCTGCTGTAGAAATACAGTGATACAAGATGGCTGACTTCATGGAAGAGGACCTGCTCACAATGTGGATATAAAGGGCTCATTCTAAGATAGCGAAAACATGGAAGTAATTCACTAATGCAAACATAATGAATATAAATAAATGAATGAATATCATATTCAGGTTCTGCTGAAAGTTGCCATTAAATCTTACAAACTGGACGTTTAAGCGATAGTTCACCCAAAAAATTAAAAGTCATCCATTATCTACTCACCACTATGCCGATGGAAGGGTAGGTGAAGTGTTTGGGTTCACAAAACACTTTCGGAGACAGTATTGCAGCCAAATCCAATACAATTGAAGTAACCAGTGATACATTTTTCAAACGTAAAAAAAGACACAAAAAAACATAAAAGCCTCCATACTGCTCCTGTGGTGTCAAAATGGAATCATTTGAACCGTGATTTTAGCCTAAATGTTCGCTGTTTTCCTCTTCCTAGTTACTGCTGCAGTAACTGCAGCTATTGCGATTTCTCCCACTCAAACCCCCCCCCCCCCCCCCCCCCTCCATTGGCTTAGTGGTGAGTAGATAATGCATTTTCATTTTTGGGGGAGCATCCCTTTAAGCAGTGTGGAGAATTTTTCATCCAATTGAACACTTAGTTCATATACAGTTCATTTCTCACTCCTACTGCTGCTGTGTTCCACACTAACGAGCTGCCAATGTCCATAAAGAACTGTATGCGCCAAATAGCACCACGTGTAATATATATATAGAACTGCATGCATCAGAGTTGATCTTTGGACAATGGATCATCCTTAAACATGTCATCAGGAGGTCACCTCCCTTTGCTAGAACCACAAAAAAGATCTAAATCTAAGAAAAAATTGTGCCAGATAAAAACGATAAAGATAAAGATGGTAATAAGCAATGATGAGACTGAAGAAGCTGAACAAATTGATGAAAATTGATGTGCAGGGAAGCCACGTTTTACCTCGGCTTATTTATTTGTGCTGCTGAGCGAAATATAACATTCCATATACACAGAAATCGACTTAAGGATGGAGTTAAACTAGATGGAAATTCAGTCTAATTATACGGCTCCAGTTATGAATGACATGACCATTAAACCGGCGAGATGCACCCGCTGAGTTTGCTCAGGTGCAGTAGTTTTTGTCGGCAGACTCCCACCGCTCCACCTACAGCCTCATCACACAACCATGAACCCCCCCCCTGCCTGGCTCAAAGCGGCTCACCCTGCTGGCCCTGCTCCACCACCACCATCATCCCTGTGTGTCTCAGACAGCCGGCGAGGCAGGAACAGTCGGAGAATAGGCTCTTCTGGCCACATCCCAGCGCACTGCAGCACGGCTCGGCTCCAAGATCTTCGTCATCCCTGGGGGGGTAAGAAGCAAGAATGTTGAAGTGGACACGAGTAGCAAAAACACCAGTGGCTTGTCTTTGCTGTGGTCATCAAACATTAGACAACATGTGAGGCGGAGCTGGGCGTAGAAAACTGACTCATATTTCCACACAACTTGATAAACAACTTTGATCCACTGCAGTGTCTGTTTGATATTGATATGCACAGCAACACATTCAACCAGCATCTGAACTGGATCACTACTTAAACATTTCAAATCTTTACATCAAAATTCTTGATATCAGTAATACATTCTTGATATCACAATACTGTCCAAACGTCACCAGAACGTGATAACACACTCTCTGCCCCAACAGGCGGCAGCCTCTCCCCTCCACTCTCTTTGGTCTACAGAGCGAGCCAGACTATGATGACGAGGGGGACGAGGCCTCCACCAGAGTGCAGGGGGTGTGGGGGTGGTGGGCATCACTGGTCCATGGTGGAGAGAAAAGAGTCGGAGGGAGCTAGACTCAATGATACCTCTTTTACACCAAAACCAGCAGGGATAAACAAGTTTTTTAAACGCGGTTAATCCGCTAAAAAAAGACGACTGACTCCTTTCATATTGACAGTAGAGAAGTTTCTCTTTCTGTTTTTTCTACCGGTGCGTCACCTTTCGACGTCACAAATGCGAGGTGCTCTCGCCCGCTGCTGTCTTGCCAAATTAGCGCATTAGCCAGGTGTCACTTCTCCATCGCTGTCCAATCGGAGCTGGAGCCGATAAAAACCTAAATCTACAGCAGAACCAATTGACCCGGGAGTGAATGCTGCTTGTATCCAGTATCCAGATGTTAGTGGTTGTTGACCAGTGGGAAAGGGTCTTCAGAGAAGGATTTGTGAACCGTTTGAATGCAAGAATACATTTGCATCGACTGAATTCATTGCGTTAGGCTGCTGAGCTCCAAATTGAGGTCTGACGTCTGTAATGAGTAAATTAAGTATAGTTATAGTTATATGACAGTGGAGTAAACAACCCATGTAGCAAACGTTTCTGCAAACCTTATTCTCAAGTGGTTACTATGTGCATTTCAGTGTCTCCTCTCTGTGTTGGATGACGTCAGGATCCACTGGGTTGTCGCCTCGTCCATCTCACAGTCTGCGTTGCTGTTAGTTTTAAACCCTGCTCTTTCTTTTATATTGTGAACAGGCGATTTAAAAAAACCCGCTGTGATAGCTTCTAGACTTTCTGGCTGTCTGGCTCGTTCTACTTGGAGCCGGATGTAAGGCAGCTTCCAAAAACTGGGCTTTTGGGAGATTACCAACTCTGAACCAGTTCTCTCTGGTTACTGGAATGGGATTAACTGCTGCTGCTGCTGCTGTGTGTATATATATATACATGTACGGGTGTGTGTGTGTGTGTGTGTGTGTGTGTGTATGTGTGTGTGTGTGTGTGCATCCATGCACCTATATGCATGTGTAAAAAAATAAGAGAAAGTGTTACAAAAAGAGAGGGACACAGAGAGAGCAAGAATGTGTGTTTGTGCTTTCCCAGCATCCCTTGTTGTCTGGCCTGATAAACGTGGCTTAGCCCAGAATCGCCTGTTTAATCTTGCCGCCATTTTGTCGTCTGGTGGCGTGTACGGCTCTCCACCGGTCTCTCTCTCATGGAAGTCGTATAGCAGCAGGCTTAAATTCCCCCCCCAGAATGGTTACCATAGCAACACAGACAGAGGTTTATCAGTGGCTGCCTGGTGGTGGCTGATGCACGGCGATGTGGCACGTCGTGGATTTTGGGATGCAGGGGGGTGGGGGGGGGGGGGTGGATGGAGGAGGGAGGTGGGCCGAGGTAAGGGAGGGAGGGCCGGCAGTGTCAGCCACACCTTGACGAGGAGGACGGTGAACGGAGCGTGATCCAAGATTCAAGTTGTAAATTCAAAGAACACTTTCTGAAATTTAGCAGCACAACAGTCTGCGTGTGTGTGTGTGTGTGTGTGTGCGTGTGTGTGTGTGTGTGTGTGTGTCTGCTCTTTAAGAGACTCACATCCCGTCTCCCATCTGAGGTGAGATTTCTCAAATTACTTTCTCCCTCCACCTTGAATGGATTATGTTTTCTCTCTTTCTTTTCTCTCTCTCCTCCGCCTCTGCAGCTAAGTTGTAATTTTAAAAAAGCGTTTGGTGTAAATACTTCTATTGTTGGAGGTGTAATCAAACATTCATGAGGCAGAGGGATCTAGGGAGAAGCCGAGGAGAATCTAGGTCACGGATGCGCTGGCGAGTGTCTGAGATGGCTGCTGCGCTGACTACGCCGCTCTCTATTTTTTTAATCTCTCTTTCACTCTATATTCTTCTCTTTTTCTTCCCAGCCCTCTCTTCTTTCCTCCAGTCTCCTCACTCTCTCCTCTCCTGTCCCCTCTTCTCTTCCTCTCATGTCGCTCTCGTCATCTCCCTCTCACCCTCGTCAGTTCCCCCCTCCTCTACTCTCATTTGTATTCCTCTACTCCCCGTCTCCTCTCATCTTCTGCCCTCTCATCTCTCCATACTCTCCTCTCCCTCTGCATCTTCCACTCTCTCCTGTATCTCGTCTTGTTCACTCCTATTTGGCAAATCTGTTCATACCTTCCTCCCTGTGCAGTCTCAGGAAATCCAAAAAACATATCTGCATCCACGTCTAACCGCAGAGTAACACCTGCACACAGCTGAGCCAGTAGCTCATAGTAATGGCCCTCTTGACCATTATCAGTCAAGGAGAAGGTCATGTTGTCGATGCTTTTACAACCATCTCCAAGCTCACTGTGACGCACCGAGCAACACATTAGCAGCGGCCGACCTTGTGAGTGTGTCCACGGTGTCTGCGAGGGCGAGACAGATGCGGCTGGAGGAGCTTCAAGATGAGAGAGAGCGATTCTCCAAATGGAGCGAACCGGCTCTTTGTCTGTCTGTCTCACAGGATGATTACTGGGCAAACAGTGTCGTTGCTATAGCAAAGTCTGATAGAGATCCAAAGGGAGACGTTAGGCTCTTTTCCAGTTAAGAAAACATTGACACATTTTGTATAACACAACTGATCAAATCAGCCTTGGAAACAACTTAAGCCACTGACTATGTTCAGACACCAATATTCCAACTTTTGACCTTATTCTGGATAAGATATTATTCCATTAAGATGTTAGATGAGTTGCTTATGGAATATTCCATTTATATCCCTGTTTGCATGGCAGGGGCCACCAGGGTCCAAAAAAATCTGAGAATACAACAAAAAAGTTGTACATTTGAGGTTATTAGTCATGTTAGAAGGGGAATATTAGATGATCAGTCTGTCACCTTTGTTAAAATAAGGAGTATGGAGCATCTTGTTACGTTATATTTTTATGTAGATTTTACAAATA
This sequence comes from Limanda limanda, assembly GCF_963576545.1. Taxonomy (NCBI): domain Eukaryota; kingdom Metazoa; phylum Chordata; class Actinopteri; order Pleuronectiformes; family Pleuronectidae; genus Limanda; species Limanda limanda. The sequence continues at coordinate 8,776,749 of NC_083647.1, read as the reverse complement.
ATAAAATACTGACTACTGAAAAGATTGCAGTGCAAAAAACTGAAGAAAGAACCAAACATTATCTGTGTGATATTCAAATGGGTTTTGTAGTTTTCTCAAGAAACAGGGAGATTGGTACTAGATTTTTAGTTTAGTTCTTGCTTTACTCTCCCTATATTGTGACCGTTTCTCTCCAAAAATTACATTATTCTCTAAATCTCAGAATATTTCTATATGGCCATAATACCCCATTGCATCTCAGAACATAGAGCTACGACTACTTTACACTTGATCACAGGATAAGTGTCGTCTAGCAGTTGGTAGCTGCCACATGTGAAAACTCCGACAGGACGTTATAATGATAAAGACATAAACGTGTCTACATTACGTGACTAAGGTCGGCATAGTCTGAATGATAGCCGATGCATTTCAGTCAATGTGATATGTTTCTTTTGCTCTTCATATGGATTGTTTAACTGAAGGTAACCAACGCCTGCTCAAACCTAACTGGTCAAGCGAAATGGAAAGTGAAAGGCTTACGGCCTCAAAATCTTTCCCTTTCAACTACAGATTCTGCACATTCACATGTAGAATCTATTTATAGAGATTACAGTGTTGTACTTGGGATGCAATGCTCGCACATTAGCTCAGTATCTGGTGATGAACTTATAGAAGTAAGTGGAGAAGCAGCTCTTTAAAGGTTGTAAATTGGATCCTCAAACCTACTTTAAGTCAATGAAAAAAGTTCTTCTTTTAGTGTAATTTCCCTTCCACAAGTCTTGAAAGCCTTTTTAAAACCTGCATGTCTGACTGCTTGTGTTTGCTGATACACTGATGAGTGGCACAATGTTGTCATAATCAACAGGAATGTTTCCCCTCTGAGCGCATGTAGATTTAAATTCTGCTCTGTCCATGTTCCATCTGATCAGGAAGCTAAATCCCTGGATCTGTCCATCATCTGCTCCGCTCCTCCCGTCCTCCCTCACCCACCCGCCCCCCCGCCTCACCCTCTGAGGTATTAGAGGGTCGGAGTCCACCGGCCACTCCAAAAACCCAACGCACCCGCTGGCATTGAACCCTCTCCGGCTAATCCATTTGTATATTTTTCAATTACATATTGGGGGCTGGGGGAGCAAGTGGACAGTAAGCTCTCGCCCTCTGCCTGGAAAACGCTGTCCCCTTGTGACCTAAATATCAAGCTAAAGAAGAGGGAGAGGAGGTGGGGGAGGGATGTTAGAGGGGGGTTAAAACAAAACATGTACACACACACACACACACACACACAAAAATTAGGTCACATATTTCCCAGTTCCATGCCACAAAATTGGATTGTGCTGAGCAGAAATAATCACGGTAAAGTTTGAATCTGACAGGCACATCGCCGAATAGCAGTTCTTCTCGGTCATCTGGGGCGAGCCAACTGGCTGAAGTGATGACTCAGTTTTCTGCGGTGAGTGTCGGCGGTGTCACACGCTCCGTCCTGGCTCAACCGTAACCCCAGACAGCAGAAAATCAGAGGGACGCAGGCAGCCCACATTCTCCGACTTCAACATGAGGGGATGTGCGCTGGTACGAAAAACGGGTTTGGACATAAAAATGAATGGCACGTAGCCCATAGTAAAAAAAAAAAACATGACATAATACATGGTTGAGATGTCCCGGGCATTAAAACCGGCTGAGCCACATAAAAGAATATGACCAGTAGCTGCCACATCAGTATTTATCTCAGTTATTTTCAAATCTCTCGACTCCATTATTAATTTCTCATTTTAATCTCACCCGTCCTCCTCCTCTCGCTGGATGTTTTAAGTCTGGCTTTCTGTCTGGCTTCCACTCCTCTTTCCCCTTCTCCTCCTCCTTTCTGTCCCCCTTCATTATTCACAGCTTTCGGTGGGGAAACTGCTTTCAGGCTCGGCAGACCTCGAGCCGATCTTCTCACCCCGCACCACCTCTCCCTCCTTTCTTTCCATCTCCATCCTTCTCTCCCCTCGACACCCCTGCTCTCTCTAGCAGAACCAGATGAAGAGGCTCATCAATAAAATGAGGAGGCTCACACACACACACACACACACACACACACACAGACACACACACACACACACACCTCCAGATCCAACATAAACTCTGACACACAAGATTTAGACGCTGATGTCTTTCTTCTCTTATTCAACACTTTTTCAGACTTAATACATTTCTTTCCTTCTCTTCTTGCCAGACCTATATCCAGCACCACTGTTTATCCTCTTTCCTTCATCATCCCTTCCTCTTCTTCATTCCTCTGTAAAAAAGACTTGTGAATAAGTGACCGCTTTGCTTTTTCCATAGCTGTTTTCAGATATGCAATGAACTCTGAAATATCTCTGGACATTCTTTAAATAAAAACTCTGAGTAATGTCCGAATGAGCCCATGTGAGAACAAGGCAGGAGATCCTAAACTGAAAAATATAAGTACCATCCATAAATATCAGGATGAAAAAGAGGAGCCATACATGTAGAAGACACTGACACAGTGTTGTTCATGTGTGAAACTTCTTAGGAGTTTGTGTCTGAAAACGGCACATGCCTTCCTCCTCCTCCTCCTCCTCCTCCTCCTCCTCCTCCTCCCTCTTATCACTGATCTATCCATCAACTAGTCCTGGAGGCTGGACTTTTAATAAATCTCCCATCACATCAGGCAGAGCAGCATCTGTGGAGCGGATAAGCGAGAGGGGGTGTAAGGGGTGGAATACAGAGAAGAGCAGGATGACAGTGCAATTAAGTTCTCTTCCTCTTTGGCTTCTTCTCATGTTTACCTTGATTCTGTGACATCCCTTTGCAGTGTACCTGTAACCTCTTTGTTTGATTCCAATGAGCTCGTGGTCATGTGCAAAACAACTCCTCTCTTTTGAGGAGGCGAGTGATGACGCAAAGAAAACGATTGTGGAGGAGGTGAGACCTTGAACGTGCCTGTGAAGAAGCAACAGTTTTTTTCTTTTCCTGTGAGTGTAAAAGTCTGACAAATAAAAGAGGACAAGAGAGAACAAAGGTTCCATACATGCAGGTGTGTTTACGGACATCAACTCCACACATGTATGCTGCATGTTGAATGTGTGTTTTCATGTTTGCATTCCTCTCAACGCTGGAATGTATGTTTGACTGCTGGCATGTAATCGCATGTCGCAGCATTTACACAAAGCTGACTCCGAGGCAGAGTCAGCTCCTGCTTCCTGTGTCTCATCCAGCCAACCCGAAATCAGATGAGTGTTTACCCCCACATGCATCAGTGCCTCCGTATCAAGTTCGCTCCACCAAGCAGGCAAAAGTTTCTCATGTTTGGCATTATTTCAAAGTGCTCCTTTAGAAATGACTCATGCATCAGTAATTGGTTGTCCTCAGAGCGCGGCTCCACGGCAGCAGACACGGTGCGACCGTCAGTCGTAAATGAGAAAATAAAAATAAAACCTAAACGTGCTGCAGGCTTTTGAAATACAAAGCAGTGATGCTAAATCCAAAGGATACAATTTGTCCACCAATCACAGCAGCTGTGGGTGACACTCATCATGACAGTTGTACACCAGAGGCCGGCCAATAAGAATGTTTGAGAGCCGATGCCAATAAAAACTGGTGATGATTCCCGTTGTTATCGAACATTTTGTTCAAAGAAATGTCATAGAGACTTCATAGAAACACAATACTGCTTCTCAAACTAGGTCTTTTGTTGTTGTTTTCATTGACAGACATCACTTTTCCGCAATGGTTATTCTATAAAATAAAGGTTTTCATACTTTGACATATAAGCAATAAACATTGAGACTGATAAATCTGTCACAGGCTCATATCAGCTGACTTTTATTGGCCAGCTGAAAATTTCTACTGTATATTAAATCTCTATTAAACCAAAAGCTACCAGTTTTTCATGAAGCCTTCTTTATGACTGAGCACACTGTATCCCATTGCTGCAATTAAGATGAATAAAGCACTTATGATGCTTTATATAATCAACGATATATATTTGGTTTTTGTTTGGTTGAAAATATAACAGTTGAGTTAACAGGTCGTAAAAAATTAAGAATCTTTAACGGATGACATACTCACCTCATGTAATATTTATCATAACCTTCTGCAGATACTGTGTAAATATCAGCTAATCAATTAATAATAATTATATTTCTCAATGGTTCTTAAAAAAATGTGATGACTAATGAAACAGCTAATGTATAATAAGTAATGAATTATATATTTACAACCTGGCAAATCAAATGTTGCTGTTAATGACCTATTTCACGATGTAAAGCATTCACAAGTGTTACCATTAATAGATTAAATGTAACTTACAGAGCCTTTATAAACTATGACTTTTTAAATAAGTGGCACCAGATATGCAGGAGCTGCATCAGGGAGAATCCATCAACATGACTCCATCCATACTGAATATTTAATAAGGCAGCCTGCTAGAGACAGAGCATCCTTGTAGGAACTGTTCATTCTCGACGTGGTGTCCACAGGGAACAGGTGGGTTAGGGCTCTGCCTCTCAGGTGGTGTCAGGGTGGGGTGTGGGGTTCAGGCACCGGACGGCTGCTTCTAATTAGGCTGTGTCAGTGACAAGTGTATCCACAGCCTTGCCACGTGGTGCTGGGCTTAACTGAGCGAGTAATGGGCGCCCAGAGAGAGCAGCGTGACCTCCACAGCCCCTCCCCTCTGGCTATGTGGCCAATTAGATGAACACCGGGTAATGCAGCGCCGCCTTTGTTTATCTCGGTGTGAAATAGATAGAGAGCTTGACACTCACATGAGTGTATGTTTGTGTGTGTGTGTGTGTGCGTGTAGTTCGTTGTGTGTAGATCTTTGTCGAGACCTTGCCACCTGCTCCGGAAACACTTTCAGGGCAGCATATGTCAAATGATGACAATAGCACTTCTTATAGACCACTGGCTCTGCGGCTGGTACACGGGACCACCCTGAGGTCTATACTGTCGGAGTGTGTGAGCCAGCTTTGTCAGCTAAATCAAATTTGTCACGCTCCATCCTCTATTAGACCAGGCTATTGCAATAAAATCAGAATACCTCCCACTTCGGCCATTTTGGAAACACCATTGCTTGCATTGCACTGAAAATAAGTTGCATATGCTGAGAGAGTTGCTCATAGGTGGGAGACGAGTGGAACGTAGAGCACATTCACACACACATGCACACACACACATGCACCCCTCGCCAGATAAGTAGCTAAGCAGGGTGCTTAGCAGGGCCAACAGCAGGGGAAGGGAAAACAAACACAGGGGCCACCAGTAAATCACCTCCATCCGCCGCAGCTCACAGGGGATTGGATGGCACTGGGAGGCCCTGTGAGAAACAGAAAGCAGGGAGGAGGACTCACAGGACCAGGGCGGTGATGGGGGGGGGGGGGGGGGGGGGCTCCCGGCAATAAAGCTGAGGAAACATATTGTCAGGCCACATCCCAACGATCAAGTCTAGAGCCAAGCGGCCACACTACTTTTGGAGCCGCTAAAACTGAGAAGTTTGGAAATTCTACCAGCCTTGTTTAAGTCTGGACGGACAGAAATCAAGATTTTCGGAAACAATGACATAGACAATTCACAAAGTCAATTTTTGGTCACAGAGCTGGTTCATCAGGCTCCTAGCTTGTGACCCCCTTCTGGAATAAAACAACCAGCATTCGCCTCGACTACCAGTTCCTAATGCAACAGAGATAATCAGTTACAAGCGTGGCTGAACCTGTTGTTTTTGCAGCTCTTGTACATTTAAATTCTGCATTTTACAATGAAACAACTTTTTACATGTGTAGGAGACAAGCTATTAGTTTGGTTTACACAAGCACACACATGCCCAGTGTATATGAGGAGTCACGTGATGCGTTTTCAGGCGTGTTGGTATTGACAGAGAATAAAACTGATATGGGGCCAAATCGCTCGTGTGGACAGAGGTAATTTTAGTTTGAAAACTACTCAAAAATAGTATAATGGATGAAGCCTCAGTTGGTGATGTTGCTTGGAGATCAGGAGGCAGCAGACCATGACTCAGACAATACACAAACGCCTCTCCTGGCTGATTTTGTTCTCCTGAGCAGGAGAAAGGGACACGAAGAGGGCAGGATGGGTGGAGAGGAGAGAAAGATGAGGGCATGGTCACAGCTGCAACAAATATCATATCATGTCCCTCCCTTTCACGCCCCCGACTTTCCCCTTCATGCTCCTCCAGTCCCATCTTCCGGAGTGACAGGAAGTGGGGCCTTTGCCCTTTGCCCTGTCTGGAATGTTTTCTGTCCCAGCGGCGGCAGAGGCAGAGCTCCCTGCCCCTTACGGTCAGGTCATCCCATCTCATGCACATCCATGGGCTGTGCAGAGAGCCTCGTTCTAAATCTGCGAGATATTCACATGATTTACCCTCTGTGTCATCCCACGAAGTGCGAATGGTTGTCAGAAAGATGATGCCTCTGATGTGCTGTGACAGGTAGCCTGGGAGGTACAGATCGGAGCCTATCTGTCCCCGTGGCTCGCTGCCAGCCACCGAGTGACGTATGGCACCGTGGTGTTGGCTGAGCTGCCTTAGGTAATGACTGTGAATGGGCTCTATCTATGGGCCATTACTCTATGGACTCAGCTGAGGTAGCAGGGTAATGCTGACTAATGGAGATGAACTTTTGGACTGATGAATCGTAGACGTAGACGAGGCTGTGTAATGGCCACTGTCCCTGTTTCCTCGCGCCTATTTGTTCTTTTTCCAAAGCAATGAGCATTAGAAGGGAGAATGAGTTGGCATTGAGCTGTAGATAACTTGTTGTTGAAGGGAAGGGGAGTGTTTATTCATGTTGGCTATTAAACAGTGGATCTATTATAGAGTGTACAGACCTGACAGCAAATTCATTTAAAGATGTATTCACTCTGTTGGAGCGGTGATATTGGATTTCCTACAGTAAGCTCTTTGTAAATGAGATGAGGTTCAATACTGCACATATCTTCAGTTATGTAACTTGACAATATTCTTGATTGCCAGTATTTCCTAGGCTTCAGACTGTGATGTTAAAAAAGGAATTTCCTTCTTATACCTCGTACAGTAACATATCATGTCAGTGTTATTGATGTGACCCCTCCGTTTATCCCTCGCCCAGCTCGAGGGTCCACTTCTGGCATGAGGCCCTCAGGCACTTTTCGGGATGGCTCGGTTTCCTCTCATCACCTATTAGATCCAGATGAGACCCGAGCCTTCGCTGCCGCCGCCTCCCCCTGACCACAGCCCTGTCTCAACTGTTCACAATTCAAAGCAGATGGCGGCTAACGCAGGCCAAAGCTGGAGCTGCCGCTTGCCAGGACAAGACAGGGGCCATGTTTGCTAACTCACAAATTCTCTTCCATTAAAGGGAGCGTGATTGAACGTCAGCAGCTGTTAAGCCGAGCTGGAGCTCGTATGCTGGAATAATAGTTTGATTTAAAAACATGGATCTTAAAGGCTGCTTTTCTTCTCGCATACAACAAAAGCTGTCAGTCATGATCGTATCGGCAGCGTGGCTGGGGCATGATCTCATAAAAGTCTGAGGGTAATATGAAACACAAGATTTAGGAGACACCTCCTATATGCTCGCCTATTGAACGCATCGTGTTGAAGCTGTGCGATACGGTCACACACACTCGTAAAAACCTTCTTTATGTGTGTTTGCTCTGAAGCTAAACTGTGTTTGACACACCCAGTGTCAGAAGTGTATACAGATAATCTCAGGCCAGAAATCCAAGAAATTAATTAACTTTTCATAGGGTGGAGAAATGTACGATTAACGCCCACTGTGGAGCAATAAAACTGTGCAGCGAAAATCATTCTAATAAGGTTATTCCGTTTGTGTTAGCAGCTCGTTAAGGCAGGGTGAAGCATGTTTGTTTAACAGATTTTACTGAGTGAAAAGGTTTTGAGTTAGATTATATCCTACATCATATTTGTATGGGTAATTCTGGTACCTAATTGTTTAGTTGTAGTCCTCATATTTTGATGAAAATATGATACAAGTCAAACTTTATAATTGTATTGCTGCTTGTTTAAACGCATTGTAGTCTTCATAAAGTCAAGCTCATTATTATATTGATTTATTTTTTAACAGTTGATGACCATCAGGGTTGTATTTACAGTATATGGATTATGACCCCTTGTAATTGCTTCATGTTTCCATTTGGCTCATTTAAAAGATTTTTAACGCATTACTGAACCGTGCATATATAATAAGAATGATCAACTCATAAATGTGTGCACTAAACTTAAAATACATCTTGACAATCTAAACTTTGTTAAATCCAACATAACAATTTTTTCAGTGTAGTTGCCAAAAATATTGGTCTGGCAATGATAAATTCAAAGCCTATGTTCATTTTGCACTTGTTGCACTTGTTGTACCCTTTAATAGAAAATCCTCATAAAAAGTGATGTTTAAGTTACACCCACTAGTATAGCTCACGACTTCACAATGAGATGAACAGTGGTGTGGGGTAGACATGAGGCAAGTTCCTGATAACATTAAAACACCGATATCAAACCAAACCCATAATGACATTCCAGGCCTCTATACCTATCATGGTGTCCACACACTGCTCCCCTTCCCCTTCATTTCTTGGGGGGGCCGATGTCAGCCGGGGTGCTGACATGCTGGGGGTCTCTGTCCCCTCTGTAATCTCTGTTTACGTTGCTGTCTGTCCCGGACATTCAGCACCTAATCGGGTTCGCCCCTGTGCCAGTCCCCATCGTATCATTCCTCTCTGACCTTTAGGGGCTAGAGGACCTTTGACCTTGTCTTTCCACATTTTCATTCACACACATACACTACTGGGCCTCCACCTAAAAGAAAAAAAGCTTGGTATGTGCGTCCAGGACGCAGCTGCACTCTCGCTAAGGGAGGATAGAATAGAGTGGAGAACAGAGAGCTGTGTGGTAGGAGTGATTTGCTGCTTGTCTGGTTTTAACAGGGATCCTCATATTTGATTTATTATGTTGTCATCTCTCTGTCGATCTGTCTGTCTCTTTTCTCGTTCTCGTTCTCTTCCTCCCTTCCCTCCTCTTGTTTCCCACTTTCCACTTCTACACCAATCTTCCCTACAGCCGTTTCCAATTAAGATAAGGCCCAAAAAATAGAGGCCATCCAAAGCTTTTACTCCGGCAGAGAGGGGGAGCGGTGTGGCATGTTATGTGATAAATGACTGAGGATTAATAGGAAGGAACAACTTAATATTAATGAGGCCAATAAAAATATAGAATATCACATGTTTCCACACGGACCTCCTGAGCTCAATCTATGGGAAACTGCAGTTTTGATTCATTTATCGTTTTCAAATCACTTGGGGAAAATTTTCTTTGGAAAAGTCTCATATCAAATCACTTTGACCTTTATATAACCTGAGGATTGAAAGTCCACATGTGTGTATGTCTGTATTTTAGAGCTGTCTGTTTTTTTTTCCTACTGATTAACGCTGATAAATAATAAAGAAAAGTATTATATTTTCATTTTGCCATGATTAATACGCACCTAATTAATTACAGTTAATTACGCTTTGTACCAAATTACTTCAATATTTCAAAGTCACATAATCAGAGGAGGAACACCATTGTTTGCTCTCAACCTTGTGTTAACTAATAGTGTTGACAGTGTAAGCCCCAGGACACAAGACGACACGCGTGTGCTATTTACCTTTAATATTTGCTGCACCTTATCAGCACAGAGTGTTCCCTTGATGGAGGAATCCTCAGGCGGGAGACGAGGACATTTATTCAGTGGACAGTGGACTCCCTCAACCTCCCTGTAAAGAGACAGCGGTATTCATTGGACTGTCTACAGACCCATTTATAGGCACCTAATTAATTACAGTTAATTATGCTTTGAACCAAATTACTTTTCTAATCATTTTCCAAAGTTGTTGATTAGATCGGAGTCCAGAACGGGTCCATTTTTGAAAACCCGCACCCTCCTGCACCTTCCGATCTCTGGTCAAGACCTGACCCGTTATCCATCATTTTCAGAGTCAAATCCAGACCCGCCTGGACCCATCACACACACACACAGTTAAACGCGCACACAACATCCCCACTCACATCAAATGGGTTGGGTCCTCCTGTTTTGGTGAATTCGTTGTATTCTTGGAAATATATCTGTGACCTGTATCGCTGTGCTCCTGCAGCTGTCAATGTTTTTCCGAAGCGACAACATACCTATCAATCACTGTCAAAAGCTAATACTTGTTGCCACTTTATACATGCGGCAAATCCACTGCTTACGCCTCTGGCTATTTTAGTCTTCATGAGATTCATTTAGCTGTACCGGCTAGTTCACTGTCAGTAGAGAGAGTTATTTGAGCGGAAGTGAAAGGGTCAAAGGTGGCGTCATAAGCTTTCACAATAAAACAAATCCTTGAGGCTGAATGTAAGCTGATTTAGATATTAAAAATACTGCACAATCAATTGAATTCCTGTTTCCTCCAGAAAAATAATATACTTTAGTTCTCACCCGTGCTGGAACCCTTGAATTTTTTGAAATACAAATGTTACCAGTTGCACAACATTTTTGTAGGTTATGTGTAGCCACCCCTAGAGCAGGACTCTGTTTCAGGTAAATCTATAGAACTTCACCTCTCTTCACTTTAAATTCTTCACATATAGAAGAAATTCCCAGCTGTCCACTGGGTAATTAGCTGCCGTCAATCAGAAACAAATGACACACGGGTGGTGACAACAAATTGAGTGAAGGTGCACTTCCAGGAACTGGCCCTCACTGATGTGTTCAGACAGATCTTTTTTCTGTTCTTTGTGTACTTTTCTGTCAAGAGTCCTGACATGTCTGAGTAGTTCCAAATTTAGAAAAACTCAGGGGGGGTATATGGTGCAATGCAGTTTGGGTGTGAATGTACCACATTTAATTTTCTCCTCTGTTCAGACCTATAATCACCATTTTTTGAGAATGCCTTTAAAAAAGCAAATGTTGATTCATGCACCACTTTCTCTCTGTTGAAGTGCCATTAATCTCAGTCCACTGTGATGCCACCAAACATCATCCTCCAAATGTGCTTTTCTCTTTAGCCCCCAGCGCGTTTGGCTGCTGGGGAACAAATTTTGCAGCTGCTTCTTCCACGCAATGAATTGGAAAATATTTTAATGAAACAGTGAAAGCCACAGGTTCATTTTCAGGGAATGTTAACAGATGTTTTTGTTTAAAACCGCACTGGAATTCGAGCCAATTTCTTTTTCTATACTCTGTACAAGATGTTTGCACAATCCATTACTTAACTGTCAAGAAATTCCTCTTTCATTTTCTTCTAATTTCTCCGCAGTGAAAACATGATTTTACTGTTTTCATCTCATCAGAGTACCTATCACAGTATTGGACATAATGTAGTGAAAGTAGATTTTAAGACAGGCACTCTGAAGAAGGTCCACAAAATTTGATCTGGATCTGGAGAGTTTGCTCTTCACACAGGAACAACCCAGCTGGAGATTCTCTGCCCGAACAGGAATCTCACTCAGGCAGGAGGTAATATATACATTTCATTGTGTTTTTTGTTCACAGCATATCAACACCAGCGAAGGCCGTTTTCGCCAAAAGCTCTCTTGACATCTTCATCGGCATCACCTACGTATGAGGCACCTCTTCTTCATTCTGACATATTTGTATCGTGTCACGTGTTAGAAACATCTCTCGCTCACAGTGAATCGTGAGCAGGATCTCCGACAATGATTTTTTTATTTTTCACATCGGCTCATTCAGAGATTATCCAGAGCTTATACTAGGGTGTTGGCAGGAGAAACTCTTATCCGTTGTTCAGTGCATGTCTGAAAGAGGCTTCAAAGTCACATAATCAGAGGAGGAACACCGTTGTTTGCTCTCAACCTTGTGATAACTAATAGTGTTGACAGTGTAAGCCCCAGGCAACAAGACGACACGCGTGTGCTATTTACCTTTAATATTTGCTGCACCGCATCAGCACAGAGTGTTTCTTTGATGACCTCTCAAACCGGAGGAATCCTCAGGCGGGCGGCGAGGACATTTATTCAGCGGACAGTGGTCTCCCTCAACCTCCCTGTAAAGAGACAGCGGTATTCATTGGACTGTCTACAGACCCATTCATTCCATTACACCACACAGACAGAGCCCAGTCACTATCTACTGTACAACAGGCCGCTACAAAGCAGACGCTTCAAGGGGGCACAGCCAGAAAGAGGTCAGACGTATCTTAGCTGCTCGTATGCGCGTAAGCACGCTTTGATGCACGTGTGTTATATTAGACTGCAGCGAGACTATAATTAGTCTCTCTGAAGAGCATTTTAGCTTCTGGGTGAGCGTGTGGGCGAGCGTGCACCGATGCGCGTCTGCAGTGGATTGATTGTGCTCTATAAGCCGACAGTGAGGTAATGGATGATGCCGCTGAGCGCTGGAGGAACCCCCTGACCTCTGCCGGCTTGACTGACTGAGCAGGGAGAGGATCAGAGAGCCGAGGGTGAGCTTAACACACCACACTGCAACCCCGAGACAGAAATGAGCCCATCAGAGCTCGGAGAAACAAGAGCCACCGATTTAACGCAATTGTTCTCTGATCGCAACGCTCAGATGGTTTTAAAGACTGACACACGGTAGACGCCATGGCTGCGTGATCACATCTGGCTCCAACTGCGACGCTATCTCCACATCTCACAGGGATGTCTTTACACTCAGCAGCTCTAACAGACCTGTTAGCAGCCGCACACACCACAAGGTTCAACGACGGGGGCAAATCCAAAGCCCCAAAAATGTGACATGTTGAAAGTAGGAAAATGTTGATTCATTGCACATCTGCTGCAAATCAGAAGAATTCTTTCGCTCGATGTTCCAGTTTTTATTAACGCATACATAGAATGTTTTCACTCCTCCAGGGACCCATTGACAATACAGATTTTTCAAACCACCAAAGCAAACACTCGCCGTTCCCAGTCCCGTTCCACTGGTGCAGCCAATCTTGAAGGAAACGAGAGAACCACATTTGAGTTTTTTGCTGAGCTCAAGATTTTCCTACGTTTCTAAAGAAAGAAACAGCATCTCAGAAGAAGAGGGAAGTGATGACAGTGGACTTGCTCCAGAGTAAACTTTCTTCACTTGAGTCAGCTGCCGCAGTTCGAGTGGATTTCCTCAAGTGTCGTCCGTTTAGACTGCCCGTGGTTTGCCCCTGGTGACTGGAAGTGACGGGAGGAAGGTTAGAGCAGCACACGTTTCCTCTGTTACTCTACAGATGGTTATAATGTCCGGTTACTCAATCAAGCACATCAGAGTGATTTATTTTAAGTTCCCTATTCTTGTAAAACTGTAGTATTTCTGTTGAAGTGCATGATACACAGAACATTGCCAGGAAGTGACTAAATTTATCACTTTAATTGGGGACAGAAATTTGAATTCAATATCCAAAACTTAAGCTCAAATCCGGTGAATTACGGAAAATTTACTGAAAATATTATGTACATAACAGGAGATCATCTGTGACGGACCGGTTCACAACAACAGGAATATGTCCAGAATATTCACATGTTTTTGTTTTCATCACATTGACATTGGCGTCCGCTCTGATCGCCAAAAGCTCTCGAATCTTGTTGTCTCTCCAAGTTGACATTTTTATTGTTGGCTATGTGTGGTTCCTCTTTTTCATCCCGAAATATTTGTATGCTCTTAGTTTTTTTCGCTTTTGCATTTGTTGCGTGATCGAAACAGCCCCTTGCATGCTGTGAATTCATCGGACATTTTTCTGCTGTATTCTCTCGTGGGCTCGAACATTGTACCAGGGGCTGGCCACAAAAGTTCCAGAAAATCTCTGGAGTAAATGGCTCAGACATTTGCATTCTCTCATATAGCCACTATGGAAGATTTCTGGAAAATGTCCAGACTTCAGTGAAAGCTGCAGCTCATCTTTCCAAAGAGGCTGAAATAATACACAATGTGTTACATGATGGTAGAAACAACTTCTAGTCTCTGAGAGTGGCTTAAGAGCCAGCACTGAGTTTAAAGATCTAACACCACAAAGACAACACACAAGTTTAAGGGGGGGAAAGCCAATATGTTGTTTATTGTGTTAGTGTTGTCATTAATCTTCATATCCATGGGAAGCAGAGGGCTGGACATTGATATAACACTCTCCTTCTATATCATTTTAACTACTCCGTGCACTTTATGTACTCAGTCTGGTAGTTGAACATAGGTTAGAAGTTTGTCAGGGATGTGATTGGGCCTCCTGAAACTGTTCACTGCTATACACCTGTGTTGTACATATCTTCAAGGTAAAATGTATTTACATTCAGTGGATGACTCTCTGGGATTACAGGACTAAATAAGAAATGGAAACCAAGGTAGGACAAAACAATAACTTTGTGAAAATACTTTTTACAGTCAGGCGGGGGGCCAAATGTGTGTTTCTGCTGATGTATAACAGACTGAATGGAGTGCTGAAGGGAGCAGGTTTTATCTCCCTCATGCTCTTCACTCTTCTCTGTGACACTGAGCAGTCACTGCTGTGTTTACAGGAACCGAGCAGCTCAGAGGCAGCAGAGATGAACATACACACACACATGCCCATGCACATGAATGAACGCACGCATGCTCACACACACACACACACTTGAACCACTTACAGATGTACAGCCGGAATAAGACCGGCAATGTTTGGGAATGCAGCTTTATACTTTTCTCACTTACAATGCTAAATTGTTGAGCTGACATTTAGCTAAATGTACCCACACACACACACACAAACACAAACACAAACACAAACACACACACATACACACACACACACACACACTCACACAGACACACACACACACAGGACACTGCATTGACTTGTCCATTCATTGTGAAAAGCCTAGCTAAAACCTTATCTCCTAACCCAAACTTTGCTGTGTTTGTGTGTTTGTTTGTTTGTGCACAAACACACACATAATCTTACATACATCCAGAGCCTTCACACACACCACTTGTGAGATTTACTCATGTGAGGGAGCATTACAAACAAACTCTCTGTTTATGTTCTTATAACAAGTGTAAGGTCAAGCGAGGATATTCCAGTCTGACTAAAACGTCTGCTTTGCATAACTGCTTCATTACATAATAACAAGATGTGGAGATTTGCTTACAAACACATCATAATCCTGGTTGATGGCTGCTTAAATCCATGCTTCAATTTTAGTCTTACATAATAACTTCCATTGTATAATTGTCACTCTTAGATAAATGTATTTGAACAGTGAATATAAGAAGGACTGTTTTGTCAGGAAAGATGATTAATTGGCATCACAGGAAACTGGATCGCTGACGGCACAGAGCTGTTACATTTCACAACATGCTTTCCAAAACAACAGATGGACAGCTATATAGGGAGCTCAGCTTATGATCAATACAATTTGAAATGTGGTGCACACATTTATGGTGCTCAGGCTGAACTGTAATACAATTGGTGATCCCTTTGCTTATCTACTGCCACCATCAGGTAAAACTTTAGCTTTGTCAAGTACTCAGGTGTATGGTAAAAATACAGGAATATATTCACATTATCTGAGGCTGTAGTTTTCTTTTAGTGCTAATAACCTTCGCTAAGGAGAAGTGTGGTTGTTGGTTTAATTGATTGTTGACGCCACAAACTACTAAACCAGGCCCAATCCCATCACCATGTTTTCCACTAAACTTGTGGCCTGGGCCGAGACAGAACCCATTAAATGTTGGTTTGGATCTGGAGTAAGGGGCTTATCCAGGAATTGGAAATGTGCTTTGGATAATCCGTTTTGTTTAACTCTGTTTTTATGACAAATATGTAATTTGAGTTAGGACCAGGTTTTTTTCTTTAATATGCTTGAATTAGTAGTTTGTAAATTGCAGCTTAGATGATGGAGTGGTGAAGATTAGCTGCACATTAGTGTTGTTAGTTTGTGGTTGGTAGCGTGCCCACATCTACAGTGTATTTTTGCTAATGACAATGATTAATTTCCCAATGGAAATCATGTTAATCAAAGTCAAAGAACTTCTATTGAGTAAAAGCATTGACCAATAGATTGAACATAGGAGGAATAAGTGTCAAAATAAAGTTTCTGTTTTAATCCACACCAACTCAGCTCAGTAAACAGAAACATCTGTCTTGCACTTGACTTCAAGTCCCTGCAGTGTGTGAAGAGAAAACATCCTCTGAGTTGATCATTGATGAGCAACCGATGTGCTTTTTACGCAATATGTTTATCCAAAGCTCTTTTCATCATCAGCTTACACGACTATTGAGAGCACCATTGCATGTATACGAGATTTACTGCTGGTGCTGGACACTTTTGTAATAGATATTTGGACAAGAGGGCAGACAGTGTGTGACTCGGCTCTTTCCCCAGATGAACCTCTGATGCGCCTAGTGCTAAAAAAAAAAAAGATGATGTGGAATCATAAAGCATTTTACGTAAGAGGGAGATTGTACGGGATTATAACAGTGGCGAATGTACACTGCCGTGCACATAGACACACATTTGTGATACAAAACGGCAACAATGCAACAAGGCCACACGCACACAGATGTGATTTGGGTCAACCAGTTGCAGAGCAAGGTTTTAATTCTGCTAATGACTAAAACCTGTCTGACTCCTCTGTGGCTCGGTTCTGCCAGAGGACACACTCATCAGTAGGCCGATACTTTCTGCTGCTGCTGTGGCCTCGGACGAAAAGAGAGATGAAAGGGAGGAGAGAGTGCCTTGTTTCCGTTCCACCAGCAGAGGAAATAGTGCTTGAGCAGGGGTGTGGGAACGCCAAAGCCAGCAGCGAGGGGCTCAGCAGGGCGCCGAAGGCCTCGTTGGCAGGATGCAAGCAAAGGGGATTGTGGGAAATTACACGGGATTAGAGCGGGCGTCTAATACCCTCATCCGGCGGGACATTTTCATCAAGAAACAGGGCTGTCGGACAGGCACAAAGAGAGGGAGGAAGAGAAAACTCAACCAACCCCTTTTTCTCCAGCTCCCAAGGATTAGACCTTAAGAAAACTTTTCTTTCTTCTTCTTTGTGTCGCTTTTGCAAGCTGGCACTTCTTGTCTGTGCATATAGAAAGTGAGAGGAGACAATAAAAAAGGAGAAGGAGGATGCTGACGGGTGAAAGTCCTGCTGTTTAAACTGTAATTGGGTCTGTGGGCCACCGCAACAATTATGTCTTTCCTCCCCTCCTCTCCTCATCGCTCCACATGGGGTTTGAGACAAGGTACCTCCATGAGACGGTGGAAGTTCCTCGTCTGGACCCTTGAGAAATGAGAGTTAAATCTCGGGCAGTGACCTCAGGGGGCATCTCTTTTTAGAGTGTCACTTCCTTCCTCAACTCAATTTGGCTTTATGAAGGGTAATAAAGGGAAGTGAAAGAGTCGGACCAAGCAGATGATACACAAAGTAAAACCAGACACACTTTATCTGATAAATGGTTCCAATGCATCATCATCTCTTGGCGACATTGGCTAACAAGTAGTGAAAAAAATTTGAAGCACATCAAATACAATTATGACGTAAATTTTTTTAAACTCAAGTACAAGTTGGGTCATCAAACTGCTTGTGACGACCCTTTTTCCACTGGTGAAAAAAAACACTAACATCTGGCTTGTGTCTAGAATGGGAATAGATGCATTGGCATTCACTCCCCGGGCAAATAACTCTGGAGTAGACACAGGTTTTTAATCAGCTCCTACTCACTGATCAGCAGCGATGGAAACATTCAGGTGAACGCGCTTATTTAGTCTTCTATATTTCGGCAGTCTAGACGCTGCACCTTTTCTGGGCCAATGTGATGAAGTGCATTGAACTTTAGAGCATTGGTGCAGAAATAGCAGTGAACATTTGTTTTTTACATCTTTGGAACTACGTGCAACAGTAGTAGACAGAATGGGCGTAAAAAACAACAACATATCCCTGTTTATTTCTGTAACTTTCTGAGACTTACCAGCTGACAAACATGCCCACTACACAGAAGCTGCTTTCGGACATGCACTGAACTTTGCAGTTCCTTCGTAGTTTCTCCGGAGGAGAGGGAGGGATTTTATGCAGTTGTGAACACATTTGTGCAGAAAACCTCCTGATGTGTCGTGAATGTGTGAAAGGGAAACTCTGCAGCCAATTCTCCAGATGTCCTGCTGGTCATGCCTGAAAATGGCTTACACTCAGGTGTGCTGAACTTTGAGAGTACACAGGACTCATCTTTCAAGTTTTGAGGTGAGATTGTCTAAAGTCAAAAACTATCACCATTTGGACAATTATTATGACTTGCTTCTCTGTATGACCTCAGGTTTTTTTTAGTGGCACCTTGAACTGTGAGCACTTAGAAAAGCTATTAATAATTCTTCAGAAAATGACATTTTGTACAAAATAGTTTGCCCTTCATGAGCAGTCACAACACATTTTGCAAAGGGTTTGCAGGCAAATTTCTGCAGATGTTTCTCGAAACATACATGCGATTGCAAATAAAAAGAATAATCCTAACTTTGAAGAGACAGGGTTATTATTTAGAGAACTTGCGCTTCAGAGGCAGATTTGTCACTGGCCACGATTGTCCCTTTGGACATATGTGACCCTAAAAGTGTCCTTTAAGAAAGAGTCATCAATGGTCCTTAGCCACTCATTTAAAATGTACCAGCGTTAACTCCTGAGCTCAACCTCCTTGGCTAAGACGTAAGGAAGTCCATAAAAGTGACAAAAAGAGCGCAATCCCTGCTGCTTTTAAAGACAGGCTGTAAAATCCGATGACTTTACTGCCACTTTACCTAGCCTAATGATACCGAACATTTTAAACACACCGAGGAGAGAAAAACAGCAATCCTCAGCACACATTTCTGGTTAACAGGAAGCCACTGTCTTTATAAGGCAAACTTAAACCTTAATGGCCTCTCTAATATTTGGGTTGCCAAGTGCAGCCTACTCTGGCATGCATTCACCCTGTGACTTGCCTCGGCCTATTCTCTGTGGGCCTCCGTTGAATTCTGTGGGGGAAGCCATTCACTAACCTTGTAGTGGTTTACATGCCCATTAAATCAGGCTTAAATATCGTCTATATAGACATGACTGCTTTGTGTTATTAGTCGTGGAGGGAAAATTGCAAGGTCACTTAGTGTTGTTGTGTGCAATCTGATTAAAAATCCTCAATTTCTGGCCAAATGCAAACTAACAAGACGTTAAACCTTGAGGAGGGAGATTAATAAGGCTTTGTAAAGATATTCAACAAAGCTCCCAATTGTAATCTTTCACACAGGTTTTAAAGAAGATGTGAATTTGAAAGTTATTAGTCTCTACATCTTATAGTTTAGACAGCCTTCTTTAATTTGGTATACATCAGAGGATCAGTTTGGTCTTTGATGCTGCGGGTTTCTAGTGTGAGAATTGCTGTGAATGCCAAAGATACAAAGGACATGTTTGAGATTCACAGCAGAACAAATCAGTGAATCTTACAACTTCAAAGTCCCATTGATATCCAAAACTTTTTTCTTTTGACTGATGCATTCCAATTATGCTTCACCCCTCCTCTTTTTCATTTCATTTTATTCTTTCTCTTTCTCTCTCTGTCTCCCTTTATGCAAAAGTATACCTTCTTGGGATTTCTAGATAAACGTCAGCAGTGGCCAAACTGCGTTTGCCAAAATGGCTACCGTAACAAACTTAAAATCTGGCTGGAAATGTAATGGTCTTTACTTTTTGTGTAAAGAAATGTAACCAATCTATTGTTTCCGTTTTCAAAGCAGGAGGCTGTATAAAATTAGCAGAGCTAGGCTAGGCTGACTAGCTTCCCCTCCCTGAGTGTCACTCCTCATCAGTGGCATGCAGTGACGTATACAAACAGGCGAGCAGAGCTGCAGAATTGAATGTACATTTCTCCCAGGAACAATTTAATGTGACTCAAAGTTGACAACCAGTGTTCAAGAGTATTTGTTGTCATATGTCCAGTAAAAACCGGTGTAGCACCGTACCTTGGAATTCTTACTTTGTGAGGTTAACTTAATGATATAATTAAGCAGTAACACACACACACATCTACACACCTGTATAAATTGTATGCAACATGCATTTTGGCAAGAAACTTACAATTATTTCCAATAGTTCTGTCTCATGAGTTGGTAACAGATGGCACAGAATAAAGAATGTACTGTTAAATTAACTCGATTTTACAATTTACAGCTTAAATTGGTTTCCTTTGAATTTTCATTTGACTGTAGCATTGTGTATTTTTTTATCCACCGTGAAAACAAAGCATTTTGAATTTTCGACACTAATTTGAGGCTTTTCCCCCCATCAATGGCAGCTGAAGGTCAGAGGTAATGGAGTATCAAGAGTCGTACACCCTGACAAAATGATGGAAAAAACACGATTGCCCCAGAGTCTGGTGGTTATAATGTAAACGTATCTCAACAAATAAACTGTCCTGTGTTTCTATGTTTAATTGGAAAAAGGTATGGCTTAATTTTCTTTGTATATATTGTCTGATTCATACATGAAACTGTATTATGATTGAATTGTTTCATTTTAAAACGGAGCTGCCTGTTGAAATATATAAACTCTAGTACTAGTAGCCTTCTGTCTAACAGTATTTAGCTTCATACAGCACAGCCTGTATAAACACTACTTTCAACACCACAGAAAGAATTTTGCAATTGCCAACAAACACAAACTCGAGGTCACATGACTCTGGCTTACACATCCTTCCAAGAATCAGAAACTGTATAGGCAGCAGGACTTTCCAAATTAGAACGCCACTAATGTGGAATAGCCACAAATAAGGGCAGTGTACAGACAGTCAGTGTTCCAACCTAGAGACTGTGGTTCTGCCCTCTGTCTCCTCCTCAGAGCTCGTAGTTCTGATGTCCAGGAGCAGCAGGGTCCTTCTCCTCACTACCCCCCCCCCTCCCCTCTCTGCTCATCCTCTGTCTCGTGGAGGCTGAAAATCCTCCCCACAGTAACAGCAAACGGTTTACACACACTGATGAATAGTTTATACTTGATGATGCATTCCGAGAGTGATAAGTCACAGCTAATTATTCATTTTGAGAAGTGTGGGGTGCAACCACAAGCTTTGTCAGGAAGTGTTTATCACATGTTGTGTGAAGTTAACCTCAACAACCCAAAGTGTGTGTGGGGAGAGGGAAATTAGGTGTCGTGGTTTTGTGTAACTTTCCCCAAAATAAAACATGGTTACTCTATTTTGTTGAAGTATGTCCCTAAGGCCACCTCATACTTCTGGTTGAAACAGTCATTTGTTTGCATACCTCAAACATTAGTGTGTTTAACTGTAGGCCACATGCGGTGTCAGGTGTGAAGCAGCTTTAAAACAAACAGCGTAACTCGAGTATTTCGCTTTGCCAGATTCGCAACGACACCACATCAGCAGTTTTAATCTTGAACGTTCCTCGTTTCTAACACCTTTCATTTGCTCCCCCCTCTCTGAAGCTGGTGGAGTTTCACACACTCAACCCAAAACTATTTCATACATGCAGCTCTGCTCTGCTGCTGCTGAGCAAGTGAATCATATTTGTGCAAAGTCCTACGGACAGGAAGTGGCACACTCAGAAGTGACTTGCAGCCGAGTGGAGTTCGTTGGTGGAGATCACTTGTTGCTGCTTCAACTGGAAACGTTGAATTCTTTTTAAAATGCAATTTTCATTTAAATAAGACAAATGTCATTAACATTAATGCAGAAGAGATAATGGGGTAGTACCAAAAGCAAATGTTGGCACAGTACCTTCACACTGTGAGTCCACTAAATATACAGCTTGTCCAGTGAAAAATCAACAGTGTCACAGCTGGCAGGCTGTTTGTACTGCCCCGGCCACTGTTGAGCTCTAAAAACAATGCTGCAGTGCAGCCGCTGCCCCACAACACATACACGCACACGCACGCACACACACACACCCCACCGGGACACTTGTTTGCATTCCCTGCCGCATGACATCACCGCTCCGGGTCAAAACCCCACGAGCCAATTGGTTGACCACAACAGAATTGCTGATCGGGTCCAAAGATCACAAAGTCGTGCCAAGAGGTGACATCAGCGTGCGGAGCTTAGCTAACGGCCGAGAGATGCCTGGATGACTCTAAAGCAACATCCTATTTACACTTACGCACACACACCAACACACAAAGCAAGGCAGATTTCAGCAAATGAGAAGTGCGATGTGGCCCTTCGCTCCATCCAGCTGATCCGTGCTGCAGAGGATGTGGAGCAGCTGAGTGTGAGTTGTCTCATAAATAAACAATGTGCTGTGCTGGAGCTCCAAGTTTCTTATTGTCTCTCACTTCCACTATTTATGATGAGTTGACAATGAGAGAGTGGTGTGTTTTTAGCCGAAACACATGTCAGCAGTGTGTGTATGTGCTGGCATGCTTTATTCTGTGACTGCTTTCATGTGCGTAGAATAAAACCCTGATGGCTGTGAGAGGGCATGATGAAGCAGGAAGTCGTCTAAAGATAAGACACTGACTTAACCTCACAACTGTTGAGCAATTTTGGACCTAGATTTTCTTTGATCTGATCTGATATGAATTTGATCTGACATCATTAACAGCAGTATAGTTTGTCCACATACACTTATGGACTGTTTTAGTCTTGCGAATATTTTTCTATTTTAATCCTACTTATCACTTTGTTGTTTAAATGTATTATTACTTGTATGTAAGATTCACTGCTTTTACTTTTTATTGGTACAATCTATAAAGTTCAAAGAAACAATTTAAATTGTATCTCTCGGATCTAGTAATAAGTTATAACTATATTCCTATATATATTTTACACCTATATATATATATATATAGCTTGGAGAGAGAAGCCTCTTACAATGTGATTGTACTTGAGTATGATGACAATAAATCTTGAATCTTACAAATCTAGAAATAAAAATCACTAAGTAACTGTTTGTGGCCCAGAATCAACGCTTAAACACAAACTTTACAAAATTCTTCAACAGTCAACAATTGTTTTTCTCAATTTCTAAAAATCTATTTAAACTGTCATACATTTCAAACCGGAGGGCAGTTCAGAGAGTGCACCTCTGCCAACCCTATCTCACCCTGTTAAAGAGAGTAATTAAAAAAAATCATGGACACGTCCCATATTTATTATTTATTAATTGTACTGACATGAGGGTGGCATCATTACCATCATCTCATTCACAGCATCTGAGGCAATCAGATTTTTTTTTCTCAAAATGACAACCTATTTGAATACATTGATTCTCAACAGGGGTGTTCATTGGCTGGTTATCAGTCTTTATGTGGTGGGTGGGGGGAGTACAGTTCATATGTATGTGTGTGTGTGTGCGCGCGTGTGTCTGCATTACCCAGTTGTGGTTAAGCTGAGTGAACAAAGTCAAAATCACCGAGGGAGACGTTATGAGTGAGTCACCTCTTGATGTGCCGCCCTCCTTATGGGTTTTACGCCTCACGAGCCAGTTCCTGGAAGAAAACGCTTTCATCAGCTCTCAGAGGATCTGTTTTCCATTCAGTGCTGTTTGATTTTTCATTAGAAATAGCAAAACTCAGACCCTCACTCCACCCGCCCCCTTTAACATGACATTGATGAATCATTTGTCTTTGAAACAGTGATTAACAAACTTTAACTGAGCGGACTCCTGGAGAGCTTCCCACAAGAACTCAGAGGGGGCACAACGGGGGGCCATGCACGCACACTGCTTTAGAGACGTCCCTGTAGGACCCCACAAAATACTTTGGGGTTTAAACCTCTCTTTTAACTCGAATGGAACAAAGGGCCTGGGTGCCACTCAGCCACTGTTTTACTGACTTCTAACAATGGGCAGCATACTTGTTTGGAGTGCATAATCTACTGTCTGCTCGCCTCTATGAAGCTCACAGATAAATACAAAGAGGATCGGGTTTTTGTTCCATGCTTGAGAATCTTTCCAATTGAAAATCATGACATTGTTGACCCGAGAGTGATGAAATCCATAAGTCCCTCTCACACATGAACCATTCTGCAGTTGAAACGCTTTTTAAAAAAAAGTGGCCTTTTGGGATTTGGGGATTTTAGTAAGCCAGTGTGTGCTTTCTGTCCCTGTCTGTCCCCTCCTCTGATACAACAAGATTAAATTGTCTGTAAACCCCTTGTTATTTTACGGACTTTTTACTCTTAGTCATCGCTGTATATTTACCCAAGTCGCTGCCGCGGTGAGGGCTGGGAAAGTAGGGGACTTTTGTGTCAACCTACAGCTCCAAATGCCACCTTGAAGAGGAATGAGAATCACGCTTCCCCTTTTTGCTTTCGGTTTCTTGTATTTTTGAATGTAGTGGGGGGATAAAACAGTGAGTAAGGGAGGAGTAGGAACCTTTAATCAGAGACTTTACTCATTAGGTGGCGACAGACATTTCGCCCCATATTTCACAAAAGCGACCATTGTTGAGAGCTGAGGGAAGCACAGTGTGTGGTAAGTCAGTGATGGGTGAATGACAGCTTAGGCCTCTGTTAATCACTGCACAATACCGTTAACACATCGGACTGCATACACTTTACAAGAAGGAGTGTGAAAACCCGGTCAGATGATGTAATCATGTTCCATAAACACTTGTGTGCCCATCTTAACACAGTTATTTCATAGCTACACACAATTTTCCCCACCCCCGGACCCTCCCTCAGAGCAGACTGGTTGACATGGTGATAGGTTGGTTGTCAGACACTTGGGGGAGGAGTCTGATCGGTGAATAGGCTTTGACTCAGCTTTTTGACTTTGAACCCGGTGGTGGCTGGAGAGAGGAGTGAAGTTCCTCTCACAGTTTGCAGGCAACGCGCATTAATATAATAGACATCAATATCAACAAGATGGTGACAGCTCTGAAATACAAGATGGTGGTCTTGTGGTAAAGAATGCTTAGGGTTAGTGTGGCTCAAACCTTTGTGGTTGTGAGCAGGGCCGTAGCCAGGATTTGAGGCATCCTGGGGCCATGAAGTCAAATTTCCCCATAAGATATCCACCCAACCCAAACATCAACCGAAATGTATGGCACAAATTACAACCTTTGTATTTATTCAATACACAATTTTTTGTTTTTCATTATTCACAAACTTTATCTATACCGACATAAATTAATAAAACCCAAAGATTTTTGGAAAATTGCATTCATCAGGGGGCCAGAAACATGACTCCATTGGTTAGCAACATCCAAAGTTATAATATGACATGTGTTCAAAACTTGTCTTCAGTGTTATTGCTGGTTTTGATCAACAGTTTTTTCTAGTTTTAAGTACATTTGGTTAAATTAAATGAATATAAATAATGTTTTCCAAGGATGTGGCAACATGATATAATGTGGCAGTTTATGGCGCCGCCTCTAAACATTTGTGTTGTTCACTGTGTTGTTTTAGAAGCGATACAGAGGGTGACAACATTCCACCAGTGACCTCATTTGGACTCAAACCAAAGATGTACTCTTGATATTCTAGCTGTGAGAGGAGGCAGCTACAGTGAGAGGCAGCGTGACAAGAATGCTGAGTCTATAGAGGAAGCACGAGGAGGTTGCAATAGTAAGGCTTGCTTCATAAATCCATCCGTTTTCATCACATCTCTATTTTTTCAATATGCAATAATAACATTTCCAAATCAGCCAAGTGTTTTGGTTTTCAAAAATGCTAATAAAACCAGATGTTTGAAAACATACACTAGAGCGGTCCAGACCCACTTCATCGTAAGTTCATCTTATCCTGTAAAATCACAGGCTTGCATTCTTCTCAAAAATCAATTCAAACAGCTTGCAGAGACATACTGTTGCACTGAGGAACATAATCCATCACTGTAAATGAGACAGTTTGTTGCTCACATTTTTTCTGCCAGCATGACTCCATGAGCAGCATTGATTGCAGTTACAATCCTGTCAACAGCAGTTTCATTCTGCACGTCTCCTGTCTTATCTTGTCACTTTTCAACTGCCAACAGAAGCGCATGTAGGCCTTAATCCAAAATGAAAACTGGTTTTATTAAGTGGGATATTTAATCACTTATTGAGGTCCTGTGATGGATGGCATCTGTTGGTGCGACACTTTATCTTAAACAATAAACCAGACATCCTGGGTCCCAAACAAACTTTCTTGGGTAGTTGGTTGTAGAAATTAAATGATTATTCCTTATTGAAAGTCATCTGAACTTCAGTTTAAATCTTCACTGAAAACTTTTCTGGGGATTTGACATTTATCAAACCTCTCGAGGCGATTCCACAGCCATTACGATATAAATCGGTCTGAGCCCCTGATGTTTTTGACAGCACATACAATAAACTGGAAATAAAGATCTCTGCCTTAATACGATTTACCCGTCATGATATACAGTGTTTTTGAGCTTCACTGTAAAAAATACTTTTTAAAATATATTGCAGTCATCGCTCAAGTCATGTGAGTTATGATTGTTCCCCAGGGAGATTGTATTAAGAGAAAAGTTCTGCTGCTCCGCAGTGGGCAGAGGCAAACGTTCCTGGGCAAACTACTAAATACTTTGAATTATTTACAGTTAGAAGTTACTTATTTCAAAAGTTACTTTACCAATGACGGCATAAAAAAAAGCAATGAGTAAGTCATATATCGGCATTAATTATCTTCATAATGAACACATAGTGTACAATTATCAATATGATGATAAAAGACCTACATGTTTCAATAGTTCTAAATGTGTTGTAGTCTTAACAGGCCTTCAAATCGAGCCCCAGGTCAAAACTACTGCTTTGACAGAGTGAGATGAACAAGTGTTTCTCTGACTTGATGCTCCAGAAGATTATAATTCATATTCTTCTCCAACTCACCAGTTTATTTTTCACCTGACCTCAAGGAGGGAAAGATAACGTCCATGTTTCCAGGAGAATGAGCTCACATTACTCAGGCTGTCAGTCACTGTGTGAGCTAATGCTGATTGATTCACTCAGTGGATTTCAACTTCAGCTATAGTGGCTGCATTACTTGATTTTACAAAGTATTTAGTTACACTACTAGTTACTGCCATTGTGGTTTTGCAGAAAATGTGTTTCTTCCAACTCTGGTAGCAGCTGTTCTAGGATAAGGTTAGCTTTCCTATCAAGGACATCAAGTCAGAGCTGGAAGTATCATATTGGCAGTGAGCCGAGCAGTCGCCATGGGTTTCAATGTGTTGCAGGACTCCTGCTGGCATGAATCTTTATATGACAGGATTGATACACAGTCTCTGGCAGGTGTCCCTGTGCGCTCTTACGACATGCTTCATATCACTGACACTATTATCTAAGCCTCAAGTGACCTGGGGCTACATCGCAGAATCTCAGGATAACGTCAGCAAGTGACAAAGCTAACATGTTGAGCAGGTGCAATGTTTTCCGTGTTCACTGAGCAGCACTCAGACAAAAGTGACCCTGGCTTCAAATCACAGGGGGGCTTTGTTGGTGAGCTTTTGTTTCAGCATGGGCGTCAATCAGAAAAGGCAAATCCAGCAATTACCTGGGAACCCTGAGAACTGCCCCCAGGATCCCTTTGTCTTGGTCACCAGAGACTGGTGCAGACTGTGTTTTGTCTGACATTTAAAAGTCTGGTTTAAGTAACAGTAACTTTTGCCTAATGGAATTAGTTTTAAAGGTATGGACATTAAGTTTTGGATTCATTCAAATGAAGACTTGATTAAGAAAGATAAAAACACGAAACTCTCTATAACTCTAAATCTGATATGTCACCACTAGATAAAAAGTCAGGGGATCACCAGTAGGTCAGTGAGTTCCTGAGGCAGTATGAGTGCCTTTACCACAGTTTTTGTCCAATTGTCCTGAGGATAGTTCATGAAAAAAAAAGTCATACAATAAGAACTTCCCTTATGTTGAGCATTTTGGGGGTTTTCTTCATCTTTTTCGTAACACATAATGAAACTGGCATCAGCAGTTCCTCCTCAGCTGCGCTCTGTTCCTCTGTTTCACTTCAAAAACCTCAGAGGCAACAGTTGCAGCAGAAAATTATTTGTGGTTCTGCACGTGAAAGAGAAAGAGGAGGAAAATCTTTCACTGAAATAGCCAGCTGACAGGTTTCCTCTGTCCGTCTCAGTGCCATCACACACACCTCAGAGGATTAGACTAAGTCTTTTTGTCCTACCTTATACCTGAGACTATAACACAGTTTCAGGCTACATTCATACTAGTCCAAGTATTTTTGGAACATGGCATTTTCAAACTAAAACGATCTCTGTCCATATGAGCGTTTTATGCTCTGTATCAGCTTTAATTCCTACCCATACATCTTAAAATGTGTATCACATGACTACTCACGTAAACTGGGCATGCCAGTTAAAACAGGGAAGCATGCTCATCCAGCTACAGCCACTGTCCCAGCTTTAACTTCACCAATCAATTTTTTCGCAGATTGTTTGAATAAGTTTGTCTGCTAAAAAGGAGAATTTAATTTCAACAGGGCCAGCAACTCTTTCAGTTTATTATACCTGTCTCTTTCTACACTGGTGTCCGAGGCTGATACTGGTTTTTATCTGGAAGGGGTCGTATGAGCCTGATGAATCTGCCAAGGCTGCGTTGTGACAGATTAGAGCAAGTGAGTTTCTACGCAATCGTTCCCAAACATATCTGTTTCTGTCGACTAAAATGCCCCAGAATTTGTATTTAAACATTGCTTTTATGGCTATTGAATAACACATTCATTCAGTGCTTCAGTACTTCTTTGTTTTAGCGGCTCTAAAACTCCACAGTTTTCTGTACGTCATTCGAATCCGAAGCAGAGATGATGTGTTTCTGAAAACAAAACCTAATAGTGTGGATGTAGCATCACTGCTGTGGATGCCGTGAGGCCGCTAACAAGCTCCTTGTCTGTGGGAGAGTGACAGCTTTTTATTTCTAAAGTGGTTATACTGTGAATATTTTATCGTAACACTAGTTGGCGTAGTCAAAACATAGCTGCATGTTTCTGCACCATGCTGCGGTTCAATCTAGGCTGCAATACATTTTCTTTTTTTTTTCATCCAGTGGGCTTTGATATGGAGAAGGCAGCGCAGTGTTTTGACAGCTTTCAGGTTGTGATGGAGAGGGGAAAAAAGAGGGTGAGCGTGGGGGTGGGGTCAAAACGAGAGCGAGATGGGAGAGGAAAGAGAGTGTGGGGGTGAGGGGAGGGTGTGGCCGATAAAGGAATCCTGGGCTGCTCAATGTCACACTAGGGAGGACTGCCGGGAAAATGAAAGGATGAGGGGTTGGGCGGGGGGGGGGGATCAGACAGAGAGGCTTATCAGAGTATTTGTGAAGATAGAGAAGAGCCTGAGCAGCAGCAGGATGGACGAGTCAATCCAAAGACACAAGAGACACGCGCGTATCATACGTAGTGGACCTCCTGCTCTCTTACACACATGCTCACATGATCTGGAGTAACACAGCAGAAAGGCTCGCGGTGTATGGATATTTAATGAAACACTCCCCCCCCCCCCCCCACGCTCATCCTCCACCAAATCTGCTCACTCGCACGGGAGTCCATTGGAGGAGGAAGAGGAAAAGTAGGGCACGTCTGCAGATTTAATGAGGCAGAAGAAAAAAAGCGCTGCATGACAAGCTTATGTTTTCTCCTCCAGCAGAGCTGCTCTCTTCAAAAGACAGACTCCATGCTGGTCTGACACAGAGCCGAGGCATTCAGCATCACTGAGGCTGTCCCGTAGGATTCGTCTCAATTGTGTGTTTTTGTTTTTTTTGGTGGATGCTTAACACTAGGATGGGGGGGGCAGAGAAACGAGTCCCATCCACTGCATGTCACAGCAATCATGTTTGATCGTTTTTACAATGTAATCCCATTGAGTAGGCTTACAGTCCATTAAATCTGAATCCCCCCCCCTTTTCATTTTGTGTATGTATTAGGTCGAGTTGTTGGACGACAATTACTCAGACATCATTAAGTCAAGAATTTATATCATATTTTGGTTTGGCGCTGGCGGGGGGGAGGGGGGTCATTTTATAAATACTTGCACTGTGGTGAATGAGGATGGAATCTAACCACTGCAGTTAACACAAAGAGCAAAGCTGCTCTCAGACATGCACTGAAAGTCTGCACATTTTATGCGAGAAGGCAAATCTCCGAGTCAGTTGATCCGTATATTTTCCAGCCAAGTTTCCAGTAAATTGTCAGTGAGCCCATGTGGAAATAGAGCAGGAAAATGTTGGGGAAAGTCTCACGTTGGCCAGTTGATGATGTTTCCAAAGCTGCTTCCAGAGATGCACTGAACTCCGGAGATCCTCCACATCTTCTCTGGAGGAGGTGTATGTGTGAATGTAAATGAGTGAGAGGTTCTGGACCTTCTGCAGAAGTTCTCCGCCTGACACCCAGTATAATGTCCGCACATAAATATCTTCGGGTGAAAAGAGGAGCCACAAACGTAGAAGACACTGACGAAGATGTCAAAAGAGTTTGTGGTGATAAGATCTGATGCCGGTGCAGAATTAATACGTGAGTTCCTTCCTCTGTCTGCTGCACCACCCCTAGCCTTAATCCTAATTTCCCACTGCATTGGGCATTTGTGAAAGGCAAAAAGTCCAGACCCAATTCTCTGGAGATCCTCCACAGGACATGTTTGAAAACAGCTTATCACACTTCTTTTAAAGAAGTGGCAAAAAGAACACAAATTATCCAAAAAGAGGAGCCATACACATAAATGTAGCGATTAGTGTAGCGGAATTAACATTTCATGTCCTGCCTCCTATACACTCCATCCAGACACCACCCCTCGCCTGAATGTTCTGGACATTTTCCTGTTGTTGTAAATGTGTCCGAACGAGAACATTTCCTGTTCCGTTCTTCAAATGTGACAGGCACACATTTTCAAATCTAAAATGGCTCAGGAGAAGAAGATTTCAGATGATAGTTAGCCGAAGGGCAATGCTGCCTGGGGATCAGTGGTGCTGGAGTATCTACATGGCTCTCCCTGATCCAACCACATTCAGAGCGCTCTATTTTAGTAGAGATGTGCTCAAGCTGATTTCAACCTGGGGGAGAATATGGTTTGCTAAAACAGGGACATAAACTCAGTACTGCACTTTGGCCAAAGAACACACCCACATACATATGGGCACAAATGTTAATACTGCACAACAAGTGCACATACTTAAGAAGCAGTCCGTGCCTTCGCCGGCCAAGGAGAGAAACAAAACACTGGTGGCCATGTATCCAGAAACAGCTGAATATGGGGCTAATTACATCCTGAGGTAGGTCATGTTTTTGACCTTGTTTACTTCTTT
Organism: Limanda limanda; assembly: GCF_963576545.1. NCBI lineage: Eukaryota > Metazoa > Chordata > Actinopteri > Pleuronectiformes > Pleuronectidae > Limanda > Limanda limanda. The sequence goes on along the minus strand of NC_083647.1, from coordinate 8,745,586 downwards.
GCGGAGCAGATTTTACACCAAGTCATTGTATCTTTAATTGAGGGCAGGAGTTGTTTTTTCCGACGAGCTGGCTGTGTTTTACCGAGCAGCGAGTGGAGACATGATGTGGATGTTTGTTCAGTAGGTGTCCGTGAGGCAGAATGAGCAACGAGGAGTGGCTGTCAATCTGCTGTCCACATTCTTACTGCAGGAAACCACAGTGGCATTGTGGTTTGAGGTCAGGGTGACATTTAAAGAGAAAAAAACACACTTTTCCAAAGCAGAAGTGTGGAAAATAAGACACTTCTTTCTTTATAAATGCGATCTCACCATTTCACCCCGTCTGCCTAGAGGCTCATGGATGTTTCACTTCCTCTGGATCTCCAATATCCCTGTTTGATAACTAACGAAAGAAAAACTAACACTCTTAAGTAAAAGTGTCTTTCTCTATCTATATGTCGCAAAAGGTCTCGGCAATGCGTGTGTGTGTGTGTGTTTTCGTTTTTCTTCCCAGGCCTCAGTCGGAAATGAAAAATGCATCTGATCACGTCAACTTTTAAAGCATCAGTCATTCTCCACCCCGGTGAGCCGGAGAAGGAGGAGAGGGGGACGCAGGTAGCGAGGGGGAGGGAGAGAAAGAGAGACGGCTGCTGTTCAGAGTGCACTTGATTGCTGCATGATTACAGCTGCTCCTGGTGGGATGGGTTCTGATTCTGTCTCAGGGAAAAAAACCACACACATCAGTGAGTTCATTAGAGGCCTGCTGAAATCCGATAGCTGGAGACTCGTCGCCATTGAAGCTGGGACACGGTCTCGAAAGCTCACTCACAATGTGCTTGCTCTCAAACACAACCGACGTGTGTACGTGCTTCTGTTTTGATGTGATGTATTCTGTGCCTCGTGGGACTGAACCAGTCGAAACACACTCCAGCTTCTCATGTCTCATGCTTTATATATATTCCTATTCTATGCCATTAAACTGGCTGCTCTCTTTTGACAGTGTTTTCATAATGGCTTTTCTGCTTCACCTCGGGTGGGTATGGATGGATCGAGCCTCTCTAAAGGATGTGTGTGTAAGTGTGTGTGTGTGTGTGTGTGTGTGTGTGTGTGTGTGTGTGTGTGTGGGTTTGTGTGTAAGAGAGAGCCAAGCGGGCCTCAAGGTGGAGGGGGGGGTGGGGCTGGAGTGGATGGAGGTCTGAGGCCCCGTCTATGCCAGCATATCCCCAGGCGTCCCTCTAAAGTTACCCACTGTCTGTGGCGGCGGCTGGCAGGTCTCCCATCACTACACTTATTTAAGGCCGGCTGTAACCAGATCCGCCTGAGTGGACCCACATCGCCACCATACTTTGGTCATAGGGTATGCGGTCAGTCACATACACATAGAAACTCATCCTCCTCGTGTATCCTTTCCACCTCTTGGACCTTTCACCACCTCTAATCCTCTTCCCCACACCACAGCACAGGCCAGTTTATTACAGGTCCAGTGCGGTTAATGAGAGATGTGAAGTGCCAACAAGATAAATCACTTATCACTAGCCCGAGCTGGCACTGTAAATGGATTTGTATTTATATAGCGCTTTTCTAGTCTGATGAAGACCACTCAAAGCGCTTTACAGTACAGTTTCACATTCACCCATTCACACACACATTCATACAGTGCATCTACTTGCAGCACTTTGTTATTCTATGGGGGGCTATTGAGGGTTCAGCATCTTGCCCAAGGACACTTCGGCATGCAGATGGTTCAGACTGGGGATCGAACCGCCGACCTTCAGGTTGGAGGACGACCACTCTACCCCTCAGCCACAGCCGCCAGACTGTGACAACACTGCTAATGCCGGCCTGTGTAGGCGCTGGCTGATTCACTTCGAATTCACTCGCTCAGTCAGAAAGGAAAAGACTCAAGCAGAAGAAGGGGAGTTCTTGTTTCTTTTGTTGGCATATGAGTCGTACTGGGATACTTCAGGTGATTCTCAAAACCACAGGCATCAGCCTCCTTCTAGCATTTAAAATGAGATGGTAGTGTGAAGGTGCCCCTGCTTCTGTGGCTGTGATTAAACAGGGCCACACATCTAGGAAATGGGTACACTGAGTATTACTGTGGATGTATTGATTTTTCTGTCTCTTCTCCTTTCTGCTCGACATCCCCGCCACGAGAAGGAAGCCTTGCCGGAGCCTGGACGAGCCTGTGTACGTGAGGCGCCACTGGAGTCCGGAGCTGTCCAGCTTCTCCAGCCCAGTGGCTACTGGTGAAGACCCCAGAGGTACCAGGCTGTGGGGTCTACGTGGAGGGACACGCTACTGCCACCTCCACCCAACCCTGGTGTGAGCAGTCCGCTACAGAGAGGCTTCTTGGGTTTACAACAATGCCTCCCTGCATGTGTGTGTGTGTGTGTGTGTTTTGTCGTTGTGCTTCTTGAGAGGCCTGCTTTTGACAAGCCTCTTCTTAAGTAGAAGTTGCTTGTCAGCACTCAGTGAGAAGCAGACGACAGACAAGTTAGCACTCAATCAGCACTCCGCCGGCTTATCAGAGGCCCGGCATGGGGCCACAGTCAGGAGTTCTCCTCATGCTGTCACCCTGCCTACATGTCACCAAGGCCACATTTCCACACAGGAGCCATTAGGGCCTGTCACAGAGTGGGTTTTCAGACATGAACTCCGCGAAAATGGGGTCCGGGCTTTCGTCTGAGTTTGCCTTTCACACAGGAAAAACACAGCAGGAGATTCTCCGCTCGCACACAACAAGACAGAAAACTCCGGGGCGTTCAGGTGAGGGGGGGCGCAGCAGGCAGGGCTGGGTGTAGATTATAAATTCCTCTGTGGAGATCGCATGTTCTTGTTTACAGCACATCGACACATTTTGATCCTGAGATATTTGTATTACCATTGTTTTTTTCTTTAGTTCTGCGTCCGAATTGTGTTTAAAACATCATCAACATACTCACTCGCTAACAGGGAATCCTCTGTCTAGATGATATCCATGCTTTCAAATGGACTCTTTCAGGTATAATTCCGGGATTTTTCTTGGGGGCTGGCAGAAGAAACTCTGGGGAATGTCAGGAGATTATCCGGAACTCGGCTGTCTGAAAGCAGCTCTACAGGGTTTATATATACAGGCATCTACCCACCCTGCTAGTCCTCATCACACCCCCACATCCCTCCAGGACCCAGACGACACTGACCTAAATGAATGTACTGGAAAAAAGGCCCAGAGCATCTTGTTGTCATGACAGCGGAATGGTTGTGACAATGTGGTGTGTTCCCTCGCTCCCTGATTTTTCTTACTGCTCGGTCGATAGAGGTGAGTGGTATAAAAGCAGAGAAAGCAGGAAGGAGTGGGCTATGAAGAGGCGTGATGTACTGGTGGATCCGGCGGGAGGGGGTGAAACAAGTGAAGTGACCACCCTATCAGGGAGAACCATTACACTGCAGCGAGCTGAGACATACGGAAAAGAAGACAAGAAAGAGATAAAGTTGGGACGTTAGAGAGAGATGTGAGGCCCAGGAGAACGGAAAGAGATGGTTTTGAGTGAAAGGGAGAAAGATTGATGGTCAGGGGAAAAAGAGAGAGCGAAAAAAAAAAGGAAAGAAGTGGAAAGAGAGAAAAAGCCAGGGGGCTAATGGGCTCGTGGCTAATCAATCCTGAGTGATGGCCCCTTTAGAGTGGGTAAGGCTGACAGATGGAGAGCATCCCTCTGCTTTAGCTCTCCCCTGACTCCCGACTCCTAACTCAACACACCGGAGCACGTCAGCACTCACCTCGCCCTCGCTATCAAGACGCACCCACCCCCCCCCCCAGGTGGACATCGCACACTCAGACACACACACTCCGATACATTTACCATGCGAGAAACAGCCATATCACCGGTCCATACTGTTGTTCCTGATGTAGATGAGTTTGAATGAGTGCAGCATCACTTGTAGATTGATTCTCCATAAGGATTGATTGGACTAAATGAGCGCAGAGATCGATAGCTGTAGATAGGAGGGGTTGAGGATGAATGAGTTACTACGCAGACGACCACATGGTTCTCTCGTACGCTTGTTCTCAGTGAGCAGAAAGAAGCGAGACGGTTCCATTTATACAAGATTACGGTATAAATCAGTGATGTGCCACCACTGCAAGAAAGACACACATTTTCCACATGGTTGTGCAAACCCTCAGCATGTGGACAGAAATGGACACAAGGATAATGGATGGAAAAAGGGGGAAATAGATGCTATTTAAGAAGTTTTAAGATGGTGTGGCTCCTTTTTTTGTTTCAAAACTTAGACTTCAATGATGCTCTATACTAGTTTATAATGTGACCCATGGTGTAGCAGATGCTTACCATCATTGCCTCAGGCGTCATCCATACTAATAAGTGGTATTTTTTAAACTGAAATCGATATGCATCCACATGAGCGTTTTAGCTCCACATTAGTGATAATCCGTGTCCTTCCTAACACACCTGAAAACATATATAATGTGTCCATTCAAGTACACTACACCATGTGCGTGCCGGTGTAGTCATGATGGGGATAGTCTACTCTTTTGCTGGCTGCTTATATACAGAGAATACTACCAACAAGAAACAGCAATGGTGAAAAGTGAATGCAGGGATTTATTTATTTATGACGTTTTGCATTCATCAATGGCAGTTGAGTCATGACTGATAAGAACCCATCAGGAAGTGAATGCGGTTGACAGTTTCATTAGGTGTGTGTTGGAGGCTGCTTTTGAAGACTAATTGTTTCACAGTGGCGCAACTAGGATGTCGATAAATGCATCCTGCCATCCCCTCCTCGAGGCTCCTAGAGGTGGATTCTTCCTAAAAAATAATCATTTTTCAAAGAGCTAATGGAGCTGGTAAGCGGTGAAATGTCCAATGTTTGAGTATCAATCCTCAACAGCTAACATGTAAAAATATTCCAGTTCTGTTCTTAGGTGAAAGCAATAAAGGCGGGACAAGCTAGTGACACCAATCATGGAAAATTCTCTTTAGACCAGACCATCTCATTTCAGTTAGGCCTTCGCGGTGTCCGCTTTTGCCCGTCCATTACAAAGCAGCCACGGAGTCGTCAAGCTGAAATGGGCTCAACAGCTTTCCTAAACTTCTCCATTTAAGTTGCTAAAAAACTCTGAAGTAGTGTGGATGGCAGGTGGTTACTTAGCAGCAGCATTGCGTTTTAAACCAAAGTGTACCAGTGTGGAGGTAGCCACGGTCACCTGTAGAAGCACAGCAGTCCAGAGTTCCAGAGTTCCCAATAAACTATGTAAGGTTTCTGTTTCACCCGCAGCACTGCAGCTATAGCCCCAACTTTAGAGGTTGTTTACGATCTTGTACTGAAACCAAGCCAGAGTCCAAAGCGGGAGCCAAACAAGACAGCACTGTCATAAATTGCACTCTGCTGGCCCTGTTAAAAAAGATTAAAGGGGAGAAAGTGCAATCCAAAGACAGGATGCTGGGAGAGGCGCTGGATTGAGGTCTGCCATCAGCCCCTAAAGGACAGCAGGAGGGAGGGGGGGGCGTTGAGGGTCTCCACTGATAGATATTCACCAGACAGTCACTTTCTGCCCTCACCATCAGCAGGGATGCTGCCACTGGGTCATGCTTGCAAGCACACAAGCCTCTTACACAGCAATATCAACAGCTGCATCACTCCAGTTGCTGCCGTGTGTCCGCCTCTGCATGTCCGTTCATCTGTGCACACATGCATGTGTCGCTCACTAAATCAGAGCTTTAAACAATCCAGTGCGTTGTCTGTTCTGTCCTTTGCCAGTCGTCTCGCTGCGAGCGGCTCTGATTTCCTCGCCCAGCTGTCACGTCAACAGTCACTCGGTCAGTGGGTAAGACGTATAGTCAGGCCCCAACGCAAATTCTCCCCCTAGACCCTACTATGTAGGGCTTAGATCCTCCACTTCCTGAGCCGTGGAAAAGGGTCAAAGCACACGGCACAGATGGCCGAACACGGGCTGAGCTTTTGGAGAATTCCAACTCCGCTCAGGGGTGGAGAGCTTGAAGGTCGAAAAGCCAGAGCGAGGGGAAAAAGAAATGGATCTGGCTGGAAACCTGGGAGGAAAGCGAGCCGAGCCAAGCCGTGTGTTTCCACAACTCGACACACACTGGAACACATCCATTAGGATTAGGCCAGAATCTGCTTTCTGATTTACTCTTTCAAGCTCATTTTCATAACAATCCTAATTTTTCTTGTGCAGTGATGTATGAACACAAGCACACACCCGGTATACTGCGATAAGAATAGCACCTTTGAGAACAGAGGGCTCAAACCCAGTCACATTTTTGGTGCAGTGAGAAAATCATCCGCTTAACTGTGTAATTGTTCTGCTATTATTATCCCAGCTCACCTCAGAGAGGATGACATGCTCAATAATGAAGTCTTTGGTAATTAAGTTTGCTGATTAGAGACCTGATATATAATTAGATTCACAGGGAATAGTCATGAGGATTGTCTCCATTTCAGGGGTAGACATTTTTCAGAGATGAATGATCTGTGAGTGTACCTATCTGTGTTGAGCATGAAACTTGACGAATGTTATCAGTTACTTATTACATATTAAAGTATTTGACTTTATTTGACTACAACAAAAAGTGCTAAGTTTCATTATTTGTCTCACTACCTAATCGATATGAGATTAGCAGGGCTTCTGGGACATTTTTACAAATGTTCCTTTATAGAGAGAAATCGCTCTTCTCAAATAACAAATGATTCTGCCCGGGAGCTCCGAGACGTGAGTGAGACATCAAGGGCTGAAAATCAAATAAGTGAAGTGCCATTTCTTGACAAACACCCCCCCCCCCCTTTTGTCACGCCCTCTCCGCTTGGAGCATCCAGTGAAAGACGATGCCGCGTGGCAGAAGGCGGCGTGGTGAACAGGTGACAACACAAACCCCGTCCCTCCCCAAAACGGCCGGCACAGGCTCAGTTTACCGTAGAAAGTCTCATGGCAGATGGTGTCCAAGGAAGTGAATTAGCTTGACGAAGCCGTGTCCACACACACCAGATGGGGATAAAAGGAGAGACAAAGAAACTGGGGGAGAAAAACAATGACATAATGGCAGCATGGCCAAGGTGGAGAGGGGGCAGCGGGAGCAGGGGGTGTGTCTTTGTTTGGGCTCATTTGTTTGTTTGCCTGTGCGTGTTTGTGTCTTTGTTGGGCCAATGCGAGCCTCGGCCAAGTTCACGGGCCCGAGGACCGCAATTAATCATTATTCATTGACTCATTGATAGCCCAGATCGCATGTGTCACCCTTCTCCTTTTGGTGATAATTTCACACGTGTTGTGCAAAGCAAAGCTGGTCAGACATGCTAAACTGTGTTTTGTTTTCTGGCTGAAAAAGTGACGGCCCCTCAACTGCTCAAAAGACGAGAGTAAGAAAGTGAAGCTTGTTGTCAATACATTTAAATCAGAGATGAATACTTTAACTTGTTTCTAACTGGATGTTTATCCTCTTTTGGTTCTTCTCTCTTCTAGAAACTGTCTTGTCCGGTGAGGTCCTCATGATCCGTGCAAATGAAACGCCTGACACTCGATACTTCCCCGGGTGACAAATTGCTCTTTTCGAAAACAAAAAATGACTTCTGTAATTTGTGCTGTGGTCGCATGTTTTGGTCAAGGTAATCTCACGGTGTCTGTGGTTCAGGAATGGGCTCTGGAATGTGAATTAGGGAGGGGAAAAGGGCAACAGGACTTAAATGCCACACAGATGTGGCCTATCGGTGCAATCTGGCAAGGAAACGAGTTGGAGCACTCTTAGATGCAATACAGTGTTGGGGGGGGTTGTTAAATTTATGTATCGACTGTACTCTTGGCTGTGAGTGGAAATGTCAGAATAAAGTGCTGTAACCTAACTCTGAAAATGTCCTAGGCTATCTTGTTTTTCAGCCTCCCTCTCCGTCCACGCCCCTCCACAGCCCATCTGGCTGTGATTATTGGACGCGGTCTAATCCAGCGCCGTGTCCCTTTGGACACAATGGGGAGGGCCGACTCTCTTGTTGTCTCACCCATCCTTCTCCCATCTTTATCCTTGCTCTCCTCTGTCTTCCTTCTCCCTCACTCAATCTCTTTCTCTCTTTCCCTCTCTCTCCGTTTTGACTCTCGTTCCTCTTTTTTTCACCCTCTGCATCTGTCACTAGCGGAGCGGCAAGCGCCTATGTGGCACGCTGCCAATGCTGACAGCTGGCAGGGGGAGAGGGAGAGAAAAATAAACGGCGGAGGGGAGAGGGCAGAGAGAAAGAGGAGGGTGAGGAGGGGGGGGAGGGTTCAAGGGCGAGGGCGAGAGAGGCGGTCGATAAATATCAGCAGAATCCAAAATTCCAATATCACTTTTATGACTGCTCACAACAACCACAGGAGAAGCAGAGGAAATCGATGAGAGTGTGACAGAAAAACAACAGAAAGGAGTGAGACAACAGTAAGAAAGCCTGCATGAGGAAGCAGGTGGCAGGTCACTTTTGGTCTATTGGAGAGATTACTCCTACTTCCCTTATTCTCACTTTTTTCAGACAGCTTGCTTCCTTTTGCCTCTGGTCATATTGGAAGTGGTTTTTGGATGTTTTTGACTCGTCTGTCCCTTCTCTCTTTCTGTTGTAAGGCAGCCATTTTTCATAAAAGCCTGTCTACGCGGGGGGGAGAGAGCTCCGGAGTGCTCCTCTGTTTTATTTAACCTTTGTTTACAGGATGAAATAAATGTCAGCAGGTCGATTTTGTAGCCAACTGAGGAAATGGGATTATCAAATTAAGCAATAAAGAACCTTCTTTATTGGCAACCATGTAAACTGGCAACACTATTGCTAATATATCTTCATAAAGAGAAAAAATCGTATATTTACAACTGAAAAGGTCTAATTCATGGTTTTGCTGCTACAGCCTTACCTGGAGTTGCACGACCAGTATCTGATCGTAGCTGGTGCTAGCTAATGTTAGAAAACTTTCAGTTCAGTTGAGTTTAGTTAGTTTGTTTTAGTTACTTCATCACTCTTCTTTACTCGTGTTACTGTTATGCTATATTTCAAAAATGTCCTTTGTAAACATATCAAGAATTTATCATTAAAGCAAGACAAGTTAAAACATTAACCAGTTTGTGTATTGTAATTTCAACTTGTGGCCATAGGGGCCACTGTTTCACAGAATTTCAACTGTTTGTTTCGTATTTTTGTTACATTCAGACATAGACTGGATGACATGACAGCTCCTCAAAAATGAAGCTAAGTCATTAGATCGTGGTGGTTGGCTGCAGTATAGGTTGTAACCCCGCCTCCTCTATGTTAGTGGATGGGATGTGGACCAAACTAAAAAGTCAAAATACACATCAAATTCCTTTTTTTCTGTAATTTTAGGTTGTTCTTATCATACTGATGAGTGTTCACGTTTTCATTTTTATGGTAAGTTTGGTTTTAATTAGATGCTATAAAACCAGGGTGAAACATCATGATTGACAGCTAAGCTTGAAACCTGATTGATCAAGAGCTTGATTAGCGGAACTTCGCTCCACACAACGATCACCATTACCAAGAATTTGGCTCAATATGATGTCAAAAGTGTCACATGGCAGAGCCCATATCTGGGATAATTCAGTTAAATTTCTGGAGAGTGGGAGAAAATGAAGAAGTGTTGTTCGTTTATATATATAGATCTAAACATTCCTTAACATCAGACGCAGGTTAGTGAACCTTTTTTCGTCACGGTTGATAATCGCCACTTGGTTCAGGTTGGGGAACAATCAGGGTCATGTTCACAGCAACCAACATAGACTGTGGATAGCAATGGGAATTCAACAGTTGGCTCCCATGTTGAAATCCAATATGTTGTTGACCCATCCATCTTCGCATGACCTCGTCATTATTGCAATTATACGTTTTTCACTTGTTCCCATGAGCATTTATGTTGTAATACACACTGAGAAGGTTTCTGATATAAGTCGTTTTTCAATTTGGAGCTTTTCATGGGGGTGCCTGAAAATCATGCAAATGTTGATACCTCACATTTATCTCAGTCCATCATGACATAAACAAACCCAAAGAAAATTATGGGGTTTGTGGGGTAAGGAGAGCGGCTCTGTGAGGTACATGTGACCAAGATAAGTCCCAGGATTCATTGCTTCTCTCAACGCTCTGTTGAAAGACAAATTGCAGCTCGCCAGCTGCGGGCCCACAACACATTAGGGTGGTCTGAACCAAATTATGAGCTTAGACACAGTTCCAAAGTTGCAGAGCTTTAATGACGCTGAGCTATAATATGTTTACATTCGCTAACAGTGCAAAGACAAAGTTGGAATTAAATCTTCTGAAAGTACGAAAATCCACTTTATATAAACTTGCAGAGTTGTGAGGCAGGGGCCCAGCGTGCCAAGGCCTCAAAGGCAACAGATTAGTAAATTGCCCACTCTCCTGAAGCAGCATCATTCTTGTTTTAGTGGTTAATCCCGTGTGCGACGTCAAGCGAATACTCTGGGTGACCCGTCTTATAAATATCTGCACTGTGTTTATTTGGCAGCACAACACTTTTCTTTCTCTCCCCCGGCCACAGTGGAAAACCAACAATGGCATGTTTATAGTATATAGTATATACAGTAATATATGAGAGCTCTAGTGGAAAAATATTTCTGTATTTCACAGTCTGGAATCTCAAGAATCACAAGGGTCCTACTCTGACAACAGAAGAGAGGGCTGCAGAGGGGGTTCGGGGAGGGGGTGGGAACAAAGCAAAAAAAATCCAGTATTCCAGTGAGAAGAAGAGGAAGACGAAGACTTTTTGTTGAACTTTCTACACTGTGTGATGACAGAATGCGTTCCATTGAAAATAAATGTGTCGCCAGAGAGACTACAAGAGATTTATTGGAAGGGATTAGCGGCAGGTTGAACAGAAGAGAGAGAAAGTAAAAGGAAAGAGGAAAAATCCAGATTTTTTTCCAAAGCCGCCCTCCAACATATACACGACGATCAATAATACTCGAGAGGAATGAAAGCTTTCCCCGTGCTGAATGCATAATGCTTTAGTCACACTCAGGAATGAGCTGGTCGTAGTCAGTCTGATTAAAACGGTGGGGGAGGTAAGCAGAGAGAAAAGGAATAAATCTCCATTCCTCCGTATGAAGAATGTATGTCAGTGGGCTGCACTATCAGCCTGGCCCACATCTCTCTCTCTCTCTCTCTCTCAGCCGTTATGAGTGGCAGTGATTCGGTGCAGTTAGGTACAGTAGTCTGTTGCCAGTGCAGCCAATTCATATTCCGAGTGCGTACTCTGCACTCCCTCACAGCGCACGCTGTTCACTCCCATTGACTCGCTAATGGACGGACTGAAGGGGCCTATGTGGACGGCAGAAACTCAGTTCATTAGAGGCACCGTCGCTCGACTGTAACATCTCTATTCATATGCTCTAACGCTATAAGGGGATTGCCTAATGAGTAACATATGTAATCTTGTCAAGTGAATTGCCAAAAGTATGCAGACACCAGTAATAGGCTGCTTCAGAATTTGAGCTTCTCTAAAAGGTTTTGTCAAGGTTCAGGAACCTTGCTGCTCCCATTCAGCCCCAAGAACAGAAGTGAGGTCCTGGATAAATGTTAATATTCAAGACACGTATTTCCAAATCATTCCCCAAAGTGTTGGATGGGGTTGAAGTCAGGACTCTGCCAGTTCCCTTCCATCAAAATTGGGAAAAACATTGTGCACATCTTCTTCCGTAGTTGTCGCAAAACTCAAATTACATTATAGCGTAAAATAAAATTGTGTTCATTTTGTTATGATTTACCCTATTTGGATAAAAGGGCCCAGTTTGAACCACAGACAAAAGATGGACGCATGACTGCTCCCCAAAAGTGAAGCCAAAGCTAAAGACTGCAAGCATCTTGATTGCCCCCTAGTGGCAGTATAATTCATAAACCCTGCCCTTTCCATGTTAGTGGATGGGACATGGACCAAGTTAAAAAGTCAAAGTTTTACACCAAATACTTTTTTCTCAGAGATGGTTTCTTTTATTTTATCATCACAATGATTCAACTGTTCATTGTTCTGGTCGAATTAATTATTGACAGCTGAATCTGATTCATAATTGGTCGGGCAAACATAGCAGAAGCCTCAATACTGCAGCTTCATCCTATGATTGCTATACTGCAGAGACTCTGGCTCCAAATAAGCAAGCTGGCCATGTTCTGCCAATTTTGGATATGTATCTTGATAGTGGCAGGAAGTGGAGACAGATGTCCATCTTTATATATAGTCTATGGTTCAAACCATCAAAAATGTTAACAAAACAGGACATGGACAAGACTTTATGCTTGATCATTTAAAGGAATGATTCAACAGTTTGGGGAATATGCAATATGCTTACTTCTCGAGAGCTGGAAGAGAATATTGACACCGATCTCATTTCTATACGAAGCTACAGCAAGAAGTTAGCTTAGCTGAGCACTTTTTAAAGATAAGAGCTCTCTGAGCAGCTTTTTATAAAGAATAATAAGATATCTTAATGTACATTAACACTTAAGTCAGAGGAGACATTCACCCTTATTTCATCCAACAGTAGCTTGGATTCAGAAGTGCGAGCAGGTGGGACGCTGCTCCTCATTACCTCAAATTATACGACTGTCTGCACGATCAATAAGGCTTTGGAATGCATTTCCTAAATCAATAATGGAATCCCCATCTCACAACCCCCACCCATGCTCCAAATCAAATTAGAAGTTATTTCCTTCCGCCCATATAACTGAGCCAGAGAACACTGACAACCCTGAAATACGGAAATAAAGATTAACCACAGTGTCTTTCCTGATCTTCAACCTACCTCAATATCTACAAAAGTTTGTGTTTGGGTGTAAGTTAAACACACCGTGAGCATGTCTGAGCAAAGAGGAGCTGCACTTGTGCATCTGAAAGCTTTGCTCACCCTCTGCTTCCGGTGTTGTGGTTCCAGTGGCAGCAGCTGTAGGGGAAGTCACAGAGTGGTTGTGTGTGTGTGTGTGTGTGTGTGTGTGTGTGTGTGTGTGTGTGTGTGTGTGTGTGTGTGTGTGTGTGTGTGTGTGTGTGTGTGTGTGTGTGTGTGTGTGTGTGTGCATGCGTGTGTGTGCATGTGTGTGTGTGCGCATACAAGGCCCGTTCTTCTACCTCGCTGCTGGGGCTGTTCTATTTCCTGGTTGCAGGTGCTGCATTGAGATCACTTCCTGCCGGCACCCCCCTGTGTGTGTGTATCCGTGCATGGGCTTCAGCCATTTCCTGTCTGTGGGGAAGAGGAAGCTATAGGAAACAGGATGAGCATCCCGGGCGGAGGGGTCATGGAGGGCTGGGAGAGGGAAGCAGGGGGTGATGACCCTGGAAATAACATAACTGGAGGTGTTTGCCGTGTTGAGGGGACATTGTGATGCTGTTTTTTATTTTTATTATATTAAACTCAACATAAGACACAAACAACAGACATTATATTCTTGTATTGAATTTATTGTCTACATACCTTAATATGAAGGTCACACAACAGGATGACAGTACCATATATAATAATAGTAGTGATAGTTGTTTTATGAAGACATAAACCCAGGAAATACCAGATGCAATGAATTGATTGAATAATGTTGACAATTGTTGTACACTGGTGTGACCCTAGTGCATTTTTACTACTAAATGTGACGAAAAACAAGGACATGAGTATTGATTTTAGGCATCAACCCTAAACTCAAACCCTCAGAGTACTATCATCAAGGGACAGGTGTTATATTAAGTAGAGAACTACAAGTACAGTTGGATGATTATCGATAATAAACTCAGTTTTAACTGTAAGACTTAGACGCTGAGCAAGACGGGCCTGCAATATGAATGATGAATGTGGACAAATTAATAGGCCGATATATTTCGGTCAACGTGTTCCATCAGTTTTGCTTTCCACACCGACTGTTTACCTGCAGGCAACCAAGGCCTGTTCAAACATGATTGGTCCAAGAGGGGCATATGTGAAAGTAGTTGTTAACACAAGTGATGTTTATTGAGTCGGTATCGGCTGAGGCTGAAGACTTCGAGTGTGAAGATGAAAGAAAAATCTGGGTTGTGGAGAAGGGGGAAAGAGGTGAACTTAAAATCTCTTTACAAAAACTGTCCATCATAAATTTGACTACTTTATGTTCGCAATGCTTAATTGGTGGAACACATTCATGGAGATAATTGAGAGGCATGCTTCAGCACCACAACCTTGAGACCGTGTTTAACCTTTCCAGGGGGAGTAAAGGTCAAAAGTCATGTTGATGTAGCGAATCCTCCTGTTTTTTACCATCTGTCATATTTCCTCCGACTGACAAGAAGCTTCCATACTTTCAAATTATCTGTCACCCACAGAGACAAAGAGCACAAGACAGATGTTATTCACATATACTCATAGGTAGTCATACATACTGTACACTCTGACACAGCGGGCCTATTCATTACCCAAGACCAAGGGCCATGTGAGGGGCAAGTCCAGGCAGATGAGTATGTCTTCTGACATTTCCGCTACACTTCACCTTGTCTGTCTTACTTTTCTCCCCTTCTGGGAAAAAACAGGCTTTTGTGGAAAACATTTTGTGACATCACATTTTTAAAGAGGGTCTGTTGAAGGATGTAGCTCCATGAGTTTTGGGAGGATGCTTTTCAGTGAGAGCTAGTCAGACTATAATCAAAATAAAATAGCTCAAGTGTTTTTGAACGCTCTATAACTTTAACAAGGCCCTTGGTTTTTATTGTTATGATCGACTGCCTTGTGTGCACGATAAAATTAAATTCATCTTAGGGGTCACCTCAAACATTAACTTTCTCTTTGTGTAAGAGAGAAGATTGCGGCTACATCAACAGCGCTACATTTTTGTTTGAAATCGCATTAAACCTGCTACAGATACACCTGGCATCTACAATACTCCTGTCCTATGTCTAAGAGCCGCTAAAATTGAGAAGTTTGAAAACACTGCTGGCTGAAAATTCCGGGACTGGGATTTAGTCCGGACAGGCAGATACTGAGATGTTTGGAACCGAAGACTTACACCCTAATAACTGCTTGCTGATTGGGTCTTAATGGTCATGACGTAGCCATTGTTGATTCATCAGGCTCCTGTCACATGACCCCCTTACGGAAGAAAACCACCAGCCAACACCAGTGTTGAGCACAACGTGAATAATCAATTACAAGTGTTGCTAACCCGGTTGTCTTTCCTTTCATTTGTTTTGTAGTTAAATTCTGCATTTTATAATGACACAACTTGACCAGAGCATTCTGTGCAGTGCACATGAGTGATGGTCATGTGATATGTGTCTTCAGGCGTAGTTTCGACTGGGATTCAAATTGATTTGGAGCCAAAATGCTCATGTGGACAGAGATCAGCAGTAAAATGGATGTAGTCTAAGGAGTTGAGCAATCAAGACATGTGATTTGCATCTTTACAGGAAATTCCTCTCCGCCTGACAGCTGATCTCAGCTCCATCTGAAGACAGAGAGGAAGCATCTGAAGTCAAAGGATGATGCAATTCCTATTTTGGTAAACTTTGTAAAACCACCCACAGAGATCCCAACTTAAACCCAGCTCTCAGTTGACCTCTGGCCTTTTCATTTCCTGTCAGAAGTTACCCACATCTCTGACTGACTCACAGGACTTCATCTGCTCTGCGCTCTGGATGTGCTTTGCATTTGTGTGTCAAGATTTATGAATGAGCAGTCGAGCCAAGCCTGGCAGGGCTTCCCAACTCTCTGGCGTGCGTTTCTATCGATGGGACTTCCTGTCAAAAGTTGTGCGATTTCCCGTGCTCTCACAGCTGGGCTGTTGAAGCGCTCTGGGAAAACACCCTTTCCTACAGGAGATGCCTTGTGAAAAACTGTGAGCTAAGTATCTCACGTGTGTAGTAGAATGAGACAGAGTTACGAGTTTTATGATCATGTTTTGAGACGATTACTGAGACAAGGAGAGAAATATAACTCATGTGGCTCGTTTTATGGGAGTAAAGTTCCCATTCAGCAAATGTTTAGCCCCCTATGGTTTTTATCTCGCGCTGATTAAAGGCTTGGAGGTTCATGAGGAGTGAGACACATGGGAGTCTTTTAAACTCTCAGCCAGCATTCTTATGGGCACGTGTCATCAGTCTACTCAAGCATGTCAGGAATGTAAAGACAGGCCGAAGGTGTGAAACTCCTGATGAGGGATGCAGATAGTTTAAACAAGCTCATCTTCAAAAGAGCTCAATTCAGAGTTTAAAGGGATAGTTCACCCAGAAATTAAGATTGACTCATTATCCACTTAGCACTATGCCGATGGAGGGTTGGTTGAAGTGTTGATCTGGGCAATCAGTGCCACTGTCATTAACATAAACAGTCAGCTGACACATTGCCCTTTTCTTCTTTTGTCTTTTGGAAGTTTTTATACCAGAAATTTTTTTTGGTTTGTCCATTCGTTTGTCCTATTCTTGTGAACAGGATATCTCAAGAACACCTTGAGGGAATTTCTTCATATTTGGTACAAACATTCATTTGGATTTAAGGATGACCTGATTGGATTTTGGTGGTCAAAGGTCATTATCTCAGCTTTGTCTTGAGCAAATTTCTTCAAGTTTGGTTACAAAAGTCACTTGGACTCAACAAATTTTTTGGGGTGATCAGAGGTCAAGGTCATGGTGTCATCACACAACATGATATCTCAAGTCTACCTTTCTTCATATTTGGAAGTTGTATCTTGGACACAAAGATTAATTTAATAGATTAAAGTGGTCGAAGGTCATGACGTATGAATCTGGGAAAAATATGTATGCAGACAGGAACTGCACTGGTTGGCGGAGGCATGTAACAGCATTGTGGCATTTCTAGTTCAATTTCAAATTCAAAAATACTTATTTCGTAGAGCTGAACCTGGTTTGAGTGATCAGATCTTAAATGCATCGTCAATGTGTTAACAACTGAACTAAGCTGTCCACTTGTGATCAGGTCACCAGAGACACATGTTAACACCAGGCCTAAGCAAGGGCCTAGAACATACCTCTTCTCCTCTTTTACAAGGTTCTAATTGGTGGAAGGCTGCCTTTTGGAGGCAGTCGGGATGGGGCCACATTTAAGAAACTCACTCCTCTGATCTCTCCTGGGGGTTGGGTTAATGGGGCAGGTTCAGACAGTTAGACTGACCGGTCAGGGAGTTAGCCTTTAGGATGACTGTGTCACAAGGCCATTAACGCTTTTGCAAAACTTGCACGTTTATATGAGGTGCCAAACCTGGTGGGACGACACATTTTTGAAATGTAAAAAGGAAACACATTTTTAAAAGCAGCTCAACTGTAAGGGCATGCTCCGTAAAAGTATTTAGGTAGCTCAGTGCTTAAAGCCAGGGACTGATGAAACTCAGCTGATTAATCTGCCATCCAAGTATATTGTTAGTCTCAAGTGGAGGCCGACTGGTTATGAGAGGATTTCCTCTTTCCTCCCAGGAGCGGCGGCCGGAAGCACTACGTCCAACCTCAACTGCACATCCTCATCTTTCATATCTGCTACCTCTCTGACTCCACTTATCTGGGTGGTTAATTTATTTTGTCACAGAGAATGAATGGCTCCTGCTATCAGTGTTTGGTCTACAGAGTCTTTGGTTTGTGACTCAACTTCAGCGCAGACACTCTTACCCAATATCCTCCGGTCCTGGCTCCTGCAGATTTTCTAAATTCTTTACACATTTATCAGCCTGACACTATGACTCTTCAAATCTCTCTCTGTCTCTGTCTGACAATCCTTCACATTTGTGTCATCCCCTCGTATCTCTGGGGAAAACATGCAAGGGAACTTCCTCTTCCTGTGGGATGAGTCTCCCAGCATCCTGCGTGTATACTCTGTCGCCCAGCAGGGGGACTGTCACTTCCTGTCTGACCTGGGGGCTGAGAGGGCATTCAGTGGGGGGTGGGAAGGGAACCCAAAGTGGAGGAGGGGTAAAAATCATCGTATTATCCAGGTGTTGTGCTCACATGAAAATAAATCTTCATTATGATGTGATGAAGGGATCATTTAGGAAGCCCTTGAGAGGCAGAGACTGAAATTAATGAGTGTGCAGTTGCTCCATATTCCCAAGCATGCAAGTCATTAGCAAGTTCATTCTCATTCAGTGTTGGTTCCAAGGCTTTGTGCCACTTTTAAGCTGCCTTGGAAGTTTTTTATAAGTGAAAGAAAATGGTTCTGGCTGAAGCTTATAATAACTAATAATCCACAAAGTTCCCAATCATGTTATTATAAGTCAAAATAAAATCGAACTTACTTCATGTTTGATACTAACACTTGAATCTGTGTGAGTTTTTCCTGCAAGCCGAGTGAACCCATGTAAGAATACAGCGGGTGATTGGGCAACAGACGTCAAACTGAAAAATATTTCAGGCTTTATTTCGGGTTATATCTTCAATTATGTGTCCTAACATCAATGAACTACATGTTGAGGAGAAGGTGAAAACTTTCTATCGTTTTAGCCACTGATTATGAAGCCACATATGAAGCCAACTTCACTTCAGTTATTTTTTAAGGGCGTAAGTTTTGACTTTAAGTGTCTCTGCTTTCTATCGAGATCTCTGAAAGATCTGCTTGCACCGAAGGATCCACACCTCGCTTGACTTGTTTGTTGGAGGCACGGCTTCCATCATTAAAAGGCTTTAGCGGGGATTCAGTCTGAAAACAGCTCTGTGTTAAAACAGCAGCAAGGGGCTGTGCTGGCAGGGTGGTGTTGTTTGAGGTACCAGCGCCGTTGAGACAATGAAATACGATCCAGCAAGTCGAACAGATTTATGTTTGTTGAGGCTTATCAGACATCAGAGCACGGCACAGGAGTTCGTTCTCACACACAGGATTTGAGGAATTCTAGAAAGTTTTCACAGTGGTAATTGTTTGTAAAACTTTGGTCACGGTGACTGTAAGGTGAACTGTAGTAATACAGCATTCACGTTACACAGTGATCCACCAGCTTGCATGTGTTTGATTGGCAAAGGTGGAGCTTTTGCTAAAAGCTATTTTCGTTCACACACTCTTAAAGTCCTTCTTAGAGGCTAAGCTTCCATTAAGGAATAAGTGAGGGAGAAAAAATAAAATGCTTGAATATAAACTGATGTATCAGCTCGACATGTATGATGATCCATTGGTTTACGTCCTCAGATTGACAACAATGAAATATTATTTGGTAATTATGTTTATATGGTTAAGCTTATCATCATACAGGGGGTGTTTTGAACTAGGAAGATGGACTCTTTGAATGCAGCAGCTCGCCCCTTCCGAATGAAAGACATTCTCAAATTTGAGAGATGCAAGTAAATTTTGAGCATTACTGAAATGATTTTAATTCCTTGTTTAAAGACACGTTCACAACAACAGACAAATGTCTGAAACATTCAGGTTAGATTGGCGCCTGAAGTCTAAATTCCACTGCAGAAAGCAAGTGCATTCCTAGAAGAAAGCTCCTTTATAGATAACAGTTATATTGCACACTGGCTTGAAAAGGTTGGAACATGAGTTGTTTGTGTATTGAGTATATATTGCACCCAATATGTCTAATTGATTATCATTGTCAATGAATCAACTAAAAAAACTCTATTATCTTGTGATAGAATGACGGTGTTAACTGTAGTTCAATATGAAGATGTAGTAGCAACATAATTACTAACACAATGACTCATAATGAAGTGAAACATGGTGACTAACAACAACTAGATCCAAAACAAAGTAGGAATGCACTTAAAAAAAGCGCAGGGTAATTATACAGAGTCGACAAGCCTCTTCTCTTCTTCTCCTCTTCATCGTGAAAGCAAATCTCCACCAGACCAGACAATATTACACATTTCCATTCTCAGCGGGGAAGTGCCACAGAAATGACACGTACTCTGACACAAACATGAAAAAGAATGTGGCCAGGCACGCACATGCCCACTGTGAAAATTGGAACCCCGAGAGCCGGGGATTGTTTGCACCACATTGTTATCTGTATGTGTGTGTGTTCAGTGTGGTGTGTTTGTGAGCGTTTTTCATGCATGTGTAAACAGTGCTAACCCATAGCTTTCATAGCTCAGATTCCTCTGGCCATCCATGTTTACAAATAGTAGATAGAGATTCCTCCTCTGCTTGTCTTCCCCCCATCTTGGGATGAAGCTTGAAGAATGTTGGGGTTTAGATAATGAAGCGCTTTCACCAGAAGTTGAACCCAGTGAGGTTTCGTTTTTCATGGAAACCAGATGATTAACATTTTTCTCCAGGTGTTTGGTGCAGTTGAGGTGAGAATTCTTCCCTCATCAAACACATTCTCGTGTCCCCGTTTCTGAGTCCCCCTCCTCTTTTTAACTGGAGCCTGTGGCTCTCTCTCTCTGATTCTCTCTCTGGTTCTCTCTCAGCGCACACAGGAGGATGATAGTATTTTAGCTTGGAGCTAGCAGGACTCAGATAAAGCACACAAAACACAAAAGGTGCACTGTCTAAGATATAAAGGAACTTCAATATGAAACACCATCTTCTCGGGATCTGATATGTTGGTCTGGATCTCAGTCAGGGACTAGAGCGGAGAGAATAACAAGAAAAAGGGGAACACAAAGGAAAGTCAGTTTGGTGCTGAATCCATCAAAATACTTGGAATAGAGTCGAATTTATTTGGATCAAATTCGATCATCACCCACTTTCTTTCTGATGCTATATGAATGTCATCTCCACTGTATGACGCATTCCTGTGATTCGTGGCTTGGCACTGCACACACAAATGCACAACACATGGAGGACAATCTGTGCTGAGAGGAAAATATGGAGGAAACCAAATCGCACGCATACATGAGATTGATATATATGGTGTCAGTGAAAAATGTCCAAGCTGCTGGAATAGTCCATTATCTCTGTATGGTGACAGGGGTGTGATGCATTATACGTTTGTGTACTTAAAGCAACAATTTCTTTGCCTCTTTTTAGACCCTGAGCTCTGTACTGAAGTAGGTGTCCTGCTCACAGGCAACATAAACACTGAATGTGTCTATAGTGAACATTACATACATTACACACTCTTTACTAGCCTCTGGCAGCATGTTAAACTACATTTAGGCCAGTGGCTACGTCAAACACGAGTCAGCAGGACAACAAAGTTCCCAAAACTGAATGGTGTGTGGCTGTATTTCAGGTGAAAGGATTCAGACACATACATTGTAAAGGTCACCGCAGTGCACTTTATGGATCAAAAAAAAGTTACATATGTCATTGGTCAGACACCTTAAAACTATAGGAATGAGGAAATGGATCTATGTATGTATTTGTTTATTATTTGTGTGATTGTTTATTATTTGTGTGATTATGTAAATATGGGGTTTTTGTAAAGGAAATGTGTTAAATATGGGGAAGTGACGTCCCGCCGAGAGGTGTGTGTTTTTTTTGGAGCTGCGGGCGGGCGGTGCGGCCAGTGGTTCGAGGAACTGGATATATCATTTACAACCGAAAGGATTTTTTTTCTCTGGAACGGGATTATTACCTGGGTGTTTTTTGTAATGGCTTATATCGTGGACTGAACATTTTCTGGGCACTGGAAGGGGGTGAGAAAGCGTGGACTTTGATTTGTTTGCGGCACTCACCTCGCCACACCTGCAGACATTTTTGTTTTGGACATTTGTTGGGGATTATGTTTGGACCTGGGGTGGGAAAATATTGTTGTTTGAGTGTGTGTAAATAGCTTGTTTATGTTCACGGGTCCGCCAATGTTTGCGGGCACGAGCGCGGGGGGGTATTGGTGTTTTGTGTAAATACAGTATATAATAAGCAACCTGTTTGAGTGTTTTCCTGTTATATATATATTTAGTTCATATTTGGTAAGACCGATAACTAGGTTATCGGTCCAATTAGGGATTTTTCGTTTATGTTAACTTGTTCAGGCAGCGTGCAACAAACACAGTGGGTCGGCTCCGCCAGTGTCCTTTAAATTTAATGCGTAGTAACTTTGCCCTGGGGTTGAAACAGGGCGATTTGTTACAACATTAGATGTGCAGCTAATCTATGAAAACAGTAAAGGGAAGAACACGACAAACTCAAACAAGCACCTAGTGAGAAACACAGATACATGTGAAACTTCTGTCGATTTGTGCAATTTTTCAGAAAAAAAGCATCACTAGAACCTTTATCTAAGTATCGATTAGAAACCAGTATCGGAAAAAACAACAACAAGGATACCCAACCCTAGGTGTAAGAGAAATGTGGTTTGTCTACACACGTTTGACATCAAAGTAACCAATAATCACACATGTTCTGCAGCTTCTAATTCTGCCTCCCAAAATGTTGGCTTTGTTTACAGGGCTGCATTTTGCCGTCCCTGTGTGGTGTTGGGTGTCGAGCCTTCTCCAAGGCCAAAATGAGGCTCGCAGCGGAGCCTGAGGGGGACTTAAGGCGACAGTGGAGGACCATGTCAGGGCTTATTAAATGGATCACGTTCACTTCTGAAGGGGGGGGGTCTGGCTACTTCCTGTGGCCATGTGGCGAGATCCAAACCCTGTAAAGACAAGACCAAACAGATGGACGTGACAGAGCTCAGGGAATTGAGTATTTCCTCTGAAACCGAAGCTCCTCTTGTCCGTCTGCTGTCAAGTTACTCTCTCTGGTTTCACTTCTTTATTCTTATACAAATATGTCTTCTGCTTTTCCTCATGGTTATGAGGTTCATTTATTTTCTGCATCACTCATTTGCCTATGTTTCCTCCTTAGCATTTTTCCCTTTAACACTCACACCTCATTTCGTCTGATCCCGCTCCAAGTTCATCTCATATGTCTGCTTATGCTCTGTTGAGATACAGCGTTCCTTCACAACTCTGACAAGACGCAGCCTTGCATCCCTCTGCTCTCCAGGAGGAGATGGTTGTGGGACAGAGGTGTCAAATGACTGACTATGAACATCTGGAGGAAGTTAATGAAATCAACGCAAATCAGATTCCTCTAACAGCCATTGGCAGGAGATCAGGGCTCAGAGGGAGATAGGGGCGCAGGACAAATGGAGCAAAAAAGAAAATAGAGGGAGTGCCAGTGGGGCGAGGAAAGAGGATAAATGATGCTGGGTTCTGTCTTTGAGATTTAAACGGACGTGCTGTTCAAGAGGTAGCAGATTCTTCCTGCTTTCAACCATGTTTTTGCTCTTCGATACTGCCAGGGAGATTAGAGAGGAAACACTTAGATGGTGAGAAAATGGGGCCCACCTCATAGCTGGACACGAAATCCCAACCCATGAGATGTCGGATCAGGCAGAATTGAGGGAGAGACGGGTTCAGGGTCACAGTGTATGTGTGTGTGGGAGAGTGATTAGTGCCTCTGTTGAATGCTTGAACGTGAGAGTGAGCCATTTGTAATGGTAACCTGTGACCTCTCAATTCAGGGCTGTCGTAACTACGTTTCCTCTCCCCTGAGAGTGTGTGTGTGTGTGTGTGTGTGTGTGTGTGTGTGTGTGTGTGTGTGTGTGTGTGTGTGTGTGTGTGTGTGTGTGTGTGTGTGTGTGTGTGTGTGTGTGTGTGTGTTGTGTCACAGGGGGAGTTAAATGTATTTCCTTGTGCAGAAAAATCTGTCCCAGCACAATAACTTACTGGGAAGATAATGATAATGCTGAAGCAATGAGGTCAGCTTCTCCCTGTCTCTCACTCACTTTCTCTCAGCCTTGACTGACCCAGATTGCCGCAACGGCCAAAGCAGATTCTGATCCAACCCACCCTCCAAAACCGCCACCCACCCCAATGGACAGAGCGTAGCCCCAAGGCCTGCATGGGAGCCCACACTCCTCTTTCCCTACTCATGTCTATACTGTGTTTATCCTTGTGGCTCTACAACATTGTCCACGAGCAGCTCAAACCAGTGGTGACATCCACGCATGCAGCTACAGCATGATATGCTTATAGGCTCTATATCATAAAATGTTCACCAGCGCTGCTTTTTTTGCTTCGCACTGTGTTTTTATATCCTATAAGACACAAATATAGTATGCATTATATATAGAATGTTTACTACCTTTTGTCTAACCTCCCACATGTTTTTGTCTCACTACAGAAAAACACACTTGAAAGGAAGGGAGGCAGACGAAAGTAGAATCGAGTCAAGGGAAGGATGTGAAGGACAGGATGAGGGAAAGAAGTATAAGGAAGCGTGTAAAAAGGTATTTATACTCTCCTATCTAGCCGATTAAAGGACAGACAGGAGAGGCAGACTAACAAGCATACAGCCAATATAGAGCCGCAGGAATAAAGCCGGGAGGCTGAACCAGACAATCAAAAGTGGAGATGGAAAATCCAACGGTGACATTTTTTGAAAGCTGAAAAAGCCTTTGTGATCTGACCCAAAGCCAGACATCATGTAACAGATGTTAGCGGCAAAAGGCAGGTAAAGGCTCCCTGATACAGTTTGAGAGTAGTTAACATTGAAAGACGATACTTTGAGCAGGAAGTGTGGTGGGTGGGTAGGGAACCGCACACCTGCATTTCCTCACACATGACTTTGAGTGTGAGGTCATAAACTATAGCCTTACAAAACGACTGCTTTACATTCTACTAATGTCCCTTAACAACGTTGAACGCAGATCATGCAGCTATTCCACATTGGTAGCAAATCATTTTAAAACCTCAGGTTTCGACAAGCCAAGTGGGGAATATACACACTAACACAATTGGTTCAGATAATTCTGCAGAAGGTAAACACTGATATTTTACAGTTGCTGTCACTTGGTTACAAAATGAAACATAAATTCAGTAGCTAAGGTTGTTCACCTGGTGTGATGACGAGGGTAGCAGTGGAGCTAGCCACCTATTTGGGTAATCACTCCAAACATCAATCTTTTTCCTGTTCCTCGCTCTTTGCTGACTTTACATGAATGAAGCATTATGTTTCTATTCCACTTGCAAACTAGGCTAGCCAGCTTCCAATTACAAAATAGGCACAATTTAGCCTAGCTAGCTTGCTAACTTTCCTGCGAAAACATACATTAAACAGGAATTTCTGGTGTTGTACACAATTTAAATAGACTAACAACAAGTACAAACAAACTCTAGTGAATAAACTTATTTTAGCTTTGCATATAAGTGAAAAAGGTATCTCCAAATGGATCCATGTCTAAGACTCGAAAATTGCCTTTCCCCACTTATTCAGAAGTCTGACAACATATTGACGAAATATTTATTAACATAAACGTTTTAGGCCTAAATGACAAGTGAGTGATCCCAGGCAAACAGTTGCTATGCAGATACACTCAACCATGACCACCGCAAATGTTTGAAACACCGCAATTTTCTCTGTCCACACTTTTTTGACTCCTTCCAGAATGAATCTCTGTGTGTGATGGTGGAAAAGGACGGTTTATAAGGGATGTGGGCAACGTAAAGAAAAAGAAAGAAAAGAATGCTGTTTCAGATTTGTTTCCATTAGCGTGGACACGGCTTGGATAGAGGGTGGGAAGGGTCAGACTATAACCTTTTTCTGCCCCTCAGTTTTCCTAAAGCTGACACTTTCATCACCAAACTCCAGCTACATACCACACATATTCTCACTTTCTCAGTCACAAACCTACCAACAGCAAACCTACAGGTGTTTCCTAATCATCTCACTCTTTTTCAACTGCAGACTTTTACGACCTTGTTGATAATTTAGGAGTTTTTGTGATCTCCCACATTTCATCAAGGGACACTTGTGTGGCACTTGTTGTGGGTCCGATTAATGCAGGCATACTGTGTGGCACTCTGCGTTGGCACAAGGCCTTTTAACCTACTTCCATGAAAGCATTAAGATCCAGCCATGTTAAGAGTATAAGCCAGGGGCCGCGAAAACAAACAAATATTTGATTTGATGGTCTCGCTTGAAGAAATCTAGCACTCACATCTATACAATGACATAATGTCCACAGTGTTCTCATAGATGGAGATCACAGGGTGTGGTAAGACCTAGGCTGATGGGCAGAGGCCAATTGTAATGACCCATAAACTTAGCACCGGGAGCAGTAATCAGCTTAGAAGTTCACAGCCGCCTCTGAGAGTTTGACGGCAGGCAGCGTGGTTAAAACCACAATACATAATGAATTAAAGAGCTCAAGGCAGCGCCTAACAGAGTAATGTTATTGAGTTATCCCATAACTGGCTCAGCCAAATCTCTCTGCAGCACTTTGCTTAATGTACAACAGCTGGTGGCAGCTGGGGCCTGTGGTAGCCCTTATGGATGTGATGTCATATCGCAAATCCCGCCTATCCCGCCTATCCTGACCTCCCAGGATTCCTCGTCTCCTGCGGGCTCTCAGAGCACTGTGATTGGATGAGTGGTAAGTGCATATTGTATGTAGACTGTTCAGGATTTATCTCTTCAAAACCTGATTCCTCCTAAATCGGTGGAGTATTATTAAGAAAGTGCTCTAGTTGCCTAGCCATGAGTATACATCCATCAGAATGAATTTGCCTTATATATGACCTTACATACAAACACTCAACTAAACTCAAGTCAGTCCCAGCTGTCAATCTTGACATTTCAACCCATATTGTATATCATCAAATATAGGGCTGAGCAATATGACTTCAAATCACTAACACCATTAATTCTAACTTTTTCCCTCCATTACAATTAATGATCGATCACATTTATTTTGTTACTAATTGGTTTGTCGGATCATGAATCTGCATCATTCACGACACTTAATGTCTCGTTTTTTTTTAAATGACATGTGGAAGATTAAGTCGGTAAGAGGCATAAATGTTGGTTTGATCTTTTTTCAGTAAATTGCCCAGCCCAAGCATCAAATAACGAAATCAAACTTACCCAAAATAGAAACACTTGAAAGTAAATCAGTGTGATAAGAACTACTTAAAGTTTGGTACATGTCCCATCAATTAACATGGAGGAGGCAGGATCTGTGACCTATGATGCAGCCAAGTCATTCATCTTTATACGCAAATTTTGAATTATTTGATGTTTGTGAAAGAAGGTACAATGGAGGAGAAGGAGTCTATATTCATGCTCTCTACAGAGAAATACGTGACGTGAGGTTTTTTAAGGTTGAAACTCCTGCATTCATGTGAGCCCCATGCCCAATGAATTCCATAACTGTCGTCATGGCATTGTCATGGCAACCACAGAGACCCATGTCATTGATGCTGCTGCTTGGTCAACAAGGGGAGGTGAGAGCCAGACGAGGAGGAAAAACAGAGTGAGAGAAAAGCAATATAAAGGCAGGAGGAGGTCAAAAGTGGACCTGTCACTGTAGAGTCAGAAGTGTCAAGGGGAGATTTACTATGAATAACATATTACGAATCAAAATGTCATGTGAACCGACCGTTAAAACGGTTTGATAAAGTATAGACCCTGTGAGCACCACGTAAAATGAGTGCTACTAGAGACAGAGGACTTTACACGGATCCAATTCTGTTAACAGACACATCAACTATGACTGTCCCCTTCTCTCTCTCCTGCAGGGATACTGGAAAAGAGCTGGGATGCACAGCAGGTACATGGTTTATTAATGGATCTGACTCTATTTTGGGCCTCCATGTGAGCAAAAAAATGTGCAAAACACATACTTCATCTTCACATAGCTGAGGGCATAAAGTTCCTTCCTCTCCTTTTCATCTGTGTCATGACATAGAAACACAAATATGCAGAACATAAACAAATATCGTTGTCACATTAAACCACATGTGGAGTTTTATTGCTCTTGCACTTTTTTTCTTACTCATGCAGGCACACAATCAAACATCAACTGAGCCCTTCTTCCTCCATCTGTTTTCCTATTTCTGGCTCATTTTTTGTTACAATCTGTGACACACACACACACACACACACACACACACACGCACGCATGCATGCATATTTCACTCTGCCCTGACACAGGCACACCACTCTACCCTCCCCTCAGACTGGAAGGTACAAGATTAATCCATTTGCACGGCAGAAAGGAGGAGAGAGGGGTGACCAGTGGGACCAACATGGAGGGAAAGAGAAGGGAAGGAGGGCTGAGAAAGAGTCACGCACTGTTAGCTGTTATTTGACAGGGACATTACTGTATCTTTCACATTTGAACATTGACAGTCAGAGCGTGCAGTCAAAGGGGGAGAAGAATGAGTCAGGGAGGCTCGGGTGTCACTTTACAAGCTGCTCGCCACAAACGGGATTCTTACAACACCGCTCTACATCTTAAACAATTCTAGCACCCTCTGAAAACAAGACTGTGACTTGTTTGTATGTGCAAACACTCTTAGGCTGCTCCTCTTTGATGCGTCGGTGGATGATAAGTGACATGTTATGAGGCAAGCTGATGAAAAAGTGAAAAAAGAGGGGGGGCTCAGCTCACCAAGGGAATGTGATTCATGTTGTCAGAGAGCATACCAAGGCTGATGAGAGCCGTCTTCATTTGCCGTGTGTGAAGATGCATATGAGCCTACGGGAGGGGAGGAAACAATGGGAGAAGGAGGAATGCTGACTGGTTCCATTTTGAGAGAGGTAATTGGGCTACTACCTCTGATAAGTGGATTGTTTATGGAAATATGAAAAACCATTTAGTCTGTTTGCCAGCCGCAACTGTATTACATACACTGTTGGTCAAACAAGTAGTTTGTTTGAAAGCCGACCGCTCCTGGACTGGCTTTCATCACCGTTGTGTAATTGCCGTCCGTGTAATTGCTGGAGAGGCCTGGGCCGATGCCAAGTTGAGTTGCTTTCCATTGCAGTGACCCCCACCCCCTCTCCCTCCCTCTTACTCTTCTGTTGTCCTCATCTAAAAGGTGCATCTTCCTATTGATCCACTCCACCTGCCAAATGATCCAGGAACAGCTGCTCGGTTGGACAGCCACATTACTCACCCCGGACACTTAGCAGATATCAATAATCAGCCGTTTCCCTCTTCTCTATTTGGAATAACAAGGCCATACATCAGGACCAACAGTCACTAGCCTGCTGCCAAACTAACCCAGGCTCCAAACTCTTTCAGGCCTTATAAGGGGATCCAGGCTGTGGATGGACAGGGCAACCAGGAGATGGGTCTATAGGTTGGGAGACTTTTTTGTCTTAGGTCAACGTGCCCAACACAGACTGTTGCTTCTCTTCTGTTTTTTGTTTATATCCAGTTGCGAAGGCCAAGACATTAAGCTTATTAAGTTTGATTTTCTGCCTATAGACAAGCCATTGTTGTCCTGAATCAACCTCTTGTTAGACTGTGACACAGCACTTTGCGAACACACACACACATGTGACATGCTATCGATCACGCTGAAGCATGCGTCCTTGGACAACCTTTAGTGTGTGTGTTTGTGTGGGCAGCTTACACACAGGTGTGTTGTGGATTGTTGTGTTAACGCAGAGGCGAGCAGGTCCCTCGGTCAGTTTGTGGTGTTTGATGATAGCACAGGAGCTGAGATAAAACCGGGCAATGCTTCTCGCCGCTCATTAATTACTCCGAATCTCCTTGACCTTGAGGAGCACGGGGTCACTCAGCCCATTAGGAGAGACAACTTGCCTCCACCTTGACAACTTTCCCACGACACCCTCATAAATCTCCCTAAGCGAATCCCTTTGAATGCTCTGCAGAGAGCCTCAAACCACTAAATAAGACACAGCGTCCTTTTAAGCTGTTTGTTGCCAGCCCAAATTCCAAATCCTGTCCAGGGTCAAAAGATTCTGTAAATTTCGGAGCCTTTTTCCATTTTCTGTCAACTTGCTGTTTTCCAAGTATGACAGTTGGATACCTCCGTGCTGGCAAATTTAAGCAGAACATCTGACACCCTGGAATGTTTCAGGAATGAGTCCCTTTTAGGCAAATTCTGCAAAAGTGAAAAAGGAGCTGGCCCATAACTAGACACATTGACAGCCATCATACTCTGTAGGGACCAATCATGACACCAAATAGCTTTGATAGTTCAGTAGTCTTTGTTTACTAGAATGAAACCACCACTATACCCGAGGGCACTGTGCACCAGAAATCCGGCAACAATGGACAGTGATCAAATTGCTGCTGTCGTGCATCACTCTGGTCATCTCCCTCTGACACGGGTTATGTGCTTATGTTACACACCTATAGGCTTAAATCCCCTCTGACATCAATAAAGAGCTGACAATCTCATCAAATCATGGCCGTCTATATAGTAGATACTGTATATATCAAAGGCATTGTCATTGGGTTTAAGCAGATTATCTACCACACCATCCTGAATGGGCCTGATCGGCTTACATGTTAGGTATTTGAGGATGTTATGGAGGTCCGCCAGGCGCACCTGATCATATGGCGCAGACCCTCCCGAGACCTGCACCAACCAACGCCCTTGGCCCTAATACCGTGCCTGCTGTCACCCTGTGTCCCTCCTGATGGCCAGAGCTTCATTGTACATTGTTGCTGAAAGATTTCTAACTGATTTCCAATTGATCTCCAGTCCCAGCTCATCACTGACCCATGATAACCTTGTTAGTATGCCCAGGGGGGAAAACACACAAAGGAACTGACATATGGCCAGTGTTGGGGAGTAACGGAATACATGTAACGGCGTTACGTATTTAGAATACAAATTATGAGTAACTGTATTCCGTTACAGTTACAAATTAAATAGATGGTATTCAGAATACAGTTACATTGTTGAAATCAGTGGATTACATGACGGTACTTCTCGAGTTTATTCACTCTCTCGTAAATCCACCGGCGGCAAAACCCCCAGGAAGCAGCTGGAGACCAGGGCTGCCGTAAGAGCGCACCTTCCCCCGGCAGCGTGAAGAAGCCTCACCGCTACCGGCTCGGGGCCGGGACCGAAGCTCTGAGAGACTTCCGTCGCTACCAGAAATCTACGGAGCTGCTGATCCGCAAGCTGCCCTTCCAGCGCCTGGTGAGAGAAGACCGACCTGCGCTCCCAGAGCTCCGCTGTCATGGCTCTGCAGGAGACCAGCGAGGCACGCCGGGTTCACACCGGACGCTGAAGCGCCGGGCAGCTCTAATAATATCACCCGTTGATCCAGTAGCATATGGTCACTTGTTGCTCCAACATTAACTGTAACAGCGTCCCAATTTAATGTCATCCATCTTCAAGAACTTCTCCGCTGTTTGCTCCGTTCAATGTCGGGTGTCGAGGGTAAATTACGTATTCTCCGCCCCCCCCCCCCCTCTCTTATTATCTTTATGACTGCTTGTGTGTCTGTAGTGGATGGGCAGAGGGGGGCATTTAACAATGTGATCGGTAAAATTGGTAAAATTAAAACTCCAGGACAACAGAAGGGGAATACAAACTATGGGATGCATACTTTATCATTTATATCATATAAAATGTCATCAATATCGTTTCAAATCATTTTTCAGTGTGTTTCCTGGAGCGATACGCTCGCGTCAAGCGCAAAAAAAAATAGACTCGACGCCGAAACGATCGCTGCACGGCGCGAGGCAGCCTTGGCGCGGGGGGGGGGGGGGGGGGGGGGTCCTTCAGCCTCCGGTGGGGCCGGCACAGAGGTGGGAGTGGATGGGAGCCGGACATCCAGCTGGCCCGCCGCATCGGCGGAGAGAGAGTTTAAACTGCTGCTGCTCCACTGACTATAACAACGCCGCAATCATACACTTAAAAAATGCAATACAAACCGGAAGTATTCCAAGTATTCAGAATACGTTACTCAGATTAGTTAATGTAATGGAATACGTTACAGATTACATTTTTGGGCATGTATTCTGTATTCTGTAACGGAATACGTTTTGAAAGTATCCTTCCCAACACTGCATATGGCTTATAGTTCCCTCGGCTGTTGTCAGAGCAGGTGTCATTCATATTGGGCCTGTCAGTGGGAGATATATTCATCCCATTTTGTTTTAAATGTATCTTTCTTTTCAGGCAGGGATGCTCAAGCTCTGGCAAGGAGTGAATATACGAGAGAATAATACAGGCAGTAACAGTAAATCTTTGTCCAACCTGACTGCGCTCATTTCCTGATGAGACACAAATGTAAATAACCGCCTGCTGTACCCCACACCCTTACCTCACTCCACCTCCTTCCCAGTACCCTCTTTCAACCAATCAATCCCCAATCAATCACTTGCAATCACTGTCAGGTCGTATCCACAGAGTTATGGGCAACAGACCTGGGTTTGCAGGAGGTTAATACAGACTCAACTGGGCAGGTTGGTCCAGCTAGAACAGATCAATGCTAGCTGTCTCTGCAGACCAGTGGAGATGAGGTCGGTGCGGCACTGCAAACACAGTCGAGCAGTTCTAGATCAATTCCAGCAAGATAGTAAGTGTGCTGGCACAGTGGAAGGAAAAACACAAGCCAGACAGCCAGAAGTCTTGATGAGTGCAATACTACTGGCTGTTTAGATAATATAGATTAAAATTTTGAGGCCTGGCTTGAGGACAAAGCCAGCAGGCAGGGTGAGACTTTGACAAGCGGAGACCATTGTCTTTGAAGCCCCATAGTTGTTAATCAAATAAGGAGAGGGAACTGTAGATGTGGAAACTCCTAACCTCATAAAAGTTAATCTAAACCCAGCAAAAGCAAAAACAGAAGACATTTAAAGAAACTGTGAAACTAAAGACATACATTTTCCAAGGTCGAACAGCTATGTCCCTTTCTTAATTGTTTGGCTTTTAATAGGTAAATCCTAGGTATATCTAACAAAAATCATCCCTCCTATAAAATTCTGGCCATTAGTGCCCATCTTTACATGGACAGCTATATTCCAGCTATTGAACATATCCTTAATGTGACATTATTTTGATTATAATGTTTTCATGAGGTGTTAATAGAATATTCAATTCACATTTCACAACATAGTCTGATAATGACATCAAGCAGTTGCTAACTTTGATATGTCGATGTCTCAAAATGCTAAGAAAACTCAAACAGGATGTTATAATGCAATTTAAGTGTATAAATGTCATAATGTGAATAAGATCGGAATACTCCACATATTATATTAATAATTCCAAGTATGACCTTTAGGTTAAGGTTTTCATAAAATATTGTGGTATTCAGACTCCAGTCTTACTCAGGATAATAATGTAATATTTCTGTCCATGTATACAGTCATTGAGTCATACCAAGGTTGTTAGCGTATATAGAGTATTTATCCAAAATCAATATGTGACAACTGTTTAACCTGGTTCATCATTAAAAATGGTGGTTGAACATAAGCTTGGTTCGCAGTAGCTGGCAAGAGATGTGATGTGTTCAGACCTCGATTGAAAAATAACTTTCTCATTCTGATTTGAAGCTGCATTCAAGCATTTTTGGCAGAAAGAGAAAATGAGTGTTCACGTTATTTGGAGGTGTTAGCCACAGTGCTAACCTTGTAATCATACCAGATAGGAGTAAGTTGCCAAGTGAAAGCAGATACAAACTCTCTTGTACATAACGTTGTTAATATTATAAAGACCTGATAAATGTTGGAGGCTACAGGGAACAGATTTCCACACTCAGACTGAAGCAGATGCACATGTGTAGAAAACAGGACAGTGTCAGAAAATATGCTACCATTTGCTCCCATTGTATTTCTTTGTACAATAAACATGTGCCACTCGGTTACTGTGTCTTTGTCGTGCCACTGTTGATCCCAGGACATTTCTCAAGAGTGAAATGTAAATAACCCAGACTTAACACCTCAACCTGTCTCGTGAATGATTTAATAACTCACACAGATTTTCATGCCGTGTTACGGAGCACTGTTTCAAAGGGAGCTGTTTTTTTA
Organism: Limanda limanda; assembly: GCF_963576545.1. Taxonomy (NCBI): domain Eukaryota; kingdom Metazoa; phylum Chordata; class Actinopteri; order Pleuronectiformes; family Pleuronectidae; genus Limanda; species Limanda limanda. The sequence continues at coordinate 8,711,989 of NC_083647.1, read as the reverse complement.
TATATATATTTAACTGTGTTTTGATAAACTGAAGGAAGACAAGAGAGGGATTTGGGGGCAGGAGAAGGAAGGGGTGGGTTATAAATAGGTCAGTCACAAACAAGCGCAACAAATGGCAATGATGCTCCATGACAACCCAGCTGCAATGGCAGATGGATAAAATGGAAGAGTAGAGCAGAATGACAACCAAATAATAAATAACGCTAAGGCAGAGTGAACAGAAAAAAAAGTCATCCCTCTCTTTGCCACTCAACCACTTCTTGTTCTGTAAAGCTGCTTTCAGACTTGCATTGAACTTCGCACGTTTGCTGAAATTTTCAGCACAGGCTGTTTTGTCAGAACACAAAAGTAATTTGCTCCAGTTATTTTAAGGAACCTTTCCTACCAGCCCCTGAGTGAACTATCTGTGAGTGAGCCCATGTGAGAATACAGCAGGAAAATTCACAGGGAGTGGGTGATGACGTTTCCAGCACACGAAAGACACAAAACTAGAAAAAACTGTCCTAAAGAATATAAATATCCCAGCTTTTGATAAAAAGGGCTGACGGCAGATTTATAACGTCTTCCATTCTCCCCCCTTGGCCTACTGAGTTTCCACTGACTCAAAGACATACTAACTACCACATAATTTATAATGTCCTCCTGAGTGCTCTACCCAGATATCACCCTTCAACTGAACTCCCCGGACATTTTCCAGTAGTGAACGCATCTGACCTAGACAACCTTTTCCAGTTCATGTCTAAAAATGGCTCAATCGAGCATGCAGATGTGGGCCTAGAATAAAAAAAAACGCCTACATACTTTTACCAAACGACCTTTAAAGTGCTTTTAAAAAAATGTTGCTAGGTTGTTATATTTTTAATATTATAATCATTAATATCATAAATGTCTATGAAAGCACATTAAAAATCCTCCAATCCAAACACAACTTTGCATATCAGCGTACAATGTTTTCTTCTTCTGCAGTTAGAAAGCAATTTAGAGTAATCAAACTGTGAATGAGGAGTCGACGGCAGAAATAAGCTGCCTGTCCTTTTTTTTCAGGGCAGTAAGAGGTCCAGAGTCAATAAATCCATCCCACACACGGCTCATTAAAACACAATGGCTGAGTATCAACTCTAGACATGTATTCATTTGCGCTGCAGGCCTTTTTCTGCTCTTTGCCATTTCTGCCCACCCCCCCATGCTGGTGTTTGACTTCTCGTCCACTGCTCTCGGACAGAAATGCAGGATTACAGTTGGACAGCTGCAGCGAGTGTGGACACAGTTAAAGCAGCAGGGATAAGAATTAGACCGACACCCAGTACACACACACACACACAGACAACGTGTACGTACACAAACTTACACAACAGACACACCCTGACACACTTGCAGAAAAACCCAAATTTTACAGCACTTGTCTCTCGCGGCACAATAGCATAACAATCTGTCGGGGTAATTTAGTGAGATTTCACTAATGGCTTTACTGCGTCCACACAAATAATACACAGATTAATACAGTCCCATTTGTGAATTATATATTCATTTTCCACTTAGTCTGACATGGTATTATTCTGCGACAGAGGGAACAGCAACATGACCTCGGTGACATTAAGCTCATTATGTCTAGACAGAACAAAACGCTGTGAAACATCCCATTCTTCTGTGTTCCCCTCCTGGAGGAGATTACTGAGAGGAGATCCGAGGGGCACGTCTGCCATCTTTTATTCCAAGATGAGGCTGGGATGTTGATATCTGATGTCTGAGTCATGTATACAGGATGGGGGGAGCGGGGATAACCCTCGAAGCTCTCTCTTTCTCTCTCTCTCTCTCTGTGTCAGGCTCCCCTCCCCCAGCCCACGCTGGACTGCCCGCTGAGGCACAGCAGGGCTGCCAGGTCATACTTAACACCGACCACAGCCTCTCTCCACAAACCTCTCTCTCTCTCTCTCTGTGTCCCCCATCTCGCTACCCTCCCCCACCCGATCTTAAATCTGCATTACAATGAGGATGGTAGAGGAAGACGAGGAGGGGGCAGGGGATTGTGAGGAGCCTAGGGAGAGGGGAAATTGAAGGGGCTCGGAGAGAGTGAAGATCTCACAGATTGGCCCAAAAAAAAAAAATGGCCCTCCGTAGTAGATAACCCAGAACTGAGCTAATGACTGTGTGTGTGTGTGTGTGTGTGTGTGTAGCGGTGGTAGGGGCCAAATTAATTTGCATGTGGCTGCACGCAAGTGGTTGTTGTCAGATATATGTCTTTGTGTATACTCAAACAAACCACTCTAGGAGCAGCAGGGGACCCATGTGTGTGTGTGTGAGGGGTTGGATCGCTCAGGCCTTTTTTTTTTGGTAAGTAATATGCAGGAATGCAAAGCTGTGTCATGACAAACGGCCCATTAGGTTTTATTGGGCTGCTTTTTTAACAGTGCAGAGTGTGTCAGGGTATCTATGCCCCTCCGCTTCCAGACCATTAAACTGATTCAACGAGGGATAATTGATTTATGTCTGTCACATGGGCAGCAGACGTTTTGTGATCTTTGACGGAAAAAAGATGTGGATTTAATGAATTGTGTAATTAAAGGTAGATAAACGGTTCCTTCCTCTAATAAAGTGCTTTTCTGTTTAAAATAATGTCATTGTCCATGAGACACGGGTTTGCATATTTACCAGCAGAGGCTAAACCCACACCACTATGTTCTGGTTTTAAAAGGCATCACTGTTGCGATTTGTTTACACCTACCTTCCACACTTTATACTTTTCCAGCAGCTACAGCAGAAAAGTTTGGAAATGCTGTGGCCCCAGTTTTAGTTATAAAACTCCCGGGTTGCGTTCTTGTCTGGACGGGTAAAAACTGAAAATGACAGTCATTTGCGTTGTGATCATAGTATTTGCTGTAAGTATGCAACCAACTGCAGAGGACACAATCTGCTTCCTGTTTACCTCAGCACACACATGCCCAGTGTACGTGGATGGTTCCTTGATATATATTTTCAGGTGCTTTAGTATTGACAAAAGGTATTACTGATGCGGAGCAAAAACGCAAATAAAACCTAAAGTGATCTCGTATTAATATAGCCTTATCTGAGACTTCATCGGCTGAGCTGACAATATATGTTGGGTGGCTATTTTTTAAACAAATAAAATCCTTTCAGCATTATAATTTGCTCCTTAATATGTTTTTACGTTTTATTAGAGAGCCTTGGAGGTGCTTGGTGAATGTCTTCATGTCCAGCTCGGATTTTCCCCATTGCCTCCAGTCACTATGCTAAGCTTTGCTAAATTCCAACATCAGCATGCTAACATAATCGCAAAGATAATGCTAATATGCTGATGTTAAACAGGTATATGGTGGGTAAGACAAAATCCAACTGAGGTTGATGCACGGCCAGATTACGTGAGCTATTGTGATTCCTGTGAATCTGAAATCAAACCATTAAATACACACTGGCTATTTCTGGGTTTACTTTCTATTCTGTCTATAATGCTCAGTGTATGGGAGTGTGTGTGTGGGAGTAAGGGAAGAAGAGGACAGCTACTGCAAGGAAGCGTGGGAGGAATGAAGAGCGGGAAAGTGGAGGAAGAAGAGCCGGCTGTGATAATGATGAATGGGATGATGGCACACTGACCTAGTAATGCTGCGGTGCCGTCGCCATTGGGGATGAGCTGCCCTACTACTGTGTGCCCCCGTCTGACACACACACACACACACACACACACACACACACACACACACACACACACACACACACACACACACACACACACACACACACACACACACACACTCACAATCTTTAACCCCTATCCTCTCTCTCTGCTTCACTCATCAGCACTTCTTAACCCCACGCCCTCTCTTCTTGTCTTGTCATCTGTTTTATCTCCTGCTCATCACTACTTTTTCTCACCTGGCCTACATGTCACGACACCAGATGGAAACAAGCCACCGCTGGGAGAGAGGGACACGAAACTTAAGGGAAAGAATGAGGGGAAAAAAATAGAATGCGATGATGAGGTGGTGAGGGTAAAGGTTAAAAGGAAACCGCGTTTCGTTTCCCTGCGGTCGCACGGAGGTTGGGATTCTCAGCTGCCTAAATTGTGGGAGTCGGAGTCATCTCAAATAAACATGCCAGAGATGATAAGGGAAACAAAAACAACGGCAAAGCCATATCCTCTTCCGACCCCCCAAGCCCCCCCCCCTTCACACACATACACCCTTGACTGGGTTCCCACCGACTAACGTCCCTCTGAAGATGTCATAGGAGCAGCGGTTGCCATGGTAACCGGCTCCGTGGTATGTCTGCATGCACACAGCGATGTCTGACACCTTAGGCACAGGGAGTTTGGGGGGGGGGGAGTGTGGTGTGAGGCAAATCTACACACATCAGCATGATTGCTGCTGGTTTCCCTGTGTTGCGTTTCCATGCTCCCCTGTGACGCCGACCACCGCTTCATCGATGAGGCCGCTTTATCAAGCCCGGCTGAGCATTGGACATCCCAGCTACAGCATCCATTCCTCCTCCTCCTCCTCCTCCTCCTCCTCCTCCTCCTCCTCCTCCTCCTCCTCCTCCTCCTCCTCCTCCTCCTCCTCCTCCTCCTCCTCCTCCTCCTCCTCCTCCTCCTCCTCCTCCTCCTCCTCCTCCTCCTCCTCCTACTCCTACTCCTCCTCCTGCCTGAGCCGCCGGCAGACACATGCGTCTGCACAAGCCGCCCCGGCCAAGATGGCTGCCATGTGTAGCAGTGTCGGTCGCCTGCTGGTGAGCTCCTTCTTGCAGTCAATAAGCCAGTTGATCGAATTAATTTGCATCACAAGGGGGCTTTCTCTTAAGTCGTCCGAGCCCTTCTTATTCATGCCAGTGAAGAGGCAGTTGCACCTGATTCTCCTTGTGATGAGGTGCTTGGCAATGCAAATGTTGTGTTTGTGCCAGACTGGAGCAGACCTATAAAATCACATTTACACCTCAACAGGCTCACAGAGCTGCTTGGATATCACTTCTGAGTCAAACGTTTTTTTTGCATTGGATTTACACGCAAAACATTTTCATTTGAAACTGTCCCTCGATAAAATCCACTATAACGTCTGTCTACATATAATTTCCAATTCAAAACCTATTTTAAAGCCACACTCCACTCATGTGTTTAGCCCATTAGCTCAGGAAAATGGCAACAAACTATCAACCGTTATTATGTCACAAAACCATAAGGCAGCACGCAGGACACGGCCCCCTCTTGTCTCTCTGATTGTGTATGCATGAGCTTCTGACGAATGGAGGAACCTTGGGAAATTACATATTCATCACGCTGAAATGCCCGACTAATCTGTTCAAGGTGACTGTCATAAACTTTTCTCCTTCCTGAGGCAAGCTGAGCCCCGGGGACGTGTTTCTGATTCTCCCTCCATCGCTCTGGTCCTCCTTGCTCTTTTCCCCCCTTTTGTTTTCTCTCTCAATACTCTCTGTCTCAATGAAAGCTTTTCAGCAGCATTTGCATCAGGGGCATTGATGAGTGCAGGAGAGAGAAGTGTGTGAAGAGGAGGGGAAGCACTGTGTGAAATGTGAAATAAGTAGGCAGGTTGGAGGCTGGAGGAAGTCCTGCAGCAGTCATCTCCTTTTTTCTCAAGGAGATCAGGCCCTGTCATCATCACACCATGTGTGTGGTACAAGTATGTACTACACACTGTACGGGTTTGCACACACATTCACACCTTCAATGTCAGCATTTACTTTGAGAACAGACACATAAATCTCAGCTGCAGCCGTCTGCATAGACCCGATAAGCAGTTTTCTGTTGTTTCCCTGCAAAAGCACAGAGTGTGGAGGATAGCGGTAAATCAAGCATCTCCATAAACATCCCTTTAGCTGTTTTAAGATGTAATCATTTGGTTTGGGTTTCACATATGAAGAACACAGCGGGAGAATGTGTGGGTCAGACGAGTTCACAAGAGTAGGAGAATGTCCAGAACATCAAGGTTAGGTGGGGGTGCCTGTGTTGGAGCATGCAGGAGGCCGGACGTTTTCAATTCTGCTGCGGATGTCGAGTATCTTTGTCTCCAGTTCATCAACAACAGCAGTGACCCTTATTTTCAAAAGCTCTCGAATCCCGTTGTCTTTCCAAGTGGACATCTTCGCCCGTGTCTTCTACGTGTGTCGCATCTCTTTTTCATCCAGAGATATTTGAATTCTTTCAGATCTGCGTCCATCACGTCCTCATGTCAGGAACATGCTTGCTGGGAATTTCCCAGACATTCTCCAACTGTATTCTCACATGGGCTCACTCTGCTATTTTTCGGGTGTTTTACTAGGCTGCTGACAAGAATCATTAAATAAGAATTTTAAAAAAACGTCTGGAGCAAGGATGAATCAAGTTAATGTCCAGACTTCAGTGCATGTCTGAAAGCAGCTTTGGAGCATCCACTACAAACCCTATTTTAGAGCTGTTTCTCTGGTCAGTGAGGTCTCCTGTGTGTGGAGGAAAGGCCAAAATGGAGAAAACCTCATTTTTCTCCCAAATGATCCACATCAATGAAGACACCACCTTAAACTGCAGCTTAAGAGCCTCAAACCTGAGGCCATTCTTGTCAGGGATCCCTCTGCAGAGGCTTGGATTCCCCGCTGTGAAATATCTCTTTCTTTTGCTGATTAAACCAGAAGCATCCCTTTGAAACCTGACAACCTGAAATGTATAGACCTCCCCAGAAAGACTCAGGCAATCCCACATCACAGGGCGACAGAGAATTCCCAAACCACGACTGGGCTGTGTGATTGGGGGGGGTTAAAAAACATCTTTTCAATTCACATGGTCTCCCTCTTGACTCAGTTTGGAAGAATGTGCGAAGTGGTAGCCGGACCCCTCAGGGTGTATTCCTCTCTGGAAAGCTCAGCCCACTGAACGGATAGAGATCATTCTCTGGTTGGCGTATGCATGCCTCGCATTCCACGGCTGTGACATGACTGAGAGGGGGTGTGAATGTGGGTGTGTGTGTGTGTGTGTGTGTGTGTGTGTGTGTGTGTGTGTGTGTGTGTGTGTGTGTGTGTGTGTGTGTGTGTGAGGAGGGGGGCGTTCTGTGTGTCATTTAATTGGTAGAAACAAGGTAAAAAGAGAGAGAGGGAGATGTATAACCGGATGCGTCAGAATAGCTGTGATAAGAGGAAACTGTAAATTCCCCAAATAAAGTATTCGCAAGTGGACAGAAAGCCATTCAGTCGACACGGTTTCCTCTGTGGGATAAATGAGGGCCTGGTTAATGGGAGAGAAAGGAGAATTACTTTAAAGTTGCCAGAGTTAAGAGTTATGCCTTCACAATAAAGCAGCTGGCAAATAGAAAACCATGCGCGACCCGGTCCCAAGTTTCTAGTGTATCTCATAACTTCAGCTTCAAACGTTTCACCCCTGACCTCTCTGGATCACAAGCGGAACCCATCGGTTGCATGACACCCGAAGCAAAATGCAGTGTCATCGCTGGGGGACTGTGGGACACACTGCTGCGGCCGAGAGACCTCGTGGAGACCTCGTAACCGGCTGACAAGGTGATTCAGCGTCTCCCTGTCTGTGGCGGTGACAAAGCAGCCCCAGTGCCATGAGCGCAAGGTCTCTCCACCAAGTGGGAGGCTGGCCGTGGATTATGTAACCAGTTTAACCCCGGAGAGCACAGGGCACTGTCGCTCAAATTCCCATTCATTCAAATCCTCCACCGAGAGGTTTATTTTAGAGAAAGGAAGTCACTGAAATACATCCTAAAACTAGATAACAAGGGTCAACGAGTGCATACAAAAGTAAAACAGTAAAGTATGAGCTTTGACTGCACTGGGCCTCACATTTGTATGTTTTATAGCAAAAATGATAAATAAATAAATTTAAAATACTCATCACCCCCTGTATATCTTGGAAATGTCAGCATTCAAAAAAAAGGGATTGACTCTTCTCAGATTCTTCAGATTTCCAAAGCCCGGCATTCAAACCCTCTGCTGCTTAACAAGAAATAATCAAAGAGTTGAGAAAAGCAATTAAACTAGAGTGTCACTCAGTCGAGCGAGGCCAAGGCCAAACAGTCCTCTAGGTATGTGCTATTGTTGCACATGATAATTCCCTGGGTGAAAAGGTCAAAAAACACCCTATCTGGAGTCGCGCCCTGATTTATATCCACACCTAAATTGAACGAGTTCTTCCCTGACTCATACTACAACCTTCAAACAAATTCCATGGTAATCCAACCAGTATTTTTTGCAAAATCTTGCTCAAAATGGAACAAACATTCAAACCAACTAACCAACAAACAAACTTTAAGGATTGAAAACATAAAATACACAACATTTTGTATTGCAATCCAATGTTTGGTCTTCTTCTCTAGATGTTATTCTCCTGCAAACCTTTTGTGCTTTCATCGGGTCTCAATCCAAGTTCCAACACCCGAAGATACATCTGTATCTACCATTTTAATATATGGTTATTGAAGTGTTGTCCTTTTGTCACAATACAAATGCAACATGTTGTGAGTAAGTTCATAAACTAAGTGTAACAACCTTCCAGGCACCTGGGACAGTGGAAAAACTCTGTGCTGATGCTCCAGTTCAACAGGCAATCTGTGGCAGTGACAGGGGCTGAGCGAGGCCCCTCCCCCGGCCGCTGATTGGTCGAGGCCCGCCTGTCACGCCCGTGGGAGGAGTCTCCGGTCGATTTCGAGGCGCGGTTGAAATACTCACAGTTTTGTCCCTGACATCCTTTACTCTGAGCCCAGCAGCCTTGGGGTGCACATCCACACACACCGGGATCAGCTCGTTTCCAGACCCACACACGGACAAGCAGAGCCGCTCGGATTTAGTTCTCCACCTTCCTCGGGACAGATCTCATCCACCCAGCCCAGATCTGGATTTTTTAAAAAAACCAAATCTCCAAATTTCCCTTTTCGATTTTTATTATTTTTTCATTTTTGTTTTAGCAACACCAACAGGAGACAAGTAAAATGGGAGCCCAGCTTGCAAAGGGTGGAGTAGCAGGGGAGGGGAAAGCCATCGTCGAGCCTGCTGCTGCCAAAGCCAACGGCCAGGTGAGTGGAGCCGTTAGCCACATGGCACCCAGAACCCCCCCACCCACTGGGAGCACGGGGACCCAGGGCTGCAGGGGGGGGGTGGGGAGCCGGTCCTCCGGGTCTCTGAGGGCAAACCCGGGTTGTAGGGAGAGATGAGGAGTGACCGAAAGTTAAAGAGCCGGTGGTGTGGATGGAGAGTGGGGGTTGGGGAGGGGGGGACCTCCAGCAGAGCAGCCGTCGAGTGGCCACGCTCGTGCCCGCTCTGCGCGCACCCGCCCTGCCCCAGTAGAGCCGGTGGGGTGCCGGTTCACCTGAATGTGTCACCGGGAGAAACACACACAATCCGGGGGCAGGGTGCGACCCCCGAGGCCGGACCCTGAGACCCGGACCCTCGGGGGTCTGGGGTCGAGCTCCGGCGTCGAACACAAAATGCAAACCGGTCGCAAGGAGGATGTGCCCGCGCTCTGCTGGAGGCGCCAATTCGCTCGCCATTTCCCTCCAAGCGTCTTTTAGCCTGTGTTTAAATGGAGGTTCATGGGGACCCGGTGCCTTGATTGACGGGTGACTGATTGATGGAGAGTTGACCGAGTCTGACCTCAGATCAGATGTTTGCATGTGCCACACTGTGCTCCTCCATCCACACACACGTTGACTCCATCCGCTACGGACTGTATCCGCAGCGGATGGAGTGAGGATGAGTGGCCGTGGCTCTGTGTGGTGTCCGCTCGCTCCGGCAGCTGGAGAGATGTTGGATGAGAGAACAAACCAGTTTCTCTGGGATTCCTTTGTTCCCTCAACTCGCTCTGTGTTGACATTTCGATGCAGCACTACTGCCCCCGTGTGTCCGCGTCGGGTCCTGCAAACAGCTGTTGATCCCCTCTGTGGACCAAGCGCCTCTCTCTGTGTGACTGATACAGATTCAAGTCAGCTACTGCTAGTCTGGCATGTGATTTGTTAGAATAGATGTAAACATTTTACTGTATTTTCTCTTCTCGAAGCAAAGTGTTTGTTTTGGCCTTGTTCAAATATTGGATTGCATTGCTAACCAATCATCTTCTTTGCAGGAGAATGGTCACGTCAAGACCAACGGCGACGTGTCAGCCAAGCCCGACGGGGAAGTGGCCGCCGCCGATGGAAACGGTACAGCCGAACCAGCCAAGGAGGGTGAGACCAGCGCCGGAGACGCCATCGAGTCTGCTCCCGCTGCTGAGGGAGAGGCCGCCAAAGCAGAGGGCGAGGCGGCCAAGGAGGTCAAGAAGAAGAAGAAGTTCTCCCTGAAGAACTCCTTCAAGTTCAAGGGCATCAACCTGAAGAAGAGCAAGAAGGCCAGCGAGGAGGGCAAGGAGGAGGCCACCTCCCCCACGGCCGAGGACAAGCCCGAGGAGAACGGCCACACGGCCAAGGAAACCAAAGAGGAGACGCCGGCCCCTGAGGCCAAAGAAGGCGAGGCCGCCCCGGCAGCGGCAGCAGCTACACCAGAGGCCGAGACCAAGGCTGCAGAGGAGGCCCCGGCCACAGAGGCTGCTCCTGCTGAGGAGCCAGCTGCTGCTGCTGCTCCCGCCGAGGTTACAACACCCGCCACCCCCGAGGGCGAGGCCAAGGCAGAGTGACTGCCCCCCCCGTCACGGCACCTGAACTGATTTTCCAAGATTAAAGTATATAAATATATATATGAGAGACTTGTGCCACGTTCTTAAAGTTACAAACAAAACTACAAAAGAAGACAAAGGATATATCACGTTTGCTGATTCAACCACCAGTTCACTGCCTTTTATTAGTTCTTCGACAGACGGAATCTCACCGGGCCCTCTCATGATGAAAGTGTCGGCTTGTGTCGCCCCCTCATGGTACACACAGGGACTGGCATGTTGGAAGGTAATGGATTGGATGGGGAGCGAATCAGGAATACTGACTTATTTTCCCAGTTCATGGAGAAGCATCCTTTTTAACAGCGTGGCAGCCCTATAACATTTTATTTTTCTTTCTCTTTTTTTGGGATCTAAAAATCGTCACCGTGGTGGAGCGGGGCCGACCATCTCCTTCACTCGAACTGACTGTTATACGGACACATGACACCTTTCAAATGATCTTCATTTTTAGAATTCTACATTCCTATGTTTTACCCCAAAATTTCAAGTATTTTGTCATGTATAGAAAAGTGAAAATTGAGGAGGGGAGGTGGAAAAAGAGCAATGTCTTTGTTTGTGCATTTTCATTCTTTTTCTGGCTAAAACTACATTCAAGCTTCTTGAGTATTGCAGTGTTCACATTTCAGAGTTTATGACGCAGGTTTTTGGGATTGTGTACAAAATGTGAGCTTTTTATCTGCAAACTGTCTCTGTAAATATGTTTTGGCCAATATTTTTGGTTCTCTTTATTTTGCTATCGTTTGAAGATGTTAATGGTTTTATTGTAACTTTTAATAAGGGTAAATAAATGTCTGATCCCCTCTGTCTGTGTTCTGTCTGCTGATTCACACCAACACTGCTACTGGAGTTAGACATTTAGATTTTATGAGTTTGGAATTCTGCAAATACACATTAGATTAAAGAGAAACTATGATCTTAGATTAAACAACATAAAAAGGAATTTGTTAGATTTTAAAAATTACACAAGCAATGGAAACATTGTTGGATGTGACTAAACAAAAAAGGTGTAATAAAGCTTAGAGCCCAGCTTTATTTTAATTTGTGGGCTGATTTGGTTACAAGCAGATATTTTTCATGCAGATAAATATACATTAGGCAATCACTATTTAAACAAACTATTATGAATAAATTATTAACTAAATGAAATTTATACAACCAAATCTACCCAGCATATTTACAAAATAAATACAATCGTATATTTGTTGCAGTGGAAATTCCGTAAAATCAAAGTTCTGATGTTGGCACATAAGTAAACCACTTACATGTCAGTAAAAAGTGTATATTGGCAGATTTTTATTGGTTAATCAGTTAACGGCCAGGGTCTAATCATCCTCAATAAGGAGATGATACACTTTCAAGAGCCTGAGTCATACTTGATTTATCCTTGTGCACAATATAATACACACCTACAGTAGTTTCTGTAGGAAATACATATTTCACACATTGGCTAACCATTATGAGCACCTCAGATCCTCAAAACACCTTCTATGCATGACAGATAGGCAGGTCTATAAGACAGTGACGTGAGGCAGCTCTGCTCAGGTTGCATAACAAGCTCTCTTACATCGTTATGAATTAATTATGACAACACATGATATTTAGCCATCAGATGGCAGAATAAAGCCTACTTCATTACAGTTTTTTTCAGTCGCTAACAAGCGTTTTTCTAAACAGTAGTCACATTTTCAAAACTCTAAACACGATTAGCACAACATCGGTCCTTTGTGGCCATACCATTCACACATTTCATGTTGTTTTCACACAATATGCAGTCAGTGAACACATTTATATAATGCTTACATTTTCTTAACAGACAAGCTATACCTCCAAACAAAATTATGGATTGTTTTTGTATTATTTACAAATGTTAACACACAACATCCCACAATTGCAAACACAATATTCCAAACCTTAGATACAGTATAAAAACCTCTGCTTCTGTAATACAGTAATATCAGTTCTAAAACAATATATCTCAGCCCCCAATCACAAACAATCACAAACAATTGAATAATTGACACACAGCTGATGTATGTTGGGTATATTGGGTTAACCACAGCTGATTCCACTCTGGCTTAGAATCAATGGCATTAACAAAAGGAGGACTTCGAGGAGTGATAAACCACGGTCTTTCACTAAGGGAGGCTGGTGAAAGAGTACAGCCCAATTTGGGGCGGTCAACGGTTGCGTCAATTATACGCATCTTTCAACAAACCAACAGGTAAGTTTGCATTTTACATGGATTGTTTCTATTCTCACTTGACATGTCAATGAGGCCATACAGTAATGCATATGTTGATTTTTTTTGTCCCTCAAAAGAATGCAACGTCTTCCTCCCTCTGGGGGAAGAGGTAAGCTCCTTAATCATCAACAAGAGCTTGCCATAGTAGATATGGTTGTTGCAAATAACGCAATTAAACTGCATGAGATTCAAAGCAGAATTTTGGAGGACCAAGAGATATGTCACAATATCAATAGCATCAGCCTCGCAACCATTACGCGGACATTGTCCAAACACAGAGTGCGGATGAAACAGCTCTACACTGTTCCCTTTGAGAGGAACAGTGAGCGAGTCAAGGTGCTACGACAACAATATGTCCAGGTACAGTGTGTATATTCAATTCAATGTACAGTTCTATAAGCTTTGCACTTTTCAAGTAGGTAACCTACTCAGTAATAGGTTACAGTACTGTATGGTATATAGTACTATAATGGCATGATTTACATAAATTTTGTTTCAGAGAGTTATGGAATTGGAGGCCAACCAGGCCCCTCATGAATTCGTATATGTGGATGAGGCAGGATTTAATCTGGCCAAAAGGCGTCGACGTGGAAGAAATGTCATTGGAAAAAGGGCCACAGTTGATGTTCCTGGACAGAGAGGGGCAAATATCACTATGTGTGCGGCAATTTCAAATGCAGGATCACTCCTCCACAAATGTCAGGTTGGACCTTACAACACAGAGCGCCTCCTTGCTTTTCTCGATGATCTCCACCAGCGCCTGGTTCCAGAGCAGGATCAGGAGGGTGAAAACAGGAGGACCTTCGTTATCACCTGGGACAACGTGGCCTTCCATCACTCACAAGCAGTTACAGCATGGTTTGAGGTCCACCCAAGACTGATTCGTCTATTTCTTCCACCCTATTCACCTTTCCTCAACCCCATAGAGGAGTTCTTTTCTACATGGAGGTGGAAAGTCTATGACCATCAGCCACATGACCAGTTGTCCCTCCTTGAAGCCATGGATGCTGGCTGCAGGGACATCACAGTTGATGATTGTCAAGGGTGGATCAGGCATTCCAAGCAGTTTTATCCAAGGTGTATCGCCTTGGATAACATCAGATGCGATGTGGATGAAAACTTGTGGCATAACCCTGAAGATCGCAGGGATTAGATAAAGGAATTTTGTGCTTTTTTTTAGTTCTCCCTTTTTACTGGGCTTTTTGGTGTTGCTTTTTTGTTCATGGATATTTTGTTAACTTTAAACAATACTGTAAAACGTTTTCTGTTGTATCATACTGTAAACAGTATTTCTACTATACCTCCTGTAGTAAACAGTAAAGAAAAAAAAACTGATTCGCTTTTTACTGGAATGCTTTTGAATGTGAACATTACATGTGGATATACAGTACAGTTCCCAACCAAAAAATTTGGCATAAAAAACTGTGGATTGCATGTTTTGCATACAAATACCTGTAAAACTGAAACATAAAAGTCTATGCAGTTTTGTAATGTCCACAATAGCCAGTATTTTGAAACCTGGTGTACTTTGATTGGCTGCATGTTCCTTGTGAAGTGAAAACAAGAGTTATTCTTTGAAAGAATAATTTCATTTTGAATCAGATGTCCAGTGTTTTGGTAAAGTTAGTGTGTGCAGAGAAAGATCTCTTCTATTTTGAAATGAAGAGTTAGTATATAGTTAACAAAATGTGCTTTTGAGAAGAAAATGATCTATTTGGCCAATTGTGTTTTGTAGGTGTAAGTCTGTGTTAAGAGTTTAGAAAAAGTATTTTAAGTATAGGTAAGCGCTCGTTAGCGATGGAAAAAAACTGTAAGATGTCCCCCACCAAATGTTTCACAGGCTTTACTATCATTTGTTGGTCTCTGGCTCTCTCTAGTGGACAGAAGTATGGATGGAACTTGATTCTTTGCCCTGTTGATTTTAGGATTACAGTCAACCATGTTAAATTTAAAGGGATAGTTTACAGAATAATGAAAATTCACTTACTATCTACTCACCACTATGTCAATGGGGTGGGGGAAGTGTTTGAGTCGACACTTTTGGAGTCTCTTGGGTAAATAGCTTTACAGTCAAATCAAATACAACTGAAGTAACTGGGGTACTATGTCTTCAAATTGTAAATAAACAACATAAAAAACATAAAATGCCTCCAGACTGCTCCCATGGCTCCATCAAAGGGTTCATAAGCCCTAACATTAAAATTAATTTACACCATGTTTTTAGCCTAAATATCCTCAGTGATCCTCCTCTGGAGCCACGTCCATGTTCGCAAAAAAACACGCCTCTATGGTCTTTGAGGGGCAAGTGATGACATCAGTGAGCAATCGCTATAGCTACAGGTATTGTAGCAGTAACCGCAGCTATCATGAGAATTGCAAGTATCGCTGATGTCAAACACTTCACCCAATCCTCCATCGGCCAAGTGCTGAGTAGATAATGAGAGAAATTAAATTTTTGGGTGAACTGTTCCTTTAATGGCTCTTGTTCCTGGTTTGTTTGTAGATAGTTCAGGGCCGGCCCTGGCAATGTTGGCGCCCTAGGCGAGATTTCAAATTGGCGCCCCCCAACATACACACACAAACTGTCATGCATCCACAATAACTTTTGGACTGTATACAGATGCACACACAGGCAGACAAAATTCTAAGCTATAAAAAACAATAAAAATATATAACAAAAAATTTAAAGAGTCTGAAATCAGCTGTACTGATAGCATATCATGTCATGTCGACAAAAATAAACATTAATGATGTCCACAATCGGGTGATTCTTACCTCTATATTGTTCTTTCTTCTCCTCCTCTACTTTGTGGTGCTTTCTGAATTGTGCACCTGATAATTTAATCTTTTTTTGATTCATCTTTGACTCTAACGGCAGTCTGTCACCGCAGCGTGTCTGTTCACACATGGAGCCCATCCAGGAGGATGTTTTAGATGCTGGCTTCCCTGTCCACTGAGCCACGGATGGTGACATCAGCAAATGTCCCTACTATGCTGCCAAAATGAGTAGGTTTTTATACTTCTCTTTGTATGCATCATGCTGCTATGAGGAACTGTTGTGAGGTTGTTGTTGTCAAGGTTTGTTTTTCTCTTTTTGTGCATCCAGCGGCGTCGAGTGGAACGGCATATGCCAGTCAACTCGCCATGGCCGACCTCCGACACCCAACGGGACAGGTTCTGTTTGCGACTTGGATTGCTGCTCTGGCTGGATTCGCTGCATGGTATCTGATACGATCCCGCCTCCAGCCTGTCATTTTGCTGCTGAGAGAGGGAGAGGGAGGAGAAACATTGAAGGAAGGCGAATAAGGAGATTGAGGCCATTTCATAGTTTAATACAAACATTCTTTAGGGGTCCAAGCTTATTCAATATTGCACTTAAAAACTGTAACTGGCTATACAGCTGACAATGATGCACCTATATACAATACACTGTTAAACAAGTACAGTTCTTTTTTTAAAATCCATTCTCACATTTCGTAATTCATACTTGGCCTCCAGAAAGTTGGTCCATGTGCACAAGTGATAGGAATCCGAAGCTGTTTTTCAAGACCTAGCAAACCTACACTTTGACAAGTGCATGTTTTATTAAAACTATTTCAGATAATTGAATGTCTACTGATGCATGTTGAAATGATTTTAAGCTATATTATGATTAAGGTGTAAACAGAGAAGTTTGAGATGGACATTTTCTTCTTCTAATATTAATGCTTTATCTAAATTCTTCTAATAGACCTGTAGTTTATCTACTTGACGGTTACTTATGTTCGAGGTAGGTCTTTTAACATCTCATTTGTTTTGAATACACAAGTATCCACCATCGCTACAACTGGGTACCCATCGTCCATATGACTTTGACATAAGTTTTCTCCGGTTAGTACAAAATTATAATAATACAAAATTAATTACACTGCATGTGTAATTCATTTTAATTTTCACCCTGACACAGTATGCTTGTTGCACACAGAGTACCAAAGGAGATGTGTTGATAGTAACATTTAAACCAGGATGCTGTGCTCTCAACACATACTGCATGTGACTATGCAGTATTCTTTCATTAGCAAAGCTTATTCAGGACAACAGCTGGAGTGCAGCTGTTTGGTCACAGCCATGGAAACCTAAGTAATGATACTGATGTGTTATGCATTCTCGTTTCTCAGGTTCCTGCTGCATAAAGATGGCAATATAGTATGATAGGTATGGACTGCCTGATATACCCCTGTAGTGTCCATGTTTGATTCATTTTCATGCCAGTGTTTTTTTTTTTAAATGTTTTGGAAATACAGAAGGGACACATACTTGAATTTCAGGGGTGCAGGTTGAGTAAAACTTAGTGTTACGTGTTGGTTTTGAATTCTCTTGCATTTTCATTTACCCCAGTTCTTATATCCCTTTGTGTGTCTAATTGAACAGAGCTTTATTAGTAGCTGAAGAGATAGAGTAACCTTCATGGTGTGAGAGGGAAAATCCAGTAGTATGTCCTGCTGCTAACGGTGAATTGAAACTCCCTTCTTTTTTTGCTGTTCATGCTGAAATAAAGTGGATTCACTTGGTCTGACGTTTTCGATCACATCTTTATAAAACATCTCATTAGCTTCACACTACAAACCCTGTGGGGGGGGGGGGGGGGAATGTTTTTTGAGAGAGGATTCCAGATTCATTCACTAGACTGGCACTCAGTAGAGCTCAACAGAGCCGTACAGGTTCATCTCTGATCCATGCAGCTTCCTTCTACCAAGTTTTGTGGTTATTGGTCCAGTAGTTTATTACATGTTGACTGACAAATCAGAGGTGAAAACATAACCTCCTTAGCAGAGGTAATAAAACCTCCACATATTTATCAAGGAAATTTCACCAACAATATTAATAATTAGAAACACAACAGGAAATTAAAAGTAGAATGAATTGTTTCTATAATATCTAAATAGTTTACGGGTAATTTTCTGTTGGTCGACTTATCAATTAATTTATTAAAAGCTCATTTTCCCCTGCTACTTAGTCTATAGGGTTTTTATATTGTGTTTTATTTACATTGTATATATTGGTTTATTTTTGTCGTGCACTGGTTGCTGGTTGTACATCAAATTGCCCTTGAAGGATAATAAAGATTTTCTTTTGTGGACAGCTTTAGTTAATCACAAGCTGCACAAAACCAAGCAAGAGCAGCAGAGGAACCCAGCAGCCAGCAGGGGGCAGCCTCAGGACATCGCATGTAAACCAGCAGCAGCAGACTGTCATTCTTGTAAGGCGTCAGAAGACAAGTTTGGAAACTACTGGGTTATTTTCAACAAAAGGTTTTTAAAGCCATGTTAAATCCCCCAGTATCTAAAATCCAAAAATATAAAAGTAACTTTTAAGTAAGGTAGCAAACTAGAAAATATTTTTTCTAAAGTCAGCATGCGGTTTGGCCTAGTGGGTAGAGTGGTCGTGTTCCCCAATCTTTCTTATGTTCGTGCTGGCAACATACGGAACTCTTAAAATTGGCAGGATTTCAATCACCTATTAATTGTAAAATATATTACACTATGTAAATTTAAATTAATAAAATATAAAATATAAAATATAAAATATAAAAAATAAATTAAATGAAGTACATTTTTTTTTTAAACCTGCGCGCGCAATTCCAAAACTTAGTTTTGAGTTTTTAATTTTTTTTTTATGTTTAATTTGAAATGGTTCTTGTTCATTTTTGTTTTTAAATTGGCATATTTTTAGTTATTGTGCAATGAATAGGTGGTTGAAGTCCTGCCAACACGACAGCCTGCCAAACTTACCCATGAGTTTCGAACCCAGCTCTTATGTCCACTGGTGTCCTGGTTCCACCCATGGCAGCGTAGTGGCGTGGGGCTGGCTCCTCCCTGAGGCCCACATTTCTCTGCTCTGGTTCAGGGTTAAATGATGCTGGTCTTCACAGGTGACTGACCTACGCAAGCCTGTATCCGGCCCCCACCCCCCACAGGAGATTATGTGCTTGTGTGTGTGTGTGTGTGGCCGCTGCGCTGCCCGGTTCTTCCCTGCATTAATATATTATATCGAAATTTCACAGTTCAAACTTCACATCAAACATAAACATACATGTCTGACCATGAGACACTGATTTATTGGTCTCGTGATGAGACAATTCCACTGGGACCAGTGCAGCCTCCGTTCATACAGAAACAAAGAGGAGGGAGACGACGCCATTATACTTTTTGTTTGACTTTGATACTTGGAAACATTTAATACATTTAATACATAAGAGAGAACACACACTGTCACTGAATCCAAAAGACGGGCCTCAGCTGCAGGATCTCCGTCTCCATGAGTGACGCCATTATTGTGTGACGTCAGATAACTGGTGCTCGGTGAAGTCGGGGCAGATGACTCTTACCTGAGAACACATGTCCGAACTCTAAATTTAGGTGGCGTCTATAACACTTTTTTCAAGTAGGAGTTTGGAAAATTACGACATACAAGTTGTCTGGAACGCAGCATCAACTCTGCTTTGCTCCCAGACTCAGAGGAGGTGAGAGAATGACGTGCTGGGTGTTTCCAGCTGCAGCCACGAGGTTGCATCGCTTTAAATGTGGGACTAGATTTTCTTCTTCCCTTTCATCAAGGATGGTCTGGTGTGGGGATGGGCATAATTAATCGACGATCGATTAATTGAACATAAAGAATTTCATCGATGACATTATTTTGTCTTCAACGAAATTTTGTTGCGTTCACTGCCAACACTGTGAAGCTATACGTCTCCATGAGCGCATGAGTAGGAGTGCAGAATATCCGAGTTGCCTGAACGCAGCACAGTGATGACGTTAGCAGCTGTAGGAAGCAGCCCGGAGTTATACTCGACAAGCCCCGCTGGGGGACCGGCGGCTAGCCGCTGGGAGCTAGATGGATTTGACGGTTCTCGACCTCTCAGTCCGGTTGTTGTCATGTCATCAATCCCGGAACCTCACCCAGACCCGGGTCTGTACGGGTTCCCTTCCCCGTAGACTGAGCGTCCGCGTGCGGACATGAACCCGAGCTCCGCAGCTAGCGTCCGGAGCTAGCGGAGGCTAGCTCCGGACGCTAGCCCCTTCGGACCCGGACAGGGCCGGGTCTGGTGGAGGGGTTCCGGGAGTGAGAACGTGACAACCACCGGACTGAGAGGTCGAGAACCGTCAGATCGAGCTAGCTCTCAGCGGCTAGCTGCTCTCTCAGCGGGGCTGAAGTGTACAGCAGCGCATATTTTCAAGTGTAACCATTGAACGATCCCGTTTAACTGCCACAAGAGTTGTTCATCTTGTAATAAAGACCTCAATGAGGAAACACGCTGTGTTTTTTCTATTTTCACTGCATTTTAACAGTCTATAAATAGTGAATTTTAATATAAAAATATCAATGATTAATCGAAAATTCGTCATTAACTCTCACGATGATCGATTAAGACAATTTAATCGAATGACTACTCATATGCAGTTAGTTTACCCTTTACTCTAAATCTTTTACCACACTAGGAGCAACTAAATGCTTTCTCTCCTGTATGAATCTTCATGTGTCCAGTTAGACTGCCCCTTTGTCTAAATGTTTTACCACACTCAGAGCAAATAAATGGTTTATCCCCTGTATGAATCCTCATATGTAAAGTTAGAGAACACTTTTGTCTAAATCTTTTACTACACTCGGTGCAACTAAATGCTTTCTCTCCTGAATGAATCGTCATGTGTTCAGTTAGATTAGAATTTCGGCTAAATCTTTTACCACACTCAGTGCATCTAAATGCTTTCTCTCCTGTATGAATCGTCATATGTTTAGTTAGACTGCACTTTCTGCTAAATGTTGTACCACACTCAGTGCATCTAAATGGTTTCTCCCCTGTATGAATCCTCATATGTAAAGTTAGATTGCTCTTGTTGCTAAATCTTTTCCCACACTCGGAGCAACTAAATGCTTTCTTACCAGTTTTACATTTCATATCACTTAGAGGCTGTTTGTTATTTTTTGTATTTAAACCAGACTGAGGTTCCCTGGTCTGCATCCAATCATCTTCACTGTCTACAGTCTTGTCCTCAGTACCTTGTTGTAAATGTCCATCAGGACCTGAGATCCTGGCTGGTTCTTGTTCTCCACAATCCGCTCTGTTCTCCTCAGTCTGACTCTGATGAAGCTGTGATAACTGAGGTTTCTCTTCATCTTCTTCACTCTTCACAGTGACAGCAGTCAATGTGAACTTGATATCAGCCTGCTCAAGTTGTTGCTCCCCCTCCTGATTGGTCCACGGTTCCTCTTTAATGTGGGGGGGATCTGGGTCCTCCTGGTCCACAAGGGGGCTCCACTGCTGCTGCTCAGGGGGAACCTCTTCTTTAATCACCATCAGCTGCTGTACGTCTGCAGGACACACTGAAACACAAAGACACACGTTTATCATTTCAGAGTTTCCTGAAGTGTTTTTAAAAACATGTGTTGTGTCGTTTAATGTGGACTTTTATTATTTTCGAATGATTACACTCAGGCAGCAGAGATGTTGAGATGGTTCATAGTTGGTCTTACGACGCAGCTCGTTAAGTTAGCTGGATTAAACCAAGTGTTTCCAGGATAAAAAGTTTTATATTTTGAGGCCAAATAAACAATTTACGACACGAGCAGAGCAAAGCGAGTGGAGGTTAGTTAGTTGGTTAAGCTGTTTCAGACATGACCTGTGGGCTCAAACCAGAGAATTGTCTCCAGAGTTTCTTCAGGGTTTGTGTTTCACACATTGTCGGCGTGTTCGTTTATCCTAAATACGAGAAGAACTGATCCAATGGTTTGTGTAACCCAGGTTAAAAGAAACAGGATTTAGTACAACACTAAATAAGTGAATAAATAGTATTTAAAGTTACCTGAGTTAAGTTTATATTAGTTATAAAATCCATTATTTAATCTGATTAAAATGAATCAAAAGAAATACAATAGTTCTGCATATTATTAGTTTTGAAAGTAATATAAAGTGCACTGCTGCTTTAAGAAACCACAGCTGCAAGAGCCAATCAGAACCAAGGTAGTCTTCCTGCACCGGTGAACGGCAGGTGGGAGAGAGAGAGAAAAGAGAAAAGACTCTAGTTTGCAACCAGTGAGCTAAACTAACTAAAAAGACTGGATTTGTTTTGTGGTAAACTTTAATTTTATTTCTGAAAGTGTTTTGAGTTGTTTTCTGTCGACGTCGGTGGACTGTGGTTTTGTTTTACATTTAAAAAGTTACTGCTAGTTACTGAAAGAGCACGTGGAGCTGAGCATCCATGTGGCAGCATCCGAGCTAACGTCCTAGCTCCACCCATGCAGAGGAATAGATGGCGAGCTTTCCAGCGAGTAACCACACCCTTCCCAGCGATGTAACCACCCTGAACGGAGTCCTGTTTCCATCGGAGGAGAGCACCTGTTTTTCCTCACGAGCATCCATCCAGTCCAGCTGATGGTAGGACTGACACGAGCCTTCATTACTTCAACTAGAAGTGCACGTGAACATTTCGTGGTAAGAGTGAACATCTCAGATCTACAGACTGTTTCTACCTCAAGTGGAATATACGAACTGCACAACGTGGTCTTAAGAAAGAACTTGTAACAAGTCAGTTACCACACACTGAACTGGATTAACACCATCACATTCACAGAATGTTTAGAACGTGTTCTTTTGACATTTGAATGTGATACTTGATATTGATTGTATTGCATTGCATGCATATTATTTTCCCTGTGTTGGTTAAGCATATGGATGTGCTGTGCTAATGCTATTCAGCAAATCACTGGTTTAGCTGAGGTATAACATAGGAAAATCATTGTTTAAATGAGATGTTTAAATAGGCCTGATTCAAGATAAATTGAGAACTTAATAGAACTTGTTATAATTCTGTTGTAGTGATATAACGGATAACTCAAATAGAAACTAAACAATAATATTAAGTTACAGTTTAAAAACCAATTTAAACAGGAGTCAAAATAGAATTGATAAAACCAAAATTAGGAAACGGTAAATCTTTTCATTTCCTAAAAGAAAAGGATTGAACTTGAATTTAATTCATTTGAAGATTTGTATGTTACGTGTGTTATGTTAGTTGTATTGTAAATGTGTTACATGGTACCTGTTTGTTGTTCTATCTAAAACTACTCATCTTTTCTATTCTTATATAAAAGAAACCGGCATTTCAACTAACTCTATTGTCTGTGTTGTGTTCACTATATTTATTATTTCCACTGTTTAACTATTTTACTGCTCCAACGAACCTAGGAACTGGTCCTGGACCTGAACCTACTTAACTGCAACTAGTAGTAAGTAAGTAAGTAGTTACATTTGGTTCAATCAAGTATTTATTAAAGATGCAATGAAAGATTAATACATAGCTATGGACAACTATCACAGCCTATGCTAAATCAGTTAGCAATAGGTAGTCAATAATGGCCCCGGACAGAAGGGGTTTGATATAATTATAGAAGATTTAATGTGATTGGTTATTACATTTTCGGAGGGGTGTCACCGCAAATCACTTTGGATCTCCCTTATTGGACCAGCCGCAGTCCCACACCTCTTGTCACCAAATCCAGGAAGTGACATAGAAGCAGCTCTCCGTCATGCTCCTACGCTACTCTGCCGGTTGCTAGACAACTCTATCCTGACAGTCTGATGTTGTGTCTCATAAACTAGCCTTGAGTAGAAAATGTTGTGTTTCTGCGCTCTCGGCTGTACCAACTAAATCATAACATTGTCACTCCTGCTCTCTTATCAAGACAGGTGTGAGACTGACTATCGTTGTGACGCACACCCATTTCTAGCTAGTTTCAAGATTGAACATTCTGAGAATCAAAAGGTTATTGCTAATAATCTGTATGAAGGCCTTCATCTGGCTCAAACTGTTGAGTGAGTGCCAGTGATGTTGTAATTGGAGAAAAGATTATTGTGTTCCTGCTTTATCTAAACAATGTCAACAATGTCTATGCCCCAGATGGGAAAGCTCCTTGAAGTCTGTCTGATGTCGAATGCATCTAAGGATTTATATCGTTTTAATATCAAAAGTTAAGTAAGAAACATTCATGATTAGCACCAAGCAGCAATGGTTATTAAAATCATTTGTATGAAGGCATAATATCTAGCTAAAACTGTTCCTATCCCAACCTATCTTTATTTGTTAAGAGTTCACTCGGACACAGAGAGAAACTGAAAATATTGAATCCTGACAACATGAAGAACACAGCAGCAGCTTTTCTGCACAGACTCGTTCACAACAGCAGTGTGGGAGTTTTTTATACGGAGACCAAACAACATGTTTCTCTGTAAACACTGCAAATCCAAAATGATCACAGCAGCACAACCGTGATGCACGAGCACTTGAAGCTGAAGCATCCAGGGGAGATTTCTAAAGATGGCAGCTGGAGCAAGACAGAACCGCAAGCTTTACTTTTTGTCCTGAAACAAGCGTAATTAATTACGATTATCAACACGTGGAATGAAATAGGAATAGACTGGAATACCTGGGATCATCTTAACTGCACAACTCCAGTGACTGAATCAATCCACGTTGTAAACCAGTTTTAGTGTTTAAATAAAACCCAGATTCTCCAGTTCAGGGAAAGCTTTGCTAGAACATATATGGATTAGAGTCATCTTTGTGTCACAGCAATCGTTTGAAATCAAGCATCTCACAAATAGGGTCTATTGTTATTAATATGACAAAACAGTGATGTAGAAATTATACTCATTTTAAAATATGCCAGTATCATAATTATTCACACATTATGTGTCTGTTTTTCAGGATGAGACGAAGCAGTCTGGAGGACTTTTTACACAAAGGGAGCCAAAACGCATGAACACCCCAGATGTGTGCTGAGCTTTCTAACAGCAGCTTGCAGATGATTATCAAGGACATGTGACCCCTGGCTGCAGTGGAGGCTCAAAGCTCCTAATCCTTGTATCGACACATTTCATCAACTTAACCAACCAGACTTCGTTTTAAACGTATCATTCCCTTTAAGGAGCGTTAGTTGGATCAACTCGTGTTAGCAGAGCCGATGCTAGCTAGCGTTAGCCTGTGAGCGGCTCCTCCAGGGACTTACCAACTCTGTGCAGCCGGAGTTCGGGCTTCATCACGTCATCGAGCAGCCTCCTCTGGCGGTAGATCTCCCGCTCTGAACGCTCCATTCTGTCTTCATACACCGCCACGGTTTCCTCAAACACCGAGACAATCTCCTCCGCTGCCGCCGCTAGCCGCTCGGTTAGCATCGCTCTCAGCGCCGGGACTTGAGTCGTTTCTCCTCCTTTCTCCACCTGCAGCAGAAAGTCTTCAGCGGCTGCGCTGATCCGCTCATGTACCGACACCCGCAGCAGCTGCACGTCGCACATGTTGCTCCTCTTTGTGCACTTTGAGTCTCGGAGAGAACAGAGCGAGCAAGTGACGGTAAACAGAGACACCGAGCTCAGAGCCAACAGCGACGCGTGCTGGACTGCAGGACGATGAGGGAAATAAATTACTTGTTTGAGTGCCTCTTCGTCCGTTGTCGTCATCACCGGGCGACTCTACCGGAACCATTTCAAAATAAAATCATCTGACATGTTTACAATAGAATAAAAGAGACAGCACCTTCATGGACGAAGAATTAAGCAATGAGTTACAAGCAGATGCCTACCCTGTGAAGCTGAAATCCGACTAAGTCATCTAAGACGGAAATTCGACAAGGATGAGAAATACAAGAAAGACTACACAACATATATGTTGTTTGTAAACTGTATTATGTAATTTTAAGTATTGGTAATAAATGTCTTACAATAACACATAATTGTCATAATTTCAAAATTCCTTTCAACTTTTAACCTTTTATTTATTTATTTATTTATTTATTTATTTTTTTTTAATTTATTTATTTATTTTTTTTTTTTTTTACAAAAACAAGGTAGGCCGCCGGTTGGCTTCTCTAGCGGCCCTACCACCAGGCTTAGCAAGTTTTCTGGGGGAAACCCTGGACTGAGTTTAACAAACATGACACAGAGTGTGTCATGTTTCTCGAGTGTTTTCTACTCATTCATGTTTATATCACCTGTTTCATTTTGTCTGTCGAGCATGAATTAATTTCACAAGTCCACAATAAGTTTATAATGAAGTCAGTGTTATGATTGTCAACTTAAAATCCGTCACACAACATTGGTGATTAGACTATATTTGTACAATGTGTAATCGGTCAATGGAGCCCAAAAAAGGCTTTTGTATTAGCAGGGGGGGGGGGGACAATATATGGACAATCTTAACCATCTATTCAATTCTGTTTTATTTGTAAAAGTCGACAATTTACAAGATAGAAACCCAACAGTTCCCATGATGAGAAAACACTGAGCCACAGTGGAGATACAAATCTAGAACCAGACTCAGTGCTGGCAGCGATCAGCCTCAACCGGTTTGGGTGAGTGAACAAAGTGTAAATGACCTAATTTCAAGTTGAATATGAATGTACCAACTAATTTCACAGTTCCACATCTTGCAAAATGGTCTTCTTATCAGCTTCACTCTTGTATTGGCATGCATATGTTATAACTTCATCAGCATGATGGTTGAGCTCATCTTGATGAGTTTCACATTGTGTATATGGTTTGTGTGACAGAGTTTTTCTTTTCCCTTCTGTATGTTGAGATTAGCCCTCCGTGCTCGCGCATGAGGAAGGATGGGGGGAGGATGGTCCAGTCAGGAGTACCAACGTGAGCACCTTCATCTCCACAGAATGCTTCCCACAGGTCATCTACACGTGACACTGCCCATCAAAGGTATCACACCTTTAATCCGACATGTTTTTGTTTTGTTTTTGTTCTGCAAAATTGTTTGAAATGTAAAAAGAAATATAGTGATGAACTTTATTCTCAGAATTATGAATAGAAGGTAAAGCATATATACCTCAGCCAAGGCTGAACAATCCAGCACAACTATGTAGTTGTTGTAGTAGACATATTAAAGAAAAAAGGGAGTGGTCTTAACAACTTAACTTAACACAGTATATTACAGCAACACAAAATGTGTGTCTAGAAAGGCTACAGCTAAACTACAGTTGTGGAACAAATCATTTGAAGAAATTAGAAAATTTGAAGCTGTACTAAATTGTACTCAAATATCAACTCACTAAATATGACTACAGATTTTGTTTAAATCCGTTATGTTAAAGTAAGGATTTCCCCTTTGTCCTGATTTTGGCTAAATTGAGCGAGTTCTTCTCATGCTGCGACCCCATCCCTCCTCCAAGTCTGCTGCAAATACATTTTTAGTTATGCTGCTGATAAACCAACCAACCATCAGACAGGTGTGAAAACTTTATTCTGTGAGCTCAGACTAGGTCAATAACATTATCCAGAGTTTTTCCCGCATAGAGAGATTTCGTTCCGCCATCGCCTCCCGACAATCCGACCCAAAATCCTGTTGTCACTGTATTGTCCCTTTGTTTCCTCTCCATAGAAAGAAGAGCACACATCTAACTGCACCAGTGAGTATCATTTCCTGGCAGACCTGTTCATGAAGTTTAATGATGCTGTGTTTTATTCCATTGTATTCTTTTTAGTTATACTTTTAATTTAAAAGGTGTATTTCCATTTATCCAACTTTCTGATGTAAGAATGTTTTCTTTTTACAGTTGTCTGCCCTGAAAACGTCGTGCCTCTGGAAGGTGAGGATGTATTAAAAGCAATAAATTATAGTTTCAGTTTTTGTGTCGTTGAGTTGTGTCAGTCTAAATCTGCTTTCAGACATGCACAAAACTCTGGAGAAGCTCAGGACATTCTCCAGAGGGGCTGTATATGTGAACGCAAATGTCCTTCTGCTGTCCCCCCAGTAAAAAGTCAGCAGAGAGTCCAGAGGAGCCGATGCGGGAGAACAGCAGGAGATCCGGCCCTTAGTTTTTGTGTAATCTTGTTTATAGCCAACAAATTTACAGACAGGGTTGAAAACATAACGTCCGTGGTGAAGGGAACTATGTGACTGTTGTTATTGTGTTTGTTGGTTTGATCTACTTCAGACCAAAGAGGTATGTAAAGTGTTCATAATAACACACATTGTCCTCCTGTGGTATGTTTTCAATGATATTTTCTTGGCAGGACCTGCTTTTACTCTCCTGTGAACATGACGGAGGTGGAAGCACCAGCACCAGTGGAACAGTAGAGGGACCTTCACCTGTTAACCAATCAATCTGTCCATTTAACCTCTAAATCTGTTTCTACTGCTGAGAACTACATTTAAGCTTATAATACTTCCTGTACAATATTTTAGTACAGATGTTTTTTATTATTACATTATCGCTTTGTTACTGCTCCAATCCTCTTTAGATCTGGCCAATATCAGTGCTTAGTGCCTTTTTGTTGGAAATCATCTTTATTTTGTATGAAATGATGCAGCTCATTCTCTCTCACATCCATATTTTAGCTATTTACATAGTCATGGCAAGCTGATGCTTTGACATAGTTTCCAAGGCTTTTTAAAGACAAACTGTCCATGAATGGAAAATGGAAAATTGGTGTCCATGTAAATGTGGCCTGTAATGATAATTGCTCAGCAGACAGCTGTGACGTGTTGGTGAACAGGTGAAAAGTTCTTCACGCTGTGGAAGCTGAATGGACTCTTTGCTGTGCCAGCGTGTGCACTTTGAGGACCAAACAAAACCCAGTAGCAATGCTGTAGCTGCCCCAGGAGCCTGTTACATTCCTCCTCTGGGCAAAGTCAAGTGTTTGCCCCCTCATCCCCCCCTAAAAAAAAACAGATTCATTCAGCCAGGGTTTGTGATGTCACAAACCTAAGAAACCAATCCTGTGAACTTAAGGCATTGTAAGGTCATTTAGTTGAATTTTCTCATTAAGTAATTTTTGAATATTTTTAGGTTTAGTTTTAGGCGGAGTAATAATCTACTTGAGTCGGACTTAAACATGAACAGAAGCTGTGGAAGCTGGGAGAGTCTCAACACGAGGGAGGACCCCCCCACTGCCCTGTAGCACTGCAGTGACCCCTCTGAATGTTGTAAATTCATCCCTTGGATAATAGATTATCTTTATTAATTATAAGAACTATTTTCTATTATATGCGTTTATAAGATTTTATACATAGGAATATATTTATACTTTTTGGATGATACACTAAATGTAGTTATATCATATGATGTTAACTACTTTTATATGCAGAATCAGATATAAATATATTTGTTTTGTTTATATTCTGAAATGTATATTTTATACTCTGTACTATTGTATTGTATTGCATTCTGTTGTGAGGTTTGTGTGAACAATCATTGTTTGAGTCCTTCTTGTGCCCCTCTGAAGAAATTTGTATCTTATATTTAACTAAATCATGTCCCACTTTCTTCCTTTTCCTTTTAAAAACCTTGAGAATAAAATGGATCAATCAGGAGTTGCTTTTGTTTTGTATTGTTGTCAAATGTTACAGTAGGTTTCCATAGTAACAGGAGTGTGACTCACACCTGGTGATTTGTCTCAGAGATTAAAGGGGCAGGTAAGGTTGTGTGCTCATGTGTGGTGAGAAAACTTGTGACAGGAAGTGAGGGGAATTCTTTCTCTTGTGCTCTCTCTCACCTACAGTAAGTAATAGTAATTAAATAATGATTTACAGCTGCTGTAGATGGGATCGGTAAAACAGCTGAGGGAGAGGCGGTGGACTAGTGGCAGAAACTTGGATTATGGGCAGAAAAGGTCTCTGGTTCGTCTCTGGTTCGACTCCACGGAGAAACAACAAAAAGTCGAACCTGGATTTATCTGTCCAAAATCCAAGAGGATTCTCCCTACCCTGTCTGAGCAAGGCACCTGCTCCCTGGGCGCTCACTGCCCACTGCTCTGTGTGTCTGGCACCAGATGGGTTAAAAGCAGAGGTTAAATTTCCCCTTGCATGAGTGTGCCTGTGCATGTCTGTGCATGTGTGTGGGATAAATAAATGTATCTTAAATCTTAAATGTATGTTAAATGATCTGCCCTGTGATTGGTCAAAGTCTCCTGCCAGGTCTTCCTAGTGGAAGTGCAGGAGTCTTGTTTTCTCTCAGATCCCTTGATTTACTTTATGTTTGATACCAAACATATGTTGGCTTCTTTGATTAAACAGTAATTTATAAAACCCAGTAAGTCACCTGTGAGTCACTGGGGTCATGACCTTAAGTTTATTAGGCGATATTGTGCGACAGCTTTCCGGTGACATAACTATGTTATCATTATATCATCAATGGGCCTGGTTCCCTAACATATGCGCATAAATGTTCTACTTCTACTCTTACAGACTCAAGAAGCCAGAGTAGGAGCTGGTTCCACAGGAGAGGAGCCTGGTAGCTGGAGGTTCTACCTCCTGTTCTACTCTTAAAGACTCTAGAAGCACAAGAGAACCTGTGCTTTGGGAGTGAAGTAATCTATTTTGACAATGTTGTTATAACTTATTTGATATATGAAGGTAAGACAGGAGTAATATGATCTCTCCTTCTGAAACACTCGTGCTGCAGCATTTTGGACCAACTGTAGGATTTTCACAGACTATCTGTGGCATCCTGATAATAAAGAATTACAGTAATCCTAGAGGGAAAAAATATAACAGTTTTTCATCATCCTTTGAGACAGGATGTTCCCAATGTTCATAATATTGTGCAGGTAGAAGAAAGCTGTCCTAGAGACTTCAGAAAAATTATCTGAGCAAACTGGTTCCTCCCAGTGGAGCTAGGGGCCAAACTCATACCAAGTTGACTATCTGGTCAGACAGTGTTTCTCCTAGATGTTTAGGACCAATTACAATGACCTCAGTCTGAATTTTGAAGAAAGATGTTCTGGGTCATTCAGCCTTGATGTTCTTGAGACATTCCTGAAGTTGAACTAAGTGATTACATTCATCAGGCTTCATAGATAAGTGGAGCTGGGTGTCTTCTGCATAACAATAGAGGTGAAGGTGATGCTTTCTGATGATGTTGCCGAAAGGAAGCATATATAAGATAAAGAGTATCGGTCCGAGGACAGAACCTTGTGGAACATCATGACTAACTTGTCTGTGCATTGAGGAGTCATTGTTTACATTAACTAAATCTATTTGATAAATATGGTATAAAACAGCCTAATGACGTTCCTTTAATCCATACATGTAGTTCCAGTCTCTGTAACAGAATGTTATGATCTACAAAGTCAAATGCTGCACTAACATCCGAATCTGATGCCATTAAAGGTCAATGGTAACTTTTAACAGTGCTGCTTCTGTGCTGTGGTGATTCTATTTCCTGACTAAAAGTCTTTCAACAAACAATAACTGTTTAGGTAATCACACAGCTGGTTAGCAATAGCTTTTTCTAGGATTTCGGAAATAAGATTGGATATATTTTTATAATTACCTAATACATCTGGATCAAGAGTGGCCTTTTTAATACCTTTTAAAAAGTTTCATTAACGCTACCTTTCCTAAAAGCTAATCTCTTATTTACTTTCTTCTTTTTCAGGGGCGACAGCCTCAAGGTTGATTTTAATGAGGCTGCTGTACTATTAACAAAGTTACAACTAGAGATGGAGTGAAGTTTTGATAACTTTCCTGTATTGTACTGATACATGTAATAGTGTGTGTAATGTGTGTATAAAATGTATTGAAAAAATGGCCAAACAGAAGGTTTTGGGGGAAATACTATAAAATTCTCAATGTCTATGTCAGAACAAAATAAAAAGTGTGATTGAAAGAGTGAGTGGATTTATTTACATTGAGTAAAACCAATTGAGTGTATGAATGAATTAAATACTGAACTGAGTCATTCTCCTCTCTCAATGCTGCTTCACTGTCTCTGTGCGAGCGAGTGGGGGCGGGGCCTGTGTGTATGAGTGTAATGCTGCATTCCAGACGACTCAGAGATGTCAGATAATCCAACTTGAATTTTCACAGTTTCAACTTCACATCAAACGTAAACATACATGTCTGACCATTAGACGCTGATTTATTGGTCTTGTGATAAGACAATTCCACTGGGACCAGTGCAGCCTCCGTTCATACAGAAACAAAGAGGAGGGAGACGACGCCATTATACTTTTTGTTTGACTTTGATACTTGGAAACACATTTAATACATAAGAGAGAACACACACTGTCACTGAATCCAAAAGACGGGCCTCAGCTGCAGGATCTCCGTCTCCATGAGTGACGCCATTGTTGTGTGATGTCAGAAAACTGGAGCTCGAGTTTGAGTGGTCAAGTGTTTCCAGGATACAAAGTTTTATATTTTGAGGCCAAATAAACAATTTACGACACGAGCAGAGCAAAGCGAGTGGAGGTTAGTTTGTTGGTTAATCTGTTTTCAGACATGACCTGTGGGTTAAAACCAGAGAAATGTCTCCAGAGTTTCTCTAGGGTTTGTGTTTCACACATGAACAACACAGCAGCAGGTTTTCTGCACAGACTCGTTCAAAACAGCAGTGGTGGGAAGTAACGAAGTAGAAATACTTTGTTACTGTAATTAAGTAGATTTTTCACATATCTGTACTTTACTTGAGTATTTAATTTCCTGACGACTTTAACTTTTACTCGTTACATTTGAACCCAACTTTCTGTACTTTCTACTTCTCACATTCTCAAAACTGGCTCGTTACTTGAGCAGCGGAGGTTGGCACAACGCTCGCCTTACGCACGGCGCACCTGTCTCTCGATCACTCGCGTGCCACTGCCTTGGGGGATGCGCAGGTCTGGCGGCGTGTTTGCAGACAGGGGGGGAGGGGGTGCAGCGCGAGACCAGAGGTCGCTCACAGCTAGGGCTGCAACTAACGACTATTCTGATAGTCGATTAGTCACCGATTATTGAAACGATTAATCGACTAATCGGATTATGAATGACACAAATTCTCAATTGCTCTTATTTAGCAAACAGCTTTTAAATTTAGCTTGAGGTTGTTCGAGGCACGTCATGACGGAAAATAAAGAAAATAAAGATCGATACTTCATTTAAAAAAAAAATATTTTAACAAACTTTGCTGCATATTAGAGGGTACTACTGTTGACACAAACCAAAGAAAAATAAAGTTTTTGTCCATTTAAAACCAATGACAGGCAAAATAACTTCTTTTTTAAATTTAAATTCAAGTTTCCCTTTTTACTGTGAACCAAGAACAGGCCAGGTGCTGGTACTAAAAATAAATAAAAAATCAAGTATCCATTTTTCCTGTTAACAACAAGGACATGGAAAAATTTCATTAATAAAAACGTCAACACACGAAACTACAGTCTTCTGCGGACTAAATAATCGTGATTGAAAAAAGACGTTTATCAGGCAATAGGAAAACTTTTCGCTTTTAAACTAGTTAAAAAAAAGTTTAACCATATTTTTGTAATGGATTCTAGAATCCTGCGCGCGTTCATATACAGTATATGCCCCTTTCCTGATTTTTTTTTTTTTTTTTGCATATTTGTCACACTTAAATGATTCAGATCATCAAACAAATGTTCATATTAGACAAAGATAGCCCAAGTAAATACAAAATGCAGTTTTTAAATGATTTCATTTATTAAGGGAAAAAAGATATACAAACCTACTTGGCCCTATGTGAAAAAGTAATTGCCCCCTAAACCTAATAACTGGTTGTGCCACCCTTGGCGGCAACAACTGCAATCAAGCGTTTGCGATAACCAGCAATGAGTCTCTCACATCGATCTAGAGGAATTTTGTCCCACTCTTCTTTGCAGAATTGTTTTAATTCAGCGATATTTTATGGTTTTCGAGCATGAGCGGCTTGTTTGAGGTCATGCCCGGACTTTGACTAGGCCACTCCAAAACCTTTATTTTGCTTTTTTTGAGCCATTCAGAGGTGGACTTGCTGGTGTGTTTTGGATCATTGTCCTGCTGCA
Source organism: Limanda limanda (assembly GCF_963576545.1). Classification (NCBI taxonomy): domain Eukaryota; kingdom Metazoa; phylum Chordata; class Actinopteri; order Pleuronectiformes; family Pleuronectidae; genus Limanda; species Limanda limanda. The sequence continues at coordinate 8,678,296 of NC_083647.1, read as the reverse complement.
TAACCCAAGTGCGCTTGAGCTTGAGGTCACAAACTGATGACCGGACATTCTCCTTCAGGATTTTCTGGTAGAGAGCCGAATTCATGGTTCAATCAATTATGGCAAGTCGTCCAGGTCCTGAAGCTGCAAAGCAGACCCAGAACATCACACTACCACCACCATGTTTGACTGTTGGTATGATGTTGTTTTTCTGAAATGCTGTGTTCCTTTTACGCCAGATATAACGGGACGCACACCTTCCAAAAAGTTAAACTTTTGTTTCGTCAGTCCACAGAATATTTGCCCAAAAGTCTTGGGGATCATCAAGATGTTTTTTGGCAAATGTGAGACGAGCCTTTGTGTTCTTTTTGGTCAGCAGTGGCTTTCACCTTGGAACTCTCCCATGGATGCCATTTTTGTCCAGTGTCTTTCTTATCGTTGAATCATGAACACTGACCTTAACTGAGGCAAATGAGGCCTGCAGTTCTTTAGATGTTGTTCTGGGGTTTTGTATCACCTCCTGGATGAGTCTTCAATGTGCTCTTGGAGTAATTTTGGTAAGCCGGCCAGTCCTGGGAAGATTCACCACTGTTCCAAGTCTTCTCCATTTGTGGATAATGGCTCTCACCGTGGTTCGCTGAAGTCCCAAAGCCTTAGAAATGGCTTTGTAACCCTTTCCAGACTGATAGATGTCAATTATTTTTTTTCTCATCTGTTCTGGAATTTCTTTAGATCGCGGCATGATGTGTTGCTTTTTGTGTTGATCTTTGAGCCTACTTCACTTTGTCAGACAGGTGCTATTTAAGAGATTTCTTGATTCAACAGGTCTGGCAGTAATCAGGCCTGGGTGTGGTCAGCTTTCCAAAGAATATGGTTAATCACAGTTCATTCATGATTTATCAAGGGGGGGGCAATTACTTTTTCACATAGGGCCAGGTAGATTTGGATAGCTTTCTCCCTTTATAAATGAAATTATCATTTAAAAACTGCATTTTGTATTTACCTGGGTTATCTTTGTCTAATATGAAAATTTGTTTGATGATCTGAAACATTTAAGTGTGACAAATATGCCAAAAAATAAGAAACCAGGAAGGGGGCAAATACTTTTTCACAGCACTGTATATCATCTGACCGAGGCGAGTCTGCACGGCACGAAAATCACGCGCTGTGACATTATCAACGACTCATCGACGAGTAAATTCGTCGGCGACTATTTTTGTCACAGATTTTTGTCGACGACGTTGACTAATCGCTGCACCCCTACTCACAGCCACACATACAAAACACACACACAAGACCACAACGTTGCAATTAAAACTTTATTAACTTCACACACACTGTATCAGCAAAAAAAACACGACTATGGACAAGTTTCTGATTCGTTAAAGTCAGGCAACCGATGCGCCAATTGCGAAGAAGCCAAAGCTTTGCAAATATGACGAGAGCTATTTGCAGTTTGGTGTCACTGGCACGACTGAGCAACGTCCTCAGTGTGTTTTGTGTGCCGAGGTTCTGGCAAACGACAGCATTAAGCCATGCAAATTAAAAGGCACCTCGACACCAAACACCCGGACTTGAAAGAGAAGCCTGTGGACTTCTTTAAACGTAAACGTGATGGCCTCCAGCAACAACAAACCACCATCTCCAAGCATAGCACTGTCTCCAAGCAGTGTCTGGAGGCATCGTATGAAGTTGCTCATAGAATTGCTAAGCTTGAAAAACCCCATACAATTGCTGAAACACTGATTTTGCCGGCCGCGCAAGACATGTGTAGAATAATGATATGAGAGAGTGCAGCTGCTAAACTCAGCACAATACCTATGTCAAATGACACTGTGTCACGCCGAATATCAGAAATGTCTAGTGATATCAAAGAGCAACTAATACACTACATTCAAATCAGTCCTTACTATGCACTGCAGCTGGACGAATCCACAGACATCGCTGAACAGGCCCAGCTTCTCACTTACGTTAGGTATGTGCGGGAAAAGGAAATTGAGGAGGACATCCTGTTTTGCCGGCCTCTTCAGAGCCGTACAACAGGGGAGGCAGTCTTTGATGTCCTTGACTCGTTTATCCAAGACAGTGGTTTGGGCTGGGGAAAGTGTATCGGCCTCTAAACAGATGGAGCACGGCCGATGACAGGGCGTGAGCGTGGCCTCTTAGCTCGCCTCCTGCAAGTGGCTCCACTTGTGCAATGGACACACTGTATGGTCCATCGCGAGGCACTGGCTGCCAGGAAAATGCCACCGCTCTTCGAGTCAGTGCTTCACGAGGCCGTGAAAATAATTAACCATATTAAAGCTCATCCACTTAACTCCCGTTTGTTTGGGGTCCTCTGCCAGGAGATGGGGTCAGGGCACGAACAGCTGTTGATGCACACTGAAGTTTGCTGGCTCTCCAGGGGGCGGGTGTTACAACGGCTGTATGAGCTGCGAGAGGAGACTGAAAGTCAAACAGATCTGGCGAAGCACCTGGATGATGCCATGTGGCTTGCCTCTCTCTCCTATTTGGTGGATATTTTTGACCGACTGAATGGCCTTAACCGTTCTTTGCAAGGCCACGAATGTAATGTTCTGCTCCTCGCTGATAGAGTGAATGCCTTCACGTAAAAAATTGCTCTCTGGCATGGTCGCATCAGTTCTGGAAACTGCGACATGTTTCCCAGCCTTGCAGACTTCATTGCCGATGCACGTGGCACTGATTTGTCCTCTCTCCTCCAATCAGCTGCTGATCACCTTTTAGCGCTGAAGAATCAGTTTGGGTCCTATTTCAAAGAGGACTACCGTTCATTCGCCTGGATTCGGGATCCATTTCTCTGCTCAGCAGACAAGCTGTGAATAGACATGCAAGAGCAGCTTATGGAGCTGAAGAGTGACAGTAGACTAAAGCATCTGTTTACCACCCCCCCTCTTTCTTCATTCTGGGTAGCATTGATGCCGGAATACCCTCAGCTTTGCGACATAGCCTTAAAAATTATCCTCCTTTTCGCGTCGACTTATTTGTGCGAGGCAGGCTTTTCAAGACTGACTGCGCTCAAAACTAAATATAGCAACCGCGCACAGATCGAGGATGACCTGAGGATATGTTTGTCAAACATTGCCCCAAGATTTGAGGACCTTTGCAAGGCAAAGCAGGCTCATGTCTCACATTGACAGACCTGCAAGATTTGTTTTAAAGATCACCAAAGATAACAGTATCCTAATGATAGCAATAATAACACTTATTATTTTTATAATAATAATAATATAATGATGGTGATAATAATGATGATTATTATAATAAGAAAGCATGGAGGCTCACATAGCTGCTAATATTTATAGCCTATTAACAGGCCTACTACTACTGATCATAATCATAATAACAATAATAATAATAAATAGTTAAAAAAGTAAAAATAATTGTCCGTATGGGCCTAACAATAGCCTAACCTTGACATGTCAGGCCTATCAATAACAATATGCTATCTATCTATGGAGGTGTAGAAAAGGGCGGCGGTGGCGGGCGGCGGGTGTGTGGGGGGGCCCCCCAACTACCCCTTACCAGCTTTGGGGGTTGTTGTCATATCATAGTTGTTGTCAGTTGTCTGTTTCACGAGTTTGTTCACTCTCTAAATAAATCAATGGAAATGCTGCAAATGCCGCATGTATCTCCACCGGAGGCAAAGCCCCCAGGAAGCAGCTGGAGACCAGGGCTTCTTGTGAGAGCCCCGACCGACGGCGGCGTGAAGAAGCCCGCTACGGATCTCTATCAGAGCCTCGCTACCGGCCCGGGACTGCGGCTCTGAGAGAGATCCGTCCCTACCAGAAATCCACGGAGCTGCTGATCCGCACGCTGCGCTGCAGAGCTCTGCTGTCATGGCTCTGCAGGAGCCAGCGAGGAGGAGAAACGACAGCTAATCGTTTTACACTTCCTTGTTGCTCCAACATTAACTACCACAGCGTCCCAACTTGTGTCTTTTTTGTCTCATATGTGCTGAGGAGCGTAGCGCCCCTCCCCCCCCCCACTCTCTTTTTATTTATATGACTGCTTGTGTGGCTGCAGCATCGGGGCAAGCTGATAAATTAAACTTTTTATGAATCCCGTAGGAGGACGGCAAAAACATCTTTTCGATCTACAAATGCCTTGATCGCGTTCCTCTGTTCCTCTTTCAAAATGAATGCGCTGTCGATGTCTCCTGAAACAGACTCGATGGCAGCATCGACACATCTCAGCTCTGCAGGCAGCGCTCTCTGGTGACGTGGTTGATTACGTCACTGTAGATCATCTGTCAATCATCGTATAAAGCCCGCCCTGACGATTTGATTGGATCGACCAGCTTTGGTTCGATCATAGTTTCTCCCCAACGGAGCGATGCCAGACCGAACGTCCCGAACAACAATTGTTGTGGGCGGGGCTTAGTTCGTCTGGCACCCAGGCTAGATAAGTTAGGAAGCATTGAAGCTCCTTTCCTTATCATTCAGATTTCCGACAGCTCTTATAACGGCGGCCACTAAAATACTTCAGGTCATTTCACTCTGAACCTTCCTGTGAAAAATGTATTATTCTAACAAACGGGCGACTGTGGCTGAGGGGTAGAGCGGTCGTCCTCCAACCTGAAGGTCGGCAGTTCGATCCCCAGTCTTGCCCATCTACATGCCGAAGTGTCCTTGGGCAAGATGCCTAACCCTGAATTGCCCCTCATATACAACAAAGTGCTGCTAATAGATGCACTGTATGAATGTGTGTGTGAATGGGTGAATGTAAAACTGTCCTGTAAAGAGCTTTGAGTGGTCATCAAGACTAGAAAAGTGCTCTGTAAATACAAAACCATTTCCTATTTACAGCCATGGTCACATGTCCCTCCACATTGTCTCTTCGGTTACTGATCAGTAAGCACAGTGATTGATTTAAAACAAACATATTTAATCACGTAAACTGGTTAAGAACATACATATACATACTGTGCAATGAAAACATTTTAACCACAAAGACGGACTAAATTATTAGTATATATATATATATTAGGGCTGTCAATAGATTAAAAAAAATAAACTAATTAATCTCACATTTTGAAATTCATTAATCGCGATTAAAAGTTTGTTTTTCTTCTAAAGACTAAATCTAATGAATTAACAAGTAATTACTTCAGACAGCCTGTATTTTACACAATGCTGTGTTTTCGAAGAGACTCAGGCCTATAACACCTACCTATAAAGTGGCAGCCATGTCGTTTAATATCATGTATGATAAATTGTGTAAAAAAAAAATATTTAAAAACAGCTGAAAATATTCCCAATGTCCTTGGAAACAATAACACTGCTTCTTTCTTCAGTGAAACATCCAGATTAGTAAAAGGTAAAAAAAAAAAGTGTATTTGAGACACCATTACGAATACGTATTCTCCACATCGGCTTGAGTGAAGAATACGTAATTTACCCTCCACACCCGACATTGAACGGAGCGAACTGCGGAGAAGTTCTTAGGCTTAGTGAAACAGTTTAACTTTATTTTCTGTAACATACAACGGGACACAGTCACAGTTATCTACAAAAGAAAAGTTCCATATTACTAAACCAGTTTCATACACTAAAATAACCATTAGAAACTAACTAAAACACTAACAGACAGAGCGACACAACTCACTCAGACCGGGGGAATCTGCTTCTGAGATAGTAAAGGGTGCGCTGCTACACTAAAACCCAGAAGTTCCTGCTGTGGGCCTTCAAAATAAGACAAACACGGCAAAATAAAATAAATATAGTTCAGCCAGCGCTGAGCCAGGGTAGCAGCGAGCGGACCCTTGTTTCGCTGGATCCGTTTGATAACCTCCAAGGCAGAATTCCACCGGGTGGCAACATCTTGAACTAGCAACTCTTCTTGCTGTACTTGTGCAGATTGCTGTGCTTTCATTCAGACGGGACTTATCATTTGACGGGCTGTGTTTGAAGCGCGACGCTGGCAGCTTGCTCGAGGAGCTGAATTTTCTTCCTCACACCGGATGTAAACAAAACTGCGTTAAAATATTTTATCGCATTAATCTAGGTCACAATAATCTCATAGATTAACGCTTTAACTTTGACAGCCCTAATATATATATTAGCATAAATTATTATATTAACTATATGAAGCATAAATCAAACCGGTAGAAACAGGGAATATCAACACAAATCTTTCAGGTTATTCATGAATTATATTTTCTAGAAACATAAAAATTGTTTAACTCTGAAAAAAAAACAAGTTAAGGGGGATTCTAGATTCTCTATTTACAACAGTGTACTATTAATAGGTTTAATATGAATAGTTGCTGAGAAATATTAATAAATCTTTTGTTGCAAAGGATGCAACTTAAATCTTTAACCACACAGAGAAGGTAAATTCATTCTCGACTGGATGACTACTCATATGCAGTTAGTTTACCCATTAGTCTAAATATTTTACCAAACTAGGTGCAACTAAATGCTTTCTCTCCTGTATGAATCCTCATATGTACAGCTAGATTGCCCTTGTGGCTAAATCTTTTCCCACACTCAGAGCAACTAAATGCTTTCTCTCCTGTATGACTCTTGATATGTTCAGTTAGATTGCTCTTTTTTCTAAATGTTTTAGTACACTCAGAGCAACTAAACGGTTTCTCTCCTGAATGAATCCTCATATGTAGAGTTAGATCACACTTTACTCTAAATCTTTTACCACACTCAGAGCAACTAAATGGTTTCTCTCCTGTATGAATCGTCATGTGTTCAGTTAGACTGCACTTACGGCTAAATCTTTTACCACACTCAGTGCATCTAAATGCTTTCTCTCCTGTATGAATCCTCATATGTACATTTAGATAGCCCTTGTGGCTAAATCTTTTCCCACACTCAGAGCAACTAAATGCTTTCTCTCCTGTATGAGTCCTCATATGTCCAGTTAGAGTACCCTTTTGTCTAAATCTTTTACCACACTCAGAGCAACTAAATGCTTTCTTTCCAGTTTTACATTTCATATCACTTAGAGGCTGTTTGTTATTTTTTGTATTTGAACCAGACTGAGGTTCCCTGGTCTGCATCCGATCATCTTCACTGTCTACAGTCTTGTCCTCAGTACCTTGTTGTAAATGTCCATCAGGACCTGAGATCCTGGCTGGTTCTTGTTCTCCACAATCCGCTCTGTTCTCCTCAGTCTGACTCTGATGAAGCTGTGGCAACTGAGGTTTCTCTTCATCTTCTTCACTCTTCACAGTGACAGCAGTCAATGTGAACTTGATATCAGCCTGCTCAAGTTGTTGAAGCTGATCCCCCTCCTGATTGGTCCACGGTTCCTCCTGTTCCTCTTTAATGTGGGGGGCCTCTGGGTCCTCCTGGTCCACAAGGGGGCTCCACTGCTGCTGCTCAGGGGGAACCTCTTCTTTAATCACCATCAGCTGCTGTACGTCTGCAGGACACACTGAAACACAAATACACACGTTTATCATTTCAGAGTTTCCTGAAGTGTTTTTAAAAACTTGTGTTGTGTCGTTTAATGTCGACTTTTATTATTTTTGAATGATCACACTCAGGAAGCAGAGATGTTGAGATGGTTCATAGTTGGTCTTACGACGCAGCTCGTTAAGTTAGCTGGATTAAACCAAGTGTTTCCAGGATAAAAAGTTTTATATTTTGAGGCCAAATAAACAATTTACGACACGAGCAGAGTAAAGCGAGTGGAGGTTAGTTAGTTGGTTAAGCTGCTTTCAGACATGACCTGTGGGTTCAAACCAGAGAATTGTCTCCAGAGTTTCTTCAGGGTTTGTGTTTCACACATTGTCGGCGTGTTCGTTTATCCTAAATATGAGTAGAGCCGATCCAATGGTTTGGTTCAATCAAGTATTTATTAAAGATGCAATGAAAGATTAATACATAGCTATGTACACTTATCACAGCCTATGCTAAATCAGTTAGCAATAGGTAGTCAATAATGGCCCCGAACAGAAGGGGCTTGATATAATTATAGAAGATTTAATGTGATTGGTTATTACATTTTTTGAGGGGTGTCACCGCAAATCACTTTGGATCTCCCTTATTGGTCCAGCCGCAGTCCCACACCTCTTGTCACCAAATCCAGGAAGTGGCATAGAAGCAGCTCTCCGTCATGCTCCTACGCTACTCTGCCGGTTGCTAGACAACTCTATCCTGACAGTCTGATGTTGTGTCTCATAAACTAGTCTTGAGTAGAAAACGTTGTGTTTCTGCGCTCTCGGCTGTACCAACTAAATCATAACATTAACACTCCTGCTCTCTTATCAAGACAGGTGTGAGACTGACCATCGTTGTGACGCACACCCATTTCTAGCTAGTTTCAAGATTGAACATTCTGAGAATCAAAAGGTTATTGCTTATAATCTGTATGAAGGCCTTCATCTGGCTCAAACTGTTGAGTGAGTGCCAGTGATGTTGTAATTGGAGAAAAGATTATTGTGTTCCTGCTTTATCTTAACAATGTCAACAATGTCTATGCCCCAGATGGGACAGCTCCTTGAAGTCTGTCTGATGTCGAATGCATCCAAGGAAATTATGTTTTAATATCAAAAGTTAAGTAAGAAAGATTCATGATTAGCACCAAGCAGCAATGGTTATTAAAATCATGTGTATGAAGGCATAATATCTAGCTAAAACTGTTCCTATCCCAACCTATCTTTATTTGTTAAGAGTTCAGTCGGACACAGAGAGAAACTGAAAATATTGAATCCTGACAACATGAAGAACACAGCAGCAGCTTTTCTGCACAGACTCGTTCACAACAGTAGTGTGGGAGTTTTTTATACAGGGACCAAACAACATGTTTCTCTGTAAACACTGCAAATCCAAAATGATCACAGCAGCACAACCGTGATGCACGAGCACTTGAAGCTGAAGCATCCAGGGGAGATTTCTAAAGATGGCAGCTGGAGCAAGACAGAACCGCAAGCTTTACTTTTTGTCCTGAAACAAGCGTAATTAATTACGATTATCAACACGTGGAATGAAATAGGAATAGACTGGAATACGTGGGATCATCTTAACTGCACAACTCCAGGAGTGGCAAGATGGCGTCGTAGTGTGAGCACCTCGCCTGTTGAGCTCCGGTGAGGTTCACTGAAATATCCGTCTAAAATACGTGTTCACCTGGTGAGACGTTATAAGCGAGCGTAGGAGTAGGTCAATAATGAGCCTGGAGGAATATTTTCTGAGAATGCCTCTGTCCAAACCCAAGAAAAATACTGCTTCGGAGAAGCATGCTAGTGACGCTGTGGAGCCTGCTGCTTTTGAACCCGAAGACGCTAACGAGGTGGAAGCCGCTGCCGAGGTCGAGGATCCCGGGAGCGCTGTTAACCCAAGTATTCTTCTGGCTTTGAACAAGATAACTGACAACATTACGAAGTCATTGGATGTTAAAGTTAACACTGTGCTTCCTGCTATACGCGAACAAACATCTCAGATCCAGGCTTTGGCAACGTGGGTCGGTGATGCCGAGACACGGATCTCCGGCATGGAAGACACAACGGACGTGTTGCAGGCTAAGGTGACAAAACTTGAGAAACAAATAACCGACATGGCAGATCACATAGATGATTTGGAGAGCCGCAGCCGCAGTGTAACCTTCGTCTGGTTGGGCTGCCCGAAGGCACCCCCTTTTCTTTAACACTGCGCCTGGACTGTGTCATATGTGAGTATCTGCCAAATTCAGGCGTGTGTGACTTTGCCCCTTTCCTTTCCTACTGCTTATAATCAACCAGGTGAAATGTTCTACTTCACCGTGTTCTTGGCGGACAGTAGTGTGTTTATGAGTAGGCGCGTGTCAAGCGCATGTCGTACCTGTCGGCTCTCAGCCGCAGGCAGGAGAAGGACGGTTTTTCCCTACATGTTTAGTAGGGTCGTTGCCAAATTTCTGTTTTTGAATGTTTTGTTGTACAGCTCTTTGATTTTTCTTTCCTTATTTGCTTATTTTTCTCTTACCCAGTGTGTGGTGGGTCTCTTGGCTCAATATGCTTTGTATGATACATGAATAATACCAATAATGAATAAGCTGCGAGTATTTACCTGGAATGTACGGGGTGTCCACAGCCCTATTAAGCGGAGAAAAATAATTACATTTCTAAAGAAGGATGATATAGATGTTGCTATGTTACAAGAGGCGCATCTTGATGACACAGAGCATTTAAAGTTGCAACAAGGGCCATTCGGACAAGTATTTTTCTCATCCTTTACAACAAGAAGTAGGGGAGTAGCAGTGTTGATTAGGAAAAACCTACCTTTTATAGTATCTGACTGTGTTAGGGATGTTAATGGTCGCTATGTGATAATCAAAGGAATTTTGCAAGGTCAAAATATTGTAATGATGAACGTGTACTTTCCACCTGCCCACCCAGTCACCTTCCTTACCAAAATGTTTTTGGACTTAGCTCCATTCCTTTCTAATTCCACTGTTATTGTTGGCGGTGATTTTAATTTAATATTAAATCCGCTTATTGACAAATTTCCACATAGTAACGCGCCCCCCTCTCCTCAGGCCAACACGCTAAATGCTCTATGTGAGGAGTTTGGGCTTATTGATGCTTGGAGGTGCACCCACCCCTCTGATAAACAATATACATTTTTCTCTGTCCCACATAAGTGTCAATCCAGGATTGATTATTTTTTTCTGCCAAGAACTAACTTATATTCAGTTTTATCATGCGACATAACCAGTATAATTATTTCCGACCACGCAAGAGTAACTATGGACTTTAATCTCAAAACAGCGTTACATCAGTCTCGTCACTGGAGACTTAATACCATTATTCTTAAAGATGAGGAATTTACTTCCAACTTCTCTACTGAACTTAAAGCATTTCTGGAAATCAACACTTCATCAGCCAGCAATGCCTCCGTCTTATGGGAAACATGCAAAGCTTATGCCAGAGGTTTAATTATCTCGTACTCTGCAACAAAAAAGCGCAAAGACAGAAGAAACAAATCTTTAGAGAGTGAATTGACGGATAAAGAAAAAGCATATATTGCCTCTCCATCACCACCATTGTGGCAAGAAATCACGGCAATCAGAACAGCTCTAAATTGCCTTCTTACCAGGGATGCAGAGAAGAAAATGAAATATACTAGACAGAGGTTTTATGAACACGGAGATAAAGCAGGCAAATGTCTGGCCTATTATGTTAAGAAGCCTTCAGAGTCCCAAACTATTGCAGCTGTATCTGATGAAGATGGCCATAAGGTATACGAAATTAAACTGATAAATAACTGTTTTAAGAATTTTTACAAAAATCTATACTCTTCCGAACAAGCTCCAGAGGGAGAGCAACTAATGGACAATTTCTTTGCTCAATTGGAGTTGCCAAATCTGTCAGAAGAGCATAAGACTTCCCTTAATAGTTCCATAACTAAAACTGAAGTGCTTAAAGCTATTAATAAATTACAAAATGGAAAGTCACCAGTACCTGACGGCTTCTGTTCTGAATTTTATAAACAGTTCCAAAATATTCTTGTAGATCCTCTTCTTGATATGTTCAATCACTCCTTCACTACAGGAGAATTTCCACAGACACTGAAGGAGGCCAATATATCCTTAATTCTAAAGAAGGGGAAGTGTTCTGACTCTTGCGGATCCTACAGGCCCATAGCCCTCCTAAATGTGGATAGGAAGCTGCTCTCTAAAATCTTGGCCTGTCGTTTAGAAAATCTTTTACCTATACTGGTAAACGAAGATCAGACAGGTTTTGTAAGGGGTCGGAATTCAGCTACCAATGGAAGACGTTTATTGAATGCTATCATGGCTTCTAAACAGGAGTCTATTAATGGTCTGGTGCTCTCTCTCGATGCAGAGAAAGCATTCAACCGAATTGAATGGTCTTTCTTACTGTATACACTAGGTACATTTGGTTTGGGGGAGAACGTTATAAAATGGGTCAAGATTATGTATACTAGACCACAGGCAGCAGTTTTGACTAATGGACTCAGGTCTGAATACTTCAATACTCACAGAAGGGTGATGCAGGGCTTCCCTCTATCACCCCTGTTATTCGCTTTGGCCATAGAGCCACTTGCTGAGGCCATAAGGGTGACACCCATAATACGCAGTTTAGAGATTGGACAGCTGTGTCACAAAATAACCTTATACGCTGATGATGTTCTAATTCTTCTGACCGACCCTGAAACATCTGTGCCAGGTCTTATTGATGTGATTGACAGATTCAGTTGTTTTTCTGGTTATAAGATCAACCTGGCTAAATCAGAGGCTATGCCCCTTGGTACCCTTTCAACAATACCAACTACTGTACCTTAATTTCCTTTCAAATGGTCTCCCAATGGGTTTGTGTACTTAGGAATCTTCATCACACCATCATTTGATCAATTATATAAAGCCAACTTTGCACCCTTATTTTGTAAAATTAAGCAGGACCTAGAGCGATGGATGTCACTTCCTGTTTCCCGGCTAGGACGCATTGCCCTGGTCAAAATTAATGTGTTTCCTAGGTTATTGTATCCTATCCAAATGATTCCTGTTTTGTTTTCTAAAAGGGTGTTGAAGGATATAAATGGGTGGCTCAGCTCTTTTATTTGGAACAAGCGTAGACCCAGACTTAAGATGGCAGTATTACATCTACCAAGTTCGATGGGTGGCCTGGACTTGCCTAATATGAAAATTTACCAACTTTGTGCCCATTTAAGATTTGTAAACGACTGGGTTAAGGGTAAAACTTCAATCTGGATGGATATTGAGACAGCATTATCTCAAAGCTTTCTGTGCAAACCCTGTAACAATCAACACTCTAAAAGCATGGCGGCTTGTCAGCCATCTTGAGGGAAGATCAAATATAACATCCATTTTCACCCCAGTAATTAATAATCCTGCTTTTCCCCCAGGTTCTTCGGACCCTGGTTTTCAACAATGGTTTAATAAGAATATTAAATCCCTCAGTGACCTATTGTCAGATGATAAGCTTATGTCATTTGAACAGCTTACTAACAAATACAAATTGTCCAAACAAGATTTCTTTCGCTTTTTGCAAATACGGCATTATATCACTCATAGCACAACCCTTATTGATCACCCTGAAATATCTGCTGTTGAGAGGATTCTGTTTCATCAACAATTGAAAGTGTCTCTGAGCTCATTTTACCATGTACTCAATGGTTTTTCTACTACTGGTGCGCAGGGGGTCAGAGGTGTGTGGGAGAGGGAGTTGTCTGTGACCATAGATGAAGACAAGTGGGATACCATTTGGTCTCTTGCAAAAAAGATTTCAATTTGCACTCGGACAAGAGCAATACAACTTAAAATTTTACACAGATTACATATTTCCCCTCACCGCAGGTCTTTCTTCAACCTCTCTCTCTCCCCTCTGTGTCTCAAGTGTTAAACTGATGTGGGAACTTAACTCATTGTTTCTGGTCTTGTTATAAACTTCAAAGATATTGGGTTGAAGTTATAAGTGAAATAGAGGATTTTTCATATTAATATAGGAATGGACCCCATATCCCTGATTTTAGGTCTCCCAAGTGACTGTTTGAAAACAGCTGTCACTAAAAGATGTATAATATTTTAACGTTTGCAGCTACGAAAAATATTCTTTTGCAGTGGATCAGTGACAAGGTTCCTTCTGTCTGTGGTTGGAGCAAAATAATTTTTGAACTGATCCTTTTAGAATATCTTACCAACGTCATACATCACAGTGTAGATCAGTTCTACAGAGTGTGGCGCCCATTTTTGGACAACATCGGTCCAGACCTTTCCTCCACCCTATTAAAAGGACTGCTGTAGACTTGAACGACATTTGTGTACTGTGAGATTCAACACCTCTTGTATCATGCCTTATGTTCATCCCTCATGTAAGAGCTGTCATGTATGTTTTGTGTGTGTTTTGTTTTGTGTCTAGTTTTGTAGACACTGTTTGTTTGTTGAATGGAAACAACAAAACTGCAATAAAAACAATGAAAAAACTAAAAAAAACTGCACAACTCCAGTGACTGAATCAATCCACGTTGTAAACCAGTTTTAGTATTTAAATAAAATCCAGATTCTCCAGTTCAGAAAAAGCGCTGCTTTGACATATATGGATTTAAGTCATCTTTGTATCACAGCATTCGTTTGAAATCAAGCATTTCACAAATAGGGTCTATTGTTTTTAATATGACAAAGAGTGATGTAGAAAATATACTCATTTTATAATATGCTGGTATCATAATTATTCACACATTAAGTGTCTGTTTTTCAGGATGAGACGAAGCAGTCTGGAGGACTTTTTACACAAAAGGAGCCAAAACGCATGAACACCCCAGATGTGTGCTGAGCTTTCTAACAGCAGCTTGCAGATGATTATCAAGGACATGTGACCCCTGGCTGCAGTGGAGGCTCAAAGCTCCTAATCCTTGTATCGACACATTTCATCAACTTAACCAACCAGACTTCGTTTTAAACGTATCATTCCCTTTAAGGAGCGTTAGTTGGATCATCTCGTGTTAGCAGAGCCGATGCTACCTAGCGTTAGCCTGTGAGCGGCTCCTCCAGGGACTTACCAACTCTGTGCAGCCGGAGTTCGGGCTTCATCACGGCATCGAGCAGCCTCCTCTGGCGGTAGATCTCCCGCTCTGAACGCTCCATTCTTTCTTCATACACCGCCACGGTTTCCTCAAACACCGAGACAATCTCCTCCGCTGCCGCCGCTAGCCGCTCGGTTAGCATCGCTCTCAGCGCCGGGACTTGAGTCGTTTCTCCTCCTTTCTCCACCTGCAGCAGAAAGTCTTCAGCGGCTGCGCTGATCCGCTCATGTACCGACACCCGCAGCAGCTGCACGTCGCACATGTTGCTCCTCTTTGTGCACTTTGAGTCTCGGAGAGAACAGAGCGAGCAAGTGGCTGTAAACAGAGACACCGAGCTCAGAGCCAACAGCGACACCTGCTGGACTGCAGGACGATGAGGGAAATAAATTACTTGTTTGAGTGCCTCTTCGTCCGTAGTGCCGTTGTCGTCATCACCGGGCGACTCTACCGGAACCATTTAAAAATAAAATCATCTGACATGTTTACAATAGAATAAAAGAGACAGCACCTTCATGGACGAAGAATTAAGCAATGAGTTACAAGCAGATGCCTACCCTGTGAAGCTGAAATCCGACTAAGTCATCTAAGACGAAAATTCGACAAGGATGAGAAATACAAGAAAGACTACACAACATATATGTTGTTTGTAAACTGTATTATGTAATTTTAAGTATTGGTAATAAATGTCTTACAATAACACATAATTGTCATAATTTCAAAATTCCTTTCAACTTTTAACCTTTTATTTATTTATTTATTTATTTATTTTATTTTTTTTTTACAAAAACACGGTAGGCCGCCGGTTGGCTTCTCTAGCGGCCCTACCACCAGGCTTAGCAAGTTTTCTGGGGGAAACCCTGGACTGAGTTTAGCAAACATGACACCGAGTGTGTCATGTTTCTCGAGTGTTTTCTACTCATTCATGTTTATATCACCTGTTTCATTTTGTCTGTCGAGCATGAATTAATTTTCCTTGTTAGTCAGAAGTCCACAATAAGTTTATAATGAAGTCAGTGTTATGATTGTCAACTTAAAATCCGTCACATAACATTGGTCATTAGACTATATATGTACAAGGTGTAATCGGTCAATGGAGCCCAAAAAAGGCTTTTGTATTGGGGGGGGGGGGGGGAGGACAATATATGGACAATCTTAACCATCTATTCAATTCTGTTTTATTTGTAAAAGTCGCCAACTTACAAGATAGAAACCCAACAGTTCCCATGATGAGAAAACACTGAGCCACAGTGGAGATAAAAATCCAGAACCAGACTCAGTGCTGGCAGCGATCAGCCTCAACCGGTTTGGGTGAGTGGACAAAGTGTAAATGACCTAATTTCAAGTCGAATATGAATTCACCAACTAATTTCACAGTTCCACATCTTGCAAAATGGTCTTCTTATCAGCTTCACTCTTGTATTGGCATGCATATGTTATAACTTCATCAGTATGATGGTTGAGCTCATCGTGATGAGTTTCACATTGTGTTTATGGTTTGTGTGACAGAATTTTTCTTTTCCCTTCTGTATGTTGAGATTAGCACTCCGTGCTCGCGCATGAGGAAGGATGGGGGGAGGATGGTCCAGTCAGGAGTGCCAACGTGAGCACCTTCATCTCCACAGAATGCTTCCCATGGGTCATCTACACGTGACACTGCCCATCAGAGGTATCACAGCATTAATCCGACATGTTTTTGTTCTGCAAAATTGTTTGAAATGTAAAAAGAAATATAGTGATGAACTTTATTCTCAGAATTATGAATAGAAGGTAAAGCATATATACCTCAGCCAAGGCTGAACAATCCAGCACAACTATGTAGTTGTTGTAGTAGATATATTAAAGAAAAAAGGGAGTGGTCTGATCACCTAATGATTACAGATTGAAATGAAAACCAATGAAACATATATTTTACTCTTAACTACATGTGTCTGCTAGAGAGAAATAAACTTAACACAGTATATTACAGCAACAAAAAATGTGTGTCTAGAAAGGCTACAGTTAAACTACAGTTGTGGAACAAATCATTTGAAGAAATTAGAAAATTTGAAGCTGTACTAAATTGTACACAAATATCAACTCACTAAATATGACTACAGATTTTGTTTAAATCCGTTATGTTAAAGTAAGGATCTGCCCCTTTGTCCTGATTTTGGCTAAATTGAATGAGTTCTTCTTATGCTGCGACCCCATCCCTCCTCCAAGTCTGCTGCAAATACATTTTTAGTTATGCTGCTGATAAACCAACCAACCATCAGACAGGTGTGAAAACTTTATTCTGTGAGCTCAGACTAGGACAATAACATTATCCAGAGTTTTTCCTGCATAGAGAGATTTCGTTCCGCCATCGCCTCCCGACAATCCGACCCAAATCCTGTTGTCACTGTATTGTCCCTTTGTTTCCTCTCCATAGAAAGAAGAGAACACATCTAACTACACCAGTGAGTATCATTTCCTGGCAGACCTGTTCATGAAGTTTAATGATGCTGTGTTTTATTCCATTGTATTCTTTTTAGTTATACTTTTAATTTAAAAGGTGTATTTCCATTTATACAACTTTCTGATGTAAGAATGTTTTCTTTTTACAGTTGTCTGCCCTGAAAAAGTCGTGCCTCCAGAAGGTGAGGATGTATTAAAAGCAATAAATTATAGTTACAGTTTTTGTGTCGTTGAGTTGTGTCAGTCTAACTCTGCTTTCAGACATGCACAAAACTCTGGAGAAGCTCAGGACATTCTCCAGAGGGGCTGTATATGTGAACGTAAATGTCATTCTGCTGACCCCCCAGTAAAAAGTAAGCAGAGAGTCCAGAGGAGATCCGGCCCTTAGTTTTTGTGTAATCTTGTTTATAGCCAACACATTTACAGACAGGGGTGAAAACATAACCTCCGTGGTGGAGGGAACTATGTGACTGTTGTGGGGATGAAACGTGGTAGTAGACACCCTGCCTTACCAGTTCATATCGTAATTGTAACTTAAATCTGTGGATTTATTATTTATAATTTAGCTAAACCCATTTTCCTCCCATGTATTTCTTGTTAGATTATGTTGCAGGAATTAAGAAGACCACATCCCGCTCCCGGATCATTCCTGTCATTCTCATTTCCTCCGTTATTGTGCTTGTTGGTTTGATCTACTTCAGACCAAAGAGGTAAAGTGTTCATAATAACACACATTGTCCTCCTGTGGTATGTTTTCAATGATATTTTCTTGGCAGGACCTGCTTTTACTCTCCTGTGTACATGACGGAGGTGGAAGCACCAGCACCAGTGGAACAGTAGAGGAACCTTCACCTGTTAACCAATCAATCTGTCCATTTAATCTCTAAATCTGTTTCTACTGCTGAGAACTACATTTAAGCTTATAATGCTTCCTGTACAATATTTTAGTACAGATGTTTTTTATTATTACATTATCGCTTTGTTACTGCTCCAATCCTCTTTAGATCTGGCCAATATCAGTGCTTAGTGCCTTTTTGTTGGAAATCATCTTTATTTTGTATGAAATGATGCAGCTCATTCTCTCTCACATCCATATTTTAGCTATTTACATAGTCATGGCAAGCTGATGCTTTGACATAGTTTCCAAGGCTTTATAAAGAAAAACTGTCCATGAATGTAATCAGTTAACATAATTTCTAAATTCGCATGTGTATGCTCAGCTTTTTTAATAGAGTGACCTCATAGGGGTTAAGGTAATCAGAAAATGCTTCTCAGGTTGATATTGGAAAATTGGTGTCCGTGTAAATGTGGCCTGTAATGATAATTGCTCAGCAGACAGCTGTGACGTATTGGTGAACAGGTGAAAAGTTCTTCACGCTGTGGAAGCTGAATAGACTCTTTGCTGTGCCAGCGTGTGCACTTTGAGGACCAAACAAAGCCCAGTAGCAATGCTGTAGCTGCCCCAGGAGCCTGTTACATTCCTCCTCTGAGCAAAGTCAAGTGTTTGCCCCCTCATCCCCCCCTAAAAAAAAACAGATTCATTCAGCCAGGGTTTGTGATGTCACAAACCTAAGAAACCAATCCTGTGAACTTAAGGCATTGTAAGGTCATTTGGTTGAATGTTCTCATTAAGTAATTTTTGAATATTTTTAGGTTTAGCTTTCGGCGGAGTAATAATCTACTTGAGTCGGACTTAAACATGAACGGAAGCTGTGGAAGCTGGGAGAGTCTCAACACGAGGGAGGACCCCCCCACTACCCTGTAGCACTGCAGTGACCTCTCTGAATGTTGTAGAGAAAACTTGTAGAGAAAACTTGTGACAGGAAGTGAGGGGAATTATTTATCTTGTGCTCTCTCTCACCTACAGTACGTAATAGTAATTAAATAATGATTTACAGCTGCTGTTGATGGGATCGCTGGCAAAACAGTTGGTCATAGAATCTCATACTCGGGATGTTCAACTGATCTGCCCTGTGATTGGTCAAAGTCTCCTGCCAGGTCTTACTAGTGGAAGTAGAGAAGTCTTGTTTTCTCTCAGATCCCTTGATTTACTTTATGCTGAAACATAATGGTGAAATTATTACTAAATAACACCAAACATATGTTGGCTACTTTGATTAAACAGTAATTTATAAAACCCAGTAAGTCACCTGTGAGTCACTGGGGTCATGACCTTAAGTTTATTAGGTGATATTGTGCGACAGCTTTCCGGTGACATAACTATGTTATCATTATATCATCAATGGGCCTGGTTCCCTAACATTGGCGCAGAAATGTTCTACTTCTACTCTTACAGACTCCAGAAGCCAGAGTAGGAGCTGGTTCCACAGGAGAGGAGCCTGGTAGCTGAAGGTTCTACCTCCTGTTCTACTCTTAAAGACTCTAGAACCACAAGAGAACCTGTGCTTTGGGAGTGTAGTAATCTATTTTGACAATGTAGCAGCCGATTGTCAAACAGATAAAAGTATCAAATCAAACTTCAAATTATACTAATCAAAGGGCCACTGTTGCACCATGGGTTGTGGTGTACGCGGATGGGAAAAACATAATGTCCAAACAGATGTCCAGTTTCAACAAAAAGCGTGGTTTATTTAACCAAACAGCGAGCAAACAAAGAACAAAGAAAATTCCTGTGCCTCTCCCGCTCCGGTAAAAAACCATTTGCCCACCCAGGTGCATGCTGGTCCCTTACCGACAGCCTACCTATATAACTTCAGGTGCCCCCCTACCGTGCCCAAATGAAACAAAACACAAATAATAAACAAGAAACACCTAAAGTAAACAAATAATAAACTAGAATACTAATAGAAATCTAATCATAATGAAATCAAGCAAATTGACTGAGAATAACCAAAAACTAAATACTCACTAAACAAAATAATAAACTAAACAGCACTAAGTACTACAACTAAATAAATAGCTCTAACAGACAATGTTGTTATAACTTATTTGATATATTAAGGTAAGACAGGAGTAATATGATCTCTCCTTCTGAAACACTCGTGCTGCAGCATTTTGGACCAACTGGAGGATTTTCACAGACTATCTGTGGCATCCTGATAATAAAGAATTACAGTAATCCAGTCTAGAGGGAACAAATATAAGAGTTTTTCATCATCCTTTGAGACAGGATGTTCCCAATGTTCATAATATTGTGCAGGTGGAAGAAAGCTGTCCTAGAGACTTCAGAAAAATTATCCGAGCAAACTGGTTCCTCACAGTGGAGCAAGGGGCCAAACTCATACCAAGTTGACTATCTGGTCAGACAGTGTTTCTCAAAGATGTTTAGGGCCAATTACAATGACCTCAGTCTGAATTTAGAAGTAAGATGGTGTGGGTCATTCAGCCTTGATGTTCTTGAGACATTCCTGAAGTTGAACGAAGTGATTACATTCATCAGGCTTCATAGATAAGTGGAGCTGGGTGTCTTCTGCATAACAAAAGAAGTGTAGGTGATGCTTTCTGATGATGTTGCCTAAAGGGAGCATATATAAGGTAAAGAGTATCGGTCCGAGGACAGAACCGTGTGGAACTCCATGACTAACTTGTCCGTGCATTGATGAGTCATTGTTAACATTAACTAAATCTATCTGATTAATATGATGTAAACCAGCCTAATGTCGTTCCTTTAATCCCTACATGTTGTTCCAGTCTCTGTAACAGAATGTTATGATCTACGATGTCAAATGCTGCACTAACATCCAACAGGACGAGCATAGAGACAAGTCCATTATCTGATGCCATTAAAGGTCAATGGTAACTTTTAACAGTGCTGCTTCTGTGCTGTGGTGATTCTATTTCCTGACTAAAAGTCTTTCAACAAACCATAACTGTTTAGGTAATCACACAGCTGGTTAGCAACAGCTTTTTCTAGGATTACGGAAAAATAATATTGGATATAGGTCTATAATTACCTAATACTTCTGCAGCCAAGAGGTTGATCAAGTGGTCTTTTTAATACCTTTTAAGAAGTTTAATTAACGCTACCTTAAGAGCTTTCCTAAAAGCTAATCTCTTATTTACTTTCTTCCTTTTCAGGGGCGACAGCCTCAAGGTTGATTTTAATGAGGCTGCTGTACTATTAACAAAGTTACAACTAGAGATGGAGTGAAGCTTTGATAACTTTCCTGTATTGTACTGACACATGTAATAGTGTGTGTAATGTGTGTATAAAATGTATTGAAAAAATGGCCATACAGAAGGTTTCGGGGGAAATACTATAAAATTGTCAATGTCTATGTCAGAACAAGATAAAAAATGTGATTAAAATAGTGAGTGGGTTTATTTAAATTGAGTAAAACCAATTGAGTTTATGAATGAATTAAATACTGAACTGAGTCATTCTCCTCTCTCAATGCTGCTTCACTGTCTGTGTGCGAGCGAGTGGGGGCGGGGCCTGTGTGTGAGTGTAATGCTGCATTCCAGATGTCAGATATTCCAACTTGAATTTTCACAGTTCCAACTTCACATCAAACGTAAACATACATGTCTGACCATGAGACGCTGATTTATTGGTCTCGTGATGAGACAATTCCACTGTGACCAGTGCAGCCTCCGTTCATACAGAAACAAAGAGGAGGGAGACAACGCCATTATACTTTTTGTTTGACTTTGATACTTGGAAACACATTTAATACAAAAGAGAGAACACACACTGTCACTGAATCCAAAAGACGGGCCTCAGCTGCAGGATCTACGTCTCCATGAGGGACGCCATTGTTGTGTGATGTCAGAAAACTGGTGCTCGGTGAAGTCGGGGCAGATGACTCTTCCCTGAGAACACATGTCCGAACTCTGAATTTGAGTGGCGTCTGTTACACTTTGTTCAAGTAGGAGTTTGGAAAATTACGACATCCAAGGTGTCTGGAATGCAGCATCAACTCCGCTTTGCTCCCAGACTCAGAGGAGATGAGAGAATGACGTGCTGGGTGTTTCCAGCTGCAGCCACGAGGTTGCATCGCTTTTAATGTGGGACTAGATTTTCTTCTTCCCTTTCATCAAGGATCGTCTGGTGTTTCCTATGCTAAAGGTGATAAGTTAGGAAGCATTGAAGCTCCTTTCCTTATCATTCAGATTTCCAACAGCTCTTATAATGGCGGCCACTAAAATACTTCAGGTCATTTCACTCTGAATCTTCCTGTGAAAAATGTATTATTCTAACAAACGGGCGACTGTGGCTGAGGGGTATAGCGGTTGTCCTCCAACCTGAAGGACGGCAGTTCGATCCCCAGTCTTCCCCATCTGCATGCCGAAGTGTCCTTGGGCAAGATGCCTAACCCTGAATTGCCCCTCATATAACGACAAAGTGCTGCTAATAGATGCACTGTATGAATGTGTGTGTGAATGGGTGAATGTAAAACTGTCCTGTAAAGAGCTTTGAGTGGTCATCAAGACTAGAAAAGTGCTCTATAAATACAAAACCATTTCCTATTTACAGCCATGGTCACATGTCCCTCCACATTGTCTCTTCGGTTACTGATCAGTAAGCACAGTGATTGATTTAAAACAAACATATTTAATCACGTGAACTGGTTAAGAACATACATATACATACTGTGCAATGAAAACATTTTAACCATAAAGACAGACTAAATTATTAGTATATATACAGTATATATATATATATATACACTATATGAAGCATAAATCAAATCGGTAGAAACAGGGAATATCAACACAAATCTTTCAGGTTATTCATGAGTTATATTTTCTAGAAACATAAAAATTGTTTAACTCTGATAAAGAAACAGGTTAAGGTGGATTTTAGATTCTCTATTTACAACAGTGAACTATTAATATGTATAATATGAATAGTTGCTGAGAAATATTAATAAATCTTTTGTTGCAAACGATGCAACTTCAATCTTTAACCACACAGAGCAGGTAAATTCATTCTCTCCTGTTTGACTACTCATATGCAGTTAGTTTACCCATTAGTCTAAATCTTTTACCACACTAGGAGCAACTAAATGCTTTCTCTCCTGTATGAATCTTCGTGTGTTCAGTTAGACTGCACTTTCGGCTAAATCTTTTATCACACTCAGTGCATCTAAATGGTTTCTCTCCTGTATGAATCTTCATGTGTCCAGTTAGACTGCCCCTTTGTCTAAATGTGTTACCACACTCAGAGCAAATAAATGGTTTCTCTCCTGAATGAATCGTCATGTGTTCAGTTAGATAAGACTTTCGGCTAAATCTTTTCCCACACTCAGAGCAACTAAATGGTTTCTCTCCTGTATGAATCCTCATGTGTGCAGTTAGATGGCTCCTTTGTCTAAATCTTTTACCACACTCAGAGCAAATAAATGCTTTCTCTCCTGTATGACTCATCATGTGTGCAGTTAGATGGCTCCTTTTTCTAAATGTTTTACTACACTCAGAGCAAATAAATGCTTTCTCTCCTGTATGAATCGTCATGTGTTCAGTTAGACTGCACTTTCTGCTAAATGTTGTACCACACTCAGAGCAACTAAATGCTTTTTCTCCTGTATGAATCCTCATATGTTTAGTTAGATTGCTGTTTCTGCTAAATGTTGTACCACACTCAGAGCAACTAAATGCTTTCTTACCAGTTTTACATTTCATATCACTTCGAGGCTGTTTGTTATTTTTTGTATTTAAACCAGACTGAGGTTCCCCAGTCTGCATCCGATCATCTTCACTGTCTACAGTCTTGTCCTCAGTACCTTGTTGTAAAGGTCCATCAGGACCTGAGATCCTGGCTGGTTCTTGTTCTCCACAATCCGCTCTGTTCTCCTCAGTCTGACTCTGATGAAGCTGTGACAACTGAGGTTTCTCTTCATCTTCTTCACTCTTCACAGTGACAGCAGTCAATGTGAACTTGATATCAGCCTGCTCAAGTTGTTGAAGCTGCTCCCCCTCCTGATTGGTCCACGGTTCCTCCTGTTCCTCTTTAATGTGGGGGGGCTCTGGGTCCTCCTGGTCCACAAGGGGGCTCCACTGCTGCTGCTCAGGGGGAACCTCTTCTTTAATCACCATCAGCTGCTGTACGTCTGCAGGACACACTGAAACACAAAGACACACGTTTATCATTTCAGAGTTTCCTGAAGTGTTTTTAAAAACTTGTGTTGTGTCGTTTAATGTCGACTTTTATTATTTTTGAATGATCACACTCAGGAAGCAGAGATGTTGAGATGGTTCATAGTTGGTCTTATGACGCAGCTCGTTAAGTTAGCTGGATTAAACCAAGTGTTTCCAGGATAAAAAGTTTTATATTTTGAGGCCAAATAAACAATTTACGACACGAGCAGAGCAAAGCGAGTGTCGTAAATTTGTCCTCAGTTAGTTAGTTGGTTAAGCTGCTTTCAGACATGACCTGTGGGTTCAAACCAGAGAATTGTCTCCAGAGTTTCTTCAGGGTTTGTGTTTCACACATTGTCGGCGTGTTCGTTTATCCTAAATATGAGTAGAGCCGATCCAATGGTTTGGTTCAATCAAGTATTTATTAAAGATGCAATGAAAGATTAATACATAGCTATGGACAATTATCACAGCCTATGCTAAATCAGTTAGCAATAGGTAGTCAATAATGGCCCCGAACAGAAGGGGTTTAATATAATTATAGAAGATTTAATGTGATTGGTTATTACATTTTCGGAGGGGTGTCACCGCAAATCACTTTGGATCTCCCTTATTGGACCAGCCGCAGTCCCACGCCTCTTGTCACCAAATCCAGGAAGTGACATAGAAGCAGCTCTCCGTCATGCTCCTATGCTACTCTGCCGGTTGCTAGACAACTCTATCCTGACAGTCTGATGTTGTGTCTCATAAACTAGCCTTGAGTAGAAAATGTTGTGTTTCTGCGCTCTCGGCTGTACCAACTAAATCATTACATTGTCACTCCTGCTCTCTTATCAAGACAGGTGTGAGACTGACCATCGTTGTGACGCACACCCATTTCTAGCTAGTTTCAAGATTGAACATTCTGAGAATCAAAAGATTATTGCTAATAATCTGTATGAAGGCCTTCATCTGGCTCAAACTGTTTAGTGAGTGCCAGTGATGTTGTAATTGGAGAAAAGATTATTGTGTTCCTGCTTTATCTAAACAATGTCAACAATGTCTATGCCCCAGATGGGACAGCTCCCTGAAGTCTGTCTGATGTTGAATGCATCTAAGGAAATTATGTTTTAATATCAAAAGTTAAGTAAGAAACATTCATGATTAGCACCAAGCAGCAATGGTTATTAAAATCATTTGTATGAAGGCATAATATCTAGCTAAAACTGTTCCTATCCCAACCTATCTTTATTTGTTAAGAGTTCAGTCGGACACAGAGAGAAACTGAAAATATTGAATCCTGACAACATGAAGAACACAGCAGCAGCTTTTCTGCACAGACTCGTTCACAACAGTAGTGTGGGAGTTTTTTATACGGAGACCAAACAACATGTTTCTCTGTAAACTCTGCAAATCCAAAATGATCACAGCAGCACAACCGTGAAGCACGAGCACTTGAAGCTGAAGCTTCCAGGGGAGATTTCTAAAGATGGCAGCTGGAGCGAGACAGAACCGCAAGTTTTACTTTTTGTCCTGAAACAAACGTAATTAATTACGACTATCAACACGTGGAATGGAATAGGAATAGACTGGAATACCTGGGATCATCTTAACTGCACAACTCCAGTGACTGAATCAATCCACGTTGTAAACCAGTTTTAGTATTTAAATAAAATCCAGATTCCCCAGTTCAGAAAAAGCACTGCTATGACATATATGGATTTAAGTCATCTTTGTGTCACAGCATTCGTTTGAAATCAAGCATCTCACAAAAAGGGTCTATTGTTATTAATATGACAAAACAGTGATGTAAAAATTATACTCATTTTAAAATATGCCAGTATAATAATTATTCACACATTAAGTGTCTGTTTTTCAGGATGAGACGAAGCAGTCTGGAGGACTTTTTACACAAAGGGAGCCAAAATGCATGAACACCCCAGATGTGTGCTGAGCTTTCTAACAGCAGCTTGCAGATGATTATCAAGGACATGTGACCCCTGGCTGCAGTGGAGGCTCAAAGCTCCTAATCCTTGTATCGACACATTACCTCCAGGGACTTACCAACTCTGTGCAGCCGGAGTTCGGGCTTCATCACGGCATCGAGCAGCCTCCTCTCGCGGTAGATCTCCCGCTCTGAACGCTCCATTCTGTCTTCATACACCGTCACGGTTTCCTCAAACACCGAGACAATCTCCTCCGCTGCCGCCGCTAGCCGCTCGGTTAGCATCGCTCTCAGCGCCGGGACTTGAGTCGTTTCTCCTCCTTTCTCCACCTGCAGCAGAAAGTCTTCAGCGGCTGCGCTGATCCGCTCATGTACCGACACCCGCAGCAGCTGCACGTCGCACATGTTGCTCCTCTTTGTGCACTTTGAGTCTCGGAGAGAACAGAGCGAGCAAGTGACTGTAAACAGAGACACCGAGCTCAGAGCCAACAGCGACACCTGCTGGACTGCAGGACGATGAGGGAAATAAATTACTTGTTTGAGTGCGAGTGTTTGACTGAGTTCAAATCAAATCAAATCAAAGTATATTGTCACATGTAAAAAAAGAGTTCAGCAAACATGACACCGAGTGTGTCATGTTTCTCAAGTGTTTTCTACTCATTCATGTTTATATCACCTGTTTCATTTTGTCTGTCGAGCATAAATTCATTTTCCTTGTTAGTCAGAAGTCCACAATAAGTTTATAATGAAGTCAGTGTTGTGATTGTCAACTTCAAAATGCGTCACATAACATTGGTGATTATATTATATTTGCACAAGGTGTAATCGGTCAATGGAGACCAAAAAAGGAGTTTGTATAAGGAGGAGGGGAGGGGGGGAGGAGGACAATATATGGACAACTCTAACCATCTATTCAATTCTGTTTTAATTGTAAAAGTCGACAACTTACAAGATAGAATCCCAACAGTTCCCATGATGAGAAAACACTGAGCCACAGTGGAGATAAAAATCCAGAACCAGACTCAGTGCTGGCAGCGATCAGCCTCAACTGGTTTGGATGAGTGGACAAAGTGTAAATGACCTAATTTCAAGTTGAATATGAATGTACCAACTAATTTCACAGTTCCACATCTTGCAAAATGGTCTTCTTATCAGCTTCACTCTTGTATTGGCATGCATATGTTATAACTTCATCAGTATGATGGTTGAGCTCATCTTGACGAGTTTCACATTGTGTATATGGTTTGTGTGACAGAGTTTTTCTTTTCCCTTCTGTATGTTGAGATTAGCACTCCGTGCTCGCGCATGAGGAAGGATGGGGGGAGGATGGTCCAGTCAGGAGTGCGAACGTGAGCGCCTTCATCTCCACAGAATGCTTCCCACGGGTCATCTACACGTGACACTGCCCATCAGAGGTATCACAGCTTTAATCTGACATTTTTTTGTTTTGTTTTTGTTCTGCAAAATTGTTTGAAATGTAAAAAGAAATATAGTGATGAACTTTATTCTCAGAATTATGAATAGAAGGTAAAGCATATATACCTCAGCCAAGGCTGAACAATCCAGCACAACTGTGTAGTTGTTGTAGTAGACATATTAAAGAAAAAAGGGAGTGGTCTGATCACCTAATGATTACAGAGTGAAATGAAAACCAATGAAACATAAATTTTACTCTTAACTACGTGTGTCTGCTAAAGAGAAATAAACTTAACACAGTATATTACAGCAACACAAAATATGTGTCTAGAAAGGCTACAGTTAAACTACAGTTGTGGAACAAATCATTTGAAGAAATTAGAAAATTTGAAGCTGTACTAAATTGTACACAAATATCAACTCACTAAATATGACGCCAGATTTTGTTTAAATCTGTTATGTTAAAGTAAGGATCTGCCCCTTGTCCTGATTTTGGCTAAATTGAATGAGTTCTTCTCATGCTGCGACCCCATCCCTCCTCCAAGTCTGCTGCAAATACATTTTTAGTTATGCTGCTAATAAACCAACCAACCATCAGACAGGTGTGAAAACTTTATTCTGTGAGCTCAGACTAGGACAATAACATTATCCAGAGTTTTTCCCGCATAGAGAGATTTCGTTCCGCCATCGCCTCCCGACAATCCGACCCAAAATCCTGTTGTCAATGTATTGTCCCTTTGTTTCCTCTCCATAGAAAGAAGAGAACACATCTAACTACACCAGTGAGTATCATTTCCTGGCAGACCTGTTCATGAAGTTTAATGATGCTGTGTTTTATTCCATTGTATTCTTTTTAGTTATACTTTTAATTTAAAAGGTGTATTTCCATTTATACAACTTTCTGATGTAAGAATGTTTTCTTTTTACAGTTGTCTGCCCTGAAAAAGTCGTGCCTCCGGAAGGTGAGGATGTATTAAAAGCAATAAATTATAGTTACAGTTTTTGTGTCGTTGAGTTGTGTCAGTCTAAATCTGCTTTCAGACATGCACAAAACTCTGGAGAAGCTCAGGACATTCTCCAGAGGGGCTGTATATGTGAACGCAAATGTCCTTCTGCCGTCCCCCCAGTAAAAAGTCAGCAGAGAGTCCAGAGGAGATCCGGCCCTTAGTTTTTTTGTAATCTTGTTTATAGCTAACACATTTACAGACAGGGGTGAAAACATAACGTCCGTGGTGAAGGGAACTATGTGACTGTTGTGGGGATGAGACGTGGTAGTAGACACCCTGCCTTACCAGTACATATCATAATTGTGACTTAAATCTGATTATTTATTATTTAAAATTGAGCTAAACCCATTTTTCTCCCATGTATTTCTTGTTAGATTATGTTGCAGGAATTAAGAAGACCACATCCCGCTCCCGGATCATTCCTGTCATTCTCATTTCCTCCGTTATTGTGCTTGTTGGTTTGATCTACTTCAGACCAAAGAGGTATGTAAAGTGTTCATAATAACACACATTGTTCTCCTGTGGCATGTTTTCAATGATATTTTCTTGGCAGGACCTGCTTTTACTCTCCTGTGAACATGAAGGATGTGGAAGCACAAGCACCAGTGGAACAGTAGAGGGACCTTCACCTGTTAACCAATCAGCCTTTTGATCCAATCAATCTGTCCATTTAATCTCTAAATCTGTTTCTACTGCTGAGAACTACATTTAAGCTTATAATGCTTCCTGTACAATATTTTAGTACAGATGTTTTTTATTATTACATTATCGCATTGTTACTGCTCCAATCGTCTTTAGATCTGGCCAATATCAGTGCTTAGTGCCTTTTTGTTGGAAATCATCTTTATTTTGTATGAAATGATGCAGCTCATTCTCTCTCACATCCATATTTTAGCTATTTACATAGTCATGGCAAGCTGATGCTTTGACATAGTTTCCAAGGCTTTTTAAAGACAAACTGTCCATGAATGTAATCAGTTAACATCATTTCTAAATTCGCATGTGTATGCTCAGCTTTTTTAATAGAGTGACCTCATAGGGGTTAAGGTAATCAGAAAATGCTTCTCAGGTTGATATTGGAAAATTGGTGTCCGTGTAAATGTAGTCTGTAATGATAATTGCTCAGCAGACAGCTGTGACGTATTGGTGAACAGGTGAAAAGTTCTTCACGCTGTACAAGCTGAATAGACTCTTTGCTGTGCCAGCGTGTGCACTTTGAGGACCAAACTAAGCCCAGTAGCAATGCTGTAGCTGCCCCAGGAGCCTGTTACATTCCTCCTCTGGGCAAAGTCAAGTGTTTGCCCCCTCATCCCCCCCTAAAAAAAAACAGATTCATTCAGCCAGGGTTTGTGATGTCACAAACCTAAGAAACCAATCCTGTGAACTTAAGGCATTGTAAGGTCATTTGGTTGAATTTTCTCATTAAGTAATTTTTGAATAGTTTTAGGTATAGCTTTCGGCGGAGTAATAATCTACTTGAGTCGGACTTAAACATGAACGGAAGCTGGGGAAGCTGGGAGAGTCTCAACACGAGGGAGGACCCCCCCACTGCCCTGTAGCACTGCAGTGACCCCTCTGAATGTTGTAAATTCATCCCTTGGATAATAGATTATCTTTATTAATTATAAGAACTAATTTCTATTATATGCCTTTATAAGATTTTATACATAGGAATATATTTATATTTATAATGTTGGATGATACACTAAATGTTGTTATATCATATGATGTTAACTACTTTTATATGCAGAATCAGATATTAATATATTTGTTTTGTTTATATGCTGAAATGTATATTTTATACTCTGTACTATTGTAGTGTATTGCATTCAGTTGTGAGGTTTGTGTGAACAATCATTGTTTGAGTCCTTCTTGTGCCCCTCTGAAGAAATTTGTATCTTATATTTATCTAAATCATGTCCCACTTTCTTCCTTTTCCTTTAAAAAACCTTGAGAATAAAATGGATCAATCAGGAGTTGCTTTTGTTTTGTATTGTTGTCAAATGTTACAGTAGGTTTCCATAGTAACAGGAGTGTAACTCACACCTGGTGATTTGTCTCAGAGAATGAAGGGGCAGGTAAAGTTGTGTGCTCATGTGTGGTGAGAAAACTGGTGAGGAAGTGAGGGGAATTCTTTCTCTTCTGCTCTCTCTCACCTACAGTACGTAATAGTAATTAAATAATGATTTACAGCTGCTGTAGATGGGATCACTGGTAAAACAGTTGATCATAGAATCTCATACTCGGGATGTGCCCTGTGATTGGTCAAAGTCTCCTGCCAAGTCTTACTAGTGGAGGTGCAGAAGTCTTGTTTTCTCTCAGATCCCTTGATTTACTTTATGCTGAAACATTATTGTGAAATTATTACTAAATAACACCAAACATATGTTGGCTACTTTGATTAAACAGTAATTTATAAAACCCAGTAAGTCACCTGTGAGTCACTGGGGTCATGACCTTAAGTTTATTAGGTGATATTGTGCGACAGCTTTCCGGTGACATAACTATGTTATCATTATATCATCTCTGGGCCTGGTTCCCTAACATATGCGCAGAAATGTTCTACTTCTACTCTTACAGTCTCCAGAAGCCAGAGTAGGAGCTGGTTCCACAGCAGAGGAGCCTGGTAGCTGAAGGTTCTACCTCCTGTTCTACTCTTAAAGACTCTAGAACCACAAGAGAACCTGTGCTTTGGGAGTGAAGTAATCTATTTTGACAATGTTGTTATAACTTATTTGATATATGAAGGTAAGACAGGAGTAATATGATCTCTCCTTCTGAAACACTCGTGCTGCAGCATTTTGGACCAACTGGAGGATTTTCACAGACTATCTGTGGCATCCTGATAATAAAGAATTACAGTAATCCTAGAGGGAAAAAATATAACAGTTTTTCATCATCCTTTGAGACAGGATGTTCCCAATGTTCATAATGTTGTGCAGGTGGAAGAAAGCTGTCCTAGAGACTTCAGAAAAATTATCTGAGCAAACTGGTTCCTCACAGTGGAGTAAGGGGCCAAACTCATACCAAGTTGACTATCTGGTCAGACAGTGTTTCTCTAAGATGTTTAGGGCCAATTACAATTACCTCATTCTGAATTTAGAAGTAAGATGGTGTGGGTCATTCAGCCTTGATGTACTTGAGAAATTCCTGAAGTTGAACTAAGTGATTACATTCATCAGGCTTCATAGATAAGTGGAGCTGGGTGTCTTCTGCATAACAAAAGAAGTGTAGGTGACAGGGCCGGGTCTAGACAGGCATGTATGAGGGGGCAGCCACAAATCTTGAGGGGGCATTGTGCTTTATTATATTATTATTATTATAAATTGGGATTTAGTTTGAGGGGGCACAACATTTATTTGAGGGGGCCAGGCCCCCTCTTGCCCCTGCCTAGACCCGGCCCTGGTAGGTGATGCTTTCTGATGATGTTGCCTAAAGGGAGCATATATAAGGTAAAGAGTATCGGTCCGAGGACAGAACCTTGTGGAAATCCATGACTAACTTGTCTGTGCATTGATGAGTCATTGTTAACATTAACTAAATCTATCTGATAAATATGATATAAAACAGCCTAATGTCGTTCCTTTAATCCCTACATGTTGTTCCAGTCTCTGTAACAGAATGTTATGATCTATGATGTCAAATGCTGCACTAACATCCAACAGGACGAGCATAGAGACAAGTCCATTATCTGATGCCATTAAAGGTCAATGGTAACTTTTAACAGTGCTGCTTCTGTGCTATGGTGATTCTATTTCCTGACTAAAAATCTTTCAACAAACCATAACTGTTTAGGTAATCACACAGCTGGTTAGCAACAGCTTTTTCTAGGATTACGAAAAAATAATATTGGATATAGGTCTATAATTACCTAATACTTCTGCAGCCAAGAGGTTGATCAAGTGTTCTTTTTAATACCTTTTAAGAAGTTTAATTAACGCTACCTTAAGAGCTTTCCTAAAAGCTAATCTGTTATTTACTTTCTTCCTTTTCAGAGGCGACAGCCTCAAGGTTGATTTTAATGAGGCTGCTGTACTATTAACAAAGTTACAACTAGAGATGGAGTGAAGCTTTGATAACTTTCCTGTATTGTACTGACACATGTAATAGTGTGTGTAATGTGTGTATACAATGTATAGAAAAAATGGCCAAACAGAAGGTTTCGGGGGAAATACTATAAAATTGTCAATGTCTATGTCAGAACAAGATAAAAAGTGTGATTAAAATAGTGAGTGGGTTTATTTACATTGAGTAAAACCAATTGAGTTTATGAATGAATTAAATACTGAACTGAGTCATTCTCCTCTCTCAATGCTGCTTCACTGTCTGTGTGCGAGCGAGTGGGGGCGGGGCCTGTGTGTGTGAGTGTAATGCTGCATTCCAGATGTCAGATATTCCAACTTGAATTTTCACAGTTCCAACTTCACATCAAAAGTAAACATACATGTCTGACCATGAGACGCTGATTTATTGGTCTCGGGATGAGACAATTCCACTGTGATCAGTGCAGCCTCCGTTCATACAGAAACAAAGAGGAGGGAGACAACGCCATTATACTTTTTGTTTGACTTTGATACTTGGAAACACATTTAATACATAAGAGAGAACACACACTGTCACTGAATCCAAAAGACGGGCCTCAGCTGCAGGATCTACGTCTCCATGAGGGACGCCATTGTTGTGTGATGTCAGAAAACTGGTGCTCGGTGAAGTCGGGGCAGATGACTCTTCCCTGAGAACACATGTCTGAACTCTGAATTTGAGTGGCGCCCATTACACTTTTTTCAAGTAGGAGTTTGGAAAATTACGACATACGAGTTGTCTGGAACGCAGCATCCACTCTGCTTTGCTCCCAGACTCAGAGGAGATGAGAGAATGACGTGCTGGGTGTTTCCAGCTGCAGCCACGAGGTTGCATCGCTTTAAATGTGGGACTACATTTTCTTCTTCCCTTTCATCAAGGATCGTCTGGTGTTTCCTATGCTAAAGGTGATAAGGTAGGAAGCATTGAAGCTCCTTTCCTTATCATTCAGATTTCCGACAGCTCTTATAATGGTGGCCACTAAAATACTTCAGGTTATTTCACTCTGAACCTTCCTGTGAAAAATGTATTTTTCTAACAAACGGGCGACTGTGGCTGAGGGGTATAGCGGTTGTCCTCCAACCTGAAGGACGGCAGTTCGATCCCCAGTCTTGCCCATCTGCATGCCGAAGTGTCCTTGGGCAAGATGCCTCACCCTGAATTGCCCCTCATATAACGACAAAGTGCTGCTAATAGATGCACTGTATGAATGTGTGTGTGTATGGGTAAATGTAAAACTGTCCTGTAAAGAGCTTTGAGTGGTCATCAAGACTAGAAAAGTGCTCTATAAATACAAAACCATTTCCTATTTACAGCCATGGTCACATGTCCCTCCACATTGTCTCTTCGGTTACTGATCAGTAAGCACAGTGATTGATTTAAAACAAACATATTTAATCATGTGAACTGGTTAAGAACATACATATACATACTGTGCAATGAAAACATTTTAACCATAAAGACCGACTAAATTATTAGTATATAGTATATATATTATATATATATATATATATATATATATATATATATATACTATATGAAGCATAAATGAAATCGGTGGAAACAGGGAATATCAACACAAATCTTTCAGGTTATTCATGAGTTATATTTTCTAGAAACATAAAAACAGGTTAAGGGGATTCTAGATTCTCTATTTACAACAGTGTACTTTTAATATGTATAATATGAATAGTTGCTGAGAAATATTAATAAATCTTTTGTTGCAAAGGATGCAACTTAAATCTTTAACCACACAGAGCAGGTAAATTCATTCTCTCCTGTTTGACTACTCATATGCAGTTAGTTTACCCATTAGTCTAAATCTTTTACCACACTAGGAGCAACTAAATGCTTTCTCTCCTGTATGAATCCTCATGTGTGCAGTTAGATGGCTCCTTTGTCTAAATCTTTTACCACACTAGGAGCAACTAAATGCTTTCTCTCCTGTATGAATCTTTGTGTGTTCAGTTAGACTGCAATTTCGGCTAAATCTTTTATCACACTCAGTGCATCTAAATGGTTTCTCTCCTGTATGAATCCTCATGTGTGCAGTTAGATGGCTCCTTTGTCTAAATCTTTTACCACACTCAGAGCAAATAAATGCTTTCTCTCCTGTATGACTCATCATATGTTCAGTTAGATTGCTTCTTTTTCTAAATGTTTTACTACACTCAGAGCAACTAAATGGTTTCTCCCATGTATGAATCGTCATGTGTTCAGTTAGACTGCACTTTCGGCTAAATCTTTTACCACACTCAGTGCATCTAAATGGTTTCTCCCCTGTATGAATCCTCATATGTACATTTAGATAGCCCTTGTGGCTAAATGTTGTACCACACTCAGAGCAACTAAATGCTTTCTCTCCTGTATGACTCATCATATGTTCAGTTAGATGGCTCCTTTTTCTAAATGTATTCCCACACTCAGAGCAACTAAATGCTTTCTCTCCTGTATGAATCGTCATGTGTTCAGTTAGACTGCACTTTCTGCTAAATGTTGTACCACACTCAGTGCATCTAAATGGTTTCTCTCCTGTATGACTCATCATATGTTCAGTTAGATGGCTCCTTTTTCTAAATGTATTCCCACACTCAGAGCAACTAAATGCTTTCTCTCCTGTATGAATCGTCATGTGTTCAGTTAGACTGCACTTTCTGCTAAATGTTGTACCACACTCAGAGCAACTAAATGGTTTCTCTCCTGAATGAATCCTCATATGTACAGATAGAGTGCCCTTTTGTCTAAATCTTTTACCACACTCGGAGCAACTAAATGCTTTCTTACCAGTTTTACATTTCATATCACTTAGAAGCTGTTTGTTATTTTTTGTATTTAAACCAGACTCAGGTTCCCTGGTCTGCATCCAATCACCTTCACTGTCTACAGTCTTGTCCTCAGTACCTTGTTGTAAATGTCCATCAGGACCTGAGATCCTGGCTGGTTCTTGTTCTCCACAATCCGCTCTGTTCTCCTCAGTCTGACTCTGATGAAGCTGTGACAACTGAGGTTTCTCTTCATCTTCTTCACTCTTCACAGTGACAGCAGTCAATGTGAACTTGATATCAGCCTGCTCAAGTTGTTGAAGCTGCTCCCCCTCCTGATTGGTCCACGGTTCCTCCTGTTCCTCTTTAATGTGGGGGGGCTCTGGGTCCTCCTGGTCCACAAGGGGGCTCCACTGCTGCTGCTCAGGGGGAACCTCTTCTTTATTCACCATCAGCTGCTGTACGTCTGCAGGACACACTGAAACACAAAGACACACGTTTATCATTTCAGAGTTTCCTGAAGTGTTTTTAAAAACTTGTGTTGTGTCGTTTAATGTCGACTTTTATTATTTTTGAATGATCACACTCAGGAAGCAGAGATGTTGAGATGGTTCATAGTGGGTTTTACGACGCAGCTCGTTAAGTTAGCTGGATTAAACCAAGTGTTTCCAGGATAAAAAAGTAATAAATAAACAACAAATAAACAATTTACGACACGAGCAGAGCAAAGCGAGTGGAGGTTAGTTAGTTGGTGAAGCTGTTTTCAGACATGACCTGTGGGTTCAAACCAGAGAATTGTCTCCAGAGTTTCTTCAGGGTTTGCGTATCACACATTGTCGGCGTGTTCTTTTATCCTAAATATGAGAAGAGCCGATCCAATGGTTTGGTTCAATCAAGTATTTATTAAAGATGCAATGAAAGATTAATACATAGCTATGGAAATGATCACAGCCTATGCTAAATCAGTTAGCAATAGGTAGTCAATAATGGCCCCGAACAGAAGGGGTTTGATATAATTATAGAAGATTTAATGTGATTGGTTATTACATTTTCGGAGGGGTGTCACCGCAAATCACTTTGGATCTCCCTTATTGGACCAGCCGCAGTCCCACACCTCTTGTCACCGAATCCAGGAAATGGCATAGAAGCAGCTTTCCGTCATGCTCCTACGCTACTCTGCCGGTTGCTAGACAACTCTATCCTGACAGTCTGATGTTGTGTCTCATAAACTAGCCTTGAGTAGAAAACGTTGTGTTTCTGCGCTCTCGGCTGTACCAACTAAATCATAACATTGTCACTCCTGCTCTCTTATCAAGACAGGTGTGAGACTGACTATCGTTGTGACGCACACCCATTTCTAGCTAGTTTCAAGATTGAACATTCTGAAGGCTCTTATATACTACTACGTGTCCGTTTCTCAGAGATGTCTCAGCGGGGGGAAAAGAGTCTTTTTGATTTTTACTTCTCAGTCAGTCTCCGTCGGCGCAACGGAAGACGAGCTCAGAGAAGCCTACCCCATTTGGGAAGAAGAAGTCCACGTGTCTCTGTTGACATGTTAGCTTGCCTCCCACACACTGAACCATGGCAACTAACAGAACTAAATAAAGTGACACCCAGCAGGTCAAGATGCTGATGTAATCGTTTCTTAGCGCAGCGGTTCCCCGGTCTTGTTTCCGAACTGTGTTGCTGATTCCACAGCTTGAATCTGCTTGAGGCTACATGTAGCTAGAAGCTACCCGGACCTAGCTCCCCCCAGCTTCCACACACAGTCAGCAGGGACTCCCGGCACTAACTACTACTATCCAGTGTTTGCTTCTAACCTGACGGTATTATAGAAACAGTGTCATGATAGAAGTGGAATTAAAGTCGTGACGGCGGGTTCTTGCACTGTTACCACCGCAGTTAGCATGGTGGCTAGCCTAGCCCGCTAGCCTAGCCTGCTAGCGCCGTTTTGAAAGCTCGTTATAACCGTATGTGACCGTGCACACATGTCGTCAGTGCTCTAACGAGCCACCGTCAGCCGGACAACTCCGCTGGCTTAACACACACGTCACATTAATCGTAGAATCATAGTTGTGTTCGTGTTTGTTGCTACATGTAAACAGGAAGTTTGAGGTCCGGAAATACGGAAATGACGTCATACGGAAATGATGTCGTTCGTGGACCAATCACAGCCAAGAGCGGTCCGTCAGGTCTCCAACATGAAGACGGATAGTTAGAAAAATCAGACGTGTACGAAAAGCTGTCCGAAGCCCTCGAAGAGGGCGTTTCACGACGGATAGGGCGGTCTTATCTGTCGTAATAGAAACAACGGAGAGGCATAAATTGGCCTTGAGAATCAAAAGATTATTGCTAATAATCTGTATGAAGGCCTTCATCTGGCTCAAACTGTTGAGTGAGTGCCAGTGATGTTGTAATTGGAGAAAAGATTATTGTGTTCCTGCTTGATCTAAATAATGTCAACAATGTCTATGCCCCAGATGGGACAGCTCCTTGAAGTCTGTCAGATGTCGAATGCATCTAAGGAAATTATGTTTTAATATCAAGAGTTAAGTAAGAAAGATTCATGATTAGCACCAAGCAGCAATGGTTATTAAAATCATTTGTATGAAGGCATAATATCTAGCTAAAACTGTTCCTATCCCAACCTATCTTTATTTGTTAAGAGTTCAGTCGGACACAGAGAGAAACTGAAAATATTGAATCCTGACAACATGAAGAACACAGCAGCAGCTTTTCTGCACAGACTCGTTCATAACAGCAGTGTGGGAGTTTTTTATACGGGGACCAAAAAGCATGTTTATCTGTAAACTCTGCAAATGAAATCCAAAATGATCACAGCAGCACAACCGTGAAGCACGAGCACTTGAAGCTGAAGCATCCAGGGGAGATTTCTAAAGATGGCAGCTGGAGCGAGACAGAACCGCAAGTTTTACTTTTTGTCCTGAAACAAGCGTAATTAATAACGACTATCAACACGTGGAATGGAATAGGAATAGACTGGAATACCTGGGATCATCGTAACTGCACAACTCCAGTGACTGAATCAATCCACGTTGTAAACCAGTTTTAGTATTTAAATAAAATCCAGATTCCCCAGTTCAGAAAAAGCACTGCTATGACATATATGGATTTAAGTCATCTTTGTATCACAGCATTCGTTTGAAATCAAGCATCTCACAAATAGGGTATATTGTTATTAATATGACAAAACAGTGATGTAGAAATTATACTCATTTTAAAATATGCCAGTATCATAATTATTCACACATTATGAGTCTGTTTTTCAGGATGAGACGAAGCAGTCTGGAGGACTTTTTACACAAAAGGAGCCAAAACGCATGAACACCCCAGATGTGTGCTGAGCTTTCTAACAGCAGCTTGCAGATGATTATCAAGGACATGTGACCCCTGGCTGCAGTGGAGGCTCAAAGCTCCTAATCCTTGTATCGACACATGTCATCAACTTAACCAACCAGACTTCGTGTTAAACGTATCAATCCCTTTAAGGAGCGTTAGTTGGATCAACTCGTGTTAGCAGAGCCGATGCTACCTAGCGTTAGCCTGTGAGCGGCTCCTCCAGGGACTTACCAACTCTGTGCAGCCGGAGTTCGGGCTTCATCACGGCATCGAGCAGCCTCCTCTCGCGGTAGATCTCCCGCTCTGAACGCTCCATTCTGTCTTCATACACCGCCACGGTTTCCTCAAACACCGAGACAATCTCCTCCGCTGCCGCCGCTAGCCGCTCGGTTAGCATCGCTCTCAGCGCCGGGAATTGAGTCGTTTCTCCTCCTTTCTCCACCTGCAGCAGAAAGTCTTCAGCGGCTGCGCTGATCCGCTCATGTACCGACACCCGATATAATATATATCGACATATATGGACAACTTTAACCATCTATTCAATTCTGTTTTATTTGTAAAAGTCGACAACTTACAATAGAGAGACTCAACAGTTCCCATGATGAGAAAACACTGAGCCACAGTGGAGATTAAAATCTAGAACCAGACTCAGTGCTGGCAGCGATCAGCCTCAACCGGTTTGGGTGAGTGGACAAAGTGTAAATGACCTAATTTCAAGTTGAATATGAATGTAAGGGCTTGCAGACACTTGGATGATTCCACACAAGCAGTATGGGGGCATGTTATGTGTTTTATAGTTCAGGGACAGCCACTAAAAACGCCCGGTCACCTCTATTATTTAGCCTCAATCTTGAAACAACCAGCAGCAGCAGTGACCTCGGTGCCTTATAAACCAACAGCAGTATCTTGAAGTCAATTCTTTGATGGACAGGAAGCCAGTGAAAGGACCTGAGAACTGGACTGATATGACCCACTGTCCCGCTGCTAGTGAAGACTCAGGCTGTTGTGTTTTCAATGAGCTGCAGCTGTCTGATCTTTTTCTTTTTACAGTCTATCGATTTGTTACAGTCTACCCAGCTCAGACCTGAGGGCACTTCATAATCAAATCGTGCCTCTGGTGATCGTCCTGTCTTTCCGTCCTCCAGATTGTCTTCTACAAGTTTGTGGGTCAGGGAGCGTCCCCTGTACTGTCACTCAGGGCGCTGATCAAACCACCTACAGCGTCCCAGATGAGGGGGCATCAGGCTGTAGCTATTCATGGACCAACACAAGTGACACAGGTGTAAGTGAAATAAACCAGATCATTCTTATTCTTATTCTTTTCATCTACCAACTAATTTCACAATTCCACATCTTGCAAAATGGTCTTCTTATCAGCTTCACTTTTGTAATGGAATGCATATGTTATAACTTCATCAGTATGATGGTTGAGCTCATCTTGATGAGTTTCACATTGTGTATATGGTTTGTGGGACAGACTTTTTCTTTTCCCTTCTGTATGTTGAGATTAGCACTCCGTGCTCGCGCATGAGGAAGGATGGGGGGAGGATGGTCCAGTCAGGAGTGCCAACGTGAGCACCTTCATCTCCACAGAATGCTTCCCACGGGTCATCTACACGTGACACTGCCCATCAGAGGTATCAGAGCTTTAATCTGACATTTTTTTGTTTTGTTTTTGTTCTGCAAAATTGTTTGAAATGTAAAAAGAAATATAGTGATGAACTTTATTCTCAGAATTATGAATAGAAGGTAAAGAATATACCTCTTCACTTAACCCTTTCCCTCAAGAAATGCTCCACCCTACCATTAGTGCTATTCACTTCTATCCTGTTATATGCAAATTAATTTGCATTTACTTTTCTCTTTTGGTTCCAACGGATATACTGTACGTACATTCAATTTCAATAAAAATGTATTTGTATAGTGCCAGATCATAATATACTCAAGGTCCTTTACATCATAGAGCAAACATTGGAGTGCTTTTACTTTGAAACGGGTTCGGGAAGGGTTGTAAATACATTTGTGTCATAAACAGATAAACATTGTGGTTCACAGCAGAATAAACAGAGACAAATATTTTTCACCTGGTTTTGAATGTTTATCTGATGAGTTTACGTCACAAACAAATGGTTGCAACAATTTCTGTAAGCCTTTTCAAAATAAAAGCACTCCGGCGTTTCTATTGATGGAATCCATATCCATTACCTTGTTTATACAGTTTTAGTTCTCATACAAGGCAATAATCATATTTGTGGCCAAATTAAAATCAAAGCCTATATGTAAAAACATTGTGTTGCAGTAGCAGCTCCTCTGCAGAACATGATGTGGAACTGAGAAGCTACATATTGTGGATTGTAAATATGAATTGATATTAATTTGAATAATGTTCATTGAATAGAAAAAGTTGCCCAACTGCCTTTCTCTGTGTATATTGATTTCTTGTACATTCAGCTTTTAACAGATATTGCAAAAAATAATAAATACGATCCTCCTTAGTATTTTTTTTGGGAAGATATCAGGGTGGCAGATATCGGCTTAGGTTTGGAATTAAAAAGTGATCATGGGTTCGAAGAGGTTGGAGACCACTGACATAGAGGGTCCAGACTTTGGAACAGTCTATGGTCAACACTCTGACTCTGGTCCTGCCTGCGACTCCTCCCTCGCAGCCCTGACGTCATGACGTCGCAGTGCGTCACGCTGCGTGCTCCGCCCAATGGTCAGTGGAGCTTCGTGTTTACTGGTGGTGGAGTCCAGCAGCTGCGATGGAGATGGACGCGTGGTACATGGACAGCTCGGCCGAGGACCAGAGGAGG
The DNA here is from genome assembly GCF_963576545.1 of Limanda limanda. Lineage (NCBI taxonomy): Eukaryota > Metazoa > Chordata > Actinopteri > Pleuronectiformes > Pleuronectidae > Limanda > Limanda limanda. Next base: position 8,636,959 of record NC_083647.1, on the reverse strand, counting down.
CCGCACCGACTGGAGCCGAACCAGTCCGCCTCACTGGGAGCGCTGGAGCAGCTCGGGGTGTTCCACAGGAAGGTAACACACACAACCCCAACTTCACACTACTTCAACTTCCTGCACGATCAGCACAACACAACAGAACGTGCACCACATGCAGCTAAAGTCCGCGATGATGAGTTCACTGAGCTTCTGTAAACTGTAACTTCAGCTGCATAACCACCGTGACCCAGAAACAAAGGTTGTAACAAACATGTCTGAGTTCGTTGATCTGACGAGCATCGAGGCCTGTGGGCGAAACCGCATTGTTTGTACACATCACCATTAAAGTCTTGTTTGCACAGCACGTTTTCCTGCTGCTTTGCTCCAGGCTCACAAAGTGGACGAGTCACGTGTTTGTGGCTGAAGAATAATCTCCACATCTCAAGCTCTGCTGAGGAATCGTATGCATAGAGGTTGTTTGTGTTGTGATCCATGTGGAGCCCCCTAGTGTGATAACTGTAATCTATTTTTGTGTGCTGGATTTTGTCATACATTTTTTTAATTAATTTGATACCAATATGGACCCTTAAGTCTGAAATAAAGCTTAACTACCTATTATATGAGGCTGAATGCCAGCATTTGAGTTTGTTATAATGTGTAACATGAGATATAAAGGTGACTCGTGTTTTTTTCACCTTGCCACACATGAGTTTGTGTACTGACCATTATATTGTCCCTTCAGTTGAATGCTGATATCTACGAAACAGACCCAGAGCTGGAGCAGATCCGCAAAGACCAGGGCTACAGCTACATGGACATCATCACCATTCACAAGGACACTCTACCGGGCTATGAGGACAAGGTAACCTGAGGGGGCTACACTGCAAAAAAAACCTGCACATATTAAGTTAGTCATTGACTATGTTTTCATTTCTGAACCGATTTTCATTTGAGTATGAGAAGGGGTTGGGCAGGAGAGAACCTGTTGCATTTTGGAGCTGTTTCAGATAAACAGGTGGACACAGGGATTATTCATTCTCCGTTCTCTAACATGGCGAGATCGGGCCTTACCCTCGGTGGAAGTGTGGGCCCTCGGAGCAACCTTCTTGTTTAATTCTGAGAGGCCCTCACCTTTGTTTGAGAAGATGCTTCTGACATCGGAACGTTAATGAGGAACTGGAGATTGTATAACATACAGAACGTGAGAATCTGTAAAGATAAAGACTGCTCACACTTTACTATGTGTCTTATTCTTATTTAACTATGTGTCTTATTCACTGAGTTGTAAAACTTCACGCCATCATTCAGGCCTCTGTCTTTTATCTGACTCCCCTCAGCTGAAGATGTTCTTCGAGGAGCACCTGCACCAGGATGATGAGATCCGCTACATCCTGGACGGCCGGGCCTACTTTGACGTCAGGGACAAGGAGGACAGATGGATCCGAATTTCTATGAACAAAGGAGACTTGATCACTCTCCCGGCAGGAATCTACCACCGCTTCACCCTGGACGAGACCGTACGTCTGACAGCATCTGCTTGATTACACTAAACTAGACGCTCTGGTTCTTAGCTGATAAAAGAGGCCTTTATCTAATCGAGTAAGTGTTAACTAGAGTAAGTAATAAGGATTGTTTGTTTCCTCAGAACTACACTAAAGCCATGCGGCTGTTTGTGGGGGAGCCTGTGTGGAAGGCGCACAACCGTCCAGCTGATGACCTGGACATCCGTTCCAAGTACATGGCTTCTCTGCAGGGATCCTGAGAGAGGAAGATGCTGCACACGTTCTCATCATTGACAGACTGGAATCCATCAGGGTCTCTGATTGGGTTCTACCAGGGCAATGTAGCAGGTTTTACATCAGTATGTTAAAGGAGATTAAAACAGAATGATTAAGATGTTTATATCGAGGCAAATTAAACGAAATGAAGCTTACATTTAGACAGTCTCAGTGGAAATCTGAATAATTACTTAAAAGCTCTCAGATGCAAGCTTTTAATTTTTGTTTTATATTTGTGTACTTCAAAACACTATACTTAAGTAGCAAATACTTCAGACTTCACTACAGTTACTAACATACAATCTGAAGTACCCATAAATATATAAAGTAGTTCATATAATTACCACCCCTGCTGCTCTGACAGAACTCTTGTAGGATGAAGGAATAGATTTTCTGGAGATAGTTATTGTTATGATCAGGTGCATTATGGAGACTGTTAGGTGATCCGTACCAACACTAACAAGTTTTAATAACCTCCCCAAATCTTACCTAAATCGGTGAACTGTGTGGTGCTGGTGGATGAAGATATTTAAGTGAGAGTGAGAGAAATTAACAAAATAGATCTACAACCAGACAATCTCCAAATCATATTCTACTGGGAAAAAAGGTCTAAAAGTCTAAATTACAATGAATAGCAATATTTCACTTAGGAAGGGGCCGTTTGGCAAATTAACCCCTCTGTCATTGGTACGTTCTTCAAATATGTAGCTGGTGCTTTATATTATATAAGTATAAACTATGATTTATATATAAGTTTCGCTTTTGGGTAAAGCTTTGATTGCAGAGATCTAAAATGGGCTAATTAGCACTAGTGCACACTGACACTTAATATTGTTCTATCACAGAATTATGAGCATCAGTGTATATATTGTCCGATATAAAAACCTTTATTTCAGGTCGAGATACAGAAAAAAAAAGCTTGGGGTGAATGAGAAATGATGTAATCAGTTTGTCCAGCAGATGGCGCTCTGACTCCATTGTTTACAGCAGGGGTTTTCAACTGGTTTTGTCCCAGGGACCACCATTCTGACTAGAAAGTAATCCGTGGCCCACTGATGTGCCTACGTGCATCTCTGGGTCTATTCATTCTGTCGGGAGAACTGCTACTGGATAGACAAAATTCTTAGAGCTCTCCTAAGAAATTGTTTCTCAACCAGCGAACGTGGTAAAGTTGACTGTTATTGCAATCAATTGTTTTGGCTATTATGACAATTTATTTTTCTCATTACAAAGTATTTGTTTTTCGCTCTTTTGTTTTATTTAATATTTTCACTATTAATTCTGCCCTTTTGCTCGTCTTTTTGGGAAAATAAAAATTCCCATCATACAAACAACATCTCCAAGACCTCCTGAGTTTTTCTACCTAGAGTCCATGGCACTTTGTGCATATAGTTAGTTTCCTTAAGATCCTGTTGTTTAGTTTGGGTCATATATTGTTATATAATTTGAGTTGAGTGGCATTGACTAACATTGTGGAAACTCTTTCCTCTATTATCTATTCCCTGCCAAAATAAAGAGCATGTGCATGAGCTTGTGTATCATAACTAGGTATAACTTATAATTGGCATTTGAATACATGTGTAACAGCAGTCCTAAATTTGGGCTCTGACAATTTTTAAATGGACTTTATCTAAACCTATGGGCACCCAACCACCAACGTTGTGGTTAGTGGACGATCCTGTCTACCTCCACTACTCGTTTCCTCCTGTAGTATCTAAATGGTTCCTAGGACTGCCATGTATTAGTTATATAAAAATGTGTATATATATATAAATAATGGGGTCTATCGTTATGATTAATATAACGCGGTCATGACGTAGAAATTAGAGAATCAAGTATTCAAGCGTTGATCAGATAACAAGCACTTTTATACTTAGACATTTGAAAACACACACACAAAATGAATACGGGCTTTCTGTATATGTAACAATGCCTTTTTTAATATACATAAATATGATAAACACAAATCGTAAACAATGATAACTAAAAATCAACCGGAAAACAAATCAATAAAAGATTTAACAAGACATTTTTATACAATAATTTAAACAAATCGCTCTACTCCATTTACACTCTTGTATTTCTAATATCTTACATGATGATATAGTAAAGAAAACAGGGCACAATGAAATCTGAAGGACGTGTTCCATCTTCACTGTTAATAAACCTGGTAAAAAAAAACATGCACCTCAAACTGAGTGGTTAGTTAGTCCAGTATTACAGGTGTGTGCCGATGAACTGAGGAAGCTAAACTTAAAGCACACTAAAGCTTAGGATAATGCCCACGCCAAGTGCCGGACCATTTCTTCTCAGGGACCGCCTTGTCCCATGACCTGTAAGGTAGGAGTCACTCGATGGATGTCATTAGCCAGCTTTTCGTAGCCTTTCTAACCGATCCACTTTTAGTATAAGAAATAAAGAAAGACTTCATACCAGAGTCCAAAATGTGAAAGTCAACAGCAAAGGGTGTAAATGTGGCAACGCTTGTTAATAAACGTGCTATGCATCTTCATTCTTTCAATTCTATCAGATAAAGCAGTACTGATGTGACTGTATCAGTGCAGAGGTTTCATATATGAAGGGGCTCATTAGTGACGCATTAAGACTTGTAGCAAGACGACCCTGCACAAAAATATATTCTCATCAAGAATAATCATGGGGACATAAATTCTGATTAAGAAGATTTTAAAAACGTTTCTCTATTACAGGTCTATTACCCAAGAATCTTCCCTCAAATTCTGTCATGTTTTTGTAATGAAGTGAGTGAATGACCACCTCTGTCTGATAATTGATAACCGGTTATGAAAAGGACAAGTGGAATGTAGTGGAAAGTCCGAAAAGAGTCATTTTTAAATTAAATGTGAATTCTTGCTGTGATACATCGAGTGTGACATAAAAATGTATAAAACATTGTCGAACCCACAGCCAGCATGGTCTCAAAGATAATATTAAGACAATGGCTTGAACAGCCTTGCCATAAGCACTCAAGCAGATTCGGTAGTGATGATAGCCTTGTTAACTGCGACCCCTGCTGGTCATATGACTCACCCTGCAGGTCCTAGCGATCCCTCAGTCGTCCCATGTCTTGCATTGACGTCACTGAGTCTCTTAAGATCACTGGGCCCGGTCAAGTAATAGTCTACAAAACAAACCCCTTTAAAACTGCAACGTTCCACACGTTTGCTTCAGTACGGATTAAACAAGCAACTTCGAACTGGGGATATGATGAGTTTCGCCGGTAGATGGATTCTATTCTGGGGGGTTTCCAGTAGCAGTAGTGTGTGGGTGTGTGTCCTCCCCCAGTCCCACCTCTTGCCTCTTCAGACCAGTTTGAGGCACTGTGTGTTGAAGCTGTCGCCCTCTCGACAGGCCACGGCCTCCAGCAGAGCCTGCTTCTTCTGGGTGCTGCGGGACGACTCCAGCTCGTACATGGTGGTCAGGTTGAAGAGGACACTCTCGTGGAGGTAGAGCGCCGGGTCCTGCTGCACCAGACCCTCCAGCTGGCCCAGGGACTCCTTCAAGTGGCCCAGGTACAGCAGGCACACTGCCGCGTTGTTGTTGGCCTTGAGGACGGAGGAAGATCAGATATGAACTTCTCACTAATGGTTTCATTATTGTTGGTTATTACAGTTAATGTTTTGGCACTTCAAACAATCAAATCACACCTGGACCCGTTCAGACCTGGTATTAACATCCGTCCTGAAAGATCCAATCACAAGTGGACAGCTTCAAGTTCGTCCGTTCACACGTGCTCTTTAAAATGAGTCCTGAATGCGTCTCCTGTGACCACTTGTGATCGCATCTCACTTCCACGCTCTATATGCAAATAATCTCGTACGCCATTTGTGTTCGTAAAAAGCAAATGATGTTGTTTTAGCACCGTTGAAGTTTAGAGATGTGTCTGATGACAATGTTTGTGTGTGTGTCGGGCCGGGCGAGATAGAAAGGGAGTGAGCAGAGTCAGGAGGAGCTGAGTGAACCGATGCTGTGTGTAGATTTGCTATGAAAAAAAAATGCTAACTTTTTAATGTTGTAAAGTGTCTTTGAGTATCATGAAAAGCGCCCTATAAATAAAATGTATTATTATTATTGTGTTTTTAGATCAACTGTTTCTCAAGGGCTTCATATGATACTACATGCTATTGATTAAAGGTTGAAATTTACAGTTAAATGTATAACAACATCAAGGTTCAGGAGGTGTTCAGACTTTGCACAATTTATTGAGTTGATTTACTTTTAATTTAGTAAGAATCTACTGAATAACCAAAAAAATATTATTTTTGGAAACAAGAAGAGTGAAATCTGTTATGTACAAATATATTTAGACCCTTAATTCAGTGTTTTATAGAAACCATGTTGGCAGTAATAACAGCTTCCATTCTTCTTGAGTTGGTCTAAGCAGCTAGCCTGGGTGCCAGACGAACTTAGCCCCGCCCACAACATTTGTTGTTCGGGAAGTTTGGTCTGGAGTCGCTCCGTTGGGGAGAAACTATGGCCGATCAGGAGCTGATCGGACCAATCAAATCGTCAGGGCGGGCTTTATACGATGATTGACAGATGATCTACAGTGACGTAATCAACCACGTCACCAGAGAGCGCTGCCTGCAGAGCTGAGATGTGTCAATGCTGCCATCGAGTCTGTTCCAGCAGACATCGACAGCGCATTCATTTTGAAAGAGGAACAGAGGAACGTGATCAAGGCATTTGTAGATCGAAAAGATGTTTTTGCCGTCCTCCTACGTGATTCATAAAAAGTTTAATTTATAAGCTGGCCCCGATGCTGCGGCCACACAAGCAGTCATATAAATAAAAAGAGAGTTGGGGGGGGGGGTCTCCAGCTGCTTCCTGGGGGCTTTGCCTCCGGTGGATATACGAGCGGCATTAGCAGCATTTCCATTGATTTATTTAGAGAGTAAATAAACTTGTGAAACAGACAACTCACAACAACTATGCGTCGCTTGACATACGTCAAATACTACGTTGCTCTGATTGGTTGTAGGTCTATCCAATTGAGCGAAGAGGCATTTCGTTTCCTGGTTCTGTTGAAACACGCCCCATAATCACAGCCCAATGGAGCGGTCTCAGACTCATATTCTGACTAGAATAATGAGTATGACAACGTCAGGCTACTAAGCAGCTGCTCCACTAAACATTTGAACAATGTGTAATTGTTTGCATTAATATGATAAACATGCTTTTCAGACTAATCATGAAGAGATTCAACTAATAAAATACAAAAGCAATCATTCCAGTGGTTGTGTAGTTTGTGTTCCTCTCGCATGTTGCAGAGTGGTGATTGCGATGTGCTCGTACTTACCACAGGGTTTTTAGGGTCAATTTTTAGGACTTCAGTGAAGGATGCATGAGCTTCACCATAATTGTTCTGACTGAGGTGGACAAAGGCCCTGGAAAATAAAAGAAAGGAAAGATTCAGCCTTTTTTCAAAATTGAGCAGTTTGGAAAGTCATCTGAGCAGATACATGGAGGCAGCCATTTTAAACTTGGTAAATAAGAATCAGGGTGTATCGTTCCTCCTCCTTGATGCTGGCTTGACCCATAAATTGTTGCAGCTTTACATTATTATATATACTATATAGCTGTTTCTGCTCTGAGGAGTGAGGATTATGGTGTGAGAAGGCATCTCTGTGGAGCCAAGGGGAAGGGTATGAGGGGGAAGTTAATCTGTAACAGATTGTAAACAGTTGGCGGTTCAAGAGCATTATTTGGATGTGTGTCAAAGAAAATAAAGTATCTAATAGATGTCAAGAACAAGTGTGAGAAAACCAAGGTCGTCATGTTTTTTAACAGTCAATATTTTCCATTAAGTGTGATTGTATGATTATTGGGATGGGTTTACAGGTCACCCCCGCCTTAGCAATCGCACTAGATAAAAACAATAACTAAAACAACACATAACGTGACGTATTCTGAGAAGAGAGCATCAACACACGCAGCTGTGAGGAAGATAGCTTCTGTCACTTGAGCTCTGCCTCATAACTCCGCCTCTCCTCAGGCCAGAGCTGCAGAGGTGTGACATCCTGTGCTAAATCACATGCCAGGAGGAAGCACAGAGTCTGTGGAGCAAAGATGATTCTGAACAGCATAAAGTAGACACTCGCCCGCTGTACAGAGGTGCTAAACGTACGGCCGACGTACCTGTTCATCAGCATGCATGTGATGTGGCTGGACTGGCTCCCTTTCATCTGGCAGGCTCTCTCCACATCCTGGAAGTACCCCTCTGCTGTTTTTACATCTCCGATCTAGCCAACAACAAAGCAGCAGCGACACATTAACCACTCGACTGTGTGCGTATATGAAGGTGTGGAGAGTGGTACAAGTTCAACCCCCTCCCCCCACACACAGTGTTGAGTTCCTAATTGCAACAATAAAGCGTTGTGAATCTGCGACATCTTTGTTAGACATCTCTTTCATGGCAAGAGCTGAAGAGGTTCATTGGTAGTTTACGTAGCTTTTAGAGCTGTCCACCTTATGGAACCCAGACAAAAATGATTAAATAATTATTAACTGATCAACAAAATATACAACAAAGAGTTTCCAAGGGCTTCTATGCAATGGACTAATGACGATATGATTGAACTATACATTAACAGACAAGTAGTCATCAGCATGGTGAAGAATGAGTGTCTGAGTTATCAGCATTCTTTATCAGTATTTCTGGTAGTAGAGTGAAAGAAATGAAGACGTCTTATTCCTACTTCTGCTCCTGATTCTCATCAGTCAAATAAATAAATAATTCAGGAAATTGATTATTAGCTTGTTTTCTGGAGTTGAATGTGAATATTGATATAAACCTCATGTCTGTGGAATAAGTACAGACAACTTGGCATAAAGATAAAATGACTTGTCTTATTGCCGTTGTGATGTTTCCAGTCAACATGTGCTGAGGAGTGAGATTCTGCATAGAAGTGCTGGCTGGACTGACAAACTGGAGTTTGTCAAGAAAACGACTGAATAAAGGCTCTTATATACTACTACGTGTCCGTTTCTCGGAGAGGTCTCAGCGGGAGACAAAGAGTCTTTTTGATTTTTACTTCTCCGTCAGTCTACGTCCGGGAAAAAATTCACCGCCAAACCCATAGGGGGCGCAACGGAAGACGAGCTCAGAGAAGCCTACCCCATTTGGGAAGAAGAAGTCCACGTGTCTCTGTTTACATGTTAGCTTGCGTCCCACACACTGAACCATGGCAACTAACAGAACTAAATAAAGTGACACCCAGCGGGTCAAAATGCTGATGTAATCGTTTCTTAGCGCAGCAGTTCCCCGGTCTTGTTTCCGAACTGTGTTGCTGATTCCACAGCTTGAATCTGCTTGAGGCTACATGTAGCTAGAAGCTACACGGACCTAGCTCCCCCCAGCTTCCACACACAGTCAGCAGGGACTCCCGGCACTAACTACTATCCAGTGTTTGCTTCTAACCTGACGGTATTATAGGAACAGTGTCATGATAGAAGTGGAATTAAAGTCGTGACGGCGGGTTCTTGCACTGTTACCACCGCAGTTAGCATGGTGGCTAGCCTAGCCCGCTAGCCTAGCCTGCTAGCGCCGTTTTGAAAGCTCGTTCTAACCATATGTGACCGTGCACACATGCCCTCAGTGCTCTAACGAGCCACCGTCAGCCGGACAACTCCGCTGGCTTAACACACACGTCACATTAATCGTAGAATCATAGTTGTGTTTGTGTTTGTTGCTACATGTAAACAGGAAGTTTGAGGTCCGGAAATACGGAAATGACGTCATACGGAAATGATGTCGTTCGCGGACCAATCACAGCCAAGAGCGGTCCGTCGGGTCTCCAACATGAAGACGGATAGTTAGAAAAATCAGACGTGTACGAAAAGCTGTCCGAAGCCCTCGGAGAGGACGTTTCACGACGGATAGGGCGGTCTTATCTGTCCGTAATAGAAAAAACGGAGAGGCATAAATTGGTGCCCTGCAATGTACACATTGCACACATTGCCCTGCAATGTGTGCAATGCCCTGCAATGTGTGTGTGTGTGTGTGTGCCATTCTGCAAACCTGCAAGAAGATGCGTCCTATGCCACTGAGCAGCTGCACTCTCTGGTGAGGTTCATATTGGATGATGGAGCTATAGGTCTCCACAGCCAAAACATAGTCCTGATGGAGAGAGAGGGAAAAGAAAGAAATGTAGACAGAAAGAGAAAAAGGAAAGATAGAGTGCAAGAGTAAGAAAGAAACAGATGGAAAAAAAACACCAAAATTAATGAAATAGTAGTAAGTAGCGGATTAGTTGAGGTGAGCCGAGGAAAGTAGAGTGTAGAGAGAGAGAGAGAGAGAGAGAGAGAGAGAGAGAGAGCATTAATCAAACATATGGAGTATTAGCGGGGCGATGTGACCCTTCTCCCACCTCCACACTGCACTGCTACTCATCGCTCACTTGGTGACTCGACTGCTGAGCCGGGCGACAGAGAGAGGTCAGAGAGGTGTAGGGGTGTGTGTGTGTGTGTGCAGAAAGATAAAGTGTGCACTAGGCTGGGACAAAGTACACAGAGTGTGTACATGTGCAGGTATGTGTGTATCATAGTGGGTATTTTACGTATTTTATGACTGCTTTGGCTCAGTTTTCACAACAGAACAGTTTCCAGAGAAACTCTTGATGAAATTATACAAAATTCAACCAGCATAAGAGGAGCTATCAAATTGCGAATTGCATATTTTCATATTCTATTTATTTATACCATTGACTATACTGTATAACTGTATATCTATTTGAGTCTGATTTTACACTAGAGTCAAATCCACATTCTTACAAACAACAAGATTACCTATGGCTTGTCTCTACATTGCTTCTGTGTGTTTATTAGAGAAACAGTGGTGTGACATATCATACCTTTAAAGCTAGAGCTAGGTTTTGTTTTAGCTCCTTATAGGATATAAATATGAATACGAATTTAAACAATATAAATCCCTTCAGAAGGTTTTGCTTGACAGTCAGCTGGGATATAAAGTACTTGTGATTTGAAGTAAATGTGCTACAACCTTTGGGATTTTTTTTGTTTGTTGAGTTTAGTGAATTGAAACCCGAAATTAAGCCAAAGCAATTGAAAAGTACTGGATTCACCAGTAGATGGCACTGTGGTTTCTCTCTCCAGTCTGATCCAAATACACTCTCCATCCTCCCTCTCTCTCCGTCTTGTTCTCTCTCTCACTGACCACAAATCCAATTAGTGGTCAGTCTGGGGGGATTTCACTGTGAATCCTCCACCAGGCTGGCATCAGAGATCTTTGAGGCTCCCTCTCACACACACAGACTCACACACAAACACGCATGCATTCAGGTAGACGTGAACAGAGGAACATATTCAATGCAACACACTGTGATACATAAAGCGTCCGCAAACACACACACACACACACACACACACACACACACACACACACACACACACACACACACACACACACACACACACACACACACACACACACACACACACACACACACACACACACACACACACACACACACACACACACACACACACACACACCTACCTTCATCAGCAGCAGACAGTTGGCCATGGAGTACATGACCCGGCTGAGGCGAGACTGCCACAGTTTAAGTGATGCTACAAACAGGTAGAGAAAAAGGAGAGAAGCAAAAAAACAGGGTGACTCTTCCTATTTTCACTTGTTTTGGGTGTCCCTGTAGTGTCACCCTTTTTCTCCCCCTCTCTGAAAGCCATCCCTCTTATCCCTCCATCCGCCCAGTGCACCTCCCGTCCCCCCATCCCCCCCTCCCCCTCCACAGCAGGGTTTATTTTAAGGCGAGCTGGTGAGGAAGACACTGCGGCACACTCTCACACGCTTTCCTCTTTTCCCTCAGACAGTGTGTGGTAGGGCTGGTGTGCAGGCCTATTAGCATTCATCGCCGCAGTCATGTGTGTGTGCGCTTGTGTGTTGGGGAGAGGAGCTAATCACTCAGTAGGGGTCTGATGTGTGAAGGGAAGGCCCTGCGCTTTATTGACTTGACTGTCGACTGTCTGCATGGGCAGGGAGAGGAGAGACAGAGGGCACAGCTATTACTCTACTGTTAGAGAGGGGGAGAAGTCGGCAGAACCGGCACATCATCGCTCTGCCAATTCTCGCAGTTACAATCGAGCAAGCATCTTGGTACATTTAGGTCAACTTTGCTAAGTGTCTTGTTGTTGTTGTTCACTGATGTGAATTAGTCACTTGTCACTTACAACAAAGTCAAATGAGTGGTCACGGGACTTGCAAACAAAGAGAGAGAGAGAGGACAAAAAAAGAGGAGAGGTGAGGAAGAGGAGAAAAAGATGTGAGGGAGAGGAAAAGGAAAAGAGGAAGAGAGGAGAAGGAGAGGAGAAGAGAAGAGGTGAAGAGGAGAGAAAGAGGTGAGGTGAAATGAGGTGAAGTGAGGTGAGGGAGAAAAAGAGGAAGAGCAATAGAGAGGGAGGGGAGAGAGAGAGAGAGAGAAAGAGAGGGGAGGAAGACGTGAGGAGAGAAGAGGAAGAAGATTGGAGGATAGGAAGAGGTGAGGTGCAGGAGAGGGAAAGAAAGAGGGAGTAAAAGAGGAAAAGAGAAAGCGAGAGAGAAAGAGAGGGAGAGCAAGAGGGGGAAGAAAGGAGATGGAGAGGAGAGAAGAGAAGAGAAGAGAAGAGAAGAGAAGAGAAGAGAAGAGAAGAGAAGAGAAGAGAAGAGAAGAGAAGAGAAGAGAAGAGAAGAGAAGAGAAGAGAAGAGAAGAGAAGAGAAGAGAAAAGGAGAAGAAGAGTTCTTTTAACATGGGGTTATGTGGAGGAGTGTCGACCCAAACCTGGTGAATTTTAGATGAAGGTGCCTATTTCCCCAGCACACTTGTGCAGATGTGAGTGGATTGGATAGAATTGATCTGTATTGATCTGCTCGGCGTGGAGGGCTGGAGAGACCGTTTGATATGCAGCGCGAGTAGCGGAGCAGTGAGGTGCTAAACACTTTTAGAGCACCGCATTGGTGTGTTTGTGGGGTTGAGAGTGTGTGTGTGTGTGTGTGTGTGTGTGTGCGTGTGTATGTGTGGACAAGGTATGCTGCAGTCCTGCACCAGGTGTGCCTCTGCCTCAGTGTGCGTGTGTCTGTATTACCCACTGGGGCCCATGACCTCACTCTCTTCCCACAGTGTGATGCAGTCTGGGAATGAGTCCAGATCTGTTGCCAAAAGTCCATATGAGTGAATGTGTGTGTGTGTTTGTGTGTGTACTCTTACCTTCCCTGTTCTCCGGTGTTAAGGTGATCATAGTTCCATCCTCAGCCAAGCCTTTCTCCAAGTTCTCTACAATCTGTTAATTGAGAAATTCAAACTTCAGAGAGAGGGGTGTTGCTTTACAGTGATTCCTGAAGGCTTTTTATGTGTGTATTAGAATATGCATATTCAATAACTCTAAAATCCAACCGTATTTGGCTGTTTATACAGGTGGGCTTAAGGATTAGGATGGCTAATGTGCTTTTCTGTGGGTGTGTAGTTTTATTGTGCGAGCGCTACAGAGCATGCATATCTTTATGTTCATCCAGAGGCTGTGTTGGTGTATGTGTGGATACTTACGGCAAGGCAGACGGTTTTGAGAGTGTGCAGGCGGTCCAGAGCCTCCTGGGGCTTGGCCAGGTACTGGGGAAGCTCAGCGTGCAACAGCCGCATGGAGAACGGCAGCATGGAGCCTGCACGGGGAGGAAGGGAGGGAGATGAAGAGGAAAACAGGAGACAGAGGGAGGGAAATGTGTGAGGGGAAAAAGGGGGAAATAAGAAACAGGGTGGGATGAGGACATAGCGGGAGGAAGAGAGAGGGAAAAGAGAGGGAAGGCGAGGGAGAGAGCCAGAAAGACACAGAGCACAAGATGAGAATATAAACCCATCCACCCACACACAGACTGCACACAGCCCTGGAGGCAGGAACCTACAGATGGCATTGAGCTACGTATGGCTGCTTATTAAACCCTCTCATCTCTCTCTCTGGGTGTGCTGCACAGCTCCATCACTCATCTCTCTGCCTCATCCCTCTGTCTCTAGCTGCCTCCACATCATTCACACTGCCTCACTTGCACGCGCGCACATGCGCACGCACGCATAAGCCCTAACTTGAGGAAGAGCCTATATTCAGGTGAGTCCCCAGGCTTTGATCAGGGTCTCTTTGATACTGTCTGATCCAGTCTATGTATCTCTATTTCTATCTCTGGCGTCTATCTGCTTGTGCTTTCTATCTTCCCATCGTCAGAATACACATCCTTTTCCCCATTAACCTGTTGTCTGTATGACTGCCCTCTGTTGCATTGTTATATCTTCATACTGATGGGACAGCACTCTTCTGTATTAGCAAGTCTCATCAGATAACATTTTCTATTTTTTAAATATCTGTTAGAATTTAATGTTTGTAACAAAGAAGGAAAACAACCCATGAAACCACAACCTTCTACACAAATTAACAAAGTACCTTGTTTTTAACTAGTTGTGGGGTTTACTTGGCATTGGTGTGATGGTGTTTATTGAATTTATTGCTCGTCTCTTTTAACGCAGACTGCACATTTATGCCCTGAAGCATACGGGTGATTAGATTCACCAGGACTGCAGGGCCTGATCACATCAGCATTATTGGGACATTTTTGAGGAACATAGATTGAATTGCTAGATTTACTTTAATTCGTGTCTAGGACCAATAGCACTAAATTAAACAGACCATGACTATAAGTATAGGATGGAGAAAGCTGTCGGATTAGCTCATTTATAATTATTATTATTTTAAAATTTTATGTAACTTTCATCTGTTGGCCTTGTACTCATATATTTATTTTATTTATTAAATATAGTCTGAAGGATCTCTGGGACAGTCCACTGAGCTGTTCTTTTCAAAAATGGACTCTTTCAAAGACTTAACTGACCAAAACCTGGGAAACCGACCTCCCCAAAGAGAAGCAGTTGCAGCCATTGCATTAAAAAGTTAGAGTGATATACTGTGTGTATTGAGAAGTATAGAAGGTCTATGGTCCTCCAGGGATGTTATAAAAACTGAAACTGCCCTTTATGGGAAAAAGGTTCCACACCTGTGATTTAGACCTCAACATGAGTGGACATTTTAGTCCGTAGCTTTTTTGCTAGGTGACCGCTGTAATGGCGGGACAAGCTGGTGACACAATAGGAAGACCAGACGTCTCATTTCATACGGCCACCACCAGTACAGGTCCTCTGCAGGATGCAGCCACTGAATTTGAGACACAGCTATAGATGACTTTGGTGAGAACCATTGAATGTTAAACTAAACAGGGGACCTTTAGATTAAATTTGAGACATTTAAATATTCTTACACGGATCATCTCCTATTAATGAATTTTCCTGGTCTTTTTGTTTGACATTAAACCCCTTGACTCTGATTTATTAGAGTGCAAAAGGTGCAATATTATTTAGACTAGCTGTTGAATAAAGACAGACCTTTTCTGAAGGAAGCTGGGAATGTTATTTTTTGACTGTTAGCACATTTTCAAGAAAACCCATGCGTGACTTTTTCAGTGATCTAAATATGAAAGGAATTTGACATGAAAATAAAGATAGAGCTAAAAAAAGACCATGATTGAAAAATACTTAGGGATGTGGTAAATTCTTCTTTTTAACCAAATCAGAGCCAACTTTTGATTTTGCACACAAATTAGTAACCAAAAAACAGAGAGAGCCGTAGACAAGCACATGCCTCTTATGGGAGTCATGACTTGGGCCAGAGAAATGTTGCAACTTCTAACACCAGGCTACACAACTCGTGCCAGTATGTCTGCGAGCACCTAGCAGGGCACAAAGCATTTAATATTGAGCAATGGATAGTCAATCGGTGCTCTCTTTAGAAGGCTGTGCAGTGTAGTGTAGTAGAGTGTGTGTTCAAGTGTGTGTGCGCAGCTGAGTTTCTGCCTCTGCCTTCACTGTAGTAGCCCAAGGGGCAAAGCAGATCCAAAGTAATGGGAATACATTAGAGAGCAATTCATGCAGTCTAAAAAGAGGAAAAACAAAACCAAGGAACTGCTGGAGACAAGTGGAGTTGTTGGAGCTTCTTGACGATACAGTCTTATATCAAGCTCCTGGCAGAAACTTTCCTCTGAATATTTAATAGGATAGCGGTGGTATGCTTGTGTATCTTTAAAAAAAAAAATGTGGGTAACATGCAAAATCCTTTTGGAGACCAGGCTAATAACACATTCCAAATTCACATATGAAGAGCTTCAGAGCAGCTTTTCAGTACTATCGTGAACAGCACAATTCAACATTCAGTCTGGTCCCAATGAGAATTCACAGAGCAGATTATGGAGAGTGCAACATGAAAAGAGATATGAAACAATGTGTGATTTTTACAAAGCAAGTCTCTCTCTCTCTATAAGAGCTTCTGTGATCAAAATTAAAAGTGCTCCTCCTACATAAAGGTCAATAATAATAAGCAAAAATAGGATGACGGTGATTTTTGTGCAAGTGGAGTATGTGTGTGTGTGTTTGTGTTTGCATGCACATACCTCTTCTCCCAGGGTAAACAGTGGGATAGTACTCATAGTAGAGGTCTGGATGATCAAGGTTGCCGAAGGGTTCAAACTCCAGCTCAGCGTTTTGGAAGAGGTTCAGCTTGGTGAGAAGAGCCAGCCGCACAAACCAGAGCTGCAACACACACAGAAACACAACTCTCAGTATTGGTAAAATTTGGAAAACATAACTCATGTGTAACGAATACAAAAAGAAAAGATAAAAAAACAGATACTTAATCCTGTTTGGTCACAGTTGGTCTGCCCTCTACTTATGCCATTTGACTATAATGTCGATAATAAATTAGAAACAAGATTGTAATTTTCAAATTATGACATTTGCCCTCAAACTTTAAACATTATTCACTCAACTTGGTGAAAAATATTCCATTACTTGCTGCAATTATTTGATAAAGTACCAGGACTTCTATATTATGTAATATCATTTTTATCTATGATGTAAAATATTCATTTTCTCATCTATAAAATGTGGGGAATGACATTATGAGAAACAGAAAGAAACTGCTTTTTTGTTCCACTGTTGAAATGAATAAAAAGAAAGGATGAGCGACCAGTCAATTACAACATAAAGTCCCTGAGGTTTACAGTGTGTTCTAAAAGGTAAACATAAGAATTACCAAAAGGAATACCTTTGCCGTGAAGCATATTGAGATTAGGTTATGTTTTTTTTGGCATTATTTCTACAGTTTGGGCGAGTACATTTAAAAACGCAGGTAAGGAGGACCAAAAAAAAACCTGCGATATATAGCAAGTCCCAACATGGTGGATTAATTGGCAGTCTCAGGGAGAGCCTACTGCATGGATGGCTTATTCAGCAATTCATCTTCTGGATAAAACACCATCAACAAGAATAAAACTGTTCTTACAGCAACACTGATAGAATGGGCAAGTGTTTCAGACAAAGAGAAGTTAAGCTCATAGGACTTTTAACTATCGCTAACAATTATCAGCACACTTTGATTTTTTATAAAGTGGTTTAAGTTTATTTAGCTCTCATTAGCCTTTGTGTTGTTATAGTGTCAATTCTTCCTGGGCTAATCACTTCATTGTTGTCAAAGAGTTGATAAATCTTCTTCACTGGTATTTCATTAGGCCTTCCAGAGACATCTGGCATCCCAGGTGTGCCCCCTCTGCTTCCAACCCCTTCCTATAGATCTCCTTTGAGCCCAGAACTGGTCAGTCATAGTCAGTTGCTGTTATACTTGATCGTCTCTGACAAAGACCTGGTGGTTTGCCATTGGGCCCAAACTCAAAACTCTCATCTCTTTCCGGTGATTTATTTGACCACAAAACATCTGCAAGTCATCTCCAACCGACTCTTCAACCTTGCTGTCCTGCTCGATTCCTTCCTCATAGTTGGAAGCATTGGGGATTGAGAATGCATAGTAAGAGTTCCCCTACATTCCCACCTTTGCCATTCAGATCCCATCTCTGACATGGTTAATCCCAGCAGGGCAGTTCTGAAACTTTGCCGACCAATCCAGACAAAAATGATTATGGTCTGGACTATGTCAGCCCTTCAGGACAGCATTGAAAGCACTGATTGGAATGCTGCCTCTTTGATTCAGATCAGTTCAAAGAGGCAACTTCCTGTGGGGACTGTATCGATCTAGAAGCATACACAGAAACTGTGACAGTCTACATCAATACGTGTGTGTGATGATGTCACAGTCACTAAAACCATCACCTTGAGGGCAAACCAGAAGCCATGGCTGACAGCTGAGGTTCGGTCAAAGATGTTTCTTTCAGATCTGGTAGATGATAAAATGATAGAATCAACTTCCACTATATACTGAGAACACACAGCACTTGTGGACATCAGAGCCATGACGGACTACAAAGCCCTCCCACAGACTTTGGCTACTGAAGCCACCCTTTGAGATGTACAGTAATTAATAACTTCTAAATGGGATTTTACAGGTTGATCAATGTGCAGGGGATGATGACCAGGCTCTGCATGTGACTACAGACAATGTGAGGAGGACACTTTCCAGGCTCAATCTTCACAAATCAGCGAAACCAAATAGAATGGTTCATTCAATTATGAACTGGCTGGACAGTTGGAGATTGTCCTCAGAGACATCTTCAACATCTTGCGGCCCAAGCAGTCATCCCCCCATGCTTCAAGTAAGCCACCACCATCATCCAAGTCCCTAAGAAGTCTTCTGTGTATTGCCTGACTGTTTACCACCTTGTGGCACCCTCATATGAAGTGCTTCGAGAGGCTGGCCCTGCAGTCTTTCAATTTCACTTGACCTCCTCCAGTTTGCTTATCACTCCAACTACTCCACTGAGGATGAGCACATATCTGCCCTCCACCCAGCCCTGTCCCTATAACATTTGATGAAGTTAATCCAATTGGGCCTCATCACCTCCCTCTGAACCTAGGTCCAGGACTTCCTCACTGGTGGTCCAAAGAAAAATCTAATTGGCAGCTACACCTCCTTAGCGTCCACACTGAGCGTCGGCACTCCCCAGAGCTGTGTACTCAGCCCACTCTGAACACTCAGCTGCTGAAGTATGACTGCACTGCTTCATCCAGCAACAAGTGCATCATTAAGGTTTCTAACGACACAACAGTGGTGGCCCTTATCAGCAATAATTATAAAATAGCTTACAGAAATGAGATGGACCTACCGGCAGAGTGGTGAAACAACTTTGTCATAGAAATAAAGGAAAATAAAGGCATTTATCAACGACCTAAAAAACAAACAAAAAAAGCATGATGACCACATACAGCTGACCATAAATGTGGAGAGGTTCCAATTATGATAAATCACAAAAGAACTCTATGGCAACCACTTGCCCCAGAGAAGCAGAAACCTTAATATCAAGTATGTGTATGTGCATGGGAAAAGAGCGGGAGAGGGAGAAAGAAAACATTGAACTGGGCAGATCAATGTTTTCCCCACAGCCCTACCATAAATTTGACTAATTTCACATAGTAAAAAATGTCATTAGCAACATGTTGTTGACAATATTGATATTGTGGTGGACGTCCACAAGTAAACAACCAACAATAAATGTGCACATCCTGTATTTTATTATACATTAATTATGAAGTTGTAACAGGCCAGGGGACATCGGTTAAGTAGATTATCTTTCATCATGGCCTGGACATATGCACGTACTCATTGTTAAAAGAAAAAGTGATGTGGCCATATTGGGCCGAGTCCACCTCTGAATGTGGTGTAAGTGATCGGATCTCAATGTGTCTTGGGTGTATTCGCATTTGTTCTGAAAGCTGTCTATTTGTAATCGGATCACCAAAGATGCGAAATGGGAAATTTCAGGCAGGGCCAACAGCAGGCGGACTGCCTGAAACACAGAACAATGGACGGATGAAGAGAAAGCAACTGTCATTTCACCTGCAGTGAGTCGGTGGTGTGGGAGGTTGGCTGGCCGGCCTTCCCGTATCCCTGACCATGAGCTGTCAGCAGCCGGCCCGTCAGATCCACCGCAGCACGCCAGTTTTTACTAGTCTGCAGGGGAGAAGAGAAACAATACATCTGAAACACACACCATGACTGACTGATGGAAGCATGCAAGAAGAAATAGGGCTTAAATACATCAATGTTTTCGTTGTGTTTACAAAGCCCCAAAAAGTTTACATCACAAACAACGTATACATTTAGTATCAAGGACCTTGTTTCAAGTGCGCTTATCAAACCAGTTGCTGTGTTTTTCATAATGATGGACATATGTAATTTGTTTATAAAAAAAAAACCAACTTGATCTTATTTTCATGGTATTTCAATCAGGAATGAAAACATTGCATTAATCAAAGCTTTGCTTGGTGTCCAACGTGTTCAAGAGTCCAAAACGCTTAGATATTTACTTTACTATGATATGAAGTGGAGAAGAGCAGAGAAAACCTCACATGTAGCCAAATAATATTTATCGTTCCAGCTGTATAAATTACTTAAAATTATTGAATATTTATAATAAATTGAGTTATTGTTCCATGTGAGAGCGTCAGCTCCAGATATTAAAGTGTTCAATGAAGAAAAAAGACAATAAGTATGCGGTGGTCGATGTTGATATGTGTGCAAAGTGCCATCAAATCACACACACACACTGTCACAGGTAAATTTTAAGCACATAACTCAGAGACTGTTGCAGAACTCTTAACATTTCATTAATTTCTTTGAGACTTATCCTAACCCTAAAGTGAGAAGAGTCATCAAGATAGTTTTCACAACAACCCGACTATGACCTCTCTTTCTCCCCCCAACCTTTAAAATGGACAAAGAAATCAACCTTTTCACAATTGGTTTCACAGCTTTTGTCTGCAGTTGCACAAATGGTCCCCAATTGACTGCTCTTTAGTTAAAAATGTGTCCCCAAAGTTAGCCTGTAACAGAAGATCCGCAAACTCCACACACACACACACACACACACACATATATTAGCAGCATCTGCTTCCACAGGAGGAGGTACACTAGGCAAGAGGGGGGCAGAGGTGGGAGAGGGGTGTAGAGTCACCCCACCCCATCAACACACATGACAAGGTCGGTATGCCGATCGGGTCTGAAGTGCAGTGCCATTCATCACAGCCAGGGAGGTAATTAGGAGAGAGAGGAGGAGGGAGAGAGAGGGATACTTTGCATAGTTGTAACACAAAACTCATCACCCATCTCTCTCTAAGTTGTTGCTGTCCTCTCTTCCAGTCATCCTGTTTCCTTCCCTTTGCTTTTGTCTCCTCCTCAGGGTTCTCCCATACGTTTCTCTCCCTCCATCAAGATGCTTCCTCCCCTCTTTCCCTACATCTCTCTGTTCTGCCTCTCTTCTCTTTCTGCTGTCATTGCTTCCTCCTCTATTGCTGCTTCCTGCTCTCCCCCCCCTCCTCTGCTCTCCTCCCCTGCCAGGTGCCAGTGGCTGCGCTGCCTCTGAATCTTCATTACGGGGGGAAATGAAGCTGAAAACGAGGAGGCAGCCTGGATGGCCAAAAGCAGCTGCAGTCACTCACACACACACATATCCTACAGTACTCTACAGTAGATCGCTGCACTGCCACAGGGCACAGGAAGATAGGTGTGCAAGTGTGTGTTTCTAAGTGTCTATGCTGGGATACAGGGTAAGAAGGAAATGAGAACAGCCATGAAGTACAGCAGGCACATGCTCTCACACTCACGCAGACACAGACAAACACACACACACAACAAGGGATAAAGAGATTCAACAGAGAATAAGCAGCATATGGTTGAAAAAAATTAAATCTAGCCCACATGTAGTGAAAGAGTGCAGAAGTCAAAGTTGGCCATAGTGGTAGGAAGAACAAAAAAGTAGAAACTCTGGGCCAAAAGAGTTGGAAGGAGAAAAAAGGAGCAGTGGGTAGCAGAGCAGAGAGAAGGAGATGAGGGGAAGAGAGCTGAGAGCCAAGGGAGCTGCAGAGAGGCACCACGAGGAGCCAAAGTGAACCCCCCCCCCCCCCCGACAGGGCTGGAGAAGTGAGCTTCAGCTCAGCCTTTATGTAACATTGCAGCATTGCTGCTATACATGGCTCTATAGAGATGTTATCTCTCACCAGGTCTTTTATCAAATCAGCAAACCAAACACTAGATGTCCGCAGTAATAAATGATCAATGAAATGAATAGACAGCAGACGGTCTAAGTGGCTCAAGTGGTGATCGTCTATGACCTGAAGTTCAATTAGATAGTGTCTTCATGTGCCCTTGAATGGGATAATGAAGGATGTCTCGGCTCAAGTGTCATCTCAGCTGATGAAAAGGAGAAAGAACAATTAACAACTGGACGGTGGTCAAGATGCATCTAACATTTAGGAATATACAGGGTAATGTCTCCAGCTGTCAGACAACATTAAACTGACCGAAATTCATATTTTGTCTTTTTAATTTCTATTCACATTTTTCCACAGGTACAGTGGGGCCTGCTTGAGACATGCACTGTGGTCCTAGTATTTCCAGCCACATGAAAAACCATGCAAGGCCAACCAGTGAAGAACCTCTGCTTCAAACCAAACATTGTCTTGTGCTATAATGATTGGGGTGGCTAGAGACAAAGCAGCAGTTTTAAAATGCTTCATTTGTCAAGGTTACATGTTTGTGACTTTTTAGTTTCATGGCTAGGTTTGTACTTTATCAACCTCACTGTTTATTGGTAATTTCAAGGAAACCACAGAGAGGCTTTTGAGAGACTTCAATTAATAGTATATGTTAATAAACAGTAAATGTGGGGAGACCAGACCAAATTGTCCCACGTCAGCCCTGACCAGTAGGGGCCAATCCATCTTTGTAGAGTTATTTCATTGTTTAAGTGATAATTTTGACATGCTGCTGGTGCAAGAGACAAAATCAGAGGATCAGAAAGTGGAACAATTCCTCCTCTGAGCCCCAAAGTTATGCATAACATGTCCTGCCAATCCATCCAATAGATATTATAGATATAGATAGAACTTATTCCACGTTTAAAAGTGCTTTATGAAAGCTTGCCATGAATCCCGTCCTGCATCCACAGTGCACGTTATTCCCCGGTTTGAATGATTTTAATTAACACGGAATGCAAGTGGTAGGAGAATAAAAAAATTGAAAAAACAATAGGCCGATGGTGATTAATAATTAAGCTCAGCTAAGTGACTCTGCAATAAGGCATAATCAAATCTCCCCAAATCAAATGAGGGGGAATTACTGTGATGATTTATTGCCAGTGAAATTAAATGAGGAATTGAGTATGGAGGCTTAGTGAAAGAAGTGTGTGTTGGAATTATGTAGGCATGTCTATAGTGCAGCAGTGGGGAAGAGCCATTTTCATTTGTTTGTATTTGGTGGGTAGTAGACTCAACTTTTTTGACATCAGACAAAAGACAAAAGGAAGAAGATAAATAATGCAGGAGAAATTGTATCCGTCCTTACTGAGTGTCACACCAGAGCTAAAAAGAGTTGTTAAAGTGATAGTTGACCCAAACAAATTCACTCATTTTCTACTCACCACTATGACGATGAAGATTGGATAACACCACAGGAGCAGTATGGGGGCATTTTCAGTTTTTTACTTTGAAGACAACATTTACTTCAATTGTATCTGATTTGGCTGCAACGTTGTTTTCCCCTGTTTTGTCACTCAAACACTTCACCTACCCCTCCATCGGCATAGTGGTAAGTAGAAAATGAGTGGATTTTCATTTTTGGGTGAACTATCCCTTTAAGCTTAGAACTCAAATGAAAAGCCAGTATCTCTCATCAGGAATATTCAGCCATAAACAGATGAAATGTAAAGAGAGGACATGCAGGAAGTACATTCATCACTAAAGAACAACATTTCATTGATTGTTATTAAAAGGCTTTACTTCAATAGTATTACAATGCTTCACACACACACTCCTACACACTCACACCCACCCACGCAAATGTGTGCATGGAACGTGTTCAAAAAATAAAATCCATTATCTCTCTCTCACACACAAACACATAGATAATTAGTCTTGTCATACTTTTAAAAGGGGTGAGGATTTTTAATTGTGTGGAAGATCGCAAGTTCAGTGCACCTATCGTGAGTTTGAAAAAAGAAAAACCTGCACAACAAAGCTTGATGAACAAACGAACGCCCACTTGTTCTCTCTCAAGACCCGAAGCCTCCAGGCGAATCAGACTTAAAAAGGCTGGCGCACACCAGCTTTAGTTAATACAGGGATCTCCAGTACTACTTCAATTAAGACCTGACATTTTGAATTACAAAGAGAATGTGGGAAAAATATTAGCAATATGCAAAAGTGCGCACCAGTCGGTGAAAAACCTTAACTTTGATGCCTCTGCAGTTCGCCTACAAACACCAGAGGACAGAATGTCCCCCTCAAGCTTCAGGACTATCTGCCTGGCTGCTGTACTGATATGAACTTAGCAAAGCAGCCATTTCCTTTCCCACAGGCGATCGCTGGACTCTTCAAACACTATCACTGAGAGACGTTGAGATACAAACCAGCATAATATATTATGTGAAAACACCATTGTAGCTCTTGGCTTATAAGAGAACTCCACATAACACTCCCTAAGATGGTTCAACTCAGCTTCCAAGTTCTAAGTGATGCTCCACTGGGTAATATCAACCAATGATTGACTAGTGGGCATCTGGATAGCTTTTGATGGTTTGGTTGTCAACAATAACAGCATGTCCCATTTCCTGTTTCCTCTGAGATGGCAGCTTAAGACAGCATTCAAGATAAGTTCCGTTTCAGGCCTGAGTCACAATCAATGAATCACAAAGTACAACGAACACACAGTAAGTTTTCCCAGTATCACAAGAGCTAAAGTAGATGCTGACAGATTTTGGAAAGACACTGAATGGCCAGCAACACTGTACTTAAAAAAGGCATTGCTGAGATCTGGAAATACAATGAAACACGAACTGTTGGACAGTGATGAAGATGAGTTTTCCGAACACATCTGAATGTAGAAGTGTTAATACTTGTCCATGAGGTGATTTGGAAAAGATGGAAATGGAGACAATGGCAATTCTTTTGTAAAAAAAAATTTAAAGCGACAGCATTTGTAAAAAAAAGATTGAGAGGAAATTTCAGAGTATGCATAACTTATCACCCCCTTTTGGCAGTGAAACAAAATGTTTGGATGCAGTACTCAATTCAGACATCAGAGAGGTGGGGTAAGTTACAAAATTACCATTTGAGACGCACTTTGATTGAAGTGAAGAGGTTGTATTAAGACAAAACATAAAAAAAATCAGCCAAATTATCCAAGTTTTGCTCATAACCTGAACGAGGAGTTACGAGAAATTAACCATTAGCCATAGCTTTAACTTCCGCTAGAAGCCGTTCCTGTTTATCACACTACTAGTGAAAAACACTTGACGCATGGGTCTCGAATTTTGATACCCAGCAGAGGATTTGTTAATATTTACCGGGGGGATTGGTCACTTTCTCTCATGAGGGGGTGGGGGGTTGGTTGAAACGGAATGACAGATTTTACGGGTTATCAAGGGGAATAGCATTTTTCGTAATTTTGGTTCAAAAGGGGGAATCACTCGTCCACTTACATCATCAACTGTCTAAGTGCCTATATCAGTAGGTTGGTACACTTCGTTACAGTAACATTTTTAGACATTCATGGTGCACAAACTTTTGTGAATCTCTGACTTTTACTTTAGTGTGACCAGAAACTTTACATTTATGGTTTTAAATAAAATGCCCTGGCAAGTACTGGATGGAGTGCCATGACATGTGAATAAAAACGGTCCTATGTTGTTTACCAGAGATTAACTGCAAGTGGCATATTGTTAGTCAGGTCCGTAAGTGCCATATTGTTAATATGCGTATGCCCTTTTAGCTAAATAGAATGGAAAACCCTCAGGCACATTTTGATGCCAATGTTGCTCTTGATAACTAGAACTTGGCACAGTTGAGTAGCATTTTTGAATCGTGCGAATACAAATGATAGTAAAAACCAAAATAAAAAACCTCTCAAGTTGTGACAAGCTAGAATCATTCTGATGGCTCAACCAAAAGACTTAACTCCATCTACACTTATAAAACCAGTCTGACTCTGATCTTATAGCTGCAGCCAACGTAAACAGAGCCAGGTGAGAACAAGCAGCACTAAGGTTTAAACATGCCCTTCAGCACTACAAGAGCTGATGGTGCATTACCCACAGCTCAGCCTGCAAGTGTAGCTAGTGGAAGAAATGACAGCTATGTAAAAAGGTTATGATAATGACGAGTAAAGGTTACAGCAATGATATCAAAGTGCAATGCAGCAGCTGGGTTGTTACAGTGATTATGGGGGTGTGTCTGTCTGACCCAGCCAAGGTGGGTCTCTCTCTCTCTCACTCACATCTCTCTCTTGCTCTCTCTCTCTCAAACACACACACACACCAAGACACACACATATATGTTGGCCCCAGGCCCAGACAGCATCATGCTGTGGGAGGAAAGACAGAGTCTCCGGTGGGAAGTACAGAGGGAGCAGAGAGAGAGAGAGTTGAAGACAGAGATGAAGGAGAAGGAGGGAAGGACGGGTAGGAGGAGACAGGGAGGATTCGGGGGGGTGATTGCTAATGAGAGAGACAGATGAGGCCAACCCAGGGTGGTGCTGAGCCAGAGATTAGACCACTGCTGACCACACCACATCGAGGGCAGGAGAGGAGACAGAGGTCATAGGGAAGACAAAGGCAGCGGGAGATGGGAGGCAGATATATCTCAATAAACTCGGTTCATAGAACATCCAAACCTCAATAAACAACCTTTTCTATAACCTTTTCCTTGATTTTAAAAATCAGACAGTTCTACTTTCATAAGATAACATTTAAAATCACTGCAATGCTAAAGGTATAAAACAGAGACAGCCAACTAGAAAACATTCAAAAGAAAGAAATCTATAATTCGTTCAGATATAAACTCCGGTAAATGTCCATAAAATTGGGTCTAGGCATTTTCCATATAGTTTGCCTTTCACATATGAAGAATGCAGCAGGGGATTGTCCGGGTCAATGCGTTCAAATTAACAGGAAAATAGCTGTAATATTCAGGTGAGGGCTGTTGTCTAGGTAGAGCATTCAGAGGGCAGGACGTGATGTGTAAATTCTGCCGCGGAAAACACAGTGTTTTTGTTTACAGCACATTAACCTCAGCCCTTATCACCAAAAGCTCTCAAATTTAGTCGTCTTTAGAAGAAGACGTCCTCGTCGGTATTCTCTGTGTGCATGGCACCTCTTTCTAAGAACTTTTAAGAAATCTGGATCGTCCCTTCAATGAAGATGAATAATGACTCAATTAGAGACAGTTACTGAATAATTTAACGGAGTCTAACAGCTGTAAATCAGTCCTCTGAGTCCAACTAAACTGGTTGATAAAACTGTGGCCTCATTGTGTTTACCTAACTGACAAAGCCTCGTGGGAAACCTGATGAAAATCAAGATAAAACGTCTGTATGAAAGCATTTAATTGAATTGCATCAAAAGGTTTATTCAAATGTGTCTCTAGAAAGTATTTAAGGCAGGGAGACAAAGCAACAAGCTGCAAACCAGAGTAACTACCATTTTTTAGTATAGTAGTTTGGCAAATGCAGTAATTTCCTCTCACTTCTGCATACAATAAACTCCTTTATTTGTTACCTCTGACTCATCTATCCATCAATTGATAAACTGATTGAAAGAATTTCTTATCAACAACAATTATGACATTGAGTAATCATGTATCAAGGAAACATTGTAAACATTCACTGAATCCAGTTTTTTAAATGTGCAGTGGACTTAAAATAATAGAGACTGAATCATTCATAACGAAAATGATCTTCAATTGCTTTAAATATGATGATTCTTATTCAGAACATGAGAATGGCATGAAAGCAGAGAACGCAGCGGGGTGGTCCAACTATTTTCCCAAAGATGTATCGAGAATATTTCTAAAGATCCTTCTCAGCAGAGTGTTACACTGCTACATTATGTAGCACTGTCACTCTACATGAAGATTCATCAGAGAGAAGCACTGAGTGTGTCTGTGTGTGTGTAATGGCAGCTCTCCTACAGAGTCCTAGTGGGGTCCACATTCACCAGATGAGGGGAGACAAATACGAAGAGATAAAAGAGAGAGATAGAGAGAAGGAATGCAGCCTCTTCAAGTTGTTCAGTATCAGTGTCATTCATTGCATTAGTGTACATATGCTTCTGTATATGTATAAAAATGGGGAGTATGCGGTGGCAGTGGGTGCAGTCAAACTCTGGCTCTGCAGCATGACTCATTCTGCCAGCTCATGACAGAGCATCGCGCCACACACACACACACACACACACACACACACACACACACACACACACACACACACACACACACACACACACACACACACACACACACACACACACACACACACACACACACACACACACACACACACACACACACACACACACACACACACACACACACACACACACACACACACACACACACACACAGAAGTTCTGAGTTCTGTGTCATCCTTACAAAGGCCATACATAGGATGATCAGAGCTGACATCAAATGTGGATGAAAAAGAAACATGTTTTAAGAGTGTAAACACACATGTACATGATAACCCATACTTGTGAAAACAATCACACACAGGCATGACAGCTCACTTGCACTGCAGGGCTCAACATTAAGGCTGGTCTTCCTATCCAAGACATTTTTTTTTTGTGGGACAAGTGTAAGACAAAAACTACTCACCAGCGTATCAACTATAGGTAAATTAACCAAGTTGTATAGAATGTAAGTCGTATAAATAACTGTACTGTGGTGCTGCAGAGATATTTTACAATGGTAAGAAAACTGATCACCGGCTGCTGATCTAGTGGCTTCTACAAAATATTTAATCAACACAATGATTTTTTGATTATATCAACAAACCAGGCAGACAGCCAAATCCACCAGAGTGTGATACAAATAACAAGAGAGTTTTACTATAGGGAACTGATTGTAGCACCTGTCATCCCCAGACATGATCTAAGGGGGTTGAAATGCCTCTAAATTCAGCAAAGAAGAAAAAGAAAACATCAACAGCATCAATCCGCATTCAGCTTTGGGAGAAGAAGAGCGATTTGACAAGATCTGAGAGACAATAAATAAATCTCTAACTTGTAATCTATATCAAAACCGATCTAAACTAAATTGAATTGCACTGTATTAAAGCAACAATATGTAACTTTTACTCAGCAACAGCGCCCTCTGCCGCCATGTATGGTGAGTACTTCTGTTGGGCTCTGTGTCCAAGTGATAAAGTGGTTTTCATGTTGAGCAAAAACAAATCGGAGCTCTGACTGCATGGTCCCACTCACTGAACTGAAACACAACTGAACGGTGGATATTACCCATGATCTCGCTTTCCTGAAACGGAAGAGCTGCCGCTGTAACAAATACAGATAAAAGATGTTTTTTAACGACTTCTATATCTGTAGATCAACAGTTCGTCAATATTCTTGAACTTGCTGGGCCTGATTCGGACTATTTTACCGCAGCTCTCACAGGAGATGGAATCTGCTCACCAAAGTTACATATTCCAAGTCAGTGTACCATCAAAGTAATCTTCAAGCTGTTATTTTAAATTGAAAAATAGCAGTGTTGCTTTAATATTTCTGAAAAGAGGCTTATTTTTTTCAGTTTTGATTCCTTAGTTGCCAGTGTTCAAATCAAACTAGTTAAAATAATCAAGAACCAAAATCGAATCAATAGTAGCTCCTATCGCACGTGGAGGCCGGGAACAGCCCAAAGTGGGCATGTGTGTGTGCTTCAGGGTCAGGTGAAGTCCTCCTCTCACACAACATTTGCTTTCCATCTCTTTTTTGCTTGTCATTCCATGACATCTCTCCTGTAGGCCCGTGTTACCTTTCTGGCTCACAGTCTTTCTCCTCTCTCTCTCCTCTCTCTCTCCTCTCTCTCTCCTCTTCCTCCAGGGAACCACCCACACCAATTGGCAGACAGTGTGTGATCCTCTTACACACACATACACACACACACAAAAATGCACACCATATAGTGCAGTTGAATGCAAGCTTAAAGTACCATCTTGTGTGTGTGTGTGCATGTGTGTGTGTGTGTACACAGAGTCCAGAAGGCCCTTGAAATATGCACACCAATCCCATGCATAATACATATGCACAGCAGGAGAAAAGAACTTGTGAGCCGAGTGGATCTCCACCTCTCCACTCCACCCCCCCTCCTATCCTCAACCCCTCACTCCATCACGCTGCATGCTGCTGCTGTGCATATGTTTTAAATAACAACCATCTCTCAGGGTCATTTGTGGGTCAGAAATTATGATGGAGGGAAGGCACGAGGGTTGGAGAGATGGATGGAGCTCGGAGCAAGGTAGGAGAAGAAATATAAGTCGAGGAGAGGAACGATTCACCGTTTTCAGTCCGCTTTAAAGCTGAACCACCCAGCAGTTTCAGGTAAGTCACCGACTGTTGGAAAGGTCAGACGAGATGCAGACACCACAGGATGTTAAGCTGTAGTGACCTACATATGGTTCTGTCATTTACCTCCAGAAGATCATCAAAGCACCTGCTGAGTTATTAAGACTTAAAAATGGTCCAAATGTAACCACTCATTAAATTTACTCTGGGTTTCAAATCTGTCTCGACACCGACAGCTTCTGTTCTAATTGACTAAAGGTTGTACTTGATCGGAGTTTCCGGTTGATGCTTCAAATATATATATATATTAACAAAAATAGTCGGCATTATTACTCATGCTGTCATCATACTTTCATCATTACCTCTTTATATAAAATAGGTTATTTTTCATGGGCTCTGCCAAAGTACAGTACAGTCCAGTGCACTTTTTGAGCACTGGGAGAAACACAATTTGATACATTAATGTTAGGTGGGAAATGTGAACCGTTGTGGTGAGTAAACACTATTGCAGGTTTTCATCTAAATCTTTTTGAGGTAAATGCACAAAATTTTCTCTGGTCTGAGAATCTTCTATTAATACACAATTTGAGCTGAAGAAGCTAAGAAGCTGTTGAGAAAACTATCTCCTCAAAAGGTCTACTGAGTTGCTTGACCTGGATCTTCCAACCATATTACATAGTCTTTATTGAGAGATAGAGAAATTTCAATTGTCATGAAACTATGAATGTTGAGAATAAGTACACGGTTTCAAATGACAGGTCCAAATCCAGCACAAGTGACCATGTAAACCATAGGGGATGTACAATGCCCAGAAAAAGAATGAACTTCCAAACTAGCAGTTTGCTTCAACTGTATGCAAACCTCACAAATCCAAAAATAACGAATGAACTAAAATGGTTGAGTGCAAACCTCCGCCAAGACCCAAGAGTCTACTTATGAAAGCTCACTTTAATTCAATTGATCTGGATTTTTATTTGGATCTGCACCAACTTTCACACAAACTCATAAATATCAGTCACAAACATGTCCAATGTTTTTTCATCAAGATCCATTAATCATACTTCGAGAAATTGCCAAAAATGTTGAAAAATGCCATGTGTTATATATGCTAAAGAAAGTGGAAACAAAATCTTGGATTTGCCCCCTGATACGGATCAGCACCAGTTTGTTCCTGACCCATACCACATCCTTCCAATTCTTACGACAAACAAGCAGACATGAAAACATAAACTCCTTGGAAAGAGAAACAAGTTTAATTAATACAAATACTATGATATTAAAAGACATGGCTTTCTTTTTATCCCTTATTATATATCAGGTTTCATTTCACACTGATCCTCAGAACAGAACATCTCCAGGTGACACATGCACAAAAAAGTACAGTGAGTGACTTACGATGAGCTGTTTGAGGCCTGTGAACGACTGCTCCACGGAGTTGGAGTTGAGAACTTGACGCTTCATGGCTGCCTGTTCTCCCAGGAAACGAAGCATTAGGTCTTTCACAGCGTCACCCTGCATCAAGAAACACACTCAGGTTCAATATAAGGAAAAATGACACAGCAGAATACATGAAGAGCCTGGCGTTTACATGTGTACTAACTGCATGATATAGACGTATCCGATGACGACATGTTATTTGGAGTTACTCTGCAGAGTGGATGTGGTCTGGTCGTCCATCAGCTCTTTCCCTAAACTCCATCCCCTAATCTTGGCAGCCTTTCAAATAATATACTGCAGGTTTCTAGGAATTTAAAAGGTAACGCATTCCCATTTTAAACTCTCCTGCTGAATTCATTGATGGGACCGAGGCTTGATCACATCACCCCTGCTCTTGCCTCACTACGCCGAGATCTACACTCCCTGTTAGATTTCAAATTGATTTTAAATTTTTATTGCTCACTTTTAAGACCTTAAACGGCCTAGGCCTTTAAGTGCCTCTCTGATTTACTGACCTGGTGTGTGCCCTCTCGACCACTGACATCCATGGATGGAGCTCTGCCTGTTACTCCCTGGTCTCACTTTGTGAAACTCTCTGTCTAAAATCTCTCAGACACAAGTCTCTTCTTTTAAAAAAACCTTTAAAGAGAGCTTTTGCTTGACAGAAGATTTGATTTATCCTCTTTTATTCGCATTTCCTTGTCTGGTTATATTTATGTTTTTGAAAGCACTAAGTAACATTCCTAGGAAAAGTGCTAAATAAATAAAGTTTATTTTTATTATTAACATTATATCATTTTCACTATTATTGTAAAACAGTAACCACCCCTAAGAGGAAAGGAACAATACAGACTGGAGAAAGTGCCATCTTTAATCCAGCCTTCGAGTGGATATAATTTGTTTGTTGAAAACAGACGGTTAGTGGGCAAAACAGCAAGATGACGGAAAATCACTTATTCTTATTCATTTATTCGAGCAGGCATTCAAACACATTCTGGGGGGATAATGAACCCAATCAAAGCTGGGAGGTGGACACACACACCATAAGATTAAACCGAATAAATAAGTAAAATTGTTGCCTCATCAGGGCGGTTATTACGGATAAATGTTGCTCTCGAGCTCCGAGGATGTTTATGAGAAAATAACATGATAAGGAGGAGCGTCGAAGGAGCATTGAAGGAGCGTGGAAGGAGCAGTGAAGGCCATGTGCATGTGTATTTAAAGGTAACTGTCTTCTCACTAATAAATAGCGCTGGAGCATGTGACAGGCTGATGGATAAAAATCCCTCTGTGAGAACTCAAATGTCTGAGTCAGTTGCTCCAGATATTTATGCTCAGCATTTTGTGTTTTAGCGTGAGACGTCTCGACCACCTGCGCTACTATGAAAGCTGCATTATGGGGAATGTAGCAAGCAGTTTGTTGGATCTTGATTCATTTTAGAGATTAAAAAGATTCTGATGTCTGCATATGAATGATCACTCATTTTTCTTTGCGAGTCTCCCAAATGTATAACTTTTTAACACTTAATTGGTTATCAAGTTTTTTAAAACAAGTTAGCTGCAGCCTTTCAAAGCCTCCAGGTGGTTTCCTCAAATATATTGTTGATTGACAATTTAATTAATTGAACAACAAAGAAAACGCAGTAATTGTTGACTTTTCTTTTGTACAGAAATTTTCGCTCCTGCACAAATTACATTTTTGTGGTGGCTACTACAGATAGAACAATATAATACAAAACAATATGCACTTTTTCAATGAGGAAAAGAATTCTGTATAATAATGAGATACATTCAATTCAATTATATCACCAGCCGCCACTGCTTCAAAGTGTTAAATTAGTGGAGTGGCTTTGTAAAAGGACAACTTTCTCCCTTTCTGAACACATCAGTTGTAGTATTTTATTGCCTATGTGCTTGTCCTACCTGCAGGTTGTCAAACTTGAGTCCTGGCATGGTAAGTTTGCTGGTCTCCACGTAGGCTGGGCTGAACTGCTGAGTGGCCACAGAGATGAACACCTTCCTGGTCTCTTCAGATGGCTGCCAGGCATCATGGCGCCTATCCACCTCACTCAGGCTGAGCGCTGTCGCAAACGGGTCGTCATTGCCTGAGAATACAGCTTGGAGCTGGTTGAAGGGCTGTGGCTGAGTGGCTGGGACTGAGGCAGCTGGAGCAGTTGGAGCTGGGACTATTTGGGGTGTAGGAGGTTGGGACTTAGTGGTTGATTCTGTAGGGACAGGGCCAAAGACTGTAATAAGGGTGGGAGTGTCAGAGTCCAAGGGCCCTGCAGCAGAGGAGATGGATGAGGAGGTGGAAGAAAGCTGGCGCTCAGGTGTGGGGGCTATGGGTGCAGGGCTGGCGCCCGGAGGAATCTCTGCATTGGGATTGGAAACAGAGATGAAGTCGGAGGGAGCAGTAAATGAATCAAAGAAGTCCGTAGCTGGATTGGTCTGTCCATTGTCGGTGAAGAATTTACTGAGGCTGGGGCTGGGCTGGCATACAAGAGGGGCTGTTAACTTGCTGGGGGTCACAGCATCATCACCTCCCCCACCACTCCCCATGCTAAAGCTGGGGGACTTGATGAGGGTGGGCTGGAAGCCATCAGGCACCAGAGACTTGGGCTGCTTGCCGTGGCTGAATATGGTGCACACTGGAAGAGGCTCGTGTTTTGGGCTCATCCCTCTGGCTTCCTCTGTAGCTGGATCCTCACTTTGAAGGTCAATCTGTGGATCCTCTGTGTCAACCTGAGGTGAAACAAAAGCCACAGCATCCTCTTGTGAGACTTTCTGCTCTTTTGTGTCCTCTTCTACTTCCTCCTCAGAAGCCCCTCCCTCATGTTCCTCCACTGAAACTTGAAGAGTAGTTAAAGTCGGTCCAGTTTCACTTAGTTCCTCCTTGTCTCCGGAGATCCCTCCTGCATTCTCCCTTTCCTCCTCCTCCTCATCATCCTTCTCCTCCTCCTCCTCCTCCTCCTCCTCCTCTCCATCCAGAAAAGAGTCAATGGGCGCCACATCATTCTCCTCACTGTAGATGGGCGAATCCGAAATCATGACGCTCTCCATCATCTGCTCATTGAGCTTGTCCATCAGGCTCTCTGAAGGTGTGGCACTGCTGACCTCCTGGGGACTGGCAAACTCTCCACCCCCCAGGTCGATGCTGTCCTCCTGGGGCAGGACGAGGTCTCTGGAGGGGGTCCGGAGGGACGTGGGCTCCGGGCTGACTGGAGCGTCCGCTTTCACATCCTCCACAGTGATGTCCAAGGTGACTGGCCGCTGAGCAGCAGCGTCCCCACTTTCCATCTTACTGACACTGACAATAGCAACACAGGGAATTTACATTTTAACATTAACAGTGACTGTTCAATATTCTTGCACAACGCTGCCTTGGCCACTTCCTGTAATTGTATGCTAAACACTGAGAAACCCGTATCGTCAGCACCGGGCTGCAGGTTCAGAAGCAGAGTCGGGTCACTTCGGTTCACTTCAAGCTTTCGGTTTCATCACGAACGAGCAGTTCATCCGTAAAGCAGAGGTTGTTGCCTGGTTGTTGTTAGCTATCCTGCTATGGCTAAATTAGCCGGTTGCTAGGCTAACCCAACCTAACTTAGCAGCTGTGTCACACACACGCGTCATTGGGAGCTAGCCACGCTTTAAAAGCAGCGGAACATGATGCTATGCTCACCAAAGCACTACACAATGACAGATGAAGAATAAAACACAACAAAGGGGTTCTCTTACCGTACAGCTGACTGACAGCGAGAGAGGCTCCACGGGAAATCTACATGTACGGTAGCTCGCAGCTGACAAACTCCACGCTGCGGCGGTGTTTGGTATTCTCAACGCTCTCTACGCACTATTCAACCCGATGAGCAACGTCACACGAGCGCCGCTACGTACGTTACCCGCACGGTTGCGCTTCTCCTCTTTTCAAATCGCGGAAGTGCTTTGCAGCTAGTGTGTTGTGTTCTGTCCGCAGCACAGTTTCTTATTGATAATTATTTCATGTCCCCCAGTGAGACGAATTTTTTAAAAGAATAAGGAAGTGCTTGTTCTTCTAACGGACCCAACATGGAGGACGACGCTCCTGTCATCTACGGTCTCGAGTTCCAGGTACATGTTGATGCTACACTGACAGCTAGCGTTAGCTCAGCTCTATGATATTACATTATATCCCTCAAATTAGACATTCTTAGCTATTCTCCTCCGTGTCACCCTGCTGCACCCATACCGTTTACTTTGTGGGCTGCATTGAGGACTGTTTTACTTAATGTTACCTCATCGCGGTAGTTATTAACATGTTGTTTATGTGGATGTACAGTCATGTACTTGTGTGTTTACCTTTCAGGCACGAGCTCTGACTGCTCAGACAGCTGAGACTGACGCCATCCGTTTCCTCGTGGGCACCCAGTCTCTGAAGTTTGACAACCAGGTGAGAAAAACACAGGTTGTATATTGCATGTAAAGCCTGATGGAATGGTTGTTTCCCAACAGGAGGCTGTTGTTACTAATTTATGTCATAGTGGAAGCTTGTGTGCCTGTGCAGCTGTTTGCTCTTTGTCTTTGGATAATAAGTGTTGTGCAACCTGCTACCTGCGAGATGCATTACACTGCATCTGCTGGGTTCCAGTGCTGATTATTTTCATTATAGATGGTTTTCTTGATGAATCCATCAGTTGATTGGTCCATGAAAGGTCAAAATATGATAAAAAATGTTTTATCTGTATATCAGGGAACCCTAAGAAGCCTCCTCAAATGTTTTGTTTTGTCCCTGTTTATTTTGGGTTAAGGGCAGATGATGTTGTACTTTGTGAAGCCCTATCAGACAAATCGTGACCTGTGATACAGTGATTGTGGGCTATACAAATATAATTTGATTGATTGATTGTTAATAACTACTATAAGTTGAAGTTTTTCTTTTGATCAGAGAGTGTATATATGTATACGTGTAAATAAGAGGTTAAGATTTCTGAAACATAAGTTGGACAAAAATAAGCTACATTTCATAGTCTTCAACATTTAACTTTAAGTTTTGTACTCTGCTCTCAGCCAATGTTTTCAAAATCATAACACCCCAAAATAAAAACATTGGCCAAAATGGGGGATATTATTATTTTTACTTTAAAAGCTGCATTTTGAAGCAGCTACAGGTGATACATTTCTTTTTTTAATACAGTGGTATAAAATGAAATTTGAGCAATTTCATTTCTGGGAAAGGATGTGACAAAGTCCCTAATAACTTCCTCCAGATCACAAGCACACAGACCGGATTTTGTTTTTTGAAATATCTGTTAAATGTTAAAAGCATGACCAAATAACCTCACATCACACTCAGTTTTAAAATTCAAAACGGAGTCAAAGACTAATCTTTCATTTTTTTGAAGAGAGCATGTCAACATGAAGCCAAGATTTTCCTCTTGTCCAATGTTAAGTTGAAAGAGC
The DNA here is from genome assembly GCF_963576545.1 of Limanda limanda. Lineage (NCBI taxonomy): Eukaryota > Metazoa > Chordata > Actinopteri > Pleuronectiformes > Pleuronectidae > Limanda > Limanda limanda. The sequence continues at coordinate 8,599,938 of NC_083647.1, read as the reverse complement.
CAGCACCCCCCCCCCAAAAAAAAATGGACCTACCACAAATAAACAAGCTTTTACTACCTATCAAACTACCTACTAATTCCATTCACCTCTGTCTGTATGTATGTGGAACGCATATCTTGCGAACCATTCATCTTATGTGAGCAGACGATATTGTAATTTGGACAAGCAAAATGTTCAATATTGATAAAAATGGAATATACAGGCAACCAGCGTACTGGGATGAGTGGGGGCAGGGCAGCTCGCCTTTACTCTGTGGACTAATTTGAATCTCGTTCAATTTCATTGGATAAACTGCAGCAGCAGTCAGCAACTGGCAGCCTGCTAAGAAGATCAGTCCACTAGATCATTTTGATACCTTGATTGTTTTCATTTCAACAGACTGACACAGGCATTTGTGAACTTGTGCTGATCTCGAGCATGGCAGCAACATTCATAGAGTCCCTTCCCCCTTACTAATTTGTCTGCAAAATAAAACAACTAATTGGTAAATCAACAAATGTAAACAATGAAAATAGTTAATAGTGGCAGTACAAAAGGAAGTAATTGTCAAGTCTACAAAATGTGCAGATGACTACAGTGCAAAATGCCATCACAATTTCCCAAAGTTCATCCACAGTTGACTTGTTTTGTCCAAACAACTAAAGATGTATATTTAAACTGATGAAAATTATGATGATTGATCACTTCACTTATCGTTTCAGTCTTGATGTTGAGATTCTTGCTTAAAAAATGACTCAAATTCTGAATTAATTATCAAAGTATTGTAATCGCAGTTTACTTTTCTGACAGTAGAGTAATTGATTAATCAACAAGTTAATTCAGCAACAAATGCTTATAAGTAATCAAAGTGGTTGTCAATTAATAATGTGTTGATTAATAAATTAACTATAGGTTTCAGCGTATACACATACATCAATGACTGCATTGAAGCCATTGTCATACTAATTAATTGACAGATCTGTTGCACGTTCATCCGTGATGTATTTTACATGTGTGGCTTATCAACAAAGGTCTGTAGTGAGGCTTCTGTGCGTTGTGTGTCTCTCTGTGTGTGTGTATGTGTGAAAGAGAAAGAATGAGAGTCTGTGCACGCATGCATACATGCATGCAGAGGTCATTACAGAGACAGATGACAGAAACAGTTGGCTCTAAATGGGGGGAGAAATAATTAGCTCTCTGAGAGCAAGAGGAAGAGAGGGATGAAAGTGTGTGTGTGTGTGGGAGAAAGAAAGATTTGTGCCTTGATTAAAAAAAAAAAGCCAATTTTCTGGCAGACTTCAGTGTGAAAACTGGGACTGAACACAGACGTAGTTCAATCCAAGGTTTGTGTAGACAGTCTAATACTGTGCTTGTTGCAAAAGGGCGACAATGCATTCCAGTTGGTCTGTGTAATTGTTATGCACTGTCACTATCTCAACATACTCCTCCTCACACTTTCCTCCACTCTGGTGTGAGCAACGAGCTGAAACACAAGAAAACCAAAGAGGTGAACTCTTCAGAGTCATGTTAATTTCATGCTGGTATTATTATTGGATTTAAATAGTAAGAAAAGTGATAATTGCTAATTAATTCAGTGGAGTCGTTGCTTTGAGGCCACTACAGACTGCGATTTTGTGTCAGATGAAAGTTAATAATGCAAGAAACCGTCGGTTGTCGCTTCAAAGAAGGCAAATCTAGCTTTTTGTCTCCTCAAATTGATTCTGATACTGATTCCTGTTTTTAATTTGACTATTTCACTTCTGGCCAATATCTACTGAAGGAAATTAAGTCAGGGCTAGGGTTAGGGTTCCTTACATTGTTTTTCTGCATTGCTCCTGTCAAATCAACCAATAAATAAAACATTTAAAAATTGTTGGATCTATACACGTTGACTGACGGCTGATAGAGATCGTATAAAAAAACACTGCCTGCTACAGCTCTGCATTGAGCCTCAGTATGTGTCAGACAAAATGCTTGTTGGCTTGACTACTTTTTGTCTGTCAAGATGGTCGTCATGTCAGATAAAATGATTATAGTCAAAAATTCATGGCCCAGAGACATGACAGACTTCATGTTGCTCCCCATCCAATCTCTGTTTCCTCTCTTTAACGACCTGTGTGACTTCACCAGAAAGGCAGCACTTGCAACTGACTTCAGGGGACAAGGATGTAAACCAACATGGCGTATGAAGTGGTGTGTATAATACTTGGTGTTTTGTTCTTTAAGAAGCCCAAAATTTTTTCCTCTGTTTCACAGTTCCACCTTGTGACACTTACGGCATCATTCCCCTTTTGCTTCGACAAGTTTACATTTGTCAGCCGTGCTCTGATTGGTCAACGTCACAGAGGTACAAAACCTGTTGTGGAAGGTGGAAAAAAAGTGTGGCTTTGGTTGTCATCCATGTCGCCCAATGCCCGTTAAGGGTCAGGCTATAATCGGGCTGATATTGTGTAGTCTGACCCCTGCATACAGGACAGTGAGCAGTTGTCACTACGGCTGCAGCTGCCGCCTGGAAGGATGTTTATTTTAAATTGGCAGCAGTTCAACGCCTTTACTAGTCTGTTCGCTGCTATCCACTGTTGACCTCTAATCTCACACACTTTAATTGAACAAATTGTAGTTTAAAGTAGAGATTATGGATCGCAGTATAAACATGTGTTACAATAGCATTGTCAATGTAGAAGAGATAACAGGAAAGTCTTGGCTTCATATTGACCCATATTATGCTCTCCTCCAGAAACTTAAGAATCCTCTTTGACTCTGATTTGAATTTTAAAACTGAGAGTGATACAAGAGGTTATTTGGTAATGCTTTGTTTCAGAACCAACTCATGTCTGTTTGCTTGTGTAATCCGGAAAATGTTTTCTTGACTTTATCACATCCTTAACCTTTCATCTAGAATAGATCTAAGTCTAGATACATTTTTATTTAAATGTCATGAAAATACTTAAGTGAAAGATGTTTTGTCTAAAACCGAGCGCAGCACCATTAGTGTTCACGAAGAAGGAGAAGGAGTCCAAAACTGTACTGTACATAACCATTTGTACTATTTGGATTGGTTTAAAAAACGCCTTATGTGTTAATCCAAGTAGTTAAAATACAAAGGCAATGTCTTTATTGACCTCTGCTTTGTTTTCTAATATCAACGTCAAAGGGCATCCAAAGCTTTAAATTCTAAATGGGATCATTATTCATCCTCTGTTCTGTTCTTTCAGATCAGCCTCCATTAGACTCCTGGGTTCAGTCAGTGCGGTGCTTTTTATTCATGAAGCTCATTCTCTCTTCCACTCTGTAGCTTTGCTGGCAAACATTGGTAGGCTCAGTTCCTCCGAGTTTGAACTTGCCATATGAAAAATGTGTTTTCGATTGGCATTTCAGCCCTGATCGCTTCCGTTGTACCATAAGCCCGCTGGCCCCTCCACCTCCCATTAAGCATAATGCAGGTTGGAAATGCCTCTCTTAACTCGCCGAGCACCTCTCAAATCCCTCAGAGACCAATAGCTGGAATGACAGATCGGAGGGATGGCATTTAAGGCTGCTAACGAGATAAAGCGCCTGAGCTTGGCACCTCTCACCCGCTCCCCTCTCCTTCGCCCTGCTCGCTGTCCTCTGTGCGGCTCAAGAGCTTTAGCGGAGACGCGTCTGAAGTGGGGGCCACAAGCCATGCTCGTCTTTATCCTTCTCTTACCCCCGTCTTCCCAGACTCCCCCCTCCACTCCTCTATACCTCAATTCCTCCCACTAGCGGCACATAATTAACAGCACTGGGCTGGATGCCCAAGTGGCTGAAGGCTATGAGTCACTCCCCGGGCCCTGGAAGAATGGCGGATAAATCACCTGAGGGAGGAGGAGGGTTAGAACTTCTCTCTCCCCTCACACCTGAGTTCATTTGGGGGGACCCTATTACTAGGCCTTCCAATTACCCTGTCCCGCCGGCCTGAATTTATTTGTACCGCTCCCTCTCCACCATAAAATTATAACTTTGCGTAATAATTTTTTGCTCGATGCAGTCTAACCCAAGGTTAATAGCCGCCTAGCTGACTTTGAAAAGGCTGAAGGATGCGGCTGCTCCGACGCTCTTCTCTTCCTCCTCCTCCTGCTTTGTACGCCCCCTCCTTTCATCCTCTTGTTCTGCCTGTAAAAGTAGTACTGGCAAGGGGAGTGGAAATGCCTAGCAGGAGTTATTGTCCAGTGCGACCCCATTAACAGTCCCCCGAGGTGCAGTAAGTGTCTCTCTTATGGGAGAAACTGCCATATATTGTCTGATCAAACCTTGAGGCCCTCACTGTTTTACGGCAGCGGTGGGCCCTGAACTGCTTTCAGTGGAGGGCCCTCATAGAATAGATTTCCATCTAATGAAAAGAGATCATGGAGGAGTTTCCATTAACTTCTTATGGATAAAAGTTGAGCTTGTTTATTCAACTTGTGAGTGCTGCGGTGTGCACAGCTGTTGATTGTGTTATTAAAGTGCAGCCAAGGCCTCAATTTTACACCAGGTCAAGGAGCTACACCGCTGAAAAAAGGATTTATAGCTGAGTATTATGTAGTGCAGTTAGTGTTTACAAGTTCTTGGCATTCATCTTCTGCATCCTCAACCCTGACGAGAACAATTCCATCTCAGGGTCATACTATTTGAACTTTCACATGTATTCTTCTGTGCCATGCAGGCATCAGTTTAACATCACTTATTCAGATTTAGCACCAATTCCCGACTGGCTCGCCTCGGTTCACCTGTTATGGAATTAAACCGCAACAAAATACTTTCTACCCTGGTAAGAAGTACCCGCAGCTTTACAAAATTATATTTAAAGGATGCCAACCTCAGACGCATAATTGCATCAGACATTCCCCTCACGTCAGCAGAATGACAAATCTGCTGGGTTAAAGGAGGAATCCATTTAAAAATGCATCCTAAAGAAGCTGTCCAACATTTTGGGGAATACGCTCAGTCACTTCCTCTCCAAGAACTTCACGTTATGCCTACTGCTCACTAGGGGATTATCGGCCCGCTTTCCAGTCCAATTCAGGACTTCCGAAGATCCCGGGGTCGTTTCATTTTTCAGGTTGATCTGAACAGATTCCCTGGCTTAATAATCCTGTAATATCAGGGGTTTACAGACTTAATGTCATCAACTAAATCAGAGCCTCTCTGATTTTGAAGCGTTAATATCAAACACGTTTAAAAATTGGGGACACATGTATGAAAGCAACAGTGATTGGCCGAGTGAGCACTATAGCCAATAAGAGGGAGTTCGCAGGGAAGCGTCACCAACTAGATGTTTTGAACTTATGAGGAGGAGAGTACAAAATGAGGGCATACTGGAAATGTTTAAATGTGGCAAAAGTATGAGTGCACGACTGATCAGGCAAGTTACTGAGTTCCTAATTCTGAATTCCTCACAAAAAGTGTGTGCTCCTTTGTCCCGACTGAATTGTCCATAGTGCATACGCATTCTCACAATTAAAATAATTTACATCTGTCATTATGTCTGTGTTCTCCCACATTTGATAATTTCTCATGTTTCAAATATATATTTAATATTTATTATTATTTGTATGGCCTTTTGTGCTGTTTGTCAGTGCAATCCCCAATGTCGTTTATCTCTTTTTGTTTTTTAATCATTTAATTGCTGTAAACCAAATTGCCTTTGGGATTAATAGTCAGTTTGCTCAAGTAATAGTAAAGATATTGTGTATTTTATTGTATTGTATAGCTTTTTCCCTCGGCCCCTAGTGTTTATTCAAAAAGAGGTTGACCATCTGTCTTCTAACTTATACACAGCTATTCACCACTGACATTGTTTTTCTATATTGTTCTGATTCACGTATTTAACTGATAAATTAATCTTACAGTAAGCAAATCAATAACAGACAGTAAGAAGAAATTAGAGGACACACAGCTAAACAAAATCTGTGCTCACACAAATGCCTCTTTGAAAAATAACACAATTAAAAAGCTTTCACAGAAAGGCTCTCTTGGATAATGCTCCCATCCTCAGTCCTTTTGATTTGGGCTAATTGTCTTAAAAGATGAATGAGCTTTTTAGTGATTCTCTTTTTTGTACCTTTTGCTCTGACTCACCCAACATGTCATATGCAAAACTCCTGTGAATGGAACGTGACTTCTTAAAGTGACTTAATCGTCACTTTAAAGGCCAAATCGAGATGAAAAGTTCTCAGCTGTATGAAGTTGATGGAGGGAAAAAAAATAACCAAAGCGACGTCTGCCTTGAAATTGCATTTACTGTCATATTAAAAGAGGAACCTTCTTCTTTTCCAGAGTAATCTGAGGAATGAGTGGAGCTTTGAACTGTGGTTGGTGTGTGGAGGAGGGAGCACACAGTGTTTTTAAGCTCTGGCTTCATCCTCAACACATCTCCTCCTCACTGTCTCTGCCTCTCTGTTATTTCCAGATCCACATCATTGACTTTGATGATGAGAATAACATCATTAATAAGAATGTCCTTCTGCACCAAGCTGGGGAGATATGGCACATTGGCGCCAGTCCTGCAGATAAGGCTGTGCTTACCACCTGCTATAACAAAAGTGAGTCCCACTGTTTCCTTATGTCTCTGGCTCTATTCTTTGCCTCTTTATTCAGCATGTTTCTCTTTTTCCTTCTGTTTCTCTTTGTCTCCTTTTTGCATTTGCTGTATCTTCTTTACTTTGTCTACATACATCTTACTCCTAATGAACTAGTACTGACCTGGAGTTAAGTTGAAACTCAGAACATTTTATTGCATCTTTAACAGATGACCTGTCTCCACAGGTCTGATAGTATAGCGACCTTGTCCGGAGTCATGTTCGGACTGATAGAATCAATACTAATGTGTGGACATGATGACCCACGTGAAGGATGGTGGCAGCAGCTGCAAAGTCAATGTCTGCCAGGGAAAAAAAATCCTTTAAGGTCAGGGACATGTATGTCAACTGTAATATTATATATAATATTTTTTTAGGATTTAGACTATATCTGTACAGAATTTAAAGCAAGGCAGGTAAACCAATTGTGATAAAAAAAGGACGTCCCTTGGGATGTTGGACAGTGTGAACATGTCAACCTTCACATTATCGTCCCCATACAGGCTGTGGTGTAGGAAGTATTCAAACATTTTACTCTAGTAAGAGTCTAAATATAATTTAGTCACGTAAAATTACCAGATCTACTGTTCTAAGTGAATAAAAGTAATTAAGTACTTGCTTTTAAATTAAATGTACTGTATGTGTCGACTGTTGCCTATTGCCTAATGCAAAGGTCAACTTTATCATTAACTTTGACTCCTATATATTCTGCTATCTGCTGTAGTGGAGTAAAAGTGAAATGTACCTAATTAAATCTGCCTATGTAAAGTAAAGATGCACGAAGTACAATAATGAAGTGAATGTACTTTGTTACATCCCAACACTGCATCAGAAATGTATTACTAACTAAATTCTTTCTGGAAACATATTAGCAAACTATATATTTGTTTTCATAATATATAAATGAATACACAGGTAGAAAATGAATGCATATTTATAAACACATGACGAAATGAAGTTGAATATCTTGTATATACAATTAAAAAAAGATCCCCGTTGTGGCTGTTTGATACTGGTGTCAGAATTTAACAGTTTGAACATTCTGATACACTTTATACACTATATCGCAATTTGTTTTTGGTCTTAACATATAGTGTAAATATTGTTGTCATAGCAACTGATGTTCTTTCACACTTTTACAAGCTGAGAACGGCTGACAGTGACCACTCGTAGATGAAGTGAATAAAGTTTATAATCATGTAACAAAAGCACAGGGGAAAGTTCCTGTGGTCGAGAGGTGGCTTATATACAGTCTATGGTTAGTACCTATACAAACCACAAGCCAGTGGCAGGTTGTTGAGGGATGTGCTGGAACAAGTCTGATCCATGGCTGCTTCGCCTTGCAACATACAGGACTTAACGGATCTGCCTCTATCGTCATGGTACCTGATATCACAGGATACCTTCAGGATGCTTGTGGAGTACATGTTCCAGGGGGTGGCATTTAAAGTGGCATCAAAGAACTAACAGCATATTAGGCACTGGTGGTTATAATGTTGTTGCTAATCACAACAACACTCCAGGGTTTTCCCTACAAGTATAACTCTTGGGTGTACTGCCAACATCTGAACAGAATTAACTGGAAAAAAAACATATTGGTCCTAATACCAGACAGCATTTATTTCTAAGATGAGTCGTCTTGTATAACAGGATTTACCTGTTCATTCATTAAATCAGATATGCTTTATGAATGGAGAGCATTTCAGTGTAACTATGGTCTTTTACAGAGTGTTGCATTATGGGTTGTTTGCCGCCTTATTATGTTGTAGTCTGACTGAAAAATGTTGACTTGTCAGAGAAAATAATTATACAAGAGGGATGAGAGTGAGAGAGCAACCGCCTGCGCTACAGTAACTCAGTCAGCTGACAAGTGGCCACTGGAAAAGTGAGACGTCCAATAAGAAGAAAGATTTTGGAAAACAGCCAAACACTGTTACACTGGCAGGTGGTTGATGGCAGGAGGAGTAAATGTAAGTTCAAATCAACTCTGTTTTAACATCGTTATTCCGCACGGCACACAGTGTGATCACTCACAAAAATGATTACTTCAGGACATAGCACTCATCCTCTGTGAGTATATTTGTTTCGCTCTGCCTCGCTCTTGCTAATGCCTGAGTGCACAGTGAAAAACAACAACTTGGGTTGTATTTTTACAAATACTGTAACGATAATGGTCCAAAATGATGTGGAAATCCAGGCTGCTGGTGGTGTAATGGTGCCTGGAATGTTTTCTTGGCACATTTTGGGTCCCTTAACACCAATCAATCATGATTTAAACGCCACGGCCTATCTGAGAATTGTTGCTGACCATGTTCATCCCTTTATGGCCACAATTTAGCATCTTCTAATGGCTACCTCCAGCATGATAATGCAGCGTATCATAAAGCAAAAGTCATCTCAAACTGGTATCATGAGCGTGACGATGACGTTGAGTGCACTTCAGTGGCCTCCCCAGTCACCAGATCTGAATCCAATAGAAAACCTTCAGGGTGTGGTTGGATGGGTGATTTGCACCTTTAATGTGCATCTGAAAAATATGCTGAAATTATGGGATGCAGTCACGTCAACATCTCACAGCAGGGTTATTTTTGGAAAGCCAAAACAATTTCCCAGTGCGCTCTTCTTTCAAGTATAACCCCTATGTGTTGGGAGAAGTGCCTCTCTTTTTGGAAATTAAAAAAGACGAGGCAGAGATACGCCTTCCTACCCCCTCAACCCCATCTCTCTCCCCCTCACACATGGACATCGTAAACAAAATCATATGCAGCATACTAATTAGCTTGCTAAAGATAACTCATCTAGGATGTCTAGGACTCCCAAAAGGCTATGATGACTTTCCTGTGTTATCCTTTATAGCTAGTGTACATGTCATGATATAGAGACATCTCAAATGGTTGACTCAATGTAAGCAAGGTCCAAGACGGTTTGAAACACAAGGTGGCGTTATGAGTTACGTTCAACCCATACATGTAGATTTTGTTTTTAATTTGGTAATGAATGTGATATTGAAACCAATATTATGTATTTTATGAAACAGTCGTATAATATGGTTTGCAGCTCAAAAACACATTTAAGCTAAAACATGGTTGTAGAGTTAGAATTGCTGTTTTGAGGGTCCTCACAAGAATGTGTGACTGAAGTTGCAACACACAAGAGCATGAAAAAAGACCAACACACACACACACACACACGTGAGCGCGCACACACAAATCACCTCCATCACCCTCTTCCCTCGCTCGCTCGCTCTCATTTCTCTCACTGTCTCTTACTCTCTGTCAGGTGATCGCTACATGCTTGAGTTCACAGTATGACAGCCACTCTCGACCAGGCAGGATCTCCCGACATCCCACTTCGCACTGCTGCACACACACACACACACACACACACACACACACACACACACACACACACACACACACACACACACACACACACACACTCGCTCAGATACAGTATATACAGTACCAACAATATCCACACATACTCAAGTGCATTCCTTACAATGTTTCTATATGCCGCCTCCCACCCGCGCTCCTGTTTGCGGGTAAGATAGGGCTTTTGTTCAAGATGATTGCTTGCCCACATACTCCAAATGCAAGGTTGTCTAAAACCACTCAAGAGCCCGTGGACTCGCACCACATTGCTTTTTAATTTGACAAATAGGCCTAACGCCAGTGTTTCGTAGCCCAACGCCTGCCCACACACTGTCAATACACCAAAAAGAAATTAGGCTCTTTTGCTTTCTCCCTCTCTGCTTTTCCTCTCTCTCTCTCTCTCTCTCTCTCTCTCTCTCTCTCTCTCTCTCTCTCTCTCTCTCTCTCTCTCTCTCTCTCTCTCTCTCTCTCTCTCTCTCTCTCTCTCTCTCTCTCTCTCTCTCTCTCTCTCTCTCTCTCTCTCTCTCTCTCTCTCTCTCTCTCTCTCTCTCTCTCTCTCTCTCTGTGTGTGATAGGTTGTGCCCTCCAGCCTTAAACTTTTATTCCAATTACTGTATCAGTTCTACATTTACTCCACTGCGTCCAATTAGCAGCTCTGGCTCTGGTGTGCATGTGCCAAAATAACTAATTTGTGATGTGGCTTTAAAGGAGTGTATGTATTTCACTGCATTAGTGTCTGCCCCCCCCCCCCCCCCCAACATAAATACACACACTACACTGTGCATGACTGTGTGGTGTGTTTGTGTGTTTTCTTCCCTCCAGCCAGCGACAGCAGGGTGGTCTCTTGTGCGGCGGTATGGCGGATGCCCACCGACTGGGAGACAGGTAGCAACGAGTCACCTGACGACACCGCCCACAACCCTCAAACCCTGGAGCTGCTTTGTCACCTAGACAGCAGTGCCCATGGCAACACAGCCTGGTAGGTGTTGCTGAGGAATGACTGTAAAAGTCTTAGCACAAGTTGATGCAAGTGCAGTGATTGTTTTTGATCTAGAGCTGTGTGCAGTTGTGTTAGGCTCCTGTGTGTATCTGAAGGAAATCATTTTTTCATGGAGATCTGAATGAACTACAAACAGATGTCTAAGACACCGTTCTGGTGATAAAATTATTTAAATATGTCTTAATTATAATCAATGACCTCATTCATGTGATCAGTTTTGCTTCCAAACCTTTGTATTGATTAATGCATAATCCATTTTCTGAATAGAACTGAGCAGTAAATCAGCACAACTCTATACTCTGATGTAAGATTCACATTTAGCTAATGGAATTTGATGATATATCAGTTAAACGATACAGTCTTTTGATTTATTGATTTTAACTATTCAAAGTAAACAGTGAATCACGTTTGGTCTCCGTAGTCATATTAGAAATAATTTTAAAAGTTCGAAGTAATTTCAGAATTCAAGGGCACCTTAGCAGTGTTTTTTTTTCTCATTCCTCATTGCTGTTGACCCGAGCCGCTTGAACCGCTGGCACAGGGAAAGGTCTCAGTCAGTGGTTCAGTGGGAGACAGTCAAGGGTTTAGTTTCAGCAGCTTTCCTGATTCTCACTGACAAGTGGTTGCTGGATGCGGGGGGGGCCACCATCTTTTGATGAGGGTGTCAACTTTTCCATATATGAATGGTCATTAAGTAGAGACGTCCCAAATAGTTGACTCTACAGAAGCATTAGCCCTGAAAGGTCCAAGACAGCTTCAAACACTAGGTGGTGTTTTGAGCCAACACATACTCTTTTTATGGTCATAAATGTTATATTAAAACCAGCTTTAATATTTTATCAAAGAACAGTCATATTAAGTTTACAGCTCCAAAACACATTTAAGTGAGCAGTATCTCTTAAAAGGAAAATAATCTTACCTTACATTACCCTTCTCATTATGATTCTCTGTGTGTACAACTGTTCCGTATATCTTATGTTATTTGTCATGGCTCAGACTGACAGATTGACCGGCCCTGATCTGAGATTGTACTCAAGGCCTGATCTGTTTCTCTTCCAGTCCCGGCTCCTGTGCACAAGCCCTTGCTACAATTCAATGCGCATGAGAATAAAAATCAATGGTCACTGGCCTTTTTAGTCCACTGTTCAGTTCATCAGCTGCCTCGTGATTGCTATCAATTTTAGAGGGGCCAATCAGTTAGCATGATGTATACTGTAGCAGGTGTCTGCGAGGCAGAGATAAATATGGATAGAGAGTGAGGACAATGGAGGGAGAAAGATGGTGAGATTCTAGTAAAGCATAGAGGGGGTACACAACTTTGTGTGTATTTTGTGCTTGTGCGTAGAAACTGGAGGTCTTTGGATCTATGGGGGTCGCTGTATCCATGTATGTGTACTGTGTGTGTATGTGTGTGTGTGTCAAAGGGTAGGTCAAGCAAGGCTGCTGGGTAAAGATTGATGGCTCTGAGGTCCAACATCTCAACGCCCCGAGAGCTGTAACCCTCACAAGGGCACCACAGTGTGTGTAAGTGTGTGTGTGTGTGTGGGTGTGTGTGGTTGGTTGGAGTGTGCGCTGGGCGCTGTGAAGCCTGTAGCCTATGCTTTGCACTATTGGCTTCCTTAGATGGATGGCTTTGGTCTGTTGCCCACCTCTTCCATCTCTTCATGACACACACACACACACAGACACACACACACACACACACACACACACAGACACGCACACACACACACACACACACACACACACACACACACACACACACACACACACACACACACACACACACACACACACACACACACACACACACACACTTACACTTACACTTACACTTATCCCCACTGACTCTAATAATACTGGCGGCTTGCACCTTTGTGTGTGTGTCTGTGTGTGTGTTTGTGTGAGCAGCCAAATAGTAAAGCGATTTGTAGCGTGTATACTTATGAGGCTTTTGTCTTTTTCGTGTGTGTGTGTTTGTTCACCTGCTCCTCTGTATGTTTGGGTCTGCTGTAGCGTGTCTGCCCGTGTGTAGCCTGCATCCTTCGTGGGTGTGTTTTCCAGTGGCTGCTGTCCCTCCACTCCCACCAACAATTACACTTTCTCCTTCCTCCAAATCCCCTCATTGTTTGGGTGGGCAAACATTTGAGCCTGTGCCCTGTTGTGAGGCGTGCTCTGAATGGAAATATCGGCAATACACCCAACAAAACAGGGCTAAACAGAGCTGGGAAAAACCATGCTTTTTTTCTCCTTTGGTGCTCGGCTTTTTTTTCCTTATTCTTCCTTGCACTTGGTTTCGATTGGGAGCCGCGTGCCAGTCGAGCAAATCGATTCCCGTGGAGCCATTTGAGCCAATCAGAGCCCTGGGAGAGAATGGTAAAGCTCAAAAGGCAACGAGGTTGATTTTCTAAAGTGGGGTGTGACAGGAGGGGGTAGGAGGTGTTTGTTGGTGTGACTTTGTGTGTTGGTGCACACAGGCATGAATGCAATCATGTGCAGTATGTGTGATCATTGCAAGTGAAAGGCTTTTAGTTTTTTCTGGGTTTCTTTAAAAAGTCTGGCTGCATGTCTTTCATACCCTATAGGGCAACAGTGCCTCTGCTCTTTGTCTGTTTATGTGCCTGGGTTCTCAAAAGTGAGGTGTATGAGTGCAAGGGCCAAATTGAACTGAAGCTGTAAGTCACCGAAATTATGATTTCTTCTCACCCTCTGATTCGGTGGCCTTGAAGTGCGAATCACAACATCAAACTAGGGCTACGTTGTAGCACTTGCGGGCCCGAGCACCTGCACGTTGAAGCCTGTTGCGGTCGGGGGAGAGAGCGGTCGATGACCAAGCGCACGTCTCCGCGTTGGATGAGTTTTCCTCTCTGTGGCAAGGATAAACGCTTCACTTCCTGTAGCCACCAGGGGGCGCTGTGATTTCAAGTCATAATTTCTGTGTAGATGTCATCAGGCTGGGACTCTAGTCTTACATGTCTAGTTTGGACTCAATTGGACAATAAACGCTTCACTTCCTGTAGCCACCAGGGGGCGCTGTGATTTAAAGTCATGACTTCTGTGTAGATGTCATCAGGCTGGGACTCTAGTCTTACATGTCTAGTTTGGACTCAATTGGACAATAAACGCTTCACTTCCTGTAGCCACCAGGGGGCGCTGTGATTTAAAGTCATGATTTCTGTGTAGATGTCATCAGGCCGGGACTCTTGTCTTACATGTCTAGTTTGGACTTAATTGGACAATATATGTCCGAGATACAGAGCCTCGTGTTTTGATGGCGTGTAATCAAACTTCGACGCCACGGTCACACGGACTTGAAACCATATGAAAATCTTCAGGGGGGGGGGCTGTTGATACACACATGTAGTTTGAGTGAGATAGAACCATGAACACTGAAGTAACAGCATTTTGTGTTTCACGGCGAGTTGATGAACTTTGACGCCACGCCATGGTCACACGGTGTGACGAAAAAACAATCCCTAAGTCAATTTTTATCTCCATCTTGTTGTGATGACACTCATCTGAATTTAAAGATGAACTGATAAAAGCCCTGGGACAAGTACATCAAAGTAAAAATGGTGAATATGGTCAAAATGGCCACTAAATTCAAAATGGCGGACTTCCTGTTTGATCTAACATATCGATCCAAGAGACTTATTTGTTTGTTATGAAAAGACACATGCCAAAATGGATTTTTGTACATGTCGGTCAATCGTAGTGCCGGGGCTGCCCTTTAGGTGGCGCTAGTCATTTTTTTGGCCACGCCCATTTCTTAAAACCCTATTAATATCTTCAGGGGGGGGCTGTTGATACACACATGTAGTTTGAGGGAGATGGAACCATGAACACGGAAGTTACAGCAATTTCGTGTTTCACGGCGAGTTGATGAACTTTGATGCCACGCCATTAATACTGTGTTTGACGAAAAGTCACAGTAATCTTAAATCTTCATTATCAATGTCTTGAGACCCATTTGATAGAGTTTGACATGGTTGAGGTCAGTGGATGAGGAGAAATACATCCAAGTGTAAGACATGCAAAAAAAAATACATTTCCTGTAGCCACCAGGGGGCGCTGTGATTTTAAGAAATGATTTCAGTGTAGATGTCTTCAGGCCGGGACTCTTGTCTTATGTGTGTAGTTTGGATTTGATTGGATCATGTATGTGCGAGATACAGAAGCTCGTGTTTTGATGGCGTTTAATCAAACTTTGACGCCACGCCAAGGTCACACGGTGTGGCGAAAAGTTGATTTTTTCAGTCAACTTTTTTCTCCATCTTGTTGTGATGACACTCATCTAAATTTAAAGTTGATTTGATGAAAGCCCTGGGACAAGTACGTCAAAGCAAAAATGGCCAAAATGGCCAAAATGGCCACTAAATCCAAAATGGTGGGCTTCCTGTTGCGTTTTTCATAATGCCCTTTGTGACTTTTTTTCATGATTAGTCACGATACACCTCTTGCCCGATTTTGGTGAAAATCGGTTATGTGGAAACCTAGGGGCTGGGTTCCAGGGGGCGCTGTTGAGCCATTTTGCCACGCCCATTTCCAAATACACCAGAATACGTAAATTTTCACCACTCTCTAATTTTCTGCAAAGTTTGGTAAGAAGTTCAGCATGTTAAAGCCAATTCACTTTAGTCACAATAATAATAATAATAATAATAATAATAATAATAATAATAATAATAATAATAATAATAATAATAATAAGAATAATCCTTACAATTTCAATAGGGCCTCTCACCATTCGGTGCTCGGGCCCTAATTACAAAACACAATTAACATGTTAACTTTTCACAAAGAGGGTGGGTACCTGCTATCTACAAGGTTTAGACGGACACACTGTCTGTATTTTTTCACAAAGAAAATGACAAAACACATTTTTGTCATTTACGGGGCCACCGCCCACCGTACGCAAATGCTTTCAAATGAAAACCAAATATTTCAAAATTTAGTGTCTCCTTTGTTTTTTTGATTTATGTTATTATCATTTGTTGCCTAAGGGTTTAGAAATCACACATGTTTTGAGTAAAATTAACAGACTAAGCTGGATAAGTGACACTACATTAACTAATTTATAGTCTACAATAACTACTATCAGCCCTAAATCAAACACGTTATCCTGTGCTGGATGGTTGTAGGGCTTCACTATATATTTTATCACTGCTGTGTGACATTCATTAGTCCTCTCCTGACTCATTTTGTACTTGTGGGGAAAACATAGTTTGCTGTCCTGCAGCCGCAGAGATTTATAAGCTTCAGTCAAATCAACAAATATTGATTCTAATTTATTTTTCAGTGAATAGCAATGATATTGATTTACTGATGTCTGGTGGATCTGTATAAACATGTTGGATGGTAAATAAATAGATAAACAAAGGACTTGACATTTGGCATGTAAATATTAGATTTTGTATTTTTCATCATATATATTTTTTTTATAAAATTGCATCAGTCTTTTTTTTCTGTGCCGATGCTTGTAGTGTCAGAGCGAGAGGACAAAGAGACGAACCAAAGAAAGAACGTGAATAAAAGATTCAATAAGGGTTTCCATGTCAGCAATGCTTAACAAATCCATGTATTTCTCTAATGTAGATCCACAGTTGCACGATTTATCATAACCCATGTCTAGCCTGTGTTTGCCATTTTAATCTGCAAAAGCCAGCCCTGATGTTTTAAGCATTGCTCTTTGCTAACAAAAGAGATTAAAGGTTCGCTAAGAGATTCGTTAATATTAGAGTTTTGTAAATTTCTGTACTTTGGCAGCTAACATTACTCAGGTTGTCGGCCATTGTGTGGCTTAATGCTGATTGATCCACTCATTTTCCACATCGTAAAGTCGGGTGATGCCTGCATTTTTCCAGGTGAATTTGTCTATATATCGGAAGTAGTAACCTGTTTATATGTTTAAGTAACTGTAATAGTGTTTATTTCTAAAAGTAATTACTAGCATTCCCAGTTACTCACAAAAATAATGGTGATAAAATGACATTACTCCCAACACTGGAAGACACATGTGTCAACGAGACTTCCACACAACAGCAGAACCAAAATAGAAACCTGTGGTTTGAACACAACATGACACCCATCAGGTAATAAACACTGATTTCTGTGAATCTCTAATTGCATTGATAGAACCAAGCTTCTCCCACCATACTTGTGTGTGCACAGTTTTCCTTTGCGCCATTTTGGGTATTTCTATTTGGTCTGGCCCCTCAAATAAAGTGGGTTGGTAAACCTAAACAGCTTTTGATTATCTGTCTGCGGAATTCATTGCAGTAAATTTGCCGTCTTAACTTGTCTGTCGCTGATCTGTAATTTTAACCTGAACCCTTTAACCAAATCTTAAATACCCTTTTGAATGTGTCACCAAATCCGTTTTCAGACATGAACTCCAGAAAATGTCTGGACAATGGTCTTTGTCCCGAGTTTTGCTTTTCACTTATAAAGAATGCAGCAGGAGGTCATCCAGCCAAACGTATTCACAAAAACATAAAAATCTCCAGATCATTCAGGTGAAGGGTGGCGCAGGAGGCAGGCTTCAGTCCCACTGCAGAGATCACAAGTTTTTGTTTACAGCACATTGACATTGTCCTCAATGCGGTCACTCACTCATGGTGAATCCTCCAGATATTGGGCTCATTCTGATATTATCTGGAGTTTTTACATGGGGGCTGGCATTAAAAATTCCATATAAAGTCTGGATCACCCCGACTCAGCCATTTAAATTATCTAATACAGCCAGCTCGGATAATTTCAGGACTGCATATCTGAAAGAAGCTAAAATGAGGACCAACCAAAATGTCCCCTTTTTCCTAATGGTCCTCACAAAGTTAGAAGAACAATTACACACACATACTGACCTCAGTGTCACTGTATTCTTGCTAGAATCTCATCCAGTCACACATTCACACATGCCGTTTTTCGTTTTGGTCTTGAGCTTTGTATATGAAGGCCTGTGGTGAAACTCATATGGCTGCACAGCACAGCAAAGTGGGGCACAATCTGATGAGTGAGAGACATAGAGAGAAACAGAGAGCGGGAAAGAGAGGTGCATCTGTGTCCCAGGCGTAGATATATGGGGCTGTAAAACCTCCATAGCTCTCCCCAGCAGTATTTGCATACCATTCCAGTACAGTGTGCCAGCTTGTTGTAGAGCTCAAGGTCAAATGCACGTAACTTTTATTCTTAATAAGAGAGGAAGGTGGTATAAGATACTATAGGAAAGCATACGTTGTGTGAATCCCAAAGTGGTGAGCCTGTTTTAAGTGTTGAGCTGCTGGGAATGTATGTCTGAGAGAAAGAGAAGTAGTTTCTAACATCCTGCCTGCAAGTGTGTATGCTGAGATACCGCTGTGTGTATGTGCTCTAATATTAAGTGCAGAGACATAAGTGTGTTCATTCAAAAAATGTTCTAACTTATAGGGACTCAACTTCCATTCACGGCCAAAAAGCTGGTCCTCCCAAGGTCACTCATTCTCCTTTAATGTTGGATTTGCTTAGGATAAGGGTTGGGGTTAGACATGCAGGAGTAATGGTTAGTCAGTTGTTTTCAGGTCTATTGTAATACAATATTCACATATGTTAACTTGTCTTTATAATAATTTCTTGGATTAAGGAAATAATACCACTGATATACCTGGGGCCAAATAATAAATCGAGCTCGAATTAAAATTCAAGCTATAAGAGAACAAATAAAACACTTAGTCACTGCCACCTTTAAATGTATTCATCTGTAGCAAAGTAATCTGGATTGTGTAAACTGGTCTGAATCCTTTTCTCTGAAATATGTTATCTCCATGCTTGTGTCTCTTCTATAGGCCCTTGGCTGAAGATTTTTTTTTTCTGGGGGAGGACACAACAGCTTTATGGTTTCATAAAAACATTCTCAGGTGGCAGAAAGAAGGCAGTGGCTGGAATCCCACAATTAAACTTCTGCTTGATGCATGTGTCACATGATTTTGTTGCAATTGGGTTTGAGTTTGCTGTAAACAATAGGCTAGTGTCATTAGCTCAAGATGGATAATAACCCTGAGTTTCAGACCCCCAGCCATGTTCAAACAGCATTGGTAACATTAAAAAGATATATATGAATTAAGGATGCTGATTTGGAGAATCGTTACAACTATACAATCGACAAAAACAATGATCCAGAATTTGGCATTAGTCATAGAATCAAATTTTAGCATATAAAAGCTTTGTCGCGATGTGAATGCTCAGCATGGAACAGGTATGATAACAGCGACCAGCGACTCTTCAAACATACATATGGTCATGTGACCTTTGGTCTCCAGCAATAAATGCAAGTCAGTGTAAGGATCCCTCCTAAATGACAAGTGTGGATGGTGTATCTGTGTGTCCCTGCCCATGACTTCATGCTCTTCGCGAGGACAATAAAGACTGTCCCTCAGCAGCCATGAATTTACAGCCCTGATAAACACAGCTCCTTGTTCTACCTCCCATTTCCCCTCCCTTTCTCTATATCTCTCTCCCCACATATGCATATTTGAGACTTGGACTACATTCAAAAGCAGTCCTCTTCAGACCAACTTCTCCCTTCCTGTCATTTCTTTTATCTTTGGCTAGCACACTCACCTCCTCTCACACGCACTCCCTCTGTAACACTGGAATCGTTGTTGCTGCTTCAAATTGACAAATGAGTCCAAGGAAATGGAGTTGTCTAATTGATGGAGCCTTTAAATAAATAGCATAATTTCGTAAACCCCTAATGACAGTAGCTTCTCAAAGCTGATGGGCTCAGACACCCCAACCTTCAGCCGCAGACCACGTCTTCACCTCCCTGACATTTTACCTCCTTTAACCCAGATTACACACTTTTTTTCTTTTTTCCTTGAGCCGAAAAAGTCACACTAATGAATAGCCGAACAAGTACAATGCAGCTTTTCCAGGCCAAGGTTAAGTTACGCTTTTTGACATGTTGCTTTTTAAAGTCGACAGAGCTCAGAGTTAAAAGGAGTGCTTACTCACTCGGGCTGTGTCCTCTTTTTCATACCGTGTAGTTGTGTCCCTGCCTACATTTAGCGGCTGAACCGATCCAAACTGAGAGCAAACAACAAAAGCATACAAGTGGTCCAACCAACACCGAGGGAGTTATAAAGCTGAAGTTCGGGCTCTGTTGTGTCAGGTGTGGTTACGTCCCTGAGGTTTGTGCGCAGAGTGGATTCCTTAGGTAGAGCAAAGTGGAGAATCGCAACTATGAGAGAGAATGTGGTGCGGGATCGATATTCTGTAAAAAAGCAGTATGCAGTTAAATCTACCACTTTAGTAACACCAGTGAGGCTACCCTGTATCCCACTGCTGCTTTTGAACACTAGATTGACAGAATTGGGCTGCTGGATTTGGCAGTAAGTACTCACTTGTATGCAATCGTCAATTTCTTGGCAAAGTAATGATGCTGCAGGCTGTAGCTTAATTCGTGAAAATCAAACCAGCTACTGGCAATATGACATTTTAGCTCAGTTTTATTTATAAAGCGGCAAATCATCACATACAGTATCTCAAAGCACTTTATGATATTATAAGGAGAAACCCAATATTTCCCACAATGAGAAAACCTGTGTCGACATGGGGGGAGGAAAAACTCAGCTTGAACAGGAAGACAACCTCCAGCAGAAGAAGACTCGGGGTGGGTGGCCATCTGCTTGGACCGTTAACATGACTAACTGCAACACCTCTGGCTGGTGATGACACAGACTGCTGAGTCTGGCTTACAGAAGCTGGACAAATGTGAAGGGGTTGAACAGTTACCAGCGAAATGTATTTGGAATCAGAGAAAATCAAATGTTTAGGGGAATTATAGGAAGATTAATAGCGTATAAGTTAAGAAAGAAAATTTACATTTTCATCATACTCAGAAGCACTTTGTGATTGAGCAAATAGAAAATCATAGAATGCTAAGACTCTAAACTGAGTGGCTGAACATACTTTATATAATATCTGATTAACATCAGCACATTAGTATTGTCATCATGGTCATATAAGCATGCTGACATTCGGATTAATTTAGTGCACTGTTGTACCTGTGGACAGCTCACATAGCTGCTGCCATGGCTTTGGAATCTTAGCCTTGTTTGATAATTGTGAAAAATTTGAAAAATAAATAAATAAGTCTAACAATGAATATATTGTACTAACAAGAAATGTGCCTGATATTTTATTTCTGTTTATTACACAGCTCCGTTATTTACCAAAAAAAAAACAGTCAACCACCCTGTTGCACTGTGTGACATGTTCTTTTGTTTACCATGAAGAATGGAGAATACCTACAGCTTGTCAAATTATCAACCTTTTATAAATGTAATTTCCTTTTTGATACTGTAAGTGCAGAAAATAGGCATCCATACATGTGTAAGCAAATGCTGACCTGTAGCATGACCGGTTGATACATACAGATGTTAAAAATCAGTTCAGCAGTGCTGTATTTTACAGGCACTTGAAGAATCTTACCAATTTTTCACATTACCATATATCTGCATCATGTGGGGATTAGCGTGCATGCAGGCATGACCAACCTCTGGATTAGAATTGACTGTGTCTGTCTGTGTCTGTGTGTGTGTATGTATATACAGTGTACTGTGGGAACCCATGGGGGATGGCAAGCGTGTGATTTCACTGGCTGATAACCACGCACTACTCTGGGACCTGCAGGAGAGCTCTGCACAGGCCACGGTAAGACACACACATGCACGCTTGCATGCACGCACGCACGCACGCACGCACACACACACACACACACACAGTCACACACACACAGTCACACACACACACACACACCATGGAAACTACAATATATATATACGCACAAACTCTATATCACACAATACTGTAGCTAACTCATTATTTGATAACCACAGTATCGTCTCGGTGTTATCAGACGCAAACATCCCTTCTCTGACACAACAGCAGAGTGTGCACTAGTAATTCTGTTTCACACACACACACACACAAACACACACTCACACAGCCTGGTCAGGTTTCTAAGCTGTGCCACTTAAATATTATTCTGGTCAAGTCTCCCCCTCTGTGATACTAATGAACAAGAGGAAAGTCCTTCACACTCTTTTCACAGTAAACTTCTAGTTTCACATTAAAAGTTCAGAGACTACATGACCAAATGTATATGGCCTTTGGAACATTATACCAAAATCTGCTAGTAGAACAAATGATTCTAAAACAATGAATTACTGATAACTGGGAAACTTTCTCAGAGCACCAAGAACCTTTTACGGAACAAAGTTCTATATGATAGTTATGAACAATGTCTGTCTAGTGCCAGAACAACCGTATTAACTGTGTTCAGAGTAAATACTTCCAAATAGTTCGCACAGTATAAGAGTGGAATTTGAGTTGAACATTGTGAGGCACATGCTGAGGACTTAAAGTTTCTGTACAGATGGATGACAGGATCGCTCCACAAGTTTATATTAGTTCTTATCACATTGGTGTTTGTTCAAGTGTTATTTCCTCTGGTAAATTTGGTCTAAACTATTCGATGCTATAAAAACAGGGTGAAATGTCATGATTGACAGCTGAGACCGACTCACGATTGGTTGAATGTTTATCGGTGGGATCTTGATATCGAGACTCCAGCCCTATGGTGCGGACTTAGGTTCCAAATGCCATCATCGGCAAAATATGGCTCCATTGGTATCTTAAATATTTTGGCTTCATTTGTAGATGGTGGAAGGAGACACGTCGTCCTTCAGGTGAAGTGGTAACACAGGAATTTGCAAAAGGGTTTTTGTAGTTCCCAGTTTTAGTTTCTATGGTAACTTAGTTCCTGGAAGTGCTTGGTTTTAAGGGGCTTTATAGCACCCTCAACTTTTTTAGAAAAGCTTTTCTACTTTATTTTGGAAAATTCTACCCAACCAAACCAGCACAACTATTTCTTTATGGTCCTAATGTGTGAAAAAGAATAATTGTATGTTAAATCAGGAGAGGGAACAACACAAACTGTTGTCTCACCGGGATTTTAGAGAGACAACCATATTTTTCAATACTGCAGAATTGCACAATAATGGCTTTTAATTGCCTACAAATATATTTAACACCTGTAGCTGAATTTTGTCTAAGCACTCTCGGCCAGTTCACTTAGTTGTGTCCTTCCTAATGCAAGGTGAAGAGGCTTTTCACTGTAAATTCTCTGTCTCCAGCCCGCCAGCTTTGCAATTAAAATGCCCATTATGTATTCAAAGACTCAAGATAATGGTGTGTGTCAGGTGTATGTGCATGTGAGGAAGAAGTAATAGAGTGGTCCGTCTGCCCAGTGTTTCATGGGTGTGTGTGTTGTTCCATTAGAAGCCATGAGCGATGGAGAATATAGATGGGTCATTAGTAATTCATGCACTCGTTGAGAGATTCACATAAAGGTCAGCCGGGCCGCACACCTAATAGGAACAAGTGTGTTTGTCTGTGTGTTCATGCATGTGTGTTCATGTGAATACAGTAATCTGACCTATTGAAACATTTCTAGTCACAGTTTGGATAAATGCATGTACATTACCTGCCTTGCTGTCTCTTGCTCTGTCATTGTCGGGCCATGTGTTGAACTCCGATTCAAAATTTTGTGCACATTCACATCAACCGAGGTTCAAATCACAATGTTGAGTTTTATTTCAGGTGATTTAATGTTGCCACTGATTTTCAGAAGATGCAATGATTTAGATTGCTCATGAGATGGAGCTGTTTGTAATCTATACATAGTATCAGGCTGTTGAAATGTGCAATATAAATATCTAATTGTGGAGGGATGACTGAGAAGTCTGCCATGTTCATTTCTCTTCCTTCAGAACGTGGCCCTGGGCCAACATTTGTTCCCACCGTGCCTAATGTATATGGATATTAGCTTTAAGCTAGCATTGTTCCATCTGTGGTGTGTGATGACAGTTTGCAGCTCTGTTGGCAAATTGAGATTAGACCTTTCCATTTAGACTGTATGTATTATATGTTCCTTATCTCAAAGGATCACCGACAAGATGCATTTTTTACAATATTCTGAGATACAGTCAGGAATCAAACATCTTTAAAAATGATTTGCTGTCATATTCACATTCAGGTGGAAATATGATTGGAGAAAATTCATCTAGATATCAGTTGAATTTTGTTGATTTTTTGAATGGTGCATCATACTGTAATTTACCATACTGATAATTTGATTGACTGTTTCTCCATTGATTCAGATACACTCACCGAGTAGATTATTAAAGGAACCTGTACACCTGCTTATTCAGGCAATAACCCAATCACCCAACCATGTTGCAGCAGTGCAATACATAAAATCCTGCAGATACACGTGAGGAGCTTCAGTAAATGTTAACATCAGAATGAAGGAAAACGTGATCTCAGTGACTTTGGTGTGATTGTTGGTGTCGGATGAGCCGGTTTTATCATTTGTGAAACTGATGATCTCTTGACCTTGACACTCACAGCAGTCTCTAGAGTCTCTGAATGGTGTGGGGGGGAAATAAATCCAGAGAGCAACAGTTCACCAGTAACATCTTGTTGAAGAGAGAGTTCAGAGGAGAATGGCCAGACAGAGAGCCTCCAGTAGCACGCCTTTACAACTGTGCAGAGCAGAATGAGCATGTCGAACCTCAAGGTGGTGGATCACACCAGGTTTCTCTCCCCACAGCCAAGAACAGAAATCTAAGGCTGCAGTGGGCAAAGACTCAGCAACACTGGACAGAACATAGCCTGGTCCGAGGTGTCTGGATTTCTGCTGAGGCTACAGACTGTAGGATCAGAGTTAGATGTCAGCTGCATGAATCCATGGACCCGACCTGGGTTGTCAACTGTCTGTTTTGCTGGTGGTGGTGTCATGGTGCTGTTTCTTAGCCCCTTAAAGGGATAGTTCACCATATATGAAAATGCACTCATTTTCTAATAACCAATATGGTGATGAAGGGGTGGGTGAAGTGTTTGAGTTCCAGGGGTAAACAGGGTTCCAGCCAATTCCAATACAATGGAAGTAACTTGTGATTCATTTTTCAAACGTAAAAATAACTGCCTGCATATGGCTTGTGTGGTGTCATCAAAGTGTCCGGAAGTCCAGACCTTCAAATTCAAATTGCTTCCTAGTCTTAAACTGGTTTCATGAATAGGACGGTGGATAAAGTGCCTTTCACAGTCACCAGATCTAAATCCAGCAGAACATCTTTGGTATGTAGATTGGCAGTGTGAATGTGCAGCTGACAAATCTGCAGAAATTATGATGATGGGGATGATGATGCAGTCACATAAACATGGAGCAGAATCCAAAAGGAAAGTTTCCAATATCTTGGGGAATAAATGCAAAGAGGAATCAAGGCTGTTTTGAGAACAAAGGGAGGCCCTTCTCAGTTTAAGTATGTTGCTTCTAATGAGGTGCACAAATATCTATATAATTAATGTGGATTAAACAAATCCTTAGTCATGAAATTTCAATGTTGTGTGCCAAGATAAGAAAACGTGAACCTGTTTTTCAACAACGATGATACCGCAGTGAATAAATAGGGAACAGGGACTTGGTGGTTGTTAAAATATTGGTAAAAACAAAATGATGTAAAAGTAGTTCAAACCCTGTAGCATGGCCAACAAATCAAAGCTGATCACTGATGAGGGTTTGGTTTAAAAAGAAAAACATTCAAAGTGGTGGACTTACCTGAACACTGGAAGCTGACATGGTACAATTTACTTCCAGTTCACAGATTTTCTGTGGCACCGAATCTATCAGCACAGCACTGTCACGTCACACACCCCCATCTGCAGAGCCGAGTTTATCTTCTCGACTGAAATGCTGTCGTTGAGCTGTTAATGTGAAGCATCTGTGTATCTGTGATGCTGGTGCAAATGAAGATAAAACCACAATCCCCACAAACAGTAAGTTGAATTAGATTGAAGTCACCAAGTGTCTCAGCTGGTCATCGTGTCTGATGATGGTGCTTGCTCCGGGGAGAAGGCTCAGTGC
Organism: Limanda limanda; assembly: GCF_963576545.1. Taxonomy (NCBI): domain Eukaryota; kingdom Metazoa; phylum Chordata; class Actinopteri; order Pleuronectiformes; family Pleuronectidae; genus Limanda; species Limanda limanda. The sequence continues at coordinate 8,574,039 of NC_083647.1, read as the reverse complement.
TTGTGTTACACTGGTACTTTCCTTTAGCTGTGGAGGCAGATGGGTAACCACACAATCACGTGGAAGTGCAGAAGTTGGTTGGTGTAATGCCGGCAGGCCGCTGAAGTTGTTGGGACTCAGGCAGTCTAAGGACACATTCTGAAGGTCCATCTGCAACGCTTATAGTCCCCTTATTGTTTTAATGTGTTGGCTGTTTTTCCGATTGGTTTTATTTGCTGGAACCTGTTCAGACAAACACCAACATGATTCTGTGGGGTGAAGCCTTTGGACAGGTGCTAAGATTTATGTACAAGTTAGAAGTCTAGATTTAGGCGATACAATTTGCTTTTAGTCAGAACACACTTTCTGCGAATTCTGCAACATAAACATAACATTCTTCAGCTGACGAGGAACACGGCAACAGCACTGTTGCCACATTCACTTTTGAACATACCATCCTGTCTGATGAGCTAAATATGGCAGAGCTGTGAGAAACAAGTCTCACAACACCAGTAGACAGTATCTGGTGGATAATTCAAACCTTCATGCATGCTGGAAGAGTTTGAACAATGATAAATGGATTTAGATTTAACCCTCCTCAAAATGACACCATGGACGTGAAAGACATTCAGACATTAAACTTGCTAAAGTCTCTCAGCTCTGTGTGTTTGGGTGCGTGTCTCGGGTTAGACCAGGAAGCCTGCGAGTGGCTTGTGGATCCTGTCCTCTGACACACACAGTGGACATCACGTAAGTCCTGGAGTGAGGGAGAAGGACAGAGGTGGAGAGAAGTGAGGAAAGGAAGGGAATAACATGAGAAAGGTGAGATGGAGGGAGGGCGGGGACTGAGGGAGCAATGAAGGGCCCTGCTGATTGGAAAGATGGAGATTAGGGGGGGGGGGGTGATATGGAAAAGGAAAGCGAGTGGGACTGATGAGGAGAAAGGGAACGAAAGAGAGGAGAAAGAATTTGGCAGCCAAGACAAATTCCTCCAGTGCTGATGAGAATGCTAATCTCCTTCTCTCCCTCCCTCTTCCCTCCTTACATCCCACTCTCCTCTCTCTCTCTCTCCCTCTATCTGTCAGAGGGTGATGTGTTCATCTCAAGCCGTGTCCAGCTGCAGTGTGGATGTGTCTCTGTCTCAACGGCATGGCCTAGATTTGTTTGTGTGTGTGTGTGTGTGTGTGTGTTGTGTGTGTGTTCTGTGTACACATGTATAAGACAGGATCATTTGCATTAGCATACCAGTGTTCATTGTTTGAAGTAAGATTCGTGTGTTTGTGTGTGTGTGTCTATCCATGTGCACAGCTCATCAATTAGAATCGCTAGTGGAACATTTCTACTGGCTCATGGCACACCCACACACCTTGTCCTGCACATCTGCTCCCAGACACACACATACGCTCCCTCTCTCTCTTTCTCTCTCTTTTTCTCTCTCTCTCTCTCTCTCTCTCTCTCACTCACTCACTCACTCACTCCCTCTCTCTGTCCTTCTTCTGGAGTCTGGAGAAAGCATAAATGCATGGCGATTTAACTGATAGCCTTGCATTAGTGCCGCTGGTGTCCTAAATGAGTGCGTCCCCTGGTGCGGTGTGTGCTGCCTTGTTAGGGCCCCTAATTTGGTTAGTGCACTAATAAAGCTAGGAACCTGTGATGCACGAAGATCAGATGTTTCTGTTGCAACTCTGTAGCGTTGCCGCAGAGTGGGAGACTCCTGCTCCAGACCTCCCACTGATCCTAGACCTTGCATGGCTTCTGTACTGTCTTGGGGGAAAGTAACAGGAACTTGATAGAGTCTGTGAAGAATTCAGGGACAGGAATCATATTTTGCAAGCGTGTAACATCACAGGACGACACTGTACTGTGTTGGACTGCTTTGTTACTTTATTCTTTAAATATTCTTTGCAGTAGATTTTCTTGAGTGTGTCTTGAACACAGAAGCTCAGTCAAAAAGGAAACCTAACTGTGTCTGTTGAGAAAATACTCAAGACACAGCGGAACAACCCAAGCTGATCTTTAGGGTATATACAGAAATGTGTAAGATCAATTGTGAGGTGGCCAGCATGTAAAAAATGGATAGAAGCATGAGACCTAATGATAAATATTTACCCTAAAATAGTGATTCGATATTTGTTTGATAGATAACTGACTCGGAATAAGAAGGATTAATTCCCACAAACTTTGGTGAGTGTGCACGATCTTCTGTGAGAAGTGTGGAACTGACTGATAGTCGTAGCTTGAACTGTCAGAATCATGTCCAGCAAGTTCAAAATTCAGCGAGGAAACTTTTCAAGATTTGAAGAATTCTAAACAGAGTTTGGTGTATTTGTTACAGTCTTCTGGTTTCTTCTGGGTCAGGAAGAAAGGGATCATGGGCAATATCCACTGTTCACTTGTGATTCAATTCAATGGGTGGGGACAACACGATCGCTCGGAAACAAAGCGAAACTGATTTAATCACATTATGTGGCTGCAGAGGGCATTGTTGCTCAGTAAAAGTTATATATAGTGTTGCTTTCAAAAGTTTTAGGTGGGTATTCAGTATGTTGACGTTCACAATGAAGAATATCAGAGATTTTTTTGCGGCATGCATAGTTAGTAATGTCCCTGTTTGTTGTAGGTCCTTCTCAATGTTACAAATATTAGCAGATATATTGTAAATGATCCTGGGACACTGAAGTCTTAAATTGAACCTATTGAAACCTGCAGAAACCTTTTTCAATGGGGATTGAAATGTCATGGCTGATGATCCAGACGAACAGCTTCTGCCCCCCCCCCCAGCAGTCAGGTGGCTGATTGTGTCTTACTCACACAGGATGGTCTAAAAATGCAGGATATGCAGGAACAGTCATCATGCTGCATATCATTGCTCCCAACATATTTTCACTGCCATTTTACTTCATATTTTAGTTCCAACATGACTGTAATTGACTTGTGTGCTTAGTAACAGTAACCCAATAATCAAAGATCTATTTACAAATCACGTCAATGCTCCTGTTAATAAATTGTGCAGCAGGAATAGTTTGAGTTTATGGAGCTACTGTGATTTAATCATGAACACTCATGGAAAAGTCATGGAATTTTACATCAAGGCCACAGAGGAAAACCTGCTTCTCTTCCTTGTCTGATTCTATCAGTCCCTTGTCCTCTGCCACCTTTCTTCAACTCCTTTCTTATGACTCTTTTCTTTTCTCCTGCCTTCTTTGTTCTCCCTCCTTTTATCCCCTCTGTTATTCTTCCTCAGCCTTCCTCCCTCCCTCCTTTCTGCTCGGTTGCCCTGTCTCGCTCTCGCTCGCTCTCCCTCTGTCTTCTCTAGCTGAAATAATGAGAGTGTACCAGGGAGCTGTGCGGTGACGGCGCGATCGATGATCCCTGCTCCGACAGGCAGAGATGGGAGAGCAGGGGGAGGATAAAAACCCATAGATAGTCACAGAGCAGAGAAAAATGAAGCCGTGTGATGCGGCTTTTTTGAATTGTCAGATGCATCATAATTTAAGGGAAAGATAATCATTTCCACAGCCAGCCTGATGAATTAATTGGATTCCAGTTTTAAAGTAACCCGATGAATTGATATGCTTTATAATTCAAAGTCCTTGAAGTGTGTTGACTTTGATTAATTTCACCGTTTCTGTTGCCCTGTGAAATATGTGCAGCAGGTTTGATAAATATCCAATGACAAGCATGTCATCTGGTTTGAAAAGTCTTAAATGTTGCAATTGAACCTGACCGCCTTTCAGCTAAACTGCTCTCATTTTCGTAGCAAGCTCACGCATAGATCTCCACCGTGGGACCGTGGAGAGTCAGGGGTCAGGAGGGTCTGCTGACTGAGCAGGAGGTTATAGGCAGGCAGGTGCAGGCTTCACTCTGGGGGTTTCTGGCTGTATAGGTCCTGTCAGAAAAACCTGCATGCTCCAAGGCATTGCACTGAGTTCAGAACACACTAATCCATAGTTTGTAGCGTACTGCAGATACGAGAGAGTGTCCCTTCATATTAACGGGATGCATTCATTTAAATTTAGATCGAAGCTACCGGGGATGTCCTTTCATTTTTGTTAAAATTTCATTTAGTTGAACATGGAATTCGACGTTACTTTAATATTCTGTCAATCACTTCCCATCTTAAAGAAATAGTTCACCCAAAAATAAAAATTCACTCATTATCAACCACTATACTGATGTATGTTGGGTGAAGTGTTTGAGTCCAAAAAACACTTTTGGAGTTTCAAGGGTAAACAGTGTTGCAGCCAAATCCAATGCAATTAAAGAAATTGGTGATCACTTCTACAAACTTCAAAAAAAGAACAGAAATTGCCAGAATGTCGAGGCTTACGGACACTTGGATGAAGGCACAGGAGCAGGGTTTAAAGGGCTTTCTCAGAACTCTCAGGAAGCTGCCTTTAATTGCTAAAATAAGGAGTTAATGAGCTTAAAGAGGCTTAACAGTTGTATGTTAGCCACAATGAGTGACCCCCTATCACATTACACATTGTCATTTGATCAATTGTTAACATTGAAAGAAAAGTGCAGCTTTAAATTGGTTGTGAGTCCTAAAAAAAGACTGAATCTGACCGATTCACATTTTGAAGTGTTGACTAATAGCAAGGTAATTAGAAATAATAATGTTGGTGAGTGTGTTGATGTTTCAGTATGGTGTTCATCTACTGGCAGCTGGTTTGCAAGTAATGCCCCAAATATTACTACCGAGTCTCACAGGACGAATGTAGTTCTTGAGTGTGACCTGCAGAGAAAATGACTTCCTAATTATGTCTAATTATGCTGGATGCTCACCGCCGGCTGAACCAGTCCAAGACATTTGGATGAGATTCACATCCCTGCTCCGATATTAATGAAGAGGTTTCTTGTGTTGCTGCAGGTCTCCAGCACTGCCACGCTGGAGGGCAAAGGTCAGCTGAAGTTCACCTCGGGCAAGTGGAGCCCCCACCACAACTGCAGTCAGCTCGCCACAGCCAATGACACGGCCATAAGAGGCTGGGACCTTCGCACTATGAGGTGAGCTCGGTTTGCTGTGGGGCTCGTCGTAAAAAATACAATATTCCAACATATTGTGCATACATATAGTTTTAATCCTTTTTCACATCTTCAAATCCTGATATCCTTTGAGGTATTCTATTTTAAGACCTCTCCTCCCGTTTCACTGTATCGATACTTTTCATGGAAAATTGAAGAAGTACAGATGTTCCAGTTGATAAGACCACATCTACTCATCTACTGGCTGCTGATAAGCCAGTGCCAGGAAGATTTAAAAGTAGGGCTTTGGTCTCGCAGAGCATTGAAAACTCAAAAAGGAACAACACAAGGCATGTTTTCTATAATCTGTGCCAATCAGTATTAAGGCACTTCTTTTTTTACATGGCATATTTCCACATGTACCTAACTTAAAACCAGTCGGATGTTTTTCAACAGCCAGAATTATGATCAGACAGAAGTGAGTCGTGTAAGAGTCGTCTATGTTTAACTCCCAGGGCTTAACTCTCAGCATGTGTTTACATGTCATTACAAGATTTTTTTTGTGCAGTACACAGAAACATGTATTTAATGTGACTCATCAGGCTGAAAAGCAAATGTTACTGATGAGTTTTGCTACAACTTTTACTCTAATCCACATCAGAGCTTCACAGTCATAAGGAATATTTAAAAATGCCCTTTTATATCCAGTCACTGCGAAGCTCTGATTCTCACATTTTATGCAGTTTCAATAATATAATATAAACTCAGTGATATCTAATTGAATCATGTTTCATATTATGACTAAGGCTGGGTATTGAACTCGACTACTTTTTGAGCCTGACCAACATTTAATGAATTAATGCATGTTGTGAAGGGCTGACACATCCGTTGAATTATGATCCTTCTGCAAGTTTTCCTTCCTGAGTCAATTTCCATATTCACATGACAGTTCTCTCTGGTGTAAGTTAACAAGTCATACCATTTAAGCAAAGCAGCAACAGCACAGAACCAGGATCCTTCAGACCCTCGATACTTGTTAGCTTGTTAGCTTAATGACATTTCTCCTGTTTTGCAAGCAGAAACGCATCTCGTATTTCTAAGCAGCGGTGCCGTTTATGTGTGTTAGTGAATGGCTGATGGCTTTTTTATCAGCTACAGAGAAAATTAAGTTGGTGCCATCAACATGAGCCTCAATGACAAGAGTTTTGACAGGACAACATTTTTATGCTATACTCATACTGTGGCATGAATGAGCCGCAAGTGAGGGATAACTCTCCGAGGACGTACAGACATGCAGTGGATGTTGCATGTAACGGAGCATATCAACAAAATATGTTTACAACATTCATGAGGTGTATCTATGTTTAAACTAATTATACAAAAAAAAATGTCTGACAAATGAACGAATCAGTAATGGCAAATGTAGCTATAGCGTTATTGGTAGTAATAGTAGTTTAAGACGGCAGGCCTATTGTATATGTAAGTACTGACGCCATGATCCAAGATCCACCATGTGGCCGCAGCAGTGATCCTGGATCTGCAAGGATAAAGCAAATGGATTCCGGTGAAGAAGTCAAGTCAGTAACATTAACAGTATATAGCAGCATGATTAAGAGCTGGCCCAAGGCCGACCTGAGCCAGCTGTAACTAAAACTCTCACAAAAATGAAGGTTTTTAGCCGACTCTTAAACACAGAGAGGGGGTCTGCCTCCCCAACTGGGAAGTGATTCCACAGGAGGGAGCTTTATGGCTTTTTAGTTGTGCCCATGCCCTATCTGCTAGCATGGAAGAGGGAGGGTTTCAATTATGACATACCGCAGCCAGCCACGGGGGGGATGAGGGGGTCAAGATGTATTTGCTTTTGGAAGCTTCCATGGCGTCTATCTTTATATACAGTCGATGGATATGACTAAATTAGACACTGGTGCATTTGAAATGTGTGAGATCCAAAAGTTTCATAGTAAATTTGGGAAATATTACTAAAATGTAAAGTAAAATGACATGCAGGGGAGTCGGGGGAGACCTGCTCATTGTTACGATTCAAATCCCAACTCTACAACCAGAAGTCTCCATCTGGCAAATCTCTGCCCTTGTCTTGTACGACACATGTGTTTATCTTCCTGTGGTGGTTGTTCATGAATGTAATAAAGTGTTTACCCCTCCTCAACACACCTGATAAGGTGCGAGGTGGTGGAACACTAATGTTGACATGGAGCATTGTAGTACCACACATTAACCTTGTAACTGCAGGTTATCGTCAGCCCACCTAACAACCTCTAGCTGTGTGTATGTGTGTGTGTGTGTGTGTGTGTGTGTGTGTGTGTGTGTGTGTGTGTGTGTGTGTGTGTGTGTGTGTGTGTGTGTGTGTGTGTGTGTGTGTGTGTGTGTGTGTGTGTGTGTGTGTGTGTGTGTGTGTGTGTGTGTGTGTGTGTGTGTGTTTGTGCTTTATTTGTGTTTCCTGTGTTTCTGCGATACGTGATGAGTGAGGTCATAATGTGTGGGCTCTGCCAGAGGAATAATAATCACCTCGCTATCGATCGCCGTGATAACAGCAAAGTGCTGAAGAGATTGAGAGCGGGGCCGGGTGAAGGAGAGAGTGAGAGAGAGAGAGAGAATATATTTACAAGATGCGCATCACAGGCTCAGATAAGATAGCTGAATCATTGATATCACTCCCCGTCAGCCACATAATAAATTAAAGAGTTCCTGCATGCTCCGTTTTGGCCATTCTCCTCCTGCTGTGCTATTTTGAAAGATGCAACAGTGCTGATTTGGCCGCCGGCACAAAAGGAAGGAGGGGGGGCAGCAGCAGAGGGCTTGTTAGCAGACACGACAGTCTCATCTCTGATATGAAAGTGAACTGAAAATACACCATTATTATCTAAAGAGACCCCTGCAGCCAGTAGAGGGAGCACCGTGCATTGGCCTTAAACAAAAATATTAAAATAAGCTCATTATTTCCCCATATATATTTTAACATGCAGCTTTTGTTGTGTATCTCTTCTGTTAGTAACAGTAAAAATAAAAAGATGATTTAGTTTTCAGACTGTTCCAGCTCTTCATTGAACACATGTTTCACCATCCCATGCTACAGACTTTGGGATTTTGAGCCGTGCCGGTAAATTTATACATACCGTATACATTCACAAAAAACATATACAACCTTAAGGAGTGGGAAAGACTGAAAAGGTATAATAGGGCTACTTTAAAGTATTTCTGCTTGAAATGAGTTAATTTAAATGAACTGCTGAAAGTTCACTGAACTGATAACATGAATGAGTTGTAGGACACTCACTCATTTTAAAATTCTTCAGAGACTTTGTAGTTTATGTACAAATCATGGTACATATTTAGATTTTTTGTAATTTTTGTAAAAATTAAAACAATACTTACCATTGTTGAAAAGTTAGGATTTGAATTCAGCCCTTCATAAAGCATTTTATGAAATCAATTTATTGGTTCCAAGAATGAATAAATATGTGGTAACAAATTGTGTCTTAGATGCACATATAGCATTCCAGTGTTTTCAAACATGGCCTCTACGTTTGTTTCTTTATGGTCATCCATGAAACATGAAAATAATTTATTGATGAATCGATTATTTGACAGGCAGAGAAATTTTAAACAACAGTTTTGATCATTTAATGCTTTGCTCTGATTGTATAATGAATCTCTGTGATTCAGCTTTCCATTGTTCCCCCTTCACAAAACATCTAAACAAGTCATATTAGTCTCTGAGTAATTATAATGGGCTTCTGTTCCTGTACTGTTACTGGTGATCTTCTTATTGTAATTAGCAGGTTTGTGGTTTCTATGGTTCCACATCATTTGTCCATCAGAGCAGTTTACTGAATGAATCCCCTCCTTTAGCTTCTTTCAACCCAACGCTTTAGACATACTCAGGCATCAGCCATGGGTACTGTGTGTGTGTCTGTGTGTGCGTTTGTGTGTTCATGTGTGCACATCAGTGCACAAGTGTGAAGTGGTTGCGAGTGGAAAGCTTGCAAGTGTGAATGAGCAGTGAGTCACATTTGTCTGTGCATGTGTGTGTGTCTATTTGAGTAAGTGACTTGCATGTGACAAGTGACTGTGTGCTCGCCTGTGTTTGCTCTCTGCTTTGTGTACCTTTCTGCTTCTGTGTGTACGTGGTGTTGTGCACTCATGCCTGTCCATAAATGCGATGTGTGTGTGTGTGAGTCCAGTTGGTGTGGCAGCTGTGGGATGGCAGCCTTTCAGTACGCTCCACTGCATCCCCTGACAAACTCTGAGGTGTCCCCTCAAACCTGCACAAAAGCACGCAAAAGTACACACACAGCAAACACTTCTCTTCTCTGCCCCCTCCACATAAACTCCCAGGGCTTGTCACCCACTCTACCAACCCAAACACCACTGCCCTACTCTGAGAGGAGTAGAGGACAAGAGCCCGACGGTAGCACCCACATCTAGTTAGTCTAACACCCTGAAGAGCAGCACGGCATCTGCAGCCCCCTCTCTTCTAGACACACAGCACTTTGAAAAAACTATAAAGATAACACTACTTATAAAACATATATGGATCCTGTTCTAGTTTGTACTGATGTAATATGCAGCATTATGTAAATTATGGAATACTCTACTCCGATATTGGGGACAGAAAGCGGTGTTTAATGGAAAATCCTGACACATTTTCACTTCTTTGCAGCCTGTCTTTTTTAGCGTATCTTGGCTTTTACATTATTCAGAAACTAATCCCTGTTGTACACGGCTGCTGTTGTGATTTTTCGGCAAGGTCTTTTTCATTAATGTGTTTTTAAAAGGTCGTATTTCACTTTTGCCACAGGTCATCAGAAAGTGCTTGGCAGCATTTTGAAGAGTTCCCTTGATGAATAATATGTGCAAGTGTAACATTTTTTATAGGGAACATGGCAGCTGTAACAAATATGTCTTAGTGAAATACAGAGAGATAAAGTCAGGATGTTGAAACATCTGGCTGTTCCTGGGATTTACTTTCTATATTCAAAGACAAATTTCCATTTAGCGGCTGCTATAAGAAACTGAAGCAGTCCTCGCTGTCCTGCTGCAGATATATTTAAATCTAAAGCCTTTTCCACTGGTCTACACCTACTAACATTAAACATTTTTTGCAGTAGAAATAGATACAGTCAGCATTCACTCTCGGATCAAATGACTCTGCAGACGACACAGGTCTTTATCAGCTCCAGCTCCAATCAGAAGTGATGGACATGTAGCCCAGGTGAATGTGCTCATTTCTCCTTCTACTACTTTACTTTGGCAAACTAGACACTGACGCTGCATCTTTTACAGCGTAACGTTGTGACACGCATTTAACTTCCGGACATTAAAAATCATTCAGTTGCCACTTATTTTGAAATGAACTGAAGTAATAAATATAAAAGTATAACTTAATCACGGGTCACCATGGTGCTTTCTTCTGTTGTATATTGTGTTTCTGGCGTGTTCGTAACATTGAATGTATCTCAATGGGGAAAAATCAACAGAAAGGCAAACCTCAAAATATTTTTGAATGGGGTTTTATTTTTTCCTCACATGGATGCTGAGGCTGGGGCTCTTTATACGAAACATACAGCAGATTGATAAGTTTGATGTTCTATCTACAGTATGTATTTAAAGATGGATGACATGAAATGTGCCTCAATCGCCTTATTGCTTTTTTAAATACTTGTAATGATGTCATATGTTATGCTATATGTCACAGATAAATATTTCAATGTTTTTATCACAAAATTATAGTTTGTTTTTTCAACTCCAGTCACATTTACTCTTAGTAAGGTCACCTGATGATCGACTCACTCCAGAATTAGTAAGAAGTGTGCTGGGGAATTCAGTATGCCAATAATCATAGACATAATTGGGATTTTTATTGATAAGGATTAAGTTTGCATGCCTTTAAAAATCATGAGAGATCGCAACAATAAACACAATGTGCAAATTCACCACCTAAAATGCTACATTTATTTAATTCACCTCTAGGTTTATTATCTTATTTTTGTCTATCTATTATAAAACTCAGTCACAACAGGCAATGTCACACATGCTAAGAGCTTCATGGGACCATAAAACACAGGCCATAAAAACTACACATTATTGAATTGTGTTATCCTCAACACACAACACTGTCTATTGTCACTTGACATTCATGCCAATAAAACGTTTTAAATTGATATGAGTTTAACTGAAGTGAATTGAATTAGATATTGGTGCTCGACACTTACAACTTCACAAAGGTGCAGCACAGGTGCACATTGTGATTTATTGGCAGTAAACAAGTAGTTTAACTAGTACATGATTAGAAAGTTGAACAGATTTAGTCTGGCACAGATGTGTTCCTGTGTGGATTTCATAACTACAGACAAGACTAATCTAAGCAGGCCAAGTGTGTCTGTTGACAATGGGTCTGGGCTGGTCTCCCTCCTGTCCACTGGGACTAGTTAATCTTCTTGCCATAATTGGCATAGTTGTTCTAAGAAGGACTTCTTCCTAAATAGAGGGCTTTATAAGAGCTCATCTGTCTTCTGTGGAAAACTTTATTGGAATAACTGAGGGGGAATTGTGTCGTATTCACGGAGCTTTTCTGATGCAAGTTACTGAGTAACTTTCTTACGCGACTGAAAAATACACTTACGTAAACAAGTGAAAATCTCAAAGTGATTTATAAATTACATTTATATTCAAATTAAACAACTTTAATGAACAACTTTCTCAGTGAAAAGTAAAATGTGCTCATGTAGAAAGCGTAAATGTTCCCTTATAATTGTGTGACAATGGAAGAATTTCAGATAAAATCAACTGGTAACCCATCGTGAAGACGACCTTTAGTTTGTAAACTTCCATTTTCAATCCTTGAGTCTGGAATCTTGACCGTTAGTGTCCATCGTTTGAAGTTTGAAGATTAAACGTTATCTTTAGCTAACTGTGTAAATGTCTGCATTTGGTAAATATTACATATATAAGGGAACAATAGCTAAAGGGACAGTATATTAGCTTATACAAAATATACTGTAAGAATGTAGAGTAAAACATTTATTTTCGTGATTCTCATTTCTAACTTGTGTATTACAATTTGTATTCATCGTTCCCAGTGCCTGTCAATTGCTCACAGTGCTATCTGTTGTTGCATGGAGGGGGCAAACATTGTGACCTAAGAAACGTGATATTTTTTGTGAGGTAATTGGTACAATTTCTTTTTTTATACTTGTAAAATATTTGTTTTTGTCTTAATGGGATATATTTGTTGTACTTGCAGTAAATTCATTCAAATTAATTTGGTAAATGTAGGACACATGTTTTTGTACTTGTGGGATTTATTTATTTTTGTAATGAGGAAGGCTATTTGTTTCTAAAGCATAATTTGGTAGAAACATGGAGTATTTGTTAGTCAGGTTGCATATTGTTTTTGTGAAACAAACTACATTAGTTTGTTAATGGTGTTTTGTATTTGCAAACCAGACTGTGTTTGCAAATGAAGGGTGGGGAATTAGTAAAGCATGTTTTGTTTGTTTAAGTTTTTACATGAATCTATCTCCACACTAGCCCCATACCTAAACGCTGACTATCAACTAAATGCCTAACACCAGGTACCCCAAGTATTCACTTTATATTATTTTTATACATGTTTGCAATTGCACACATTGGACAAGCCATGCCCATTTTAAGTGTTCTTTAGTGTAAAGTGTTCCCCCAAAGATTGCCTTTGACAGACACACACACACACACACACACACACACACACACACACACACACACACACACACACACACACACACACACACACACACGCGCACACAAAGAGCCATACCATGCACTGCAGGGTGCATACTGAAAAGCAGTGCAGTGCTGCAGTGAAGCATGGACTATTTACACCTCCCCTGTGGTGTGTGTGTGTGGGTGTGGGTTTGAATGTGTGTGTAGTGTTTGTATGTGTGTGTGTGTGTCATAGGCAACATAGACAGTGTTGACAGAGCGGCAGCACAATGAGCGGATATGAATAGACCGTAAAAGAAGGCTAAATGATGGATAGTGGTGCTGTATGCTCCTCTGCTGTCCAGGTTAAAAGCTTGCTGTCTGTTGGTACAAAGAGAAGAAGCCGACAGCATCAGAGCTGCTCATCCTCACAGACAACACACACTCACACAAACGCCACCTTTCCTAAAACATCCTTTTCATGCCACCTATTCATCGGATTTGACAGTGCTCCAGCGTGCCATAATGATAGGGTTGCGAAGGTAAACTATTATTCAAAAGCTTTTTGTATCATACTTTATTCACAGATTCAAATATGGCACCATTATGCAAAAAGTGTTGTCTATTAGGAATATCATATACGAGCCTTTATGCAGAAGATGTCAGCTGCTTTAAAAAATGCTGGTATCCCATATGCCACTGTTGGCTTTGAGCTTGACCTTTTGAACTCTGCTACTGTCAAATCAATCATCTGTAACCTTTTCATGTGCTCCCACTCCCACCTCCCCCTCAGTAGACATGAACCAGACATTATACTGTAACTCTCATAATGGTATATTCATGACCTTATGCAGACCTCGAAATTAAAGAATAAAAATGAACATCTCAAGATTTATGGTTGCAACCCCACCACCCCTCTTGCTGACTCTTAGTGGGAGCCTTTTGTTCTCACGCTGCACATATTCAATATAATTGTAATTATAATGGTGGCAGAAATCGTCGCAGGAAAATTGTTGCATTTTTAAAAAAAAGTTTCAGATGGAGTTAGACTTAATCGGTATTCTCTTTTTTAACAGTCATTTTTACTGTTGAAAACTGTTGCTCAAGAATTGAATCAGCTGTGCTTAGCTGGGTAGCTAAGTGAGCTATGGTAACCATATCATTAATAATAAATTATAAAAAAATGTAACCTTACATTTCACAGAACGTTCATGCAACACGGGTGTTTTCATCAAGATTGGATGGCAATTATTTCTATACTTAGCACCCGTACCAAAGCACATTACACACAATGGACGCCACAACGCCTTATACAGGAGGGAGTAAGCCTCTTGATATGTGTTTTCTTTTTTCTTTTTTGCGCCTTCACGTTTTAGAATTGTGTTCACCCTCCACCCTTTCACCCCTTCTGTGTTCGCACATGGACTCCTCCTGGATTTGTACGGATTTTGTACTGGGAGGTCAGGGGGATAAAGTACGCAGAGATTTTCTCACTCGGACTCTTACACATGCACCTCCTCCGAAGAAAATACGGAGATACTGCGGAGTCCAATGCCGGTCTGGAAGCAGATTGAATGGCGAGTTCAGTGGGGGATTCTTTGTTTATGTTTTTACCACTAGGTTAGGAAATAATGAGTGGGATTAATGGAGGTGACATGTTTATATAATTGAAACCAGGACAATCCAGGACATCGGTTCACTGTAAACTCAGCTGATGTCACTTCTAGGCATTGGTTGCAAAGTAATGCCTAAGTAATGCTGAGTTTTTAATGTTTCCAGCTGACTCATCCTAAAAAGGCAACTCAGTAAAGATATTACATATGCATTTGGTGGCTGCGCACATAATTTTGTGCGAGAAGACTGACACTAAAGCAGTTGTTGATGATTGGAAGACCAGAAGCAGCGTTGTCCTTAAATTGCAGTAAGTCAGGGTGCTTGTCCTATATTCTTGTCTGTATTTGGCCAGCAGTGGATTTAGAGGTAGAGACGGTCGCCCACTCTTCAGAAGGTCCGTTGGATTAGCCCCGGCTCTTCCAGTCCATATGTTTAAGTGTCCTTAAGCGAGAAACCAAATCCCAAATTGCCCCAAATCAGTTTTAACATCTACCAATCATTCAAAAGGTATTATCTTTTCACCTTTAAACTTGAAGATAAATGGCATCTAGGATGAGGAGTTGTTTAACAAACCTTGCTAATTCTGGCTGAGGTAACTTGTATGTAAATGACCCAAATCCATTAAAGAGCAGGGCAGAGGCACTACCAGTAGCTGCATCCCCGGGACTGGCTTCCCCTCATGTGACCTGAATCCACACAAACTAATGTTATATTTTAATGGTGCGCTAACAGATAAACTCATTGTGTGAGCCAGTCTTTACAGTGGAAAGGGTAAAACCGACAACACCCAATCACTCTTACTACAACCCCATAAACACCACTTATGCATTATTACTTGTGGTACAATGATTGATACAGTATTACCAACAAGTACTGAATTCAGCCATCTTTAATTACACTGAAATTATGTGTAGAGGCTATAACATAATTTATTTCCAAGGTTATCCTGAAGTTACAGATGTAATATTATTTTTGTGTGCACTTCCATCCATCCATGAAGATTCACCCAATCATTTAAGTTGCTTGATGTATTGATCCCTTCCTTTTCTTCCTTCCTTCCTTCCTTCCTTCCTTCTTTCCTTCCTTCCTCCCTCCCTCCCTCCTTCTCTTCTTCCGTCTACCTGCCGGCCTCTCTCCCTCACATCTTTCTTTCTCTGCCAGCTCCATCTCAAAGCCAGGCTTTAATTTTGATCAGCGATGAAATGATTGCTCTCCTCTTTCGATTTTTCTTTTCTCCCCCTCTCTCCCCACAGCAGTTGTCATAGAAACAGAGACATGTGTGTGTGTGTGTTAGAGAGAGACGGAGAGAGAGAGAGAGAGATTTTGTGCGTGTGACTGTGAGCGTCTGTGTTCCAGTCGATCCCCTCAGCAGGGAGATTTATCACCCAGTCTAAGCCAGGAAGGTTTGTGTGTGTGTGTGTGTGTGTGTGTGTGTGTGTGTGTGTGTGTGTGTGTGTGTGTGTGTGTGGGATTGTGTTTTCCTGTTTTATGTTATTATATGTGTGAGCCTAACAGTGTGTGTAATAGGTCCCCTGTCCCCTCATCAACCTCCCATCACACACACTCTCACACACTCAGCAAAGCTGGCTGGATGACTTTAGACGGAGTGTGCCTGGTGGCTTAGGTCGGCCACAGCTCTAATCCTTCACACTCATACAAACACAAACACACACATACAAAAAGTCCCAGGTCTCTCCACTATTAGCCCTGTGCCGAGGGAGTGTGAGAGTTGAGTGTGTGTGGTTGTGTGTGTGTGTGAGTGTGTGTGCGTGCGTGCATTTGAGGAGGGGATTGCACAGAGACACCATAGAGGGAATGAGCGAAACTAACCCAATTTCCTGCTCCATTTCCTTTTTCACGCGGCGGCCGCGTCCCATTCCACGGCGGGCCGGCTTGAACACCAGCCACTCTGCAGCCTGGGGTCACGCCTTTTACCTCAGAGTCACACTCAGGAGAGGGAGGGAGCGCTGTAAATAAATCATGGGCACCAGCTCAAAATTAGACAGAAATTGAGAGTAAAAATTGAAGTTCACCAAAAGTTCCGAGTTGATTATAACACTGTTGGTTGATAAATGCTTGTTTCAAATCACGAGTGATTACCTTCTTTTAATTCAAGGCCCATAAATGCAATAAATAAGTAAATATTTCATAATGCAAGATTGAAGATTCAACTTATTGTCACTTCCACCAGCTGTCCAGGGCAGAATGAGATAGTGTTTCCCATGTGTTCTTGCAATATGCCTAAATAGAAAATTAAACCGTTTAAAAAACAGTGAATTTAAGACTGAAGTGCAAGGAAAAGAGCAGCAGAGTCAGGTGGTGTAGCAGTCTGATTGCCATTTGTCATTGCATGTGAAAATATATCTGAATAAAATATGTTAAGGGGTGGGAAATATGGATAGAGGCTTTTATCACAGTATATGACATTTTATTTAGCAAATTCTATATATCGTTTCTTAACATAAGTAGAACATTTATTGATAAACTATTAATTGACAATATGTGTTAAACGTTAAGGTTGAAGTTTTGTGGAAATGTCTTTAGTAGCTTTCGTTAAATTCTGCTGATAAACAGACGGTATGGAAACATAACCTCCTTAGTGGAGGTAAAGAGGGAGAAGTGCAGCCAACACCAGGACAATATGAACAGACAGGGATGCCTTGTTCCATTCATTCCTACAGAAAAAGACAAATCAAGGTACTTCATCGAATTGATGTAGTAAAAATCCTGTTAAATCCTGTCCAATAAAGCCATATTACAGCCAGCACTGTCCGCAGTGGCTTGAAACAAGAAATGTTGAAGTGATTACCAGCAGTGTTGGGGTTTGATAACAGAATCTGAATCTGGCATCTAATCCACTTATCAGCTCCGAATCCTTACTCAAATCCATCTGGGTTCACGTTTCCACATTTGTGACTAAAGTTAAGAATAGTGGGAGTCTTGTTTCAGAACTTAGTGATCAATTAATGACATTATATGTATGGCATTTAACTGAGAAATGTTGACTCCCAGAACTAAGTTAATGGATTATTTACACAGTTTAATTTATTAGTGACAAGCTATCAATTGTTGAACTACAGAAATAGGAACAGGCTGAGTTATTTTAAAATGCGTTGCTCAAGAAAGACAAAACTCAAAAGTGATTGTCACGCGAACACAGACTGGCTTGAATTAATCATGACATTAACATTAATTAGATTAGATTAGATTAGATACGATTAGATTCAACTTTATTGTCATTGCACAGTACAAGTACATATACAACGAAATGCAGTTTAACATCTAACCAGAAGTGCAAAAAAGGCAGTAAAAGTGCAGAGTAATGTGCATATTAAAGTGAAAATGTAAATGTCACATCCAGGGACTGGATCCATAACAGAAGCAGCTAACAAAAGCAATAGTCTTCATTTTTTTGTTTAATTGTTACCTGGGAATAAACCATCGATCTCTGAGTTTGACAGCTTTTCACTGTCTCATTCTACTCATCAAACCAACACTTCTAATTCAGTCGAGTGCAAACCACCAACAAGGACAACAGTCCCCCTATATCCTATAAAGCTGCTACAAATTCAACACGTTCATAGACTTCAGTCCTCTAATTATACCAGATTTGTGTCTCCATGAATTACTCCCTAGGAAAACAATGAAAATGTTGAAAATCTTACATTCTTAAAATGTTAAAGAAAGTTAAAAAAAAAGATGTTACACCATCCATACCAGAATTTGAAGGCTTCTCTCCTGATCCATGCTGCATCTGTATTTTTTGCGTTATCTTTCTTAGAATCACATCAATGGTTAAGGACCATAACCTCCTTGGCCGAGGTAATAAGTCTTGATTCAGAAAATAGTCAGACATCAATCCAACTGGAACTAGAACTCATCAAACGTTAAAACAAATACGCAAAGATTTGATACATGTTTGTTTCCTTTGATTCCTGAACTGTCACAAGAGATAGCAGCAAGAGCAACACTGTGTCCTCTGATTATTTGAGGTTGTTTTTATATTTCAGCTTTGTGCTGCTCCTGCACTGTCCTACATCGCAGTGACAACAGTGTCTATCAATGCCACTTTTAAAACAATCTTACTTTATGTCTGTACAGTATACTGCCTGTCTGTTCTCCAGTGAGGATGCACTACATATTCAACACATGATTATTGTATATATTATGCAACTGGGACACAGCTTGTGTTTGCAAATCTTGACACATCCGGAGAAAGCAGGTTGAAAAGTGATCAATGTTTATAGTGTGTACATGGTAATAAGTGTACACCATATATCTATTTACGTACACTCATTTGTACTGAATAAGTTATTTGGAACGTGCCTGTCAGCTCACTCTGTGCTTCTTGAAAAATGTGTGTTTTCATCGGAAGCTCAAACTTGTTATGTGACGTTTTCTGTCAGGCTCCATATGCCATAACCTATGCCACGGTCTAGTGGTGGCAACTGCACGTACAGGCACACACTGGCAGAGTCACACACAGTCCCTGAGTTGTCTTGACCTAATTGAAGCCCAGCGGTCTGCCCCAGGTCATTCTCTTATACCTCCCCTATTTTAATGAGATTTTTAATTAGCATGTTAATTGCCTAACGTGATCAGCAGGGTGACTAGCTCGCTGGCTAGCTGCTGTTGGCATCCAGCTGGGCAATAACTCTGTGGCTTTCCACTCCGCTGAACAAAACTGTGCCAAACTAAGCCGTGCTAGGCCGGTCTGGAGAGGAAATGAGGAAAAACAAAGTAGTTATTTGACACAGTCTCATGTTGCATTAATGGCGAAGGCAGAGCTCTAGATCCTGTTAATTACCAGTTTATTCAAATGGAATTCGATTCCGTGAACCCCAGCTGATTGACTTATGTCTTATTTATAAAACAGTGTCAGGAGGCTACAAAGACAGCTAGCCAATATTAGTAACACAGCCATTAACATATATATACACCTGTACACCTAGTGACACTATTACACACACACACACATTGTGTAGAAGGGCTGCTGGTGCACACATAGGATTTTTCACTACATATGTGTGTTCTGTTTTCTCCTTATGTCGTGAGAACAATCTCTTCCAGGGTTTCTTGGTCAAATTTGCATGTTCGCCCACCTTTTATTAAATTGTTTAAAACACATGAACATGCTTTGTCTGACAACTGGTAGAAGGCGACTTCTCAGCGACTCGTTCGCCTACTTCTGACTAACGTCTCTGCTTCAGCGGGGTGTGTCTCTCTGGCTGAAGACTCCCGGCAGGCAGGTTGCTTAGTGACAGAAAAGCCAATCAATAATTTTATTCGGACTGATTAAAGTGACTGGTTGTGCTTATCAGATACATTCCTTTTTACACAGTAGATTTGCATCTTCAGTGAACTGGTCAGTTTTTTACAAAGCCAGTCAAAATCATATCAGTTTTGACAACGAATAAATCAACCTGTCTTTTGGGACAATTTATTTTTGTGATTATCCCAAATATCCCTTTGCAACATGGTCACAAAAGCAAATATCATGGGACAAATTATCACTTTAATCATTGATCTAATGTGTTCTTCATGTACCAGTTTGAGAAGACATATTTTAGCCTTTAACTTGCTGGATCGTTTCTTCAGCAGTTAGAAATTGTGTCTGTCTTTCCTTGCGGTGCTGGGAAGGAGGCATGCAGTGGGATGATCAGAGCTTTTTTCGCTCAAAATATCAGCCAGCTGTTTATGGAAATGAAGTTGATAAGAGCAGAGTTTACTAAAAGACGTTACAGTGATCCACACAGCGGAGGGAAAGTGCAGAGTTGGATAATAAATCTCTTTGGCTTTGTTTCATATATGAGCAGTGTCTTCCATACTTCACTATCTTTATTATCTCTATGTTACCATACTGTAATTGTCGGGGGGGGGGGAATGTAGCTTAGGGCCACTTGAAATAACTTAAACCTCATTGTGTAAGGCAGCTAACAAAGAAACGCTGTACTTCACAGTAAGAGGGAAGTTAAGTTGTTGAAAATGAACGTCGCAGTGCATTTAGAAACATCCCAGTTTTGAGGAAGGAGGCAAGAAGACGAGAATACATTGTTTATTTTGACGGTGTGTACGTTTAAATAGAGAAGATAAGGTGTGTCAAGGAGAATGTATAGGAGTAGGAACTGAAAGGAGGAGGAGGAGGAGACCGGAAAGATGGAGACACAGTGCACAGAGCGTCTTTCTTCCTCTGTCACTCTGTTAACCTCACTCTGGAAGGAACTCAAGGTTGTGTGGTTATGAGACTTACCTTTATAATTTACCACCACTGGTGATCGCTGCTTTATTGAGCCTGGCCTTCACTGACAGACACCGATACAGAGGAGGCTTTGATTTAGCCTGGGAATGTTCTTCCTTGTGTGGACGCTGTGAATCATTTTCTCATATCTCCTTTTGTTGTTCTGTCCTATGTCTCCCTCCCCTCTTTCTCCTTCTCTCTCTTCCAATGCCTCTCTCTTATCATCTCTCTCCCCGGCTGCTCCCTCTCACTCTTATCCCTCCATCCTAATTCCTTTCCTTACCTGTACTTCTCATCTTTCTCCCCCTTCCGTTTAATCACCTCAATCTTCCCCTCCCACCTCTCTCTCCTCTCCAGTCAGATCTACTGTATCGAGAACGCTCATGGCCAGCTGGTGCGTGACCTGGACTTCAACCCCAACCGACAGTACTACCTGGCTAGCTGCGGAGACGACTGCAAGGTCAAGTTCTGGGATGTCCGCAATGTCCAGGAGCCTGTCAAGACCCTGGAGGAGCACTCCCACTGGTCAGTGAAATGTGAAGGGAGGGGTGAAAGGGTTGGCCTGGGAGGGGGAGTCAGCAATCTTGAATCACAGGACCTGCAAAAAGATTTGATATAGGATGTATCAATCATTGTCCAAATATTTCCATGGGACCTTTACGTTGGCACGGTTGTAAAGAAATACATCCACTAGAGGGCAGCACAGAAGTTTGGTGACGAAGGAGGTTGTGATAACGATCCTCTTAAGAAAGAGGCAAAAGCGGCTATTCATCCCTGTGTCTGTAGTTTCTTACAAACTCGGCAAATCTCTCCTCAAAACGTTATCTCACTTGAAATGTTAGTTACACTGCCCCCCCAATTTTTGCTAATTCTCTTCACATGCTAATGTTGCTTACGTTGGTCAATGGTGTTTACCATCATGAAATAGCCTCATGAGAATGCTGCGGTTGCTACTATTATTGATTTAATGTTATCAACTACTAATTGATTTGTGTGATAAGCAGTGTCAGTTTCATCAGTCCAGTCTTTCTACCATAAATGTCTGCATTTAGCTTAAAGGGCCTATTTAACACCACAATTCTACTATTCTCTTCTATGAAAGTCAAGACATTGTTCTTTTTGCATTGTTCTGTTATGCAACACATCATTGTTGTATGGATCTCACTCATCTCACTCACTGTGACGTCCACATTGGTCTCTAGAACATGTGTCCAATATTAATTACACTCAAACCATATTTTGAGAACTGCTCAAAGTTTCCTAAGTTTATAAAATGTCTGTTAAAGCAGGTTCTTAATGTCTGGTGCACACATTTAAAAATACACTAAATAGCCAAAGCTGTATGGACAGCTCTGTCTGGGTCTGGATTTTAATTCCAGTGAAGAGACATTTTAATGCTCCACATAGTCCAGCAAACTGACCGTGCCAAGCTTTGGGCTCAGTTTTCATGTCGGCTTATTTTCAAATGCAACGGAAATTCTCTCTCCGTCCGTCACTCCCTGACCCAGCAAGTCATCTGCAGCTATGCAGGTCATGTGTTGCAAGTAGATAAGCAATGCCCACTGGCAAGTAGAAAGAGTGACGGCCTAGCCAATGTGTTGCATTAGCTTGGTGCTGTAGCAGCAAGACATAAAATGCACTACTCTTAAAATACCCATTGATTCTGGGAAGGCATGTTATATGTTATATATGCATCTAACATAAAGAAATCACCACAATAAATGTCTTTTGAGAAACAATATCCAGCGTCAATTGAACAATCCACGGCTTTCACTGAAAATAACTTTCCTTTTAATATCAGTAGAACTAGAAAACAGTTCACTGTGTGCTTTGTGGTATTAAGTCATTTTAAAATCTCAACTCTACTGTTTTTGAGGGAGGTGGCAAACACCACAAAAGGAGACAAACTCAATCAAATATATCCAATAACCATTTACCAATAATGGTAAGTGAGGAAATATCTTATACTAGAAGTGATGGATGTCATAGAGTCGCTCTGATCTGGCGCCTCGAGCACAAAACTTTTATCCCATCTCACTTTTAATGTTGGGAAGCTCAAGTGTGAACTTTAATTGGGGAAATTATTGGAGGCTGTAACATTTTATCCGAAACCTTTATTGTTGTATAGGGTATAAGTTGACAAGAAATATTGCCAAGCCATTCATCTATTTGACTTTTTTAAGGTGGAAAAAATGTATTTGCATAATGAACAAAACGCCTCTCACTTAGCATTAGAGGATAATTCAGGCACATTTAGGAGAACGCACTGGCACTAATGATAAACTTGACGACTCTGTTGACTTCACTGTTGATTGCTTTCTAGTTTTATTAATGGCTTTATCTCCTAACTAATGAAATGCCCTAACTACTGCTGCAATAAAAAGTAGTAATACAGCAATTACTAATTAAATAGGGAGCTCCTCGTTTTGTCAGCGAGGATCGAATCAGTACGGCCCAGTCGAGCTCTGAGTTGTCCTCTGTGAAGCTTCAGGCGGTGCTAAGAGCTGACGGTGGTGTACTGCAGGAGCATGTTTCCATGGAAGACACACACAAACACACACATACACACACACACACACTTTCTCTCTCTTCTGTGTGAGCTGAATAGACGATCAGTGTGTGTGCGAGCCAAACTGGGCTACTGCTGCAGCACACCAATCCTCAGCTGATAAAGACAAACACACACACACGCACAAACACACACACACACACACACACACACACACACACACTCACACACTCACACACCCACACACACACTAGAGCGAGTGTTATCTCCAAAGGAAAGATAGACTTGGCAAACATATCCATAACCGTAGATAGCTGCAGATATCAGATAGGTTGTGTGTGTGTGTGTGTGTGTGTGTGTGTGTGTGCGTGTGTGTGTGTGTGTGTGTGTGTGTGTGTGTGTGTTTGTGTGTGTGTGTGTGTGTGTGTGTGTGTGTGTGTGTGTGTGTGTGTGTGTGTGTGTGTGTGTGTGTGTGTGTGTGTGTGTGTGTGTGTGTTTTCAAGCACTCTCTTTATCTCTTTGTGTGTCTATGTGCATTTTTGTGTATTCAAGCATTTCTTTATTGCTCCTGCATTGTGTCTGTGTGTATTTGTCCTGTTTGTGCACTTATCTTTAATATGATGCATACACATGTGTGTGTGGGTGTTTACCTGAGTGTGTTTGTGTATCTGTGTGTGTGATTATTGTGCGTGCTCATTTTTTTTCAGAGCACAGCCAGGATATAGCCTCAGGGCTGCTGGGGGTATTAGGGACTATTTTTTAGCAGGGAAGCGGATTAGAGGAGCGCAGGGAACGGCGTGGCCAAGGCTGATTTTCTGTCAACAGCCACGGTTATCCCTCAATCCCTCCCTGTGAGGGAAGTGGGACCGCACTCTGAGCTGTGCCCGGGGCTCACAGAGAGAGAGAGAGAGAGATAGAGAGAAAGAGCCATTGAGAAGCACCAGGAGAGGGAGTGAAAGAGGATGAAAACAGGCAAGTGAGAGAGACAGTGTTGACAGTTGCAGAAATAGAAAAAAAAAGCGGACAAAATGGAGTGACAAATGGAGGAAAGGTGAGAAACAATTGGATTGAGAAAGTGAAACTGAGCAACCGGCAAATAAAACCAGGATCAGGGAGTTTATGATAATGATCGTCAACTCATGTGAACTAAGCCCATATACTGACTCCAAGGTACCAAATCCCTATTACTGGCATCTGAATACACACCACGATAGGCATATTTTGCTGTGAATCCCACTGTGAGAATGCGGCATTTTCTGCATGATTTGTGTGGGCACGAGTGTGTGAAAGAGAGATAGACACATGCGGTTTCTCTGCACGCCCGCGTGTGCGTGTCAGCATGTGGGGTCTGCCTGTAAGCACACAGTCAACATACACTGTATATGAATGTCTATCACACGCTCACTTTAGTATTATTTGGAACAATGGACTCTACAATGGACGTACAAGGCAGCCAACTCCATGCCTGAATATATTAATGTACCTCCACATTGTGTCCTCCGCACATTGTTTAAATTCTGAATGCGTGTCTGTAAATGTGTGTGTCCTTCCCAGGGTGTGGAGCGTCCGCTACAACCACAGCCATGACCAGCTGGTGTTGACAGCCAGCAGTGACAGCCGCCTCATCCTCTCCAATATGGTGTCCATCTCCTCCGAGCCGTTCGGACACTTGGTGGATGACGAGGAGCTGAGCGAGGGGGAGGAAAACCACCAGGACGACAAGTAAGAGCAACTTTACAGCGCTCTTAAAATCAGTAGTAATTGCTTTAATTATATGCGGTATGATGGAAGATATAACACCGGGGCTTTAATAAAAAATGGTTATGAGAGCTTGGATTTTATTTTTGTGGCTCAGTTATGATACAAAATCTAAGTAAAGATTTAGTCAAGTTTAAAGATATAATGTATATTAGAATTCTTCATTAAAATGTTTAAAAATTACTACATCTATGAATTCAAAACATTATTATCCCATTTCAGATAGATAATATACAATAAAGCCGAGAATGCTTTAAGGCATGAATACCATGTGATTGACAGCTAGAAACGTCCATTTGGTTGCAGTGTCCTCAAACTCTGTCAGGCTCCTCTCCTGCTCCTCCAAATATGGGTACTTCAGGTTTCAAAAAGCAAGATGGTGCAGGGAAAACTGTCAAACTCAAGGTTTCCAAACTGCAGTTTACAAAACAGACTAAATGGCCCACACAACTCTGCGTAACGCAACAACAGCAGCACTTATTGGAGCCACAGAAATGGTCGTACAGCTGAATCTTAAATACAGTTTCAACCGAAAAGTGAACATTATGTGAAGTGGGGATTTATCACAGGACTCTTGTATAAAACTGCATTAGTTTGAGCTTTGTGTACCTAAAAGAAAACTCAGTGTAAATTTAAACTGAGTGGCACAGCTCCACTGCCAGTCATTAATGTTTATAACCACGTATAAACCTTCCCTCACAGCCCCTCTTTTTAAACAGGGCTGTGATTTTATTCTTTTTTTTTAAAGGCTTGTCTATGAATAACCTCAGTCGTCTTTTATTGTATAGTGAGACAGTCATATTCTTTTGTTCATGTTCAATTCTATATTATAATTCAAATTTGGAATCGTATCAGTGTGTTAAAGACATTTATATTTCATACCTTTCCTGATGAGATTTAATTTTTTTTAATTACTCTACTCTTGTACCTTTCTGGAGTTTTCGAAGGAGCCTGATGAAGCTAACTGAGACACTTGAGTTTGTATAAAAACACGATGCACATTTCCAACCGTGCATTTGCTGTTGGTCCTCCTGACATTTGAGCTGACTCCCTGAACCTGCAAGTCCACATGCTGTGGCACTCAGACTGAGAAAAGCGGAGAGGTAACACATTAAAAATGCGTTACTGTCAAAATACTTCAGGAGCTTTTCTCTATAGCGATTAGAGTTGATTTTAAAATTGCAGGGATATCATGTGTAATGGTTACCGTTCAGTGCTTTCCAAAATCTGTCACTGTCCTCCGTCCATTATATGGTCCCATTCCCCCTCTCATCCATAACTACCAGCTCTTACCACGCAATGACCGACTCTCATCCACAATTATCGTCTCTTCTTCCTAATCACCGACACTCCGCTTTAGCTTCAACCCATCCACTACAGTCATTGACCCCTCTTGTATGTACGTGTCCACTCCACAGCACCTGAGCGCTACGTACATATGTCTTCCACTGCCTGGACCGGCTCACCCTTAAAAATTCAACAATTCAGAAAATTTTGAGGATGATGACAATTTTTTTTAAGGTTTCCAAGTTTTTAGTGCTTGGTCATTCTACAAATTGTGTATTTATGGGATTAAAAGGTCTTTTCCCCAATCATATTCCCTTGTTTACTTTTCGGATCATTTCAGCCTAGTCTTATGCCAAGATCAGACTAAACCACTTTCAAAGTCGTCGCTGCGCAGTTCCACTACATGACTTGCTGTCTAGTGATCGGGAGACTTGCAGTGGTATTGAGACAATTGACTGGTTTAGGGGGTCAAACAGTACACAATATTTCACCAGGAGAACCCCCCGACAAGAATCTCTGGTCTCCAAACCACAGCTGTAAGACATGAACTCCGGACAATGTCAGCAGAATTAACTTTTCTCCCGCACACCGGCTTCAGCCCTTATTACCAAAAGATGTTTTGACATCTTCGTCTGTGTCTTCTATTCCAATGACACCACTTTGTCATCCTGAAATAGTTGTATTATTTTGTTTTGTTTTGTTTTTGCGACAGTTTTTTTGCATATTAGAACTGCGTAGACACGGCCACCCGCTCGCGTTGAATCCTGCGGAGAATCTCCTGCTACGTTCTCACATCGCCCAGGAAAATCTCCTGCGGTGTTCTTTATTGGTCAAAGGCAAACTCCTGAAAATATCTGGCTCACTTTTCCAGACATTTTTCTGAGTTCATGTCTGAAAACAGCTTGTGACTTTGACAGTGGCCTGTGGCAAATAGCAGAACTGCCACAGTTACTCTGATAACCACTTCTTACAGCTGTCTCAGAACGCACAACTGTCCACAATATAAACTCTAAAAACTTCATATTCCTTCATAATCCTTGCTTCCTTCACATATACCGTCCTGTTCTGTTATTCCCCAATGAATCTATATGAACTGAGCACTCGGATCGTTTTTATTTTAGGCTGTAGTCCCGAGGGAGCCGCTTCTATCCTCGTGAAATAGTTAATGTGTAAAATAAATCAGAATATATACGTCACTGTTTTCCCTCGGGACTACTTACCACAGTAGGTTTCGGAGAAATTTGGGATGGCAATAATGCCGGATAATAATTCTGAAATTGTATTTATTGTCACATTGTTGTAGCAGCGGGAGAAATGTCCCAGCACTGGGGAGGCTGCTGTTTGGGTTGTGAATTCAGAAAGAAACAGTGAATAAAACAAGCAAACATTCTCCAGGCCTCAGCAGGCGACGGTGTGTTTGGGCTGACCAGGACACAAAGGAGACAAACTGTGCGTGTGCGTGTGCATGTGCTTGTGAGATAATCACACATTCCACATTCCATATCTATGAATACGTGTTAAAATAAACAAACCAATAAAGTTACTCGCCAGTGCTGGTTCTTGCTGTTCCACTGATTGACAGTCGACAGGGATAATGCACAAAGGCCACATTGCACCTTCAAAACCAGTGAAGATACTTAAGATTAATTTAAACAATTACAGTTTTGCAATATTCCCACTCAAATATGATGAATACATTATTTTCAACACATTAGTTAGACGATATGGATAAAAAAAAATTGTATAAAAAGAAGGTTCATTGGACAAAACCCTCAGTGGAGTCACATTGGCTGAGCTTTCTCTTTGAAACGGAAACTTCCATTTCAACGTCTCTACGTACACGTCTGCAACATGTGATGCGTTCCTCTTCTCACCTCTTTGTGTGCTTTTTGTGTCTCCGTGTGAACCAGGAGTAAGGAGCCCTTAAAGGACAGCGTGGTGTCCACCTACGAGGAGCACGAGGACAGCGTGTACGCGGCCGAGTGGTCGTCAGCCGACCCCTGGCTCTTCGCCTCGCTCAGCTACGACGGCCGCCTCGTCATCAACAGGGTCCCGCGGGCCCTCAAGTACCGCATTCTGCTCTGAGAGGGGGGGGGTGGAAGGAGCGCTGATGTGAATTTGTACAGAAGGAGTGTAAAGGAAGAGAGGACCACACAACTGTGCACATCCTTTGCTTTAACAGCCGTCTTTACACATTCCTTTGTAACATGGCAGAGTGAGCTGTCCCTGCAGTTTGAGGCAAAGAGCGTGTGTGATGTAAATATACTGTAGTACATGTATTTAATTGACCTCTGTAAACACAACATCTGTTCTGAATATCAAGATTAAAATCTGATAAAACTGTTTAAGTTTGAAATGGTGTGATTATTAAATGATAGGTTAAACCTCATAAAGACATTATAAATAAAATGTTTGACATTTTTTAGACGTTAGACTGCACAGTACATCAACACAAATAGACACATTTCAACAGAGGCAGCCCAATGATAGGACAGAACATCACGTGCAACATAAAAGATTATTCATATTTATAACGACCACTGTGTCATATAATAATTAGCATTTACTTGTTGATTACTATAAACCTGTGTCCTCATTTGAACTGTCATCACCAGTGTCAACATGTGTTCTGCCGAAGCAAGTGTTAATTAAATTTGTTAATTTTGCTCCTGTCAGAGCTGCAGCTCTCTAAATAACAAAATCCTGGCATTTAAAGACACAATATTTGAGTAAAGCCACATAATGAGATTTAGAATTAATCAAATCTTAATCACAGTGACTTGATCTCACATTTTTCTTCATACTCAGGGATAATTCTGTTCATTTCTATTTAGCATATTTTAACTTTCATGAAAACTGCGTTTAGCATTGCAGTGAAACATCCTTTTCAATTCCCCAGAGGTCAAGGTGTCTTCAAACGCCTGAAACCCAAACATTCTCAATATAAAATCAGAAAACCCTACATTTGAGAAGCATGAATCAGGGAATGCTTCGAATTCACTTATAACAATAAATCAGTTATTAACATTTTCTTCAGTTGATGATTGACCAGCTTTTTGTTTTATTGAATATAGTGGAAATACTACTGACCAGTACGGGCGAAAGTAACGTACCCTTGTTCAATTTATTCATACACTGCATAAGCTTAAGAAAATACCTGGTGTCACATCACCGAAAACGGATGTGGCAACAGACAAGAAGCACAATTTAAGCAAAACACTTGTTTGTTTTTTCTGTGATTCATTGTGTAGTGTAACATTTAATAGGACGAGATTTATTCTGTACAGATGGAACAATAATACTCAAAGTAGATTTAGTCTCTTGAATATCACTTATTTTTTCCTTCTCTTCCTCCTCCTCTCTCTTTGTTTGCTGCTCCATTCATACTGTGTGTTGAGGCTGGTTGAAAGTGACAGTCTGAGCCTCTGTTATGGCCGACACACCATTGACAGGCCTTTTAATTGCACCCTGACTGTATGGATCACACACACACACTAACACACACACACACACACACACACACACACACACACACACACACACACACACACACACACACACACACACACACACACACACACACACAGCAGTGCCAAGGGAGGGGCACAGGCACTTCATAAGCTATGCCAATTGGGGCAGGCAGTGCTGTGGCTGAATACAGAGTATATTTGGATATGCAATCAGAGAAGCGTCTCTCACACACACACACACACACACACACATATTAACACATAGTCCTTGTAACCCTGCAGTCAGTTATAGAGAGAGAGGATCAGGGTGGAGATACAGAGATATGTTGAGTGCTGAAAAGGTAATCAGTGAAACTCGCCCATCTGGAAGCTTGTGATGCTTGTCACACACACACACACACACACACACACACACTCATTGTCACATCTCCACAATCTTCTGGGCACCGGTGCATGAAGAGATGTGAGGGCGACGAGCACGTGTGCCAGGGTCTTATCTGTGATAGAGTAGATGTCAGTATCTATGTTGTATTAAAAGACAAATGGTTGATGAGAAAAAGCCGATTTCCACATGTATAGAATTTCCAGCAGCTGATATGAAGGATGGGGCTTTGTGACCAATCAGTCAGTCCACCCACCAATAAGAGCTGAGGATTTGCATGTGAATCGATGATGGCACCTCTTTAGTATTCCTGAGTCCTTGCCCAGGACAAATTACACTAAGTATGATTCATTGATAGTCGATGCAGAAATATGGACACATTTTATTGCTGACACTGTGAATACCCGGCCCGCTGTGCCGCTTTCTCTTTATGGCATATTCATGTGCTACAGCATGTTGCTAGCCAACAATAACATGTGACAGCAGCTGATGCATGAATCAGAAAACTAAAGCTCGGTCACCCACAAATATTATTGTTATATTATTATTGTGTCATTTAGATTCATATTCATATAACCCATATTACATACATAAAATAGTTTATCCTTAAAACATAGACTTGTATAAAGATTGACAACGTGTCTCCACTTCCTATCACTAACTGGATATATGGCCAGAATATATTTAATATATATTTATTATTAAAAACATTTTTTTAGACCAAACTTACTAGAAGAATGAGCACTTTGATAGAGATCAGTGTCATTAGAACAACCATAAAAGAAGGAAACCATTCAAAAAAATAAATAATTGATCGCTATTTGACTTTTTTGTTTATCCCATTTGTTAACACGGAGAAATGGGGGTTAATGATCTATTCTCCAGCCAGCCACCAGGGGGCGATCAAGACGCTTTGGCTTCACTTCCATGGAGCCCTCCCGTCCTCCCTCTCTTTAAAGTCTAGGGTTTAAACACATACACGCGGCCAACATCCATAGAATCTTCCAACCATGGGATTCAAAACAATACTCACGCACAGATTCATATAAATACAAACAAACAAACGTGATAAATATGAACCAGCAATTTCATATCATTAATAATTAATATATTGTGAATACATTACAAAACCTTTATTGGCCGTATTTTCCCTTTTGCTCCATTTGGTCCAAAATTGGAAATATGGACAAGCAAAATCATTGCAAATTTATCAAAGCTTTATATTTTCAAACCTAATCAAACTTGGATTTTATGGTAATTTTGTTACATTATGTTGTGCTATTTTGGTAAATGTATTTCTTTTGTTTAGTTTTGTATATTTTAAAAGCCTGTCTAGGGACAAACATTGAAGAAAAGCATATAGTGAACCTAATGAGGGGGGAAATTAAATTCAATGATACTCTTGTCATAAATGTGTCTAATATTGTTTGAAAAACGCAAACTACAACCATCTGATTATACATGATGGATCCCTCTTTAAAAACTCTGATCTGTTAAAACGGTATAATCCCACTCATGAACCAGTTTAATTTCTGTGGGGAAAGATTTCTTCACCCCCTGAACTAAATGAGCCAAGTAAAATGAGGATTTACAAAAAGGGCAACCACAGTTCTTACTGCAGCCAGAAACCCAGAGAGGAACCGTCGGGTCCCCGAGCACCTCAGGAATTATTATTCTGGCTTTGTTGGATGAATATAATATTAGTAAAAAAAATCCAATATGGAAGTGCTGTGATCTTTTCGTCTTCCTCTCCAAAATATAATTTAAGATTTTACATAATAAGAGGTTTGATTGTTGTAGATTCAGCTTCTGAACATTAGGTTAAACAACATTTTAAAGTTATCTTCACCTCTATTTGTGTCTGAAGCGTCTCTCCATGGAATTAAAATGCCCAAATAATGCAGTGCTCTGGAGTTTCCTGATGTTCAAGACCAGGGTTGTCCTGAGCTGTTTACCGGGTCACTTGTGGTTGGGGGGGCTGCCGACCTTTAATTAGAAGTTGTTAACTTTTTCAAATATGTATAAATGTCATGACGTAGAGATGTCCCAGTTTCAACAAAGAACAATCGCATCATTTAGTTTAAAGCTCAAATTTTACACAGTATCTCTTTGAATATAAAAAGATCATGGAATGCATTGAATTGTTTTCAGAATATAATAGTAGCGAGTCAAATTGTTTATATGTGTGTTTCAAATTGTGGTTGGGGATCTGTAATAATGAGATATTTTACTTCCAAAACAAATCCATTGTGTATTATTCTGTAAATTATCTTATTAACGTCTCATCAGGACCTTTCATTAACTGGTGAAATGGATGCATTATGAATCCTCAAAAAGTATCTGTTTTCCCTTTTACACCGACGTTTTATTATGATTTGTATTACTCTATGTAAGCAGGGTTCATTTATGTTTTTAGCCGCCTGAGGCCGAACGAGCCGAGACAATAACTCTGACATTTATCAATTAAACTTGTTATTGCAGGAGTGATAGTAAACAGTTTACACATCCGGCAGACACAGAGTATTATTACGGTTCAGTAGGAGATGTGTTTGTGATGGAAATAAACTAGACTGTAAAAAAGAACAGAGGGCTGCAGAGTGGATGATGCTCATATCGGGAGTAACAACTACATTCGACTGTAACTTGGAACTAATTACTTTAACAAACAAAATTGCAATTGCTTAAATTTAAGTTCATGAAAAAGACATGTGCAGATTAGCTAGTCAGGATATATAAGGGAGCATGTACAGGTCATCTGATTGATGGCCATCATTTCTCCAACATGCTTTGGGTCATAAACATGCGTCACTGCTACAATAACATGTCAGTGCGAATCGTTGACCTTGAACAACGCTCCTGTGATGCCACGAACCAAACACTTCACTCACACACTTCAAATTCTTATGTGTACTCACAAATGAATAAACCAGCAATCTCCTTGTGGCTCTCATCTGTCTCCACTACTTCCTAGAAACACAGTTTAGATCTGACACTTGTTCACGTTTATTACATCCGACAAGGAGGTTATTTTTTTCTACCCCTCTCCATTTAGATTTGTTTGTTTGTGGGCAGGATTACGCAAAAATTAATGGACAGATTATGACGAAATTTGGTGGAGGGATATGGTAAAGGAGAAGCACCCATTACATTTAGGTGTGGTTAGGTTAATTCCTGGATCTAGATGAAATGATCAGGCATTTATAGGGAACTGATATTTATGAGTGTGTGAAATTAGGTGCACATCTAAATAATAAATCTGGATCTAGGGAATTTAAATGTGGTTTCATTAGGAGAGTGGGGTTGTGCTCTACTGAGCGCCCTCTAACATTCTCTGCCACAACCTACTAGCAGCAGACTTTGTCCTGAGTTTCTGGTCTGGTCTATGTGTAAATTCAACCATTTCTATGGTTTTTCCTAAATGCATTCTTAAGCTCAAATGCACTGCTCCAAATCTGATGCATTCAGAAGGAGCCAATATATGTGTTGGAGTTGTAAATATGACTTATTTCCTCCCTTCTCTGAGAACTCACTTCCCCGCTCCTCAGATGTCCGTAGCAACAGAGTTCTGCTGCGACGTAAGAAATCCAGAGTGGCGCCACCTGCAGGTCACGTGACCCGGTGCGGTACGTGCTGAAGCCTCGAGTCGTGAACCCGACCTGGAATAAGAGATGACAGTGTCTCTGTGGCTGGTGGCGCTTGCCTGGGAAGGGGCTTGCGTGAAACCAAGAGAAGGTGGCTGAAATATTTATGCGGCTAGAAAATAGAATGTTTTCCGAAGCAAAGGGGGTGCACGTCTGTTGAGTGTTTGGTACTTTTCACTGTGAGGAGGCTCCGAGTGGATAACAGTATGGAGGCCTTAGCATTTAGTGTTCCAGGCTTAAAATGAAATGTAGACATAATACGTCAAATTCCTCTTTTCATAAATCAGCGGGCACGACTGTGTGTATTTACTCATTCCTCCTATTGTCGCTCTCTGCAAATGACACAGATTTACATACCACAATATATTTGGTTCCATCATCAGACATATTGTACACATGTGTAACACAAGAAATGAAGCGCACTTTTAAAACCTTAAGTGTTTGTGGAACGCCTTCGATTGTACCTCAGGGTCACCCGGTGTCGTCCTCAAAGGGCGGAGGCGGAATTGGATTCAGCTGCTGTGGAAATGAAATAAAAAAAAAATTTGATTTCATTTAATTATTTATTCATGTCGGCGATGCAATATGCAGCCACCTGGGGTGTTTGTGTGTTTGTGTGCGTGCGAGCGGGGGTTTCAGGTGATTATTACCTCAGAGACTTCGACTCATTTGCATGGAGGAGAATTTATATGACCCCTTGAAATGAGAATTATGCACAAACACGTCCGCACCAGGAGGAGAGAGAGAAAGACAAAGAAGAGAAAGAGTGACTGATAGCAGGGGGAGGCGGGAGGGTGCCAGAGGTCGGCAGAAGGCACCCGGGGGAGGGAGGAGAACGGCATGACTGCGAAAGGTATGTGGAGGATTTTGTGTGTCCGCGTGTAGGAAGAGGTAAGACTTGTGAAGTGTGTAAGCTGAGGATTTGCGAGAATCATGCAGATCCAGCATTTGTCACCGTCCTTTGGTCGACGTGTTTTCACAATGCAACTTCTTTTATAGCACAACTGAGGTGAATAGATCAGTAACATGAGCCAGACGCCTATTCCACTTACTGCATCTGTATTACTGCAAACATATCTAAAGACCATTCAGAGTTAATTCTAATTGAGTATTTCCATTTTTCTACTACTTTATACTTTTGCTTCCCTACGAGAGGGAAATATTTAACCTTCCACTCATTACCTGTTACCTCTTGTTACTAACTTAACATGTAGATTTTACCCATGGATAATAGAACAGGCTTTTAAAACACATTCCTTTAAACCTT
This sequence comes from Limanda limanda, assembly GCF_963576545.1. Lineage (NCBI taxonomy): Eukaryota > Metazoa > Chordata > Actinopteri > Pleuronectiformes > Pleuronectidae > Limanda > Limanda limanda. Next base: position 8,539,225 of record NC_083647.1, on the reverse strand, counting down.
ATACCAATTGTTTACAACATTAATGTGATAAATGTTTAAATTGTCCGATATCTCCCCAAATATAAGATTAGAGAAACACAGATTTTATGTATCAGTACTTTGTAACTTCCTCTCCCATTAACCACCTCACAACCCCTCAGATTTATCCCGTGACCCTCTATATAAACTCTATATAACATAAAACTGTGGTTCAGACTACAGCTCCGCCTGCAGCGTTAACATGCTGCTTACACACAAGTTGTCATCTGATGGTCCCTTCACTCATTATCGATACTGAGTACCGCTTGTCCTCTGAGGGGTCGTGAGGAGGAGCTGAGGCGTTTAACAGGAACTCTTAACAGACATGGTGGAAGGGGGAACATATGCTCAACCTTCAAAAGCCATTTACACCTATGGACAATTAACATAACCCTTGTCTTTGGACTGAGGAGAACACACACACACAGAAGAAGAGACAAGATGGGACTCAAACAGTGAACCTTCTTGCAGTGAGACGACTCTGCTATCTACTGTTCCAATGTACCGCCATCATATATTATAATAAAAGTAATCAAATATTTACTTTTAATCATCTTATAATGCCTATACCTACTTTGTACTTGAGTGGGTTTATCTATGCAGGCATTATACTTGCAATAAAGTACTTTTACAATGCTGAATATGCACTTTTACTCCACTAAAACATCAAAATATGTTATATATGAAACGAAATTGACTGCATACAAAGCTATTGAAGGACTAAAAACAAACAAACCACTTTGAATGTGCAAGAATTTCACTGGACAGGGAACAAATCTGTTAAATGTTAACCTAGTTGCACCCGAGCTGCAGCGAGTTCTTTGTTGGTGGAATTTCTCGGGCTCTTAGCTCGGTGGCGTCGGAAGCCCTGATGAAACATGGTCCCATCACTTTTGATGTTAGCTCGGAGCGTGCAAGGATAGCTACTTAACACTGACAACAAACCCTGTAGTCGGAGGGGAAAAGCTCCTGTGTGCCGTAAGCTACTTATTTACCATCGTATCCCTGCTGGAGAAGATGAAGTGCTTTCGGAAGTGGCGAACACAGGCTATTAAGCCGTGGCTGAAATTAAAGGAGGGGGTCTGTATTTATAGGTTGTGATTTTAAATAAACCTTTATGGTGATGTCTTCTTTTCTCAAACCTCTCATTCATTTGCATATGTTCTTTCTATTCTCTGGGATGTTCTAAATCTGCCTGGGCCTGAGTAGTTACATGTATTCACAGATTCCCTACAACTTATCACACGTCTTTATAAAAAACACATTAAAAGGCTCATGAGCTCAGTTTCTCCCCCTTTCTTTACTCTCTGCTCCACTATTAGAGACGCTCACTGGCAGCGTTGTTGCCTCTCTGCTCGATATCATTCAGCTGTCTGGCCGACCGACCTTCCTTTCTCCCGGGGTGAGAGCGTCCACAATGGACGAGCCACAATCACAATGCGACATGCACCCGGCTCCCGTCTCTCACCTCATTGTTCTTCAATTACCGAACAAGCACGCGGGGTGGAGCCAGCGGTTATTTATGGGCTCTTGCCACCACGATGCACATATAATTACCTCTCAAAAGCTGTAATTGTGCTCATTTCTCACGTCCGGTACGTGGCCAGGCGCTCCCGTGCCCACGTGTTGTCGCCATGGAGATTGAGCCGTTTTGCCGATGAAGGACAGCACAGGTCGTAGGTCACGCTCTGGATTGTGGCGGGTGTTTGCATATGTGTATTGGACGGTGGGATTTGGATGGAGATGATTACACGTCTTTTAAAGAAAATTGAATTAAAAGGTCTGCAACGTAATTAATGACCAATGTGCATTGCCATGCAAATCTAGTTAAAGTACTGTATTTGGTGTCACAGTAATTCATCACCATCACCAAATATCTCATCTTTTGAGATCAAATGACTCCATCCAGGGGCTTTTTTTCTCTTTTTTTTACCTTGAACTAAATGAAGATGGATGCAACATTATCCTCCTGCTTCAGTTTTGGGAGTCCAGCGTTTTGGATGTGCGGCTGATTGACCAATGATTGAAGTGACTGGTGAGTCCGTCACCGGCGTCCTGGCAATACAGAGTGACAGTTTGTATGTGTCTGATCAGCGGTGCGTGGCTCGGGGGACAGAGCGGGAGCAGAGGCCTGTGGCAACTCGCAAAAACCTCTTTGTCAATCAAACAACCCACAAACGGCACCCCATGAAATCCATTAAAACCACTTTAGTCATAGCCATACAGCTCAGAGCACCACGAACGTGCAGCCCATGGTAAATTAATGACGGATTTTCAAAACTTTGGTGGTCTGAGCTGATTACTAAGTATTATTTTTTGAACCCAGTCTGTCAGTCTTTATTATAAATGAGAGTGGCTCACAGTAAGGGACCATTCAGGTGAAAGAAAAAAATCTATCTTTATAATTTCATTTATTTATTCTTTGTGGTTTTTCTTAGCTCTTATGAAATTATTCCATATTGGAGGCAAGGAATGATTTCTGTACAGCTGCAGTCAGACGTGCACTGAAATCCAGAGGTCTCCAGCAGTCCCCGAATGAAACCACAACAAAAGTCCCTTGATCGAGACTTTTTCTTTCCGGGATCTGCATCAAATTATGCACACTTATAATGTCTGATGTTGTTTTGTTTTCATCAAGATGCAGAAATTATTCTCTGAGAAATCAATGAAAATGTTGAAAAATACCCGATCCTTCCACCGGATCCTTCCACCGGAATCTTCCACCGGATCCTTCCACCATATCCATCCACCGGATCCTTCCACCGGATCCTTCCACCAGATCTTTCCACCGGAATCTTCCACCGGATCCTTCCACCATCCATCCACTGGATCCTTCCACCGGATCCATCCACCGGATCCTTCCACCGGATCCTTCCACCGTATCCTTCCCCCAGAATCTTCCACCAGAATCTTCCACCGGATCCTTCCACCGGAATCTTCCACCGGATCCTTCCACCGGATCCTTCCACCAGAATCTTCCACCGGATCCTTCCACCTGATCCTTCCACCGGATCCTTCCACCAAGTGCTGTGACACGTCAAGTAGATTTAGCGTAATCCTATCAAACAAACAAACGCAGATGATGGTCCCCTTAAATTCAGTCAAGCGGCAATAAATGCAGACACTCGTGTATCAGTAAATTTTGGAGAATCGAAAAAGAATTAATCTGATGGATGCACCTGTACCGTAACACCTCAAAAAGACAAGCATCACATATTCAGTGGTGACTGTCTCTCTTCGCTGCATTTAAGTAACTCTGCTTGTTTCACGCTCAACATCCTTTGTCAATCACTTCTGCTGTGGTTGTGTTTACGTTGTGCGGGTTTTGCGTTAATGTTCTTGTGGGCGACCCTAACCATGGGTAACCCTAACCCTAACCCATCTCAGCCACCTTAGCAATTAATCAGAGTACAACTAACCACAACTGGATAAGTATGAATTAATTACAGTATTAAATTACTGATGTATAGCCCCAACAACTGCAGCAATAGAACTTGCTATATAGAATTTAATAAAGTGGAGTTGACCTCTGTAAGGTCTTGGATATTAGGAACTGATGTGATCCCCTGACCCCTACATCAGAGCCTTTTATTCTTAATAGATAACACCATTGTTTATCCTCATTACCAAGTCTGTTTGTGTATTTACAGTTTTGTGTATTTACGACGTCATCGTTTTTAACACTGTGAATTTTGAGTAAAACTATTTCAAGTTCATCCCTGCTGACTCACCGGCAGGTTTTTCATGGTTTAAGCAGGTTTTGTGAAACAGACCTCAACTCTCGTGTCCCAGCCGGCAACACACATCAAAGTCTGCGAGTCGAGCGAGTGCGACACGCCAGTTGCAACATTAGGTGTCGTGTGATTAGCACGGCATCAAGAGGTAGTCAGGCTACAACAAGCACGATCAGAGTTTGAGCAGTTGAGTTGAACTGTGGGATAAAGCCTCCAGCTTTAATAGGAGTTGTAACTCTGCTGGAACTGAGGCTCTGGAACCTTAGGAGACGTCTGAGCTAATCTCATCAGGCAGGTAACGGTAATGTAACATTAGCACGTAACACGTTTTTTACGGATACTGGAGAGAGGACATCAGGCATGAAGAGTTCATCTCCTGTGGCTGTGAACGCAACAACCATCTTATAACAGACAACTAAATAATTACAGACTGATGCACAGGGAGGTGAGCGGTTTAACCTGCTTCCTCCTGTAGTTTTCTCAGGTGAAAAAAATAACCTACTGCCCAGAGAGGATGAAGACTTTTTTTTGGCATGTTCATTGACCACAACCTGAACTGTATATAGATGTAATCACTGGTCATTCTTTATACTACCTTGATTTAAGCGCCTGCCGCATTTTAGAAGCGCTCGCTGTTCTCACATCAGGTTCTCAGGACTTTCTGTGGACTTTGGCAGCCAACACTTTTTCTATCATCCATCATTAATTACACCATTGACAGCCACCAGGGGTTCAGTATCTCAACCCAGGACACTTCGGAATGCAGAGTGGAAGAGCCGGGGATCAAACCAGACGACCCTTTCTCAATCCTGAGCCACAGCCCCACCATGTTCTCGCTGTTGTTTGCTGTTTAGCAGGTAGTGTTCGTGTATGAGGAGCTGTTTAGCAGAAACCAGCAGCTTCCTGCAGCCAAAACGTCGCAAGAGTGGTGAGGATGAAACTAAAAACAGGGTTGTAGGCATTTTAACAATGAGATGGTGGATGGTGTAACTTTTGAGTCAGAGCACAACTTTTTTGTGGCAGGACCCTTAAAGGTTCAGTGTGTAAAATTTAGTGGCATCTAGTGGTGAAGTAGCATGTTGCAGCTGAATATCCCCTCACCCCACCCTCCCCTTCCAAACATGCGAGAGAACCTGTGGTAGCCTTCAGTTGTCATACAAACTCAAAAGATGTTTAGTTTTTCCTGTTCGAGTTACTGTAAGAAACATGGCTGCCTTCATAGAGAGGACCCACTCCTGATGTAATAATAAAGTATTTAAATTAAAGGGCCCATTTTAGGGTAAAGAAAACAATAATTTGTACAATTTAGATGAAACACACTAGTGAAAACATCACAAGGAAATTTTCTTACACACTGGACCTTTAAGAAGCCGCCCAAAGTTCAACTAGCCGATCCCACAATTTTTTTTTATAAATCTTTATCAATTATAAGGGGAAGCAATTAATCCGAAAAGGATCAGAATGGAGTTCATGTGAAATAAAGGTCCACACGACAGCATCATCATTAACACGTTTCCACATTAGCTGGACCCTTCTCTTCCTCTGTGGTGAATACAGGGGTCACAACGTGGTGTTGTGCACAGCTGCATTGAATTTATAAGTTTGAGACTTCATACAGAAACGTTTGCTTTGTTGCAACCTCCAGTTTTTGTATTCCTGCTCTGACTCAGGAGAAGCATTGTTAATAGAGCTTCCCTCACAAACATCACAACCAGCTCTTGACTCACAATTCGTCACCACAACACATCCGGCACCAAATCTTTCATCCAGTGTGAATTTGTTTTGCTGCACCACTCTCTGATATCACTGTGGAAACCGATAGCTTTAAGTGTGTGGGATTATTAAATGTAGATATGCAGTATGTATTGTACTGTAAATATTGTGTGCTTCGGTCTGTATGTACGGCTCCACTACATGCACAGCCACTTGCGTGAGTGTCACAGCACTGATGCACTGATGCATGTGGATTAGCTACCAGGCTATGAGAGTGTGTGTGTGTGTGTGTGTGTGTGTGTGTGTGTGTGTGTGTGTGTGTGTGTGTGTGTGTGTGAGATCATGTGATGCCTCTGTCCTCCTCTGACCCCTGGCTGTTCCACTGTCTGACTGCACACTCACTCTCTCTCCCTCCCTCTCCCTCTCCCTCTCCTCCTTGCTCTCATCAGACATGTCATCCGCCGTGGAGCACCGGACACACTCATGGGAACTGCTCGCCCCAGATCTGTCTTCTCCTGCGCCCAGCTGACCACACGCTCACACACACACACACACACACACACACACACACACACACACACACACACACACACACACACACACACACACACACACACACACACACACACACACACACACACACACACACACACAGGCACAGATGCACTTGACATTTGGGTCACTGACAAGACATCAGGTGAGAACAGAAGAACCCAGGTGACAAGGAGAAGCAGTGAACCTTTGCTGTGATATTGCCCCAGTGAGCCTAAGAACACACACACACACTCACAAACACACACACATAGACACACACTAACACACACACACACACACGTATCTGTATCTTTCTGAGGACACTCATTGATATGATAAATCTTTCCTGAACCGTATAAAGCAAGTCTTCACCCTCCAACATCCCTTTGAAGGCGTGACGGCCGGCCAAAATGTAAAAATTTTCCCATTCTAAAATATCCTCACTGCATAAGGTCGATAACTCAGAATGTACAAATACACACGCACACATACACAACAATTCCAAACAATATCAGCCTGTCAAGCGTGCAGAAGTGTAGGTGTTCCTTTCTCTGCTCTGAAAGCCAGTGAAGGTCTGGCTATTGAGACGCCAGCCTTCCTGAGCTCTTGTTAAAACTCTTACCTAAAAACATTTTGTAATAGAAGCCACTAATAGGAAAAAAGCAGGAAGAGTTCTCCGCTGCCTCTGGCTCAAACATAAACAGGAAACAGTCTTGAAGAACCGAAAAACCTAAGCCTGTCATTTAAAGAATCATTACGTCTATTTTGAATCTCTGTTTAATTTCTTAAAATGTTATCTATTTATTAAAGGGTATTTCCAGTTTGGTACAAATTACTAGGTACTCTTCTTTTTATCGTTTGATTTTGATCAGCTATGACAGTTTTATATATAATAACTGGGATCTGGGAACATGGTGAAAGTGCTGCAACAAAATCTGGTGGAGCAAAAGCCGCAATCAGATCATCAGAGTTTAGACCTTTTAAAATAAGACGTCACTTAATCATTTCACACAGCCGCTGGTGTCTATGTGTATATTGTGGATTCATCAACCCCCTCCATTTATTTTAATGTGCAGCATTAAAGTGATTTGAAACAATTGTTCTTTTGACCCACCAAAACTCAGGAGATGAACTGGCATCTTAAAGGCAACTTAAAATCTCAGGAAATGTTTGAGGTAGCGGCAGCTGCTTTCAGACATGCACTGATGTCCAGACTGCTCCTGAAACTTTCCATAGGGGCTCTAAGTGATAATGTTAATGTCCAAATTTGTTTGCTACAGACATTTTTGGGGACTTTTCCTGCCAGCCCCAACAAGATTCAAGAGCTGTGCTGTAAACCAAAACCTGTGATTTCTACAGTAGGATTTCTACATCATGTCCCGTCTCCTGCTTGCTCTACCCATGTTCTGGAAATGTTCCTGTTGCTGTTAACGCATCTGACCCTGACAATCTGCTGCTGTGTGCTTCACATGTTAATGGAAAACACAAAAAATGCCCAGCCCAAATTTTTCCATTTGGCTGCATTAGGAAGATGTCCTGGGCAGTTAGCAGCCGGCCTCATCACCAGTATGAACAGGCTCTCACACTTTAGAATGCTCTATAAGCTTCGTCTGACCAAAAGAAAATACAAAAAACATTATTTTCGGAAGACAATGAAAATCCTTCATTCTCCCCTATAGCCACATGTATGAGTCCTGTATGTGGGTGGAGGATTTTTGGACGTGGATTTTAGATACACATTTAAATGAATATGGCACAAGGGCAATATGTGTCTAGCCTATACTGACTTCCAGACCTATAGTCTCCTCCAATGGAAAAAGGCTGTAAAATCCTCTCAAGAATAAGTGCTGGCCAGAGGATGTAATGGTGCACCTCAAACTCGAGCATCTGAAATCATACATTTCTTACCCAGGAAGTTTAAGGTCTGGCAATTTCTGCTATATTTTCAAAAATGGACATTTCTCATTACCACAGATTTGCCTGGTAAGTATGTTCAGTATGTGTGTGACCAGTTCCAGTCTGTGGTGAACTCTAAGCACCATGTAGAGTTCATGAAAACGATTGCGGGCACTGACAGACATTGATGTGTATTGTTTTTAAGTTGGTTTGGTGAAATTTCAATGAGGAAGACGACCAACACTCTGCTTTATTGCTCTATGAGTTAACTCTGGCTACAGTGCATAGTCGTGATCTAATTCACTTCCACTTTACCAGAATGTCCGGTCACCTCCATCTGATCAATGATTAATCTGCCTGTGTCCCTTGAACCAATCAATCACATACTGCTAATGCAAGTCTGTCCATCTTTCTTTCAGACATTTAAAACACTGTGTGCTCTGCTCCTCAGGTGCTCAGTCAGTTCAGACTCAGGCCGTGGTTTAATGGACAAGGCAGTAAACATCCAAGAGAATCCTGCTCATTTACACATCGACAGAAGGCTTCTAGAGTCAAAGCTCTTGCATTCGACCTCAACAACCCTGCGGTAAATCAGCTCATGGATTCCGATCCTTGCAACATCAGGTAATGGAGATCACTCAGCCACTACGTTCTCCCTATTGCTCAATTTCTCTCTGGCTTCTTCCACCTCTGCTTTGGTGCTTGTTTGTCCCATAAGCTGCCAACATCTCTTCAAGACATTGCTGAATGGGGCATAAATCATTCATGGTGGATGTTCCAGCTGGACACCGGTAACACACTTTTGGGGGGATTAAGCCTCGGCTTGACTGGACACCAAGATGGACGACATGACGGCTATCAATGGCCAAAGCATCTACGCTACAGTACAGATCATAAATTCTGCCTCCTCGATGTTAGTAGACGGGACATGGACCAAACTTTAAAAGACATTAAAAGAAAATGCTCAAGGATGGTTTGTGTCATTCTCGTTTGTCCAAGTGTTCATGTTTCTGTTAAGTTTGGTTCTAAGTTAATAGAAGCTTTTAAAACATGGTGAAACATCATGATTGAAACTGACAAGAAGTGGGGACGCGTCGTCCATCTTTATACACGTGCAAGCTTACTGCCAGATGGCTGAAGGTGCAAATTCAACTATACACTGTCATCATCATCATTATCTCACTTCATTTTGCCTCATAGCTCTATTGTTTCGCATCGGTTCCATCGCAAAATATGCCAGCACAGAGAAGCAAACAAACAAAAAGAATCTCCCCTATTCACTGATCTCAGTAGCATCTGTCTGGCTTTATAAGTGGGACTCTAAAGTCTTCTTTGTACTCTGATCAAACTGACGACAATAAAGACGTCAGATCAAACTTCCACTGATCCTCCACCTGCTGCAGCGATTTCCTCATGAAAAGAGATCTTTTTTTAAAGATTAGTCCATACATCTACATCTGTCTCTCTCTCTCTCTCTCTTCTTTCTCTCTCTCTCTTCTGACAGTGACGGCCTCCAGCATTCATCGCAGCCTCACATCTACCTCTCCACACTGGCCTTCAATAGCGTTCTGACTTTTGTTGCATGCTAACATTTGTCTCTCCTCCCTGGCTGAGACTATTTTCGCCAGATGAACGATTTTGGTCCCTGGAAGTCTTGGTCTTATTCTTCTTTAATCTTCTTATTTTTTCTAGGACTTAATCACCAGGTCCATTTGTTTTGGAGAGCAGGAACCTTTTGCAGGAGGAAAATTCAGCTCCCGGTAAAAAGCTCCTGAATGATTAATGTTGAATTGCAACCAAAATGTTGGTGATGACAACAACTCTTTTGATCCTGCGCTACTTGTCACCAATGTCACCAAACTCTTTATCTTGTTATTGTTTTGACTGGGAAACACCTTCTGGCATAAAGTTACATATGATGGTATGATAATGAAGATTCATCACAATAACCGAGTCTAAGGGGGCTTAACACCTACTGGACATTCAGACTTTTTGGTTTTTGTATGAAGTACAATAGAGTACCAAGAGAAGAGGTCTCAGTCTGATCCAACTTCAGATTGCAGACTGAATTTTGTTGTTGTTGATAGCTCCGACTTTCGCACTAATTTCAGGAAGTTGAGACGGCATTAAACAATAGAAGAAGAAAAAGAAGCAGGATTGCTTGTTGTCTTCACCTCCGATGATATAACGTTTAAACATTTTGCTGGTTGTATGAAATGATGATCCATATTTATATTTTACAGTTGCAAAAAAATTTACAAAGTGAATTGGTTCATTCAAGGGAAGACTACTTTCCTTCCTTGCACTTTAATAAAAAAGAATTCACTAATATGATCATCAAACAAAAGCCCTAGACACAGCCCCCATAGGTAATTACAGCAGGACATATGTATGTCAGTCTCACATCCACTCCCTAAATTGCAATGGGAAACCTGAACTAACTCGGTCCGGACTATGACTTGGATTTCCAGGTGTGAAAATGCCCTCAATCTCTCTCTGTTGCTTACCTCACAATATTTTGTATTTTCTTCCAGAATAGATTTCTCCACATTGCCCAGAGGTGGGTACATACTGTACTCTGACCACCCCACCTCTGCTCACTGCACTGGAAAACTGTGTGCAGACAACTGGTGAGTACAGTTAGTCAAACCTGAACCATGAAATTAGTCTTGAAATTGACAGTTTGGCTGATATTTGGTACACGTTCTGAGCCGGGGAACTGCACTGAAGTGAGTTGTAGTGATGCTGCCGCGTACCTAAGCAACAAACCTGATGAGGACAGTGTTTTCATCCATGATTTGAAAAATAGTGGCCAAATGTACAAAAATAAAAGCCCATTTGTAAAATAAATCACAGTCAACGTAACAATCAAATTTTTTTTTTGCCTCCAGTGTTCATTTATCCACAGCACTTAGTTTTGCTTTTTGCCTTCTATTGCGGCCACGTGATTGTGCATATTAAACCGCGATTGTATGTGATGAATATTTGATGGAATATATGATCAAACCAAATGTAAATGTGTATCCATTTCCGTGCATACTGTATGCCGTATGTTCGGCGCTGTGGGGGAGTTCATGTCATGAAATGTGGCCGTTTAATCAAATCCCTCAGTTGGTCCTCACTGCCCCCCCTCCCCTCCACCCCCCCCCCCCCCCCCACCCCCCACACCTCCGACCCAACCTTCACACCCCAGACACACACACACACACACACACACACAAAGCCCTGTCTCACCGGGCCTCTCAACAATGAATTAGTATTACCTTATGGCAAAAGCCACTCTGAGCTTCATTCATGGCTGTGACAATCTACTCTCTGAGGTGTGTGCTCCTTTATCTGCCGAGGCCTCAGTGTGTGTCTGTGCTTGTGTGTGTTTGTGTGTGTGTGTCTGCCTGCCTGCTATAATAAGCCTTGCTCTTTGTCTCCCTCCCGCCTTCCAGTTCCACTTTCTGAACGATGCGGGTGGAGGAGGAAGTGACCTATATAGGCTGCATCTCTCTCGTCTGCACCAGCTTCCTGCATTTCGGCGGCATGTGTGTGTGTTAATGGGAGAGAGAGAGAGAGAGAGAGAGAGAGAGAGAGAGAGAGTGCAGTGGTAGGCAAGTATGAATAATTCACCGGATGCCTCAACACGACCGCCTTCAATAAAACCATCCTCCTTAATGAGTCTTAATGACAGCCACGGTGTGGAGACAATCAAAGGGTGTGTGTGTGTGTGTGTGTGTGTGTGTGTGTGTGTGTGTGTGTGTGTGTGTGTGTGTGTGTGGGTGTGTGTGTAGGTAGTGTGTGGGTGGGTAGGAAGAGGAACATCAGTGCCAGCCTGGTGGAGGTGACGGTGTGTGGTTGGTTGGTTGAATAATGGCGTGCATGTGCTGCAGCCAGCGAGCGTGTACCTGCCGCACGCTCGACGGGCTTGTTCAGGTACAGAGAGCCGAGCGCTGCCTTTGCCCCGGGCTCTGTCGAGGTCGCCCTGGGTAATACTACCTGAGACTTTGAAAAGAACATGAAAGCTGACTTCTCAGCAGGGGAGGTGAGAGGAGACGCTCGCTGGGGTGGAGCAGCCGAGGAGAGGAGCAGCAGCATTCTCCCCTCCCATCAGCTCTTCAGGCTTGTTTGTGGGTTTGAACTCCAAAATGACTTAATCCTTCCTCCTCCTGGTTGTGTTTACAGCATCACCCTTTTTCTCCTCTTTCTTTTCCAGTGCTCCATCAAGCTGACTACACAATCCTGCTCTATATGTTGTTGTCTCTTGCTTTGGAATACACTGCTTACATCGGCCGAGGCCTCTTCCAGGTGTGGTTACGTGAATGTCTGAAATGGAGAAAGTTGAAAGATGAATGGAAACAGAAAACTTTTTTTTTCAGACAAAAGCAAATTTTTCCTATGTGAAACAAGTATATACATATTATGAGAATATAAGGTGTAACATAAATGTTGATTGTTGTGGATATGTTTTTGACATTGAGGGTTTTTGGTCAGAAAGAGAATCTGAACTGATTCCAACAAGGAGAGACTTTGAGGATTAACAAAATGTTTTGCCTTGAGCAATAAGAGAAGAAAGTGATGTGATAAAAATGCTACTATATACTATTTGGTGCTAAGACCTCTAGTGATGTCATCAAGGTTAAAGGGGGTGTGGCTGCATAGTATAGGAATCCTCACATGGTCTAGACACTGATGGCGGTTGATAAAATGGACCTATGGGATGGACTATGAATATGGAGGCTGGAGGTGACTGGGGAGGAGGAGGGTCGAAAATATTCACTGAGGGAATGATGAGTCTGATGCAATGGAAGATTGTCTGCACTGTGTTTTCAGTGGTAGTAATACAGAGCATGAGATAACATGAAACTTTCTGTTCAAACTTGATGTTTACTGAAGTATATTTAATCCTGACAAAAAATGTAAACTCATCACTTCTTGTGAATACATTTATTTTTCAATTAAAATATATCCTCTTCTTTGGGGTGTTTAATCAACAAAGTGAACATTTCTTTCACATACTTAAAGTCAGTAAGGAATTGTGTACGTGTTAGATGTTTGCAGCTTCCCACCTTTTTTTCCTTGCAGATAAGCAAAGCTGCAGGCTGATATGAAATCAACTTCAATCTCAAACTAATTTCCTCTCAAAACATCACCTCCCGCCCTCTGACCCCGTGTTTCGTGTCTCTCGGTCCATCTGCTGCAGACGGCGCTGCGGTGGCTGTTGTGCTCCACGACGCCACAGATGACCCTGTCAACAGCGACCCAGCAGCAGATGTAAGGGCCACTGTTGGCACATTGGTGTCACTGCCCAAACAGCTGTGCCACCAGAGGTGGGTAGTCACTGCACAGATGATGGATGATTCGGACAAGTTTTGCCTCACCAGCCCACATAACTTCTGGACTCTGGATTTTCACAACAAGGACAGGACATATCGAGCAATACCACACAACTGATGCCAGCTTAAAATATGTAAATAATTTGTTTGCCTTTTTATTTGTCTTCTTTAGCGGAGAATTCGCTGTTTTCTGTAGATGTGTCCAACATTTAGTTTGAATGGTGTCTTTGAATAAACAATAATATAGGATATGCCTTTGAGCAGTGCAGAAATCACACTCAGAGAATAAATGTCAGGTAGCTCAGCCTTACTACAGAGCTGCTTATCTACATACTGTATATTACAAAATCTATCCCTCTTTACAAACTCTGTGGGTGGCTGTGGCTCAGGAGATAGGCAGGTCATCCACCCACATGAGGTTTGATCCCTGTCACTGCCATTCCACATGCCAGAGTGTCCCTAATGGTTGTGCTGGCAGTGTAAGAGTGATGTATGAGAGATAATATCCACATGGATGCACTGGATGAATGTGTGTGTATGGTTAAATGGCAAAAACTGTACAGTTAAGTGGTTAGAGTCGTCATCTAGACTAGAAAGGTGCGTTATGATAATATTCTTTTAAAACACCAACAAAAAAACAAGGTGAAGTGCAAATGGAGCAAAGTGATTATCAACTCGACAGGTGTGGGGATGCAGGGGATCCGACCAGTGTGTTTGTCATGAGATTCAGGTTTTTTATATTGTGTAAATTTACCTGGTTTACTTTTTGTTTGAATTTCCAATTTTGTGTTCTGTGTTTGGATATTTGTTTTCCCTCCAAGTTCTGCCATTGCTGTTTTATTTTTGAAACTTCTTTCCTTGTCAGTCTGTCTTGCCCTTATGGGCGTCTACACCTGTCCTCATGTGTTTCACCATGTGTTCAGTTACCCCTGCAGCCTATTTGAATTGATCCCATGTTTTTGTGTTGATTGCCGGCCCCCCGGAGACCATGAAACCAAGTCTGTTTTGTTGTTTCACACTTTCACCAGCCTGAGCTTCTGTGTCTGTATTTGGTTCCTCTAAGCTATAAGGAGGAATCCAGGAGGCAGTGTGTCTGAATGTGAGCGGCTGACTAAGGTATGCAGGTGATCCTGGAATCAGGGAAAACAGAGAAGAGTTAGGACACAAGTAAAATGTGCTCATATGAGAGTAAAGTAAGAAAAACTTGCAGCGAGTGAGAGGGCATGTTGATGTTTCTAAGAATGAACAGATTAAAAAACAGAGAACACAAATGTCTCATATGCCACATACACGAAGATGAAGATGTCAACTTGGAAGGACGAGATTTGAGAGCTTTTGGTGATAAGGGCCGAGACTGTTGTCGATGTGTTGTGTACAAAAATGTGATTTCCGCAGTGGAAGTTATATGTTGTGTCCTGTCTCCTGCATGCTCTGCCCAGGCACCATCCCTCTCACATTTCCTGTTTTTTAGAATGCATTTGAGCAAAGCAATCTCCTGCTGTGTTCTTTTCATTTGTGAGAGGCCAACTTCCCAAAATGTCCGTACCCAATTTTCCAGAATTCATGTCTGAAAACACCAGCAGTGATGAGACAGGTCCTTGTACGCTGCAGGTGCGTCAGCGGGTGATTGCTTGGACGAAGATGAGGAGCATGGAGCATTGGGCGAGAGGAGCAGGAACCAGGAGTCCGGCACACAGGGAGGGGAGCAGAGTGAGGGACAGTGAATATAGATACAATCCTACACAACATGGAACAGAAAAAAGCAAAACCGAACACACCTTCAAAAAAGATTATTTGTACTTTCCTCTCAAACACCAGATCCAGGGCCATGTCAACAGTATTATTTCACAATCCTCTATGAAAAAGGAGTTTGGCTGGCATTCAAATATCATTCTCCTTTTCTTGATTTGTCCAATTCGATACAAATCTATTTCCTTTCACATGAAAACATAACTGGACTTCTACTTGGAGGGCACTTTCATATTCTACCAGCACTTACAAAACTTTCAATTTCCAAAAATAATTTTCTCTGCCCACTACAAATATGTTCCCTACCCAAACCTACACCATATCAAACGTCATGTTTTAGATGCACATAATCTGTTATATAACAGCGCTAAGTTAATCTAATAAATCAATCATTACAGACGAAATTCTTGAGGGAGGAAGATTTAGACATAAGACAGGCTCCGTAAAATCTATCTGGAAATAAACCCAGTCTGTGTCCATTACCTTCAGACGCCTGCCTTTTTAATTGAATATGCATGATCTACTCTCATTCATCATTTCTTAATTTCTGTATTGGCTACAGTGTAAGAAACTCTTGTTAAATTGTGATGTATATTTATTGTAGTTGTGGTGTCTTCCTCTTCACAGAGCAAATTTCAGGCCGAGCTATTTTTAAACCGGAATCATATTTTCTTGTTTACAGGTCTGGAAATATCTGAACCTCCCAAACTAGCATTGGGATTTGGGGACCTGACAGCTTAATAGAATGATTATTCAAATCTGCTTGATACTGGAAATTGGCAGAGCAGAGGGCTTTCGAGGTTTGCAATAAAACTGCTCCCTGGGGAGAAAGCAGGATGCATTGTTTCTACATGTAACATGTCAACAAGATGCAAATGGGCCCAAAATGGAGGTCAGATGTACTTTTTGTGGTGCTGTAATAGCGAATGCAGTGTATACACATTTTTCATTTGTCCAGTGATAGATGCAGCACAGAGGAGACAGATTAGAATAAAATCTCATTCAGCCGTTTGCCATCTCTTCTATGCAAATTGTGTTGTCATACCGCTACGGCAATTAGACAACGGATGGCGATGCAAGTCTTTCTCACGGCTTATTGTGCACGCTGCTTGCTCCAACCATCTTCCATAGCCTTGTGGGTAAGAAGTGACACGGAGGGAGGGGGGAGAAGGGGAAATCTCTTCTCCTCCCCTCTTTATCTGTGGCTGAATGTTGCTTTTACACACAGCTTCTCAAAAGCCTGTTTCCCTCTTCAGAAGCCTCTTTAAAGCAGCTTGTTGCTAAGGAGATGAGAGCTTACGCTTCCTGGTCCTCCTCAGCAGCCAAGCGCGAGATCAGCAGGCTCCTGGAGTGGTGCTGCGGTTTGCACTCTTCGCAATCAAAACAATCAAGCAGTATATATGAACATTGGACATCTTGTTGTTCAGGCCGTAAGGATGGAATTTTCATTACAATGTAAGTGTGGAGTGTCATCACAAATTAGTTCAGTCAATGAAGTTATGTTTTCATTGGCCTTTGATGAGACATAGTGTGAGTCAGTAAATAACACAGTAAATGTTTTGGTGGATTTGGATCAGGGGGGGGTGGATCCAGGTTATTTCTTTCACTTTCTTTAACATGGTGAGAGATGGCGCTTTTCATCATTTCTGTTGATATCTCAAACAAAGGTTCATGGATCTGGATCATATAAACTGATATTTCTGAGTTTGTGTAATTTGGTGCAGATGCAAATAAAAATCTGGGTCTTGTGAATTTAAAGGTGGTTTTTATAAGGGGACTGCTGGGCCTTGGCAGGGGGAACATTGCCTTTGCAAATAAAACATCACGTGACTTTGTAAACCAGGAGGGGGAACGGGCAAGTATCTGATTCAGTATTTAAAATGATATTATTAGCTGCTAAAGCTGGCGTTACCTCACTTGCTTAATTTGAAAAGACCCAGTTCCCTTTGTGAAGTTGGTGCCATCACTAAATAAGGGTTGAGGCAAAGTGGGCTGTGGCACTTTCATGTTTCTGTCTGTGTGGGAGCGTTGAGTACATTTACATTGGATTGGTCTATACCAAAACACACCTCTGACCATACGCTTTGCCAAACTCCTGTGTGGCTCCAAACCAATAAGAAATCTTTTAATCACATCGAAGTGATGTTTATCCCCTCTCGTGATAATAGTGATTGGCTGTAAGGTAAGAGTTTTTATTCTGGCAGCCATATTGTTGCTCGTAATGTCCGTCATCAACACTGTCAAAGTTGTACCCTGACTCCAAATGTGGAATGATTTAGTGCAGAACGCATAAAGAAAGTCTATTGATCTACTGCACTCTCCGAAGCCCTCCTTAAAAATTCACAGGGTCAATAAACACGCATAAACCTCACCTGGCAAACCTTTTGTAAACACGCATGCAAAGTGGCTAATGGCTAATGATTTAGTAAATCTCACAGTTATTTACGACTCCGGGCTCCGTTTATTAAAAGCCAGACTTGGAAGGGAAAGGTGGTCATAAATTAGTTGCGCGAGAGGCAGGCGCTCGGGCTGAAGTGCAGGCTGAGCTGTAAACGGCACTGAAATGTATCTTTATATCAATGAGTGTCTTCCGTACCTGGGAAACTGTGTGGTCCCTCGTTTTTAGACCCAGTGAAGACCAGGTTCCTGTCTTGTGGGCTGTGTCTTAAGGTCCTTGCAATCTCATCTGTGCTAACCTCAAATGGAAATAAGTTTTTGTCTTCTGCTGTGAGGGAATAAATAGAAATATCAGAATTCATCACAGCATGCGGCTCTCCCTACTGCGAGAGATGATATCTCCTTCTATACACTGTATTCCCATGCTGTAAAATTCCATTAGGCTGCTAAAATGACTTGTCTGCCTGCTGCAAAAGGTGGCGTCCATTTGTAGATTCTATCATCGACCGGGCGCTAATCTCCGTTTGTCAAAGCACACACTTCCACACATTCCCTCGCACGCACGTGCTCTACGTGCTCATGTCCAGCCAAGGCCGTGATAATAATGTGTGATGTTCGGATGTTAGAGGAGTTTCTTCAGATGACCAGATGGCTGTAGGGAAGCAACCTAATGGTCCAGACACCCTGGTGTCCATTAAACAGGGACCAGCCACGCTCTGTATCACAGTAACGACCTATAGATTCTGCTGCTACTCCTGTTGCTGTCTGTAATTGGAGTCCTTGCTAGCTAGCACACACACGGCGGCTCACTATTAGCGCTCATCATCCCTCCTTGTCTTGGTAACACGTGTACTTCCCTTTAACCCATGCTGTGGCTTCATGTGCTACAGGGACTGCAGCATCACGGGACTCGCTGCTGCCTAAACAACGTCCAAGGTTTTAAATTCAGTTGTCTAATTTCTCATCAATCTCTAATAAGCGCTGACCCCAGCATTGACCCCAGCAGTGACCCACATTGTGTATTCAAGAGGGTCATTTGGACAACGCTACTTAAAGGCCAGTATCCTGGGAAGCCCATCATTGATGTGCAGCTTATGGGACCATATGCAGCATGTTAAATGGATTAACCTTTTTTTTCCTCTGTGCCGACACAACTCTCTGTATCGCTGTCTCCTCTTTTAGTTTCATCCTCCTCCTCTCGCAATCTCCTGTTCTCTCCTTCTCCTATACCTCTTTTCTTATCTCGCTTTTCCTTACGGCACTTCCGCTCCTACACTTTTCTTTTCTCGTCCTCTTCTCTCCCGTGTGGAATTCTTCACCCTCCAGGCTCAACATTTCAGATGGGACTGATAGCAAAGGGACATGCGTGGTGTGAGCTTGTCTGTCTTTGGGTTCCCGACCTGTCGTCTGCACATGGGGACCAGAGGATTAGCATTGTCGGGGGCTTTGAACCCTTTTTTTTTTTTATATGTCTGCCATGTGTGTGGTAGAAGGATCGTACTGTACATGTGCTGCGTTCACCTGAATATGAATGAATCTCATTCAGAGGGAGTTTCACATTGTCTCTATGAGTCATGACTCCTAATGAGGCTGATGGGAGATCGGAGCTAATGGCGGAGAATGCAGGAACGCACAAACACACACCCCATAACTGGCGTAGGCCGGATATGTTGTAATGCATATTCACAAGCACGCACACAAACCCAGGCACACACTTGAATCCACTGCTGTGTGTCTGTCGCAGTTACTGTGGCCCACTGCGGTAGGGAAGGGTGGGGTTGGAATTTGGATTCAATTGTTTTACGGGAGAGGGGCAGGCATGAAAAAGCGGCGGCCTCGACTCTCACCACACACCTTCACACACACACACAACTTCGCACACACACCTTCACACACACACATTCACATGCATATTCCCTGCAGCACAGCACAGAGACTCAGTGGTACTGAGCGAGACAGTCTATTACAGAGACAGGGTAGGGCCCTGAGGTACACATATGGGAGGGAGATAACACATAGCGGTGGCAGTGGAGGGCTGTGCAAGCTGCTGGCAAGTGTGCATGCATGATGATGTTGTCGAATCTGTGAGTGTGTGCGTGTGTGTGCAGGCGCTTGGAGGTGTTAATCCTGTGTTTAATCAACGACTGCATGTGTGGTGCTGAGGTAGTGTTGTGGATTCATGGGAACATTTGTGCATTTCTAACCCTCTCTCTCTCTCTCTCTCTCTCTCTCTCTCTCTCTCTCTCTCTCTCTCTCTCTCTCTCTCTCTCTCTAACTATCCGTCTACCTCGCGCTCTCCCTGCCCACTCTGTGTAAGCGGAGAGAGGAACAATGCGAGGAGTGTGGGAGTAGCAAGGTGAGACTGAGATATGAAATTAAGTATGTGTTATTACTACTGGGACAGGACTTGGAGGCTGCAGTCCTCTGGCAGCCTGTGTGCTCTATTTTGGCTAAAGATAAAATAAAATGCCATGTGTACGCTGACGTATTGCTTAAATATTTGTGTAAATAGATAATGAAAAGGCTAAGAAAGAGTTCTGAAGCTCTGCTGCAGCCGAGTAGAGAAAATACCTGTTTGCACTTGACTATAAATAGAGGTTTCCTGGATGGAGTTGAATTGTGTTGTTGTATTAAAGTCTGTCTGGGTGCAAGATATTGAATGACTCAAATGGATCTTTTATCATTTTCCCCCAGATCTGTAGCTGCTTGTTTTCAACCTCCTCAACTGATGCAGGATCCTTAGCAGGTGCACTTTCATTACAAGCAGAGAAAACTGACAGGAGATCAGTGATTCTGCAGACGAGACATCACATAAAAGGTTTAAAAACACACATCAGGCCGTACACAACACGTGCACCTTGATCGATTATATCGTAATGACGGCCATAATGAGCCTTAATCAACATTCTCTTAACATCCTACAGCACTAATGCATCCAGCCCCACCCACCATCACCAGTTGATCAATTACAAAGCCATTACGCTGAATGTCTCGCACAGCTCCCAGCCGCTCTGCAACACGCCATGCAGTCCACTCGCTGGCCTTGATGTTGGCCACAGCAAATGAACTTAGTGAACAATCTGAGGATCAATCCCATCACTTAGCCAATTAGACAATAGGGAGACAGACGCCCATTACCGTAAGAACCAATCGATAGCCGGAGCCAGGGGCCAAGGCGGGCTGTCTGCTCCCACGGAGCCTCCTGGGGGTTTGTGTGCAGTAATGGAGGGGAAAGGGGGCGGGGTCACGCAGATGTTTTGAAGGACGGCTTGGACAGGACGCTATCGGCAAGGCTAGGAGGATGTTGACGCCGAGAGCCGGGATGCTGTTAACGTGACAGATAGAACGGCCCGATGTTGAACAAACAGACTCAGGGATCAGCGACAGAGTGCATAGTGAAGTCACCAGCTGATTCGGCTCCTGACACTTTGACAGTGCTCCTTTCACACTTCAGACAGTTTAAGTGGCCGACTCGGAGCGAATCGACAAGTTGACCGAAATTCATTTCGTGGTGAGCAACTCAATATTTCAGTTTCTCTCCTCACTGGATATCATGTAAAGGCTTTCGTACGTCTGGTTCCTTCATAAAACACAGTACTGCTCTTGTTTATCAGTGGTCCCATTAGTGTAAGACAGTGACAGCTGCTGAAATAATAGGTTCAGAACGTATACTTTCAAATAAACAAAATATTCCATTCAAACTGTCAGAGTTGCAGCTCAAATACTTGTAATTATATACATTCAAAGTGAAAGATAGTTGTCATATTAGTGGCCCGATGTTATTTTTTCTAAAGGTTCTGGTAAAAAAAATGTTTTTAACACATGGTGTCTGTTGAAGTATAATATTAATACATATTAACATATACAACTGGAATCTGGACTATTGATCATTTCATAACCATGAACTGTGACGACATTTTTTTCATTCCAGGCTTTTTTTCATTTTGAAAATAACGCAAACCAGTATAACTGCCCTGCATTTGTATGCCTGGAACAACCACTGCAGTTTCATTCAAAATACTTTTTTTTCCAGACTCATCTGAGGTCATCATGATCTTTGAACACTGAATTCTAAACAGTTGATCTTGACTCTGAGGGACAGCTGCTCACAGTTTAAGGAAATTCCCCAAAGGCAGACTTGAGAGCTCATGTTCAAGAGGCCAAAAACATGTCGGTCATGCCACCATGACCTTAACCTTTGACCTTTAACCACCCAAATCGAATAAGTTAACCCTTGAGGCAAGGAGAAGATTTGTGAAAAATTTCAGAAGATTCTCTTCGGAACATGAGAGGAGAATGTGTTTAGAGAGGTCACACTTACCCTTGACCTCCAAATTCTAATCAGGTCAGCCTTGAGTCCAAGTGAATATTTTTTCTGAGATGTAATGAAATTACCTTTGGGCATTCCTGTTATATCACGTTCACAAGAACATGATGTCACCTTGAACCTTTGACCACCAGTCCAACTGAATGTTTGCACCGAATTTTGAAGAAATTCCCTCAAGACCAGAATGTGACAAATAGACGGACGGATGGATGGATGGACAACCAGGACACATAATGTCTCTGCCACCGGCCGTCATCATAAAGACAGAAAGGAAAAACATCCCTTGAAAAAACTAATGTTAAATATTTGGATTAACTTTCATTGAAAAAATATAAAGAAAAGAATGTGAAATTACATTATTATCGTGATGCAGTATAATTCTTCAATAACCTCAGTGCATCTACATAATCACACATCACACGCTCCTGATAAGTGCAACTGTTTACTTTGCCAGCCAAAATGTTTCTTCCTCTGTAGCTGCCTGACCTGTTGCAGTAATGAGCAGCGTCTTGCTTTTCAGTGATGTAAAGCTCTGCTGTAATAGTGTTTGTGCAAGGAAATGATGTTGGTTTCCTTGGTTTTTAAAGGAAATGTTTCCAGAGTCTTGTTGAAAGTACGATAAGGAGCCAGGGACAGAAACAACTGACACAACCACAAACTCATGTAGGTCTCCACACTGACATACTATATATAGATATATATAAGAAAAACAATATTGAATAACATTACATATATAGGGCTGCGACTGTGTGCTTTCTATCACTTTCTATGTTACACGTTCAAATGTTCGATTCAGTTCCTGTCCTGTCTTCCTGTCATTTGCTGTATGGACATAGTGTTTTTATTCACCCACTCTTAAGAATGTTTTCTTACCCGTGGGATGTCTCATGTGTAAGGCCTGTTCCTATCTCTGAGAAGCAGATAATGTGTAGAAGATCACAGCTGCTTGTTGGAGGAGAGTTCTTCTAAGCAGCCTCTCTCTCTAGCTGCAGGGCAGGAAGCCCTTAAGGATTCATATATCCACGTGGGTAAACTGTTGCAATCCTCCCTCTTTCTGTCGTTTCTCCCTTCACTTCCTTGTGTTACGCATTTCTCCCACTTTCCTCCTTCACACTCCCAACTCCCACATCTGCTGAATGTAAATCTGTATGTGTACGTGAAATACATGTGGACTAGTCACCTGGAGAACCTGTTTGTTGTAAGAAAAAATTATGGAAATCTGTACAATTATAATTTAAATACAATGAATTCCTGTTTCCACTTTGATTTATGATACTACATAAAACATTAAAGGTTAAATTTGTTATTTACTTCCTCTAGATCAGCTCCCCAAACTTGTTACAGTCCCGTACCCCTTCAGACATTCAATCTCCAGCTACGTACCCCCCCGTTTTTTTCATGTTTGTCATCTTGCTTCCAAGCCAACAAACAAACAGGGGTGGAAACATAACCTCCTTGATGAAGGTAACTATCTAACCAGCTGCTGTATAGACTGGTAAAATGGATCCATCGCACTTCATCCCTGCTGTGTGGAGACTGTAAAATACACAGTGTACCTGTGTACCACATTGTGAATTCAAAAAACATTGTGAACTCAAGTGTGTGTTTGTGTGTCTCTGTAAGACGTCACAGTGCTGAAGATGTGTGTCCACCCTGGGTGTAATGTTAACATCACTGTAGATCACAGCCTTGTCCGTTTATATACGTGCTACATCTGAACAGTCTAAACAGAAACAGAAAAATTGCACAAAAGTCACCCTAAAAAGAATATAACATATACGTTCATGCGCTTAAAATGTAATAGACACAACCATTAAAACACCTTAAAAGAAATTGGTGAAGCAGATGACGGCTCAAATACAAAGCACAGGGAAGCTGGGAACACACCAAATCCAAAGGGGGTGTGAATTCAAGCTGCCATTACACAATATCTCTACATTTAAATAAATATGTCTGTGGTAGAATCTTCAAACTCTTATCTTAATATCCT
The DNA here is from genome assembly GCF_963576545.1 of Limanda limanda. Classification (NCBI taxonomy): domain Eukaryota; kingdom Metazoa; phylum Chordata; class Actinopteri; order Pleuronectiformes; family Pleuronectidae; genus Limanda; species Limanda limanda. The sequence goes on along the minus strand of NC_083647.1, from coordinate 8,515,546 downwards.
TTAACTCTGCAGTCTTATAAGCTTTCTGCTTAGATCATCTGGATAAACAGATAATTTCCCTGCTTGTGTTTCAATCCCTATCAAACTTTACTGCAGTTCTTTTACCACAATCCGAAATCACAAACCATTAGTTTGGTGGATAGAAAGTTTTCAAACTGATAAAAATCTCAGACAAAAGTACACGGGCAAGACTTAAGTCATAAAACACAACAAAGCGTAACAAATTACTCTCAACTATACACTATAAGAGTAGTAACCCTAAGGGGTGGTATCTTTAATATATTATTTTGTGTCTTCAACTCAAGACTCTAACAAAACACCATCTGTAATGAGTGTATAGCACTATAGTTAGGCTCAGTAAGAAATAACAAGCCAGTTGTAAATCTTCAGGGTTTGAGCTCAGATTAACATTCTGTGAGCAAATTACTTCTTTCCTTAGGTTTTGGAGTGAAAAGCACAAGAGACAGAACAGAATTACACAATATAAGCTGTGAAATATCGAATGTATAACACAAAAATCTACAATTACATCTAAATAAATAGGAATTCCTTCGTGGATTCAGCTCTGTAAAATGCTCCAGTCCAGCAAACAGTTTACAAATGTGTAAACGCAGAGTGGCTTCTTTTCCTCTCCAGACCCAATGGTGGATCTGTACTACATCGTATGATATGGTGTGTGTGTAAATGTAGTTTACTACAATAATTGAATGAATAACTTAATACACAAGGACTAATGTTTTACCACAGCGTAACACCGAGCGTTGGTGCAACAACCACACCCTGAAATCCACTTATACATCTCAGCTGTGGGGTGAGAGGTTGAAAGTGCCTCCATAGACATGATATCCAGAGATCAGATATCTGGAGATTTGGGTCTGATACTTTCTCCGGAGTTTGCCTTTCAAACATGAACAATGCAGCAGATTCGCTACTCAGACGCGTTAAAAGCTACACAGAAATATCTGGAGCACTCAGGTAACGGAGTAGCGGAGAATGTCCTGCTGTTTTCTCAAATGGGCGCACTTGGACATTATGCAGAGTTTGGGGGGCTGGCTGGAGAAACCCCCCAAAAAGTCGGGAGGCTCTACACTCCAACATTTGTGTTGTCACCTTCAGCCCCTCCAGAGAATGTCCGGGGATTATTTGGAGTTCAGTACATGTCTGAAATTTACTTAACGCAGAATAATGATGTTATTATGTTCAAACTTAACATTTGCATTTGATTGAATTGAATTCATTTGACGATCAGATATACTGATCCTCTCTTTTTGTCGTCTCATGCTACATGACGTTATGGGTATTCCAAGTGCTCAGACAGGAGCGTTTGATGGGTCTTCGGAGGCCCAAGACAAAAGATACCAACATCATACATCACACAAAATCCCATATTGATTGCCTTACTGTCAAAATGATTCACAAAGAGCATACTATACACATATATATAATACTAAAGTCATAAACTTTAGGTGCAAACCCCCACCAGCATCCCAGACACATCATACACAGATATTTAGACTTTCTATTCTTCAACCAAACATCTGGGACCTCATTAGGTAGTTCCCTGACCATGGTATCAATACTGTCTCCTGTACAAAGAGGGTTCTCACAAAAATGTCGTTCCTGTTCTCTGGCACCCCCCCTCCCCTTAGAAGTTAAGAAGTTCTTGGGAAGTTTCAGCGTCGAAGTTAAATCGAAGTTAAAGCTCAACTCATGAAGACAAATCGGCCACGCCCGCACCCAGCACATCTCTCCCCCATTTTAAACAAGCACCACGCTCCTCCCCTTTTTCTCCATTCGGCTGCAGAGAGGTGGAGCGGCCGGACGGAGGGAGGTGGGGAAACCGTCCATCAGAGGCGGGCCGAGCGGGGACACGGCCCATAAGGAGCAGCATGAAGCACCACAAGTTATTACCCCGGCTAGCCAGGCCCATTTTGTCTTCATCAATTCTTAAACTCATAAGACTCCCTGCCTCTCTTCTCTTCCAAATTGTACAATCTATCAAGCCCGCCACTGCACTCGCTACCTCTCCTCCCTTCTTCCTCTCCGCTCTTTTCGTGCTCTGTGGTTTTTCTCTCTTGTGGTTCTCACTCTTGCTGCAGAGCAAGGCAGAGAGGTGGTGGATCATCAAATTATCCCCAGGCATGAGAGGCTGAGCATCTTTTTTCTTTCATTCTTTCCCTCTCTTTTTCTTTCTCTCTTTCTTTCTTTCTTTCGTTCTTTCTTTCTATCCTTTATCTTCTCCACCTCACTGCTGGTTTCTCATTGCGGCGCACTGCCTGGTCCTTCTGTCTCTCTCCCTTTACCCCTCTCTTTCTTCCCATCCTTCTAATTATGTGCGTAGACAAAGGCGTTCGATTCTCCCTCCTCCCACTCAGAGCTGTCAGGCCGGGTGTAGGAGAGAGTTAATTTCACACTTACTGCATGCTTTAATTAAAAGGGGGGGGGGGTTGAGGTGGCGGGGGTGCGCGCCCTCAGTCACACATCATACAAAGGGGTGGACTGTGAGCGTATGTGTGCGGCTGACAGTTGTGAATATGCATCATGTTTGTTGTGTGTGTTTGTGTGTGCCTACAGGTATATGTGCGTGGCCCTCTGCCAGTTGTGTGCGTGTGTTTGTGTATTTTTAGCTGTGTAGGTGTGGACCCGAACACGTGCGGAGATCATGTCTTCACTCCTCAGGTGGATGACACACGCATTGTCTGTTTTTTCCCTCAAAGGCAACATCGGGCTGTATTTTTAACCAGCGCTTTAATGAGAAATCAATAGGACTATAATGGCTTGTTAAGGGGGGGCGCTACCTTCCCACTCCACTCCACAAATACACACACACACACAATAATCCTCTGCTGCAGCTGGAGTGCGATTCACACACGCAAATACACAACATTTCACACGTACTTCAGCTCGCGCGAAACCAAACAGCACGCACGCACACACTCATAAACACAGATATGAAATCACAAAACAGGCGCACACCATACAGCACCAACCCCACCCCTGCAATCATTATAACCACAACAGCACATGATAACCCTTGTTAAGCTATTGAGATATGGATGATGGCGGTTACACCCACTATTGTCAAATCGAGTAATTTATCATCCTCATGCACTGCGCGTGGTGGCGAGGCAGTGATCTAAAAGATGTGCACTATCGCACATATCCCTCTCTGCTGGCTGGTCATTAAAATCCTTTAGTGATGTTATATACTGTATTACAAACAACGCTGTCACTCGACTCCTTTGTTCCCCAATTCTGCATTGAATTATTCATGCCCCCCCACCACCGCCTCCTACAGAAGATAGTGTACTGGTTGTTTGATTGAAAAAGAATCGGAGCGGCTGAGTGCTGTTGGTTGTGAATGCAGATCCGTGGATGTCAATGTGATGGCCAGAAAAATGCTGTAATTGCAAAAGCCGTTGGAATTCCCTGCTGTAAAGTTGCATAACTCTATATCGGCATCAGCTAAGAGTCCCTCTTCCCCCTCCACATAGTTCTGGAAGCAGCAGCTCAGCTTCCCACTGGTCGGAAAAGGCAACATCACACCCAATCCTTGCTTCTCGTCATTGGCTCCCTGTCCGTTTTGGAATGGATTTTAAGATTTAACTGATCACTTTTAAAGCACGTCAGGTTCAGCTGCGTCACAGAACTCTTGACCCTCTAAGTGCCTGCACGCAGCCTTAGATGGAGCCCTGCTTGGTTTTAAGAAGATTAGGTGACGAATGTCAAGTTCCTGAGAGGAGACAATTTTACATGTTTTTCTCTTATTGCGAAGAATGAAGACATAATTTATTTCATTGGTTAACCTGTGAACACCTGAGCATTCTGTATATATACAGCATTTGTGTGAGCGGAGGGTTACACAAGAGTATGAGCGTGATTTTGCCATCAGGGACCCCCGGCTTTGGAACGGCCTACCTGAGGCAATAAGGCTCGAAGAGTCAGTGACTTCTTTTAAATCACTTCTTAAAACCCATTTTCATAGACTTGCTTTCATGTAATATTGTGGTTTTACTGTGACATCATCATTCTCTTTTCACCTTATATTTTACTTGTTCATTTCTTTTAATTGTAATTGTATTGCTTTGAAGTTTGAATTTGCTTTTCGTGCTTTGTTGCAAAGCACTTTGTCAACTCTGTTTTTAAAAAGTGCTATATGAATAAAGTTCATTATTATTATTTTTAAGGTCTAGCTCCACGGCACATCATGAGCAGCAAGAAGTTTGAATCGCTGCTCAGCCAGGGCCTTTCTGTGTTGAGTTGTCATGTTCTTGTTGGATTGCAGAGTCCCAGGGTTTGGCCAGTGAGATCCTCCTGGAATCTCCATCCATCTTTTCTAGATCTTTCTAACTTGTTCTTTTTTAATGGTCTAACATTCTGCTGGGGAAGTTGCAAGTTGTCCAAAAGCAGAGTCTGAGTTTTCTCCCCCACAGCATCACTGGCCTTGCAGATCAGTTTGTTGAGTCTGTTGGCGTCGACAACCCTCAGTCTGCTGCCCCAGCACACAACAGCAAACAGGAGAGCACTGGCCACCACATTCTCATAAAATTTCCTCAGAAATGCCCTTCTTGTAGAGGGCAGCAGTGTTCTTAGCCCAGTCCAGCTTAGTTTGTCTCTGCAGGTTGCGATACGTCCAGGGAGAACCACACCTCTCTCCCAATCTCAGTTGGGATTGGCTCTAGCTCCCGCCCTGACCCTCAAAGGATAAGCAGATCAGAAAATGGATGGATGGAAGTGAGTAATTTTGCTTACACCTAATTGCATGTACATGAGTTATGAGAGAAAGCAGCAGTCTTTGTGTTTACGGTAAATGAACAGTGACTTGTCAAAGCTGATGTGTCAAACGAGCCATTCAAGCTAAGTGCAGCCTCTGAATAGTATGAAGCTGTACGTCAACCCATGAATCACATGGAGGACGAATGTGTTAATGTGGGTGTTCATTCTAGAAGCCGTGGCAGCCTGATTGATATGTGCTGAGGGTCCTGTTCACTGTCGGCAAACTGTCATTCAAAAACGCAAAACAAGAATTTTTACTGCAGCAGGTTCAAATGTGTTTCTCTAAGTACCATCATGGTGGTCAGGTCTTAGATAAAATACACTGCCAGCACTGGGCACACTTTATATATAGTGAGAAAGTGGATTGGTGTCCAGTAGCATATCTACATTTAATGGTAAAGCCTCAAGTTCACTTTCATTGAACCTCCATCTTTCCTTAATCTTAATTGATAAATCTGGATACTATTTGAATGTTAATTTAGGAATGTAAAGTTATTAAATAAAGAACCAGCAATGAATTGATCTCAATTACAAGTACTGCTTGGGTAGCCAAAACCAGATAAAACATATTCTTCTTCCTGACCTTCATGGTTGTCCAAAAGTATATTACTTTTCACTGCACTAAACTTTTTTTCCAGTTAGCGTTGGCGTTTCAGCTGTTTTGAAATGAAAATACTGAGCAGACCTATGAGGGAGTTCAGAAAGTATTTAGAGATGGACTAACACATTTCTGGTTTTGGTCTTGTCTTGGAACTTAAGCTTAGACTGAATCACATCATTACTTAAACATAGCTACGATGTGTAGATAGAATGAACAATTTAAATAGCTGTGGCATGGAGACTTTCAAAATGTATTATATGAATAAAATGTGGGGTTTGCAGGATAACTGTATGGTTGTACTTTCTGTCTACTATAGGCTGGATTACCAATTTACCAAGCAACTGCCCTGGGGTCGCACACCTCCCTTCTCCACCGCTATGCTAGTTTGCTTTGTGTTGCTATTAGTACTTGGAATAGACAAATCAATTAATAACAATGTTCATTTATCAATACATTACAGGGTTTCGAGAGTCACATTCCTGTCTGTAATCTCATTGAGGCTATGGAGGAGTGTGGTGTAGAAGCACAGGTTGGTTACTGAAGCTGCCTTTTGTTGTCTGCTGTGAGGATAAATAAGATTGATGCCCGAGGAACAAGGATGAACAGGGGTTAGTGCTGTGGCCCAAGGACCGGCTAATGGGTTATTCACGGCCATGACAATGTCATTGGTCAGGTTTGGCACCTGATTGTCTGGCATCCAGAAAACAACACATGAATTAACTGCAGTGTGAACAGCTGCACTGTATAAGGCGTGGGTATGTGATGCAGAGATGAAGCTGCTGAGGCAGTTTCAAACATGCACTCGGTTTGATGGGTTCTGTGCGATGTTTTCATGCCGGGTGTTCCGGCACAACGCATGGTTAATAAATACACTGCTGAAGAGATATGCGTCATCCATGGACAACAGCTGCAACAAAACACCCCCATACCTTACCTACAGCACGAACCAGGCAGCCGGCAGATATTAGAATAAGCTCAGGGAGAGGCGTGCTGATTCCAATTAGCAGTCTGTTGTTTCACACTGTGGGCGATGGAGCTTGTTATTCCTAGCATGGAGAGAGTCTGAGGAGCAGTGCTCTGCGGCTCCCACCGTGCAATCAGCCTCTATGACTCTTTCATACCCACCAAGCACTGATTGCCACATTCATCCGGCACTACTCTCACTCTGCAAGCTGCCGCAGAGGTGCATTTGTTAAGAACTGTCTCGGACACCTGTGGAACAAGGTACAAAATGTCCCAACTTGAGGGCTGGTGCCATGCTGCTGCTGAGAGCTATAAGTGGCTATAATGAAGCCGGCAGAGAAAGGGTTACATCCCGGAAAAAGACATAATCACAATTTCTCTGTGCAATCATAATTTGGGGTATGAGAATTAATGCTGTATTATAGGCGGTAATTATGTGCGTTGATTAAAAACTAGGGGACTACAATAGAGGATTCAATTGCAGGCTGACAACACCAACTCTCTGTTTTGCTCTCTCACTGCTCCATGCATCAAGGGATTTGGTGAAGAATCCAGATGCTGCATCTCAAACGGCTTGATTGTGTGTTTGGGTGGGCTGGATTTTTCTTCAGACGGAATGATCTATACTATACTCAGATCAATGGCTGCACAAAGCATCTGGGGATTGGTATGAACAATTGCTGAGCACTTTATTGGGAACAGCGTACTATTGAGCCTCCTTTTGCTATCGAAACTGCTTCAGTTCACCGTGCTATGGATTCCACAAATTCCAGTCAATGTTGTCAGGATTCAATCGAATAATTTTTTACTGATTTGTCAAGATGCCATTCATGATGCCAATCTCTTTCCTCCAAATATGGTCTACTAGTTTGTTATCTCTTGACTGTGAAGGCCAGTGAACTTCAGTGAACTCACTGACTTATCCTTATTAAACAAGTTTAAATTTTTGGAGATTTTTTTATAATCACGCTAGAATTAGTTATTAGAAGATGTAAACCCTGGCTATAAAGAAATTAATACGGTTAGCAAGAACCATGAAATCTGACAGTGCCATGATTCATAGGGTTTGTTGGAAAGATCAATTGTCTTGCATATATATTATCCACACTGTTCTGTTTAGAAAGGAAGTACTCCAGCATATAGACTGTGTATAAAGATGGACGACATGACTGCTGCCCAAAAGTGAATTCAAAGTATCTCAATCATTTCCTGATGCCTGGCTGGAGTATAGATAATAAACCCCGCCTCCTCGATTTTAATAGCTAAATGAAGTAAAAAATAAATATCAAATCAAATTTTTTTCTAAGATGGTATGAGTCACTTACGGTAGTTAACACCAATGTATGATCAAGTGTTAATTCTTCCTTTTAGTCTGGTTTTAATCAGTTATTGATCCTATAAAAAACTATGAAACATCATGATTGACAGCCTGAGAATGACCCTCGATTGGTCATGTGCTTCTGTAGCTCCCTCCCCCAATTACTCCTGCACAGACTTCAGCTCAAAATAGCCAAGATGGTGGTGTTTGTACCCGGCACATTTTGGGATGTTCTTCTTCGCTGAATTAATGGAAGATGTTCACATTCTGCTCGCCGCTCTCCTCTGACATGAGTGGCTTTATCTTAGGGTTAGACGGGTCTGCGTGTCATACATACTGGACAAAGTGACAACAGGAAAGGATAGATGGGTAAAATGAAGGATGGTAGGAGGATAACATTAATAAATGGAGGGGCTGAATGGAGTGAGGTGAAATAGGGAGGGAGGGATGAAATAATGAATGGGCGAGTGCGGAAGTACTAAAGGCATGGAGGGAGGAAGAAAAGAACTGATGGATTGAGGAAGACAGGTGGATGGATGGCTGGCAGGAGAAATGGTGGAGGAGGAGGACGTGTTGATGGGATGGACAGGTGGCAGACAGGGTGAGTGAAGTAGGCTATTTAAGAGCGGGTAGACAGAGATGCACTGATGGTTCAGGGGTAATGGAACGATAATAATAATAAGATGAGGGATTGGGATTTTACAGTCTGCTGACAGTGGAGACGGAGGAATATGCAAAAGTCAACATGGCTAACGTACAGATAGGCGATGTAATATACATGATCAATGCTGTGCGCCTTTTAGATGTTTCTGCTGTGTGGACAGCAAAGACAGGCTGTAATTATAAACAATTTAATACCTGACTGTCTGATCTAACCACTGTGGAAAATACCCTATCCATAACTTTTAAAACTATTTGAATTTATGTGGTTTAAAAATTCCAGGAGATAATTTTGACTTTAATCAGTCACTTTACTCTAAATATCTATTTACTTCACATGACTGGTCGCTCATCCTTGTTTTTCAGGTTAGAATGTTTCGATCCATGTTAACAGTGGGACTTTGCCAAGGTCAGTTCACCACTTTGGTCCAGATTAAAATACAAGAAGCTATTGGTTTAGTTGTCACGAAATGTAACACAAACATTCACCATTACTCAGACTGAAGCCTTGTGACTTTGTAGATGCCTTTAGTTTTGTCACCATAATGTTGACATGTGGTTTTGAAAGGAACACCTACATAAACAAAAACATTCATATTTCCTGAAGCAAAAATACCTATAACATTCCTATCAGCCTCAGTTGTATATTGTGTTTACTGCTGATTAACAAATCCTAGCATGCTAAAACATCACAGCTTATATTCAATGATTTATATTTACGTATTCAGCATTTATTCAGTTAAACTGTCTCAGACATGCAGTGAAGACATTTTCCTGAAGTTATCCCAAGAGGCTGTCTGTCAGATTGTGAATGTCCGTGTTTCTGGATCTTTTCCTGTCAGAGCCTAGTATAATGTGTGAGTGAGTCCAGGTGAGAATACAGCAGGAAAATTTGACAACAAGCAAGTGGGTGTGTTGAATATATTTCACAACACACAAAACTGAAACTGAAAGAATACAAATATTCAAGGATGCTCCAACCAGTCGCCGCCACTCACCTGAAGGTTCCAGATAATTTCCTGTTGTTTTGAATGTGTCTGATCAGGTCAACATCATGCTTAGTTGCTTAAAGGATCCAGGTCCCTTTAATTGGCCATTCTTTTCTTGCATATACACTGCACAGAGATAATGACATTACCACATATATAATAAGAGAATGGAATAAATAGAACTGGTTAAGTTGGCACCATTTCCATGACATATTTGAGGTAATCAATACTGTAATATTCTGCTTAAAGTTGTTGTCATATATGTAACACTATGACATTAATTTTACATGCATTGCATATAATCCATTTCTGCAAGATGATTTTAAATCAGGACAATAAGTTTGGAATCATTCCTACTTTTTTGTCCCACTATACCATGTGCACCAAAATGGAACAGAAGAAAGAATGGAGGCAGGAAGAAAATGATGTCAGGGGACAGGGGGGAAAGAGAGAGAAAGGTCCGGATGGAGGGGATGTCCACAGGCTTAATGCACCCTGAATGCTATGGGACATTATCGATGTGAGCGGGTCGCTCCAAATCGCTCCCCCCTTGGACCAGTGGAGTGTTGCACCCCTGAAAGACCCAATGCTTCATTGAAAGGGGTCGGAGGCGAGGCGCTGTGCTCCATTTAGCAGCCTACTCATGATGGATGAATGGAAGGAGGGAGGGAGGGAGAGGAGGATGAGGGCTGGTGCCATGCTGAGCGCAAGGGGGAACAGGCTGCCACCAGGGACGTCCTCCTGGAAACCGTGAAAGGTGGTAATGGGTGGTAATGGGTGATAAAGAGAACAGGCGCAGGTGAAGTCAAAGGTGAACACAGGGTTTGAGGTCTGCATTCCCATAAGCAGTTGGCTCAGATGCATTACTTGTAGAAGTCTTTGTGTCAGAGCAACCGGGATGGGAGTATTTCAGAAAAGATTTTATAAATGCTTTAAACATAGACTCTAAATTGAATTTAAAAACAGAAAAAATGTATCCATGTTCAGAAAAAAGTGGAAAATTGTATTAAGCCACAGTATATTCAAATATATATCTACAATGAAATGAAAAAACAACATTTAAGATTAAAGTACAAGCCTACCCACTGTATATTTACTCAAAGATGCCTCAGTTTTTCAGGGCCCAATTCACTTTCTGGTTCCCTCTCTCCTAACCCATGCCAACCTCTCTCATACATAATGAAGGTAAAAATGACATAAATACCCATATTCATGTAAAATTGTAAAAATTTGGTTTCTACACAGAATGGGTATATTGTTTGCTAAGTAAATTTAAAGTCCATTTTATCAGCCAGTTTGAATGAGAAAGCAAGATAAGTAGTCCTGGTCGGCGTACCCAGCAAATGAGGTCCAACGTGGCACAAACACAAAATAAATCAATGACACACAAGCCATGAAGGAAAAGCTTGGCTCTCAGCCCAGACTTTGGGGCCTCTCCAGTATTCCTAAAATACATTTTAACGTTTTTCTCTGGTCCAAGACTCGCAATCCAGAGGTATGAGTAATCAGATAAATGGGAGCCATCCCGGAGGAGAGCAGACAACATGGATGACTGGATCGGAGTCCCATCGTCTGTGTACCATGACGCTTATCTCTGCTAGACTAGCCACCAGATAGCACTGCTAATTTGTTAAGCCACTGGCAAAGTCAAACGGTAACTCTTCTTCTGTCGTTTGAAGGAAAACCACTTCAAAAATCTCTCCGACTAGAAAATACCTCTGCTGTTATTCATG